>NW_023994173.1:0-626385 GCF_015586225.1 Lucilia sericata | reverse complement strand
TTGAAAGTCGTATGAATCTACTTTTTGTTATTATCACTTCTATCGAACCATAATTGACAAATATTATATTTACTGTGAAATTCAGCATAAATAATATTTAAAATAAAATGTAATTATTAACAAAAAATGCAATTCATTCTTAATAATTTAAAAAATTTTCTTGTTAAATTCTTTGGTAAAACATTAAAAATAAAATAGAAATAATAATTAAAATACAAATGAAAAGCTAAACACCACAATGCAAAATACTAAATAATAATAAAAATAATTAAAATAATAAAAACCAAACAAAAACTCATTTATTTTCTAAAAACAATAAAACATTTCAACAAAAGCCATCAGACCAACATGACAGAAAACAAAGATAAAATTAGTGACAAGGATAAAGAAACGAAAAATGAACCTGAAATGGAAAAGGAACAGGAAAAACAGTCACAGCTGCAACAACTTCAAACACAAACCACACAAAAAGAGCAGCAACATAAAACAGAACAACATGACAGGTAAGTTGTTTAATTTCAAGTCAAAATTTGTTTTAAATTATAAAAAAAGAACTTGGACAACTTGTGTAAATAATTGTTATAAATACCAAGATAAATACAAAATCTTGTTTTAAAATATTTGTATAAAAAATAATCATCTCTACAAGAAATTCTGTAAATTTAACATATTGAACTACAAGACGTATGACTGTTATTTAAAACAATTACATATAACGTATACGTACCACTGAACCGAAATTTGAATTAAATGTATTAATTGTGTGAAGATTATTTTGTAAGCAAACCACGACATTTGCTTTTCAATTATGAATTGTATAGAAAACATAAAACTACAAAAACTCATTCAAAATACATCAAGTTACTCAACCATGATTATACCATTTATTAATTATATCCTGTGTGCACTAACTACATAATATATTACATGGCATAATGACAGTTTAACAACCACAAATTAATCTATAATTAGTAACGTACACATTCCGGATTTTTGTCTTTCTTTCTTTACAATTTTGTCTTAAATTTCAAACTAAAAACCACCAAATACGCAAACATATTTTCATGGCATCAATTTAATGATTTTTAGTCATATGCTTTTTCTATAAAAATCCAGTTTATATTCTCAAACAATTCTAAAATGTAACTTTAGATTGACTCAACAGGATTTTATGCTTTAAGTTAAACTTGTCCTTATAAATATGCATGATTATTTGTTGTCTATGTCTGAGTCCTTTAATAATATGTTGTTATGTCTGCTATACAAATACTAATGGCATGACAACACATTTGCTGACAGGAAGTCATTTGTTACAATTTCTACGCAATATTTTGAAGCAACAAGTTGCTACAAACAATATAAGAAGGACAATAAAATCAAAGGAAAATAAATAAAAATAACAACAAAGCTAGTCATAGTCTAGTCATAGTCTAGTCATAGTCTAGTCATAGTCTAGTCATAGTCTAGTCATAGTCTAGTCATAGTCTAGTCATAGTCTAGTCATAGTCTAGTCATAGTCTAGTCATAGTCTAGTCATAGTCTAGTCATAGTCTAGTCATAGTCTAGTCATAGTCTAGTCATAGTCTAGTCATAGTCTAATAGTCTAGTCATAGTCTAGTCATAGTCTAGTCATAGTCTAGTCATAGTCTAGTCATAGTCTAGTCATAGTCTAGTCATAGTCTAGTCTTAGTCTAGTCATAGTCTAGTCATAGTCTAGTCATAGTCTAGTCATAGTCTAGTCATAGTCTAGTCATAGTCTAGTCATAGTCTAGTCATAGTCTAGTCATAGTCTAGTCTAGTCATAGTCTAGTCATAGTCTAGTCATAGTCTAGTCATAGTCTAGTCATAGTCTAGTCATAGTCTAGTCATAGTCTAGTCATAGTCTAGTCATAGTCTAGTCATAGTCTAGTCATAGTCTAGTCATAGTCTAGTCATAGTCTAGTCATAGTCTAGTCATAGTCTAGTCATAGTCTAGTCATAGTCTAGTCATAGTCTAGTCATAGTCTAGTCATAGTCTAGTCATAGTCTAGTCATAGTCTAGTCATAGTCGAGTCATAGTCGAGTCATAGTCTAGTCATAGTCTAGTCATAGTCTAGTCATAGTCTAGTCATAGTCTAGTCATAGTCTAGTCATAGTCTAGTCATAGTCTAGTCATAGACTAGTCATAGTCTAGTCATAGTCTAGTCATAGTCTAGTCATAGTCTAGTCATAGTCTAGTCATAGTCTAGTCATAGTCTAGTCATAGTCTAGTCATAGTCTAGTCATAGTCTAGTCATAGTCTAGTCATAGTCTAGTCATAGTCTAGTCATAGTCTAGTCATAGTCTAGTCTATAGTCTAGTCTATAGTCTAGTCATAGTCTAGTCATAGTCTAGTCATAGTCTAGTCATAGTCTAGTCTATAGTCTAGTCTATAGTCTAGTCTATAGTCTAGTCATAGTCTAGTCATAGTCTAGTCATAGTCTAGTCATAGTCTAGTCATAGTCTAGTCATAGTCTAGTCATAGTCTGGTCATAGTCTAGTCATAGTCTGGTCATAGTCTAGTCATAGTCTAGTCATAGTCTAGTCATAGTCTAGTTATAGTCTAGTCATAGTCTAGTCATAGTCTAATCATAGTCTAGTCATAGTCTAGTCATAGTCTAGTCTATAGTCTATAGTCTAGTCTATAGTCTAGTCTATAGTCTAGTCTATAGTCTAGTCATAGTCTAGTCATAGTCTAGTCATAGTCTAGTCATAGTCTAGTTATAGTCTAGTCATAGTCTAGTCATAGTCTAGTCATAGTCCTATAACATTTCAGTTTATAGTTTGATAGAACTAAAACATCGACGAAAACGTCAATGACATACATTTTAAATGTTTAATATGACAAGTTTTTGTTACCAAACGCCAAGCATTAATTAGAAGTCTTTACGAATGAATGTGCTGTCATATGAAGTCATAAATTTTCTATCCTTATATCCGTTTAAAGTTATGAAGCTAGTGATTTTCGTTTGCATGTATTGGTTTGGAACAGAAAACATTTTACTAGATTTTACGATTTCCAAAAGTTAAACACCTTTGGTAAAACAGAAATCATGACCTGAAACATGCTCCAAAAATATGCTATAAAATATGTATAAAACGTGCTGCACAATTTAAAAGTTTTACTTTGGTACAAAAATGCGTACATGTAAACAGAAATCTGTAATGACACGAAAAATTAAGTTTTTGTGTTTTATATTGGAAATAAGGTGGCACGTTTTGCTTTTTTGGAAACGACGGCTATTTATTTTGTAAACTCTTACTCCGCATATCTGAAATTGTTCTCGCTGTTTGTAAATAATGTCTTACTATCACCTAAAAATGTTTGTTGTTTCGTTTCTTATGGAATAATTTATTTCAATTAGTGTTTTTAAAGCATATTTTAGTCAATAATTCAAGATGTTTAAGTTATTATATCACATTTAAATTCAACTATTGTATAATCAGAGAAAATAGTGTTTCTAGTCAAGTTCACAATATCGTTTATAGTTTAGTTCAGAGTCTCTATCTAATAATATTTAATAACGAAGTTCGTAATATATCATTTAAGTCTTTAACGAACTAAGCTAATTTACTTAAGTTTAAAGCAAACGTAATAAAATTTTTCAAGTAATTTTTTTATACCCACCATCAAAAAAGATGGGGGGTATATTGTTTTTGTCATTCCGTTTGTAACACATTGAAATATTCGTCTAAGACCCATAAAAGTATATATATTCTGGGTCCTTATTAGATTCTAAGACGATCTAGCCATGTCCGTCCGTCTGTCCGTCTGTCTGTCTGTCTGTTGAAAACACGATAGAGTCCAAACGGAAGTAGCTAGCGAGCTGAAATTTTGCACAGATACTTCTAGTTGATGCAGTTTGTTTGGTATTGAAAATGGGCAATATCGGTCTACGATTTCGCCTAGCCCCCATATAAGGCCCCCTTCAGAAAATGACTTTATCGCTCATAACTTGCTAAGGGAAGCATCAATAGCGCTGAAATTCGGCACAAGCATGTTTTACGGGAACACAAATCTCTTCGTAGTATTTTATAAGGATCGGTCCATAATTGACCCTACCCCCATATAAAGTCCCCTTCAGAAAATGACTTTATCGCCCATAACTGGATAAGAGAAGCGTTAATAGCAGTGAAATTCGGCACAAAAATGTTTTATGGAAACATAAATCTCTTCGTAGAATTTTATAAGGATCGGTCCATAATTGACCCTACCCCCCATATAAAGTCCCCTTCAGAAAATGACTTTATCGCCCATAACTGGATAAGAGAAGCGTTAATAGCGGTGAAATTCGGCACAAACATGTTTTATGGGACCATAAATCTCTTTGTAAAATTTTATAAGGATAGGCCCATAATTGACCCTACCCCCCATATAAAGTCCCCTTCAGAAAATGACTTTATCGCCCATAACTGGCTAAGAGAAGCATCAATTGCGGTGAAATTCGGCACAAACATGTTTTTTGGGAACATAAATCTCTTTGTAAAATTTTATGAGGATAGGCCCATAATTGACCCTACCCCCCATATAAAGTCCCCTTCAGAAAATGACTTTATGGCCCATAACTGGCTAAAAGAAGCATCAATAGAGGTGAAATTCGGTAAAAACATGTTTTATGGGAACATAAATCTCTTTGTAAAATTTTATAAGGATAGGCCCATAATTGACCCTACCCCCCATATAAAGTCCCCTTCAGAAAATGACTTTATCGCCCATAACTGACTAAGAAAAGCATCAATTGCGGTGAAATTTGGCACAAACATGTGTATTGAGAACTTAAATCTCTTTGTAAAATTTTATAAGGATAGGCCCATAATTGAACCTAACCCCCATATAAAGTCCCCTTCAGAAAATGACTTTATCGCCCACAACTGGCTAAGAGAACCATCAATAGCGGTGAAGTTCGGCACAAACAAGTTTTATGGGAACCTAAATCTCTTTGTAAAATTTTATAAGGATAGGCCCATAATTGACCCTACCGCCCATAAAAAGTCCCCGTCAGAAAATGACTTTATCGCACATAACGGGCTAAGGAAAGCATGAAATTCGGCACAAACATGTTTTATAAGAATTTAGATCTCTTCGTAAAATTTTATAAGGATCGGTTCATAATCCCCCATATAAGGTCCCCTTCAGAAAATGACTTTAAGGCTTATTACTGATTCAAAAATGTGAGTACAGAAGTAAAATTTTACATAAATAAGTTTTGTCCAAGCCAAAAGTTCTTTATCAAATTTTATTAGGATCGGTCGTTAATTAACCCTATCCCACTTGCAAAGTCCCCTTCAGAAAATGACTTTAAAGCTCATTACTAGCTTAAAACTGCGAGTACATCGATGAATTTCGACATAAACAATTCTCGTATTAGCTAAAATCTCCCACTAAATTTTATGAGGATCAGTCTGTAATTGACCCTACCCCCTATAAGGTCCCCTTCAGATAATGACTTTAACGCTCATTACTGACTCAAAAATGCGATTACAGCAGTGAAAATCTACGTAAACAAGTTTTGTACTAGCCAAAAACTAAAAATCGTTTTAAATTTTAGAAGTATTGATCCATAATTGACTTATACGGGGGTGGGCGTATAGGGGCGCCTTTAACGATTCACTCCAGAGAATCACTTTAACGCTCATGTATGGCTCAAAAGTTCTTCCAAATTACGGGAGTTTTATAGGACTGGAAGTTTTCAACTGAATTTGATGAGGATAACTAATCAAACACCCATTTTCGGTTCCCTTCAGATAAATATTTTAAACCTCATGACTGAATTAAAGATACAAGTACAGCTACATTAGATACAAATAATTATTGTATAAACCAACATGGATAGGTCCATAATTGACTCTACCCTCCATATAACCACTCTTACAAAAAACAGTTTATGGTTATAAATATTGGATCAAACAAAATTAATATTTTTAATTCGGAAGAGCACGGTCCATGCATAAGCCCTTATTAAATTCCCTCTACCAAATATTTCCCTGATGTTCATAATAATATCGACATATGATTCAACATAGATCGATAATATCAAAGTTTATTTATAAGGATGATTTGATATAAGATTCGGCATGGCCGAATATAACACTCTTGCTTGTTTCTAATAAAAATCTTGATGCATTACTCCTAAATTGTGTTGAATTGCTTAACGGTTTCATAAGGGTAAGAAATTGTTTATTGGTACCAAATTGAAACACATATGTATTAGGAAATAATGTAATTTGTGGCTTCATCAGAACCTTATCAATGTTAGTAAAACACACTTAAAAAACGATTCTAAATCTTCTTTCAAATGAGGAAAAACATAATTTTAAATTTATTAGTATGAGTGATATTTAATTATTCATAGCACTCATACGCTCACTTCATACGGTATTTTAAATGCTTTAATTTAATACCAGATTATGCCTAGACTATGACTAGACTATTGACACGACTATGACTAGACTATGACTAGACTATGACTAGACTATGACTAGACTATGACTAGACTATGACTAGACTATGACTAGACTATGACGAGACTATGACTAGACTATGACTAGACTATGACTAGACTATGACTAGACATGACTAACTATGACTAAGACTATGACTAGACTATGACTAGACTATGACTAGACTATGACTAGACTATGACTAGACTAGGACTAGACTAATGACTAGACTATGACTAGAACTATGACTAGACGATGACTAGACTATGACTAGACTTACTAGACTACTAGACTAATGACTAGACTATGACTAGACATAGGACTAGACTATGACTAACGATGACTAGACTATGACTAGACTATGACTAGACATGAACTAGACTATGGACTAGACTATGACTAGAGCTAGGACTAGACTATGACTAGACTATGACTAGACTATGACTAGACTATGACTAGACTATGACTAGACTATGACTAGACTATGACTAGACTATGAC
This sequence comes from Lucilia sericata, assembly GCF_015586225.1. NCBI lineage: Eukaryota > Metazoa > Arthropoda > Insecta > Diptera > Calliphoridae > Lucilia > Lucilia sericata. The sequence continues at coordinate 619,426 of NW_023994173.1, read as the reverse complement.
TAGACTATGTGACTAGACTATGACTAGACTATGGCTAGACTATGACTAGACTATGACTAGACTATGACTAGACTATGGCCAGACTATGACTAGACTATGACTAAACTATTACTAGACTATGACTAGACTATGACTAGACTATGACTAGACTATGACTAGACTATGACTAGACTATGACTAGACTATGACTAGACTATGACTAGACTATGACTAGACTATGACTAGACTATGACTAGACTATGACTAGACTATAACTAGACTATGACTAGACTATGACTAGACTATGACTAGACTGACTAGACTACTATGACTAGACTATGACTAGACTATGACTAGACTATGACTAGACTATGACTAGACTATGACTAGACTATGACTAGACTATGACTAGACTATGACTAGACTATGACTAGACTATGACTAGACTATGACTAGACTATGACTAGACTATGACTAGACTATGACTAGACTATGACTAGACTATGACTAGACTATGACTAGACTATGACTAGACTATGACTAGACTATGACTAGACTATGACTAGACTATGACTAGACTATGACTAGACTATGACTAGACTATGACTAGACTATGACTAGACTATGACTAAACTATGACTAGACTATGACTAAACTATGACTAGACTATGACTAGACTATGACTAGACTATGACTAGACTATGACTATGACTAGACTATGACTAGACTATGACTAGACTATGACTAGACTATGACTAGACTATGACTAGACTATGACTAGACTATGACTAGACTATGACTAGACTATGACTAGACTATGACTAGACTATGACTAGACTATGACTAGACTATGACTAGACTGACTAGACTATGACTAGACTATGACTAGACTATGACTAGACTATGACTAGACTATGACTAGACTATGACTAGACTATGACTAGACTATGACTAGACTGTAAACTAGACTGTAAACTAGACTGTAGACTAGACTGTAGACTAGACTGTAGACTAGACTGTATAGACTATAGACTAGACTGTAGACTAGACTGTAGACTAGACTATAGACTAGACTATAGGCTAGATATGCTAATTTGTATAATTTTGTATGTGTCCCTTAAGAATACGATGTTATGTCTGCCTTACAAATAACAATGACTCGAAAACATTCTTTTTTTCGAGAAGAAAAAATGTCATTTATTAAATTTTAACCTTTAAATATTTGTAATTTTACATCCCAACAAAGATACCTAGGTCTTTACCAGTATCTTTGTTGGGATTCGAACCCACAATCTCCAGTCTGACAGCAAAGTAAACTAATTACTAATCTAAAGGAGGCCCACTATTTGTCAGATGAATGTTTGACTTACACCCACAACGTTTTAATTTCCTAACCTGTACTTCAATTGGACATGTGTACTATTCAGATTTGTATTTTTTAAAACACTGGAAATTATCTACGCAGTTAAAGGAAGACGCTTTAAAAAGTTCTAAAATGGATTTTAAAAAGTTCTAAAAAGTAGATTTTATGTGCTTTTAAGAGGATTTATTTAAATGATTATGACTTAATACCACCAGGTTATCTTTATATTGTTTGCCCAAAGACTTTAAATATTTACATGATATTTATAAAAAAGTGGCTGAAGAGTCTTTTAAGAGAAAATTATTAAAAATAAATATTTTTACAGGGAAGATAATGCCAAATGTAAATAAAAATAATAAAATTTTAAATATGTATTAAAAAAGAACCAACTTTGTAATCCTGTAAAAAATTACAAAATACCAGAAAGATTTTAAGAATAAATGCTTAAGTAAATAATTTTATTTGCTGTTCTTACAAGTCTTAACAAAAACTCTTAACTAATTTGCAACTGTTTGTAAACAGATGTTTGGACTCTTTTATATATTTATAATGTCATATTCTTATGTTTCCTGTTTACAGCACGATAATTTTTAGATATTGATTACTTCGCTTTCAAATACTTGGCAAACTAGAAAAAATAAAAGAAACTGAATAGTCAAAGAAGACAACTAGTTGTTTGAACAACTCCAACCAATTAACTTACAGGCAATTATCAACAAGACCATATATGGGAAAGCAAATAGACTTGTTACTAACAGAAGGTTAAATAGTTTTTATGTAAAGGTTTCCAAGGAATTATGACATAAAGAAGAACAATTTTGCAGCATTTAGGGAATCTTTTCATAGTTTTACAAAATTAGCTACAAAATAGAGAAATTTTCCTTGAAACAAGTTCATAATAGTTTGTTGGATTGTTTGTTTCTTGAAGAAATTTGAAAAAAAAATCATAAGAAAACCACACAATTTTTACTTTCCTAAACTTCGTTTACAAAATCTTTGAAATTTTCTTTAAAAAATTTGTATTTAAAATGTTTGTCCAACTAGACGTATGATTGATATTAATTAAGAGGAAGACATACAAGTTACTCAATAACTTCAAAACTAATAATGATATTTGAAAAATTCAAAAAGCTGTAGAAAGTTTAGACTGTAAGCAATATTTGTAATGAGAAATATTATACAACTTAAGTCTTCTTTTCAATTTTGAACCTAGGTAAACCTCAGCTTCTGGGTACTAAATTCTAAAATGTAAAAATTTTTTAAATTTATTAAGAAAATTTTCAATCTTTTAGCTTTTATAGTTAAACAATGTTAATCTGACTTTACTTTCTATAATTTACTAATAACTCCAACCAATTAACTTCTAGCATTGTGTTTTCAAATTAAATTTCTTGAAGAAATTATTAAAATTCATAAGAAAACCATATAAATTTTACGTTCCTAAACTTCGTTTACAAAATCTTTGAAATTTTCTTTAAAGAATTTGTAATTCAAATGTTTGTTCAACTAGACGTATGATTGATATTAATTAAGAGAAAGACGTAGAAAGTCAAGGCTATAGGCAATATTTGTAATGAGAAATATTGTACAATTTAAGTCTTCTTTTCCATTTGGAACCTTAGTAAACCTCAGCTTCTGGGTACTAAATTCAAAATGTAAATTTTTTTTTAATTTATTAAGAAAATTTTCAATCTTTTAGCATTTATAGTTAAACAATGTTAATCTGACTTTACTTTCTATAATTTACTAATAAACTTTTGACTACAATTCTTTATTTTTTCAAAAAAATCTTAATTAAAAATGTCTGCCCTACAAGGCGTATGATTATTATTAATTGCTGGATATCGGCATAAAATTCTATATAGCGGCGAAACTATACAAGCGATTGGCAAAGATTAAAATTACGTAGTAAGCTAAAACCATAAATAATTTATTTGTAAACAATAAAATATTAAGTATTTAAATATTCCTTTAAATGTCTGTATATAACTAACAAACCATCAACTTTACTTTAAAAGACAAGTAAAGCTTTTAATATTTAATAACCAACTTCTAATAGTAATATACTCAGCTACTTCTTAAAAAACATATTTGTGGTTTATTTTCTGAATAAAATTTCTAATTAAATATTTATGAAAATTCCCCACCTACCAACTTCAAAAAACCAGCTTAACATCAAACAAAATTGATGCTTAAATTTTAAGCAAGACATGCTTAAATAATTACCCAACAATATCTAAACAAAATTAGCTTTCAGCTACAATTATTTCCTTTCTCTCTTTATTCCTCCACAAAAAAATCAACAAAAACCTTTTTCCCTTCACTGCCCCAGCAGTCGTTGCAAGAGATTATCACAATTTTTGGATTTCCTTAACATACCACGTTATCATAGTGGTCACAGCGGCAGTAGCAGTAGCAGCAATAATTCCCAACAACATTCTCCACAAACACCAACACCGGCCGAGAGGAAAGGCAGTAATGATGGTGGCATTGAACAGGAACATCAACAACATCATTTGCAACATGGCTCTAGAAAACGTTCATCATGTGTCAGTTTTCGTAGTGAAATACTCTGGTTGGATTTGGTAAATGGAGAAATCAATGAGTTTAATGAAAGGTACACAGAGAGAAATGAAAAGGAGGGAATTTGGTAAAAGTTTAATCAACTGATTAAACAGAAAGAAGGAAAAATTTATTCAAAAATTAAATGAAATCAAACTACTGTATAAATCCCTAACTTGGTCTCACCTTGATTACTACCTAAGGTCTTTATATTAGCACAGTTTGGCTCCAGTTATGCTAAGTAGGATTAAAGGACGATCATTATACAATCTCAGTCAATAGAGGGTCGCAACATAGTCCCTGTTAAGCTTTTTAAAAAGTTTGTAATATAGTCTTAGTATAGGTAAAATTACTGTCGATTAGAAGCTCAATATGTAGTCCCACTTCATCTTCTATAGAAGCTCATTATACTGTTCCAGATTAACTTCTATAAAAACTCATTATATAGTTCCAGTTTAACTTTTATATAAGCTCATTTCATGGTCCCAGTTCAGCATCTACAGAAGCTCATTATATAGTCCTACTTTATCTTCTAAAGAAGCTCATTATAAAGTCCCAGTTTAGCTTTTATAGAAGCTCATTTCATGGTCCCAGTTCAACTTCTGCAGAAGCTCATTATATAGTCCCACTTTATCTTCTATAGAATTTCCTTATACAGTCCTAGTTTATCATCTAGTCCCAGTTTAGCTTGTATAGAAGCTCATTTCATGGTCCCAGTTCAACTTCTACAAAAATTCATTATATAGACCCACTTTATCTTCTCTAGAAACTCATTATATAGTCCTAGTTTTGCTTCTATAGAAGCTCGTTATATAGTTCCAGTTTATATTATATAGAAGCTCATTATATAGTTCTAATTTAGCTTATATAGAAGCTCATTATATAGTCCCATTTTATCTTTTATAGAAGCTGATTATATAGTCCCACTTTATCTTCTTTAGAAGCTCATTATAAGTTTAGCTTTTATAGAAGCTCATTTCATGGTCCCATTAATAGAAGCTCATTACATAGTTCCAGTTTATCTTCTCTGGAAGCTCATTATAAAGTCCCAGTTTAGCTTGTATAGAAGCTCATTTCATGGTCCCAGTTCAACTTCTACAAAAATTCATTATATAGACCCACTTTATCTTCTCTAGAAACTCATTATATAGTCCTAGTTTTGCTTCTATAGAAGCTCGTTATATAGTTCCAGTTTATATTATATAGAAGCTCATTATATAGTTCTAGTTTAGCTTATATAGAAGCTCATTATATAGTCCCATTTTATCTTTTATAGAAGCTGATTATATAGTCCCACTTTATCTTCTTTAGAAGCTCATTATAAGTTTAGCTATTATAGAAGCTCATTTCATGGTCCAAGTTCAGCTTCTATAGAAGCTCATTATATAGTCCCAGTTTAGCTTTTATAGAAGAATCTCATTTCATAGTCCAAGTTCAGCTTCTATAGAAGCTCATTATATTGTCCCAATTTATCTTCTATAGAAACTCATTATATAGCCCTTATAGTTTTGCTTTTATAGATGCTCATTAATAGACCCACTTTATCTTCTATAGAAGCTCATTATATAGTCCCAGTTTAGCTTTTATAGAATCTCATTTCATAGTCCAAGTTCAGCTTCTATAGAAGCTCATTATATTGTCCCACTTTATCTTCTATAGAATCTGATTATACAGTCCCAGATCAATATCTGTAGAATTATATAGTCCCACTTTATCTTCTATAGATGCTCATTATACAGTACTAGTTTTGCTTCTATAGAAGCTCATCATATAGTCCCACTTTGTCTTCTCTAGAAGCTCATTATATAGTCCTAGTTTAGCTTCTATAGAAGCTCATCATATAGTCCCAGTTTATCGTTTATGGAAGCTCATTTCATGGTCCTAGTTCAGCTTTTACAGAAGCTCATTATATAGTCCCATTTTATCTTCTATAGAAGCTCCTTATACAGTCCTAGTTATCTTCTATAGAAGCTCATTATATAGTCCCAAATTAGCTTTTATAGAATCTCATTTCATGTTCCCAGTGCAGCTTCTACAGGAGCTCATTATATAGTCCCACTTTATCTTCTATAGAAGCTCATTATACAGTCCTAGTTTAGCTTCTATAGAACCTCATTATATAGTCCCACTTCAACTTCTATAGTTTAGCTTCTATTGAAGCTCATTATACAGTCCCAGATTGCATTGTATAGAAGCTAATAATATAATCCCAGACTAGGTTCTACAGAAGCTCATTATATAGTCCCAGATTAGCTTATTTAGAAGCTAGTTCAGCTTCTGATTTTATGGTCCCAGTTCAGCTTCTCTAGAAACTCACTTTGTTCAAGTTTAACTTCATTTGAAGCTCATTAAATGAACCCAGTTTAGATTCCATGAGACCCTATTATATTCCAGTTTGTCTTCAGTTTTAACACATTCTATTTGCCATAAATATTTGCCATAAAGTCTTATTAAATTTAAATTTCCTAAAATGTTTTAACAATACAAGTTGACAAAATTTCCGCATTTTTAGTACAACAGTCTTTTTGTACTCTTTAATTCGTTTAACCTTCAGCTGTATCCTTGAACTTTTTATTCCTAGTTGTATAATTTTGAATTTACGTTTTCTACTCTTGTTTTGTTTTTGTTTTTTGGCAGAAATATGCATTTCTGTAGCGATTCTGTATACGGCATCCAAGAGAAAAAGTGTCACAAAAAATACTAAATATTTATACAAATACTTCGAACTATTGATTGATTTATAAATAAAACACACAAAAAATACATACTCGTAAGCATATTGTTTAAAACACTTTTAATAGAAACATATTTCCTATTTTAAAATAGCAGAAATTACTTTAAAAAAATCAATATATATATATATATATATATATATATATATATATATATATATATATATATATATATATATATATATATATATATATATATATATATATATATTACATTTTGATAATCCTTTCAAATATCCTTTCTAATACAAATGGAAAAATTTCATATATTAAATGTTTTTTTCAATTATTAGTAATGTAACTAACAGGAAAGTTTTACTACAATATGTGACTTTAACGGATGATGTGTCCTTCTAGTAAGCAACGTTAATGATTTCATTACTTTCCCTTTAAAAATTCGAAAATTATCTATGGTATCCTGCTATTTTCATCCATATTTCAGTCACTTTAACAATTTTATTTTTTGCTCAGAAGAATGTAATTAACAAAAATTTTCCACATAAATTTTCTGCTATTTTCCAGCAAAAATGTCTAACATGAAGTCAGGCAAGCAGACATTTTTGTTGGTTTTGTTTTATTTTTGCAACACTTTAGGGCCACTGAATGCATCAATCAGGACACTAAATATACAAAAGCAGATTATGGTGATGAAATCATAAAATGCATTTTGGTACATGATGGATCGCCTCATGTTAGGGTTGGTGTTCGAAATATGAAAGCAGAAAAATATGTCAAAAATTATGAAATTAAAAAAAAAGAACAAAAAAATATAGATTTGAATGGATAATGATAAAATATCCTTTTTAAAACAATTTACTTTAGAAGACCCAATCAGACAACAAATACCTTTACTTTCTTTGATAAGATTTCTTTTTAATTCCACCCTTTTTATCACTTTTTAGATGTCCGACCCATAAGATGATTATGGCACTCAACGTGTTTATAAGAAACTCACCGAACTGTGTTTTAACTTTGTATTTGCCAACACTGAAATTACCTTGTCCGGCAATAGCTCCTCCATCCTACAAGGTATTGTGTTTGTTGATCCCAAGGCTATACAAGGATATCGGGTTTATGCACAATTGACCTTAACGTTTTTCGGTAAGTAAAAGACAATTTTTGAAATATGACTAGATTTGACTAGACTATGACTAGACTATGACTAGACTATGACTAGACTATGACTAGACTATGCTAGACTATGACTAGACTATGACTAGACTATGACTAGACTATGACTAGACTATGACTAGACTATGACTAGACTATGACTAGACTATGACTAGACTATGACTAGACTATGACTAGACTATGACTAGACTATGACTAACTATACTAGACGATGACTAGACTGACTATACTAGCTAGACTATACTAGACTATGACTAGACTATGACTAGACTATGACTAGACTATGACTAGACTATGACTAGACTATGACTAGACTATGACTAGACTATGACTAGACTATGACTAGCTATGACTAGACTATGACTAGACTATGACTAGACTTGACTAGACTATGACTAGACTATGACTAGACTATGACTAGACTATGACTAGACTATGACTAGACTATGACTAGACTATGACTAGACTATGACTAGACTAGACTAGACTATGACTAGACTATGACTAGACTATGACTAGACTATGACTAGACTATGACTAGACTATGACTAGACTATGACAGACTAATGACTAGACTATGACTAGACTAGACGATGACTAGACTATGACTAGACTATGACTAGACTATGACTAGACTATGACTAGACTATGACTAGACTATGACTAGACTATGACTAGACTATGACTAGACTATGACTAACTATGACTAGACCTATGAACTAGACTACTAGACTATGACTAGACTATGACTAGACTATCAACTGAGACTATGACTAGACTATCGACTAGACTATGACTATGACTATGACTAGACTTACTAGACTATGATACTATGACTAGACTATGACTAGGACTATGAACTAGACTATGACTAGACTATGACTAGACTATGACAGACTATGACTAGACTAGGACTAGACTATGACTAGGACTATGACTAGACTATGACTAGACTATGACTAGACTATGACTACATGACTAGACTATGACCTAGACTATGACTAGACTATGACTAGCTATGGACTAGACTATGACTGACTATGACTAGCTAGACTACCTAGGACTAGATATGACTAGACTATGACTAGACTATGACTAGACTATGACTAGGACTATGACTAGACTATGACTAGACTATGACTAGACTATGACTAGACTATGACTAGACATGCACTAGACTATGACTAGACTATGACTAGGACTATCAGACTGACTATGACTAGACTATGGACAGACTATGACTAGACTATGACTAGACTATGAAGGACTGAGACTATGACTAGAACTATGACTAGACTATGAACTAGACTATGACTAGACTATGACTAGACTATGACTAGACTACTGACTAGACTATGACTAGGACTATGACTAGACTATGACGAGACTATGACTAGGACCTATGGACTAGGACTATGACTAGACTATGACTAGGACTATGACCTAGGACTATGAACGTAGACTATTCAACTAGACTAAAGACGAGACTATCAACTAGACTAATGACTAGACTATGACTAGACTATGACTAGACTATGACTAAGACTATGACTAGACTATGACTAGACTATGACTAGACTATTACCTAGACTATGACTAGACTATGACTAGACTATAGACTAGACTATGACTAGACTAATGACTAGACTATGACTAGACTATGACTAGGACTATGGACTAGACTATGACTAGGACTATGACTAGACATGAATAGACTATGGACTAGACTATGACTAGGACTATGGACTAGGACTATGACTAGACTATGACTAGACTAGGACTAGACTATGACTAGACTATGACTAGACTATGACTAGACTATGGACTAGACTATGACTAGACATGACTAGACTATGACTAGACTATGACTAGACTATGACTAGACTAGACTAGACTATGACTAGACTATGACTAGAACTATGATAGGACTATGACTAGACTATGACTAGACTATGACTAGACTATGACTAGACTATGACTATGACTAGACTATAGACTATACTAGGACTATGACTAGACTATGACTAGACTATGACTAGACTATGACTAGACTATGACTCAGACTATGACTAGACTATGACTAGACTATGACTAGACTATGACTAGACTATGACTCGACTAGACTAGACTATGGACTATGACTATGACTAGACTATGACTAGACTATGACTAGACTATGACTAGACTATGGCCCAGACTATGACTAGACTATGACTAGACTATGACTAGACTATGACTAGACTATTACTAGCCTATGACTAGACTATCAAGTAGACTATCAACTAGACTATCAAGTAGACTATCAACTAGACTTATCAACTAGACTATCAACTAGACTATCAACTAGACTATCAACTAGGCTATCAACTAGACTATCAACTAGACTATCAACTAGACTATCAACCACACTATCAACTAGACTATCAACTAGACTATCAACTAGACTATCAACTAGACTATCAACTAGACTATCAACTAGACTATCAACTAGACATTCAACTAGACTATTAACTAGACCATCACCCTGACTATCAACTAGACTATCACTTAGACTTTCAACTAGACTATCAACCAGACTATCAACTATACTATTAACTATACTATCAACTAGACTGTCAACTAGACTATAAACTATACTATCAACTAGACTATCACCTTGACTACCAACTAGACCATCAACTAGATTATCAACTAAACTGTCATCAAGACTATCACCTAGACTATCAACTAGACTTTTAACTAGACTATCAACCAGACTATCACTTAGACTAATAACTAGACTATCAACTAGACTATTAACTAGACTATCACCTATATTATTAACTAGAAAACCAACTAGGCTATCAAGTAGACTATAAACTAGACTATCACCTAGACTATCAACTAGACTATTAACTAGACTATCAATTAGACTATCAACTAGACTATTACCTAGACCATCAACTAGACTTTTAACTAGACTATCAGCCAGACTATCAACTAGACTATCAACTAGTCTATCAACTTGACTTCAACTAGACTATTAACTGGACTATCAACTAGACTATCAACTAGACTATCAACTAGACTATCAACTAGACTATCAACTTGACTATCAACTCGACAATCACCTACACTATCACCTAGACTATCAACTAAACTGTCATCTAGACTATCAACTAGACTATCAACTAGACAATCGGCTAGACTATCACCTAGACTATCAACTAAGCTATTAACTAGACTATCAACTAGTCTATCACCTAGACTATCACCTAGACTATGAACTAGACTATTAACTAGACTATCAACTAGATTATCAACTTAACTGTCATCAAGACTATCACCTAGACTATCACTTAGACTAATAACTAGAATATCAACTTGATTTTTAACTAGACTATCAACAAGACTGTCATGAACTGTGAACTATGTAAAAATTATGTAAAATTCATTAAATAAATCTGAAAAAGTTAAGAACATAAAGTATGTACTGATTACGTTGTCTGCTGCCTTAGTTAATTAATTAATACTTCAATAATGAAAAACAAATCAATAATTTAACTTAAGAAGAAATTACTTACTTCACGCTTGAATACACAATGAACAATTTCGAATTTAACACACGATTTAACATAGATATAAGTTATTTTGTATTTTAGGGCATTTTCTTACACCTGACTGAATATATTTCTTTAAGAAAACACATAAATTAATGTTTATATTTAGCTGTAAAAAATGATTAAGTAATAAGTGATTAACTTAAGATGAGTTGTATTTATTTTGTTTTCTAGTTATGGTCGTGAAGATGAAGAAGTCATGGGTTTACGTTTCTGTAATGAAGCTATTATGTCGTTACATCAAATATGGCCCAGGAAGGAGGAGCCCGCTAAAGAATCGTTAAGTCCTCTGCAGGTGAGCAAATATTAAATCCAATAAATACAATTATTTAAAATTTCCTTAACACAAAACTATATTTCAATCTCCAAAAATAACCAACAGTTTGTATAGGTTCCGTTTAATGTCATGCCCGTACACAATTACCAAGCAAACATATGCTTTATATTATTTCCTACATCCCAATTAGTCTCTTTTAAATCCCTTTTAAGCAAACTGCTGTATTTTATTTTTATTTTTTGGAAACCAAAGCCTTTTAAAATCTTTTGAAAATATTATTTGCATATATGCAAATAATAGCAAACAAATTTCTATTTGGTTTTCAGTTTCTAATTTATGCCACACGCATCTGTATTCATATGTAAAACATGGTTTTTTTTCTTCAACCTCCCTTTCCATTTTTAACAAGCTTAGGCGATGGACGACAAAAAGTATAGCCCAAATTATTACCACAAGCCCAAAAAGATAAAGAATTAATCCAATTAAAACACACTCTTTTAGGAAAAACATAATTGGCAGATTTTTGTTAAATAAAGTGTATAAGAGGATTAAATGATAAAATGTGATATGAGGAAATAAAGTGTAAATAGAGAACTACTTCTGAACTAGAATTAAAGTGGAACTGAACTAGAACTGAACTAGAACAGAACTAGAACTGAATTAGAACTGAACTAGAACAGAACTAGAACTGAACTAGAACTGAACTAGGACTGAACTAGAACTGAACTAGAACTGAACTAGAACTGCACTAGAACTGAACTAGAACAGAACTAGAACAGAACTAGAACTAGAACAGAACCAGAACAGAACTAGAACAGAACCAGAACAGAACTAGAACAGAACTAGAACAGAACTAGAACAGAACTAGAACAGAACTAGAACAGAACTAGAACAGAACTAGAACAGAACTAGAACAGAACTAGAACAGAACTAGAACAGAACTAGAACAGAACTAGAACAACTAGAACAGAACTAGAACAGAACTAGAACAGAACTAGAACAGAACTAGAACAGAACTAGAACAGAACTAGAACTGAACTAGAACTGAACTAGAACTGAACTAGAACTGAACTAGAACTGAACTAGAACAGAACTAGAACAGAACTAGAACAGAACTAGAACAGAACTAGAACAGAACTAGAACAGAACTAGAACAGAACTAGAACAGAACTAGAACAGAACTAGAACGGAACTAGAACGGAACTAGAACGGAACTAGAACGGAACTAGAACGGAACTAGAACGGAACTAGAACGGAACTAGAACAGAACTAAACAGAACTAGAACAGAACTAGAACAGAACTAGAACAGAACTAGAACAGAACTAGAACTGAACTAGAACTGAACTAGAACTGAACTAGAACTGAACTAGAACTGAACTAGAACTGAACTAGAACTGAACTAGAACTGAACTAGAACTGAACTAGAACTGAACTAGAACTGAACTAGAACTGAACTAGAACTGAACTAGAACTGAACTAGAACTGAACTAGAACTGAACTAGAACTGAACTAGAACTGAACTAGAACTGAACTAGAACTGAACTAGAACTGAACTAGAACTGAACTAGAACTGAACTAGAACTGAACTAGAACTGAACTAGAACTGAACTAGAACTGAACTAGAACTGAACTAGAACTGAACTAGAACTGAACTAGAACTGAACTAGAACTGAACTAGAACTGAACTAGAACTGAACTAGAACTGAACTAGAACTGAACTAGAACTGAACTAGAACTGAACTAGAACTGAACTAGAACTGAACTAGAACTGAACTAGAACTGAACTAGAACGGAACTAGAACGGAACTAGAACAGAACTAGAACAGAACTAGAACAGAACTAGAACAGAACTAGAACAGAACTAGAACAGAACTAGAACAGAACTAGAACAGAACTAGAACGGAACTAGAACGGAACTAGAACGGAACTAGAACGGAACTAGAACGGAACTAGAACAGGAACTAGAACAGAACTAGAACAGAACTAGAACAGAACTAGAACAGAACTAGAACAGAACTAGAACAGAACTAGAACAGAACTAGAACAGAACTAGAACAGAACTAGAACAGAACTAGAACAGAACTAGAACAGAACTAGAACAGAACTAGAACAGAACTAGAACAGAATTAGAACAGAACTAGAACAGAACTAGAACAGAACTAGAACAGAACTAGAACGGAACTAGAACGGAACTAGAACGGAACTAGAACGGAACTAGAACGGAACTAGAACAGACTAGAACAGAACTAGAACAGAACTAGAACAGAACTAGAACAGAACTAGAACAGAACTAGAACAGAACTAGAACAGAACTAGAACAGAACTAGAACAGAACTAGAACAGAACTAGAACAGAACTAGAACAGAACTAGAACAGAACTAGAACAGAACTAGAACAGAACTAGAACAGAACTAGAACAGAACTAGAACAGAACTAGAACAGAACTAGAACAGAACTAGAACAGAACTAGAACAGAACTAGAACAGAACTAGAACAGAACTAGAACAGAACTAGAACAGAACTAGAACAGAACTAGAACAGAACTAGAACAGAACTAGAACAGAACTAGAACAGAACTAGAACAGAACTAGAACAGAACTAGAACAGAACTAGAACAGAACTAGAACAGAACTAGAACAGAACTAGAACAGAACTAGAACAGAACTAGAACAGAACTAGAACAGAACTAGAACAGAACTAGAACAGAACTAGAACAGAACTAGAACAGAACTAGAACAGAACTAGAACAGAACTAGAACAGACTAGACAGAACTAGAACAGAACTAGAACAGAACTAGAACAGAACTAGAACAGAACTAGAACAGAACTAGAGCAGAACTTGAGCAGAACTATAACTGAAATATAACAGAACTGAAACATAACTCTAACTAAAACCCTTGTATATTATTATATATTTCAGGAAGCCTTACTAAAGCGTTTGGGAGAAGGAGCTCATCCTTTTACACTAACTTTAACATCACAAGCACCACCTAGCGTGCAGCTAGTACCTGCAAAGCGATACTATGGAGCTCCAATAGGTACCAGCTATGATGTGCGCTGCTTCATAGGTAAGTTGAATAAGAACTTCCCCAAAATATGCAGGTTAGAGACAAGAATTTGATCCGCTTATGTATACAAATACCACTTTCTGATTCCCTCCTTTCCAGCCGACAAAACCGATGAAAAATTCCATCGTCGTGCTTCAGTGAAAATGGGTGTTCGTGTTATTTATCGCACAGATGTTTTTCATCATGGCCTGAATGGACCTGAGAATTTTGCTGCACTTATCAATAACCCTGTCTCTTCGCCGCCCGTCACCTTGGCCTGCACAAATACTAATACTACCACTACACCACCCATATGTACACAAACTACGGAATCCAGTGCAGCATCTCCTCAAACCCATGAGCAAAATGAAGCCGCTAATCCAGAAACTGCAACTGCTACTGGCGATGCCTCGCGGCCGGCTGCTAAATCTGTGCGTAAATCGGAGCGCGGAGATTCTTTTCCTAAGCTACGCTTATCGCCGAAATCTTTTCGCTTTAGTGGTCGCTTTGGACGCAGTAAAAGTGAGGTGGACAAGTGCTCAAGTGATGCGTTCTATAATTATAGTAAATCATTTCAAGAGGTAAAGAATTTAAAATCTTATTTCTAAATTCTTATAAAAGACTATTCATTCTATGATTAGGCAGAACTGACAGTCATTCTATTCATTCTTCAACTTCTCTCCCTCTAATCTTGAAAAATTATTTTCGTGTTTATTTCCTTCAGTATGATAATGTTTGTCCCGTTGCCTGTGCTGGTCCCCAGGGTGCCGTGGATAAACCGTTTTTACTGCAAGATGGTCGTGTAGGCTTAAAGGCCAGTTTAGACAAAGCCTGGTATACCCATGGAGAAGATGTTTGTGTTTCCATTAATATTCGTAATGATAGCAAGAAGACTGTCAGGAAAATTAGGGTAAGTGTTTTATAAATTAAAATTTTAAATTGAATTTGAAATGGGTCACAAAGATAAGATAAACAACGTAGTCTAGTCTATAGTCTAGTCTATAGTCTAGTCTATAGTCTAGTCTATAGTCTAGTCTATAGTCTAGTCTATAGTCTAGTCTATAGTCTAGTCTATAGTCTAGTCTATAGTCTAGTCTATAGTCTAGTCTATAGTCTAGTCTATAGTCTAGTCTATAGTCTAGTCTATAGTCTAGTCTATAGTCTAGTCTATAGTCTAGTCTATAGTCTAGTCTATAGTCTAGTCTATAGTCTAGTCTATAGTCTAGTCTATAGTCTAGTCTATAGTCTAGTCTATAGTCTAGTCTATAGTCTAGTCTATAGTCTAGTATATAGTCTAGTCTATAGTCTAGTCTATAGTCTAGTCTATAGTCTAGTCTATAGTCTAGTCTATAGTCTAGTCTATAGTCTAGTCTATAGTCTAGTCTATAGTCTAGTCTATAGTCTAGTCTATAGTCTAGTCTATAGTCTAGTCTATAGTCTAGTCTATAGTCTAGTCTATAGTCTAGTCTATAGTCTAGTCTATAGTCTAGTCTATAGTCTAGTCTATAGTCTAGTCTATAGTCTAGTCTATAGTCTAGTCTATAGTCTAGTCTATAGTCTAGTCTATAGTCTAGTCTATAGTCTAGTCTATAGTCTAGTCTATAGTCTAGTCTATAGTCTAGTCTATAGTCTAGTCTATAGTCTAGTCTATAGTCTAGTCTATAGTCTAGTCTATAGTCTAGTCTATAGTCTAGTCTATAGTCTAGTCTATAGTCTAGTCTATAGTCTAGTCTATAGTCTAGTCTATAGTCTAGTCTATAGTCTAGTCTATAGTCTAGTCTATAGTCTAGTCTATAGTCTAGTCTATAGTCTAGTCTATAGTCTAGTCTATAGTCTAGTCTATAGTCTAGTCTATAGTCTAGTCTATAGTCTAGTCTATAGTCTAGTCTATAGTCTAGTCTATAGTCTAGTCTATAGTCTAGTCTATAGTCTAGTCTATAGTCTAGTCTATAGTCTAGTCTATAGTCTAGTCTATAGTCTAGTCTATGGTCTAGTCTATGGTCTAGTCTATAGTCTAGTCTATAGTCTAGTCTATAGTCTAGTCTATAGTCTAGTCTATAGTCTAGTCTATGGTCTAGTCTATAGTCTAGTCTATAGTCTAGTCTATAGTCTAGTCTAGTCTATAGTCTAGTCTATAGTCTAGTCTATAGTCTAGTCTATAGTCTAGTCTATGGTCTAGTCTATAGTCTAGTCTATAGTCTAGTCTATACTCTAGTCTATAGTCTAGTCTATAGTCTAGTCTATAGTCTAGTCTATGGTCTAGTATATGGTCTAGTCTATAGTCTAGTCTATAGTCTAGTCTATGGTCTAGTCTATGGTCTAGTCTATGGTCTAGTCTATGGTCTAGTCTATAGTCTAATCTATAGTCTAGTCTATAGTCTAGTCTATAGTCTAGTCTATAGTCTAGTCTATAGTCTAGTCTATAGTCTAGTCTATAGTCTAGTCTATAGTCTAGTCTATAGTCTAGTCTATAGTCTAGTCTATAGTCTAGTCTATAGTCTAGTCTATAGTCTAGTCTATAGTCTAGTCTATAGTCTAGTCTATAGTCTAGTCTATAGTCTAGTCTATAGTCTAGTCTATAGTCTAGTCTATAGTCTAGTCTATAGTCTAGTCTATAGTCTAGTCTATAGTCTAGTCTATAGTCTAGTCTATAGTCTAGTCTATAGTCTAGTCTATAGTCTAGTCTATAGTCTAGTCTATAGTCTAGTCTATAGTCTAGTCTATAGTCTAGTCTATAGTCTAGTCTATAGTCTAGTCTATAGTCTAGTCTATAGTCTAGTCTATAGTCTAGTCTATAGTCTAGTCTATAGTCTAGTCTATAGTTAGTCTATAGTCTAGTCTATAGTCTAGTCTATAGTCTAGTCTATAGTCTAGTCTATAGTCTAGTCTATAGTCTAGTCTATAGTCTAGTCTATAGTCTAGTCTATAGTCTAGTCTATAGTCTAGTCTATAGTCTAGTCTATAGTCTAGTCTATAGTCTAGTCTATAGTCTACTCTATAGTCTATTCTATGGTCTAGTCTATGGTGTAGTCTATAGTCTAGTCTATAGTCTAGTCTATAGTCTAGTCTAGTCTATAGTAGTCTATAGTCTAGTCTATAGTCTAGTCTATAGTCTAGTCTAGTCTATAGTCTAGTCTATAGTCTAGTCTATAGTCTAGTCTATAGTCTAGTCTATAGTCTAGTCTATAGTCTAGTCTATAGTCTAGTCTATAGTCTAGTCTATAGTATAGTCTATAGTCTAGTCTATAGTCTAGTCTATAGTCTAGTCTATAGTCTAGTCTATAGTCTAGTCTATAGTCTAGTCTATAGTCTAGTCTATAGTCTAGTCTATAGTCTAGTCTATAGTCTAGTCTATAGTCTAGTCTATAGTCTAGTCTATAGTCTAGTCTATAGTCTAGTCTATAGTCTAGTCTATAGTCTAGTCTATAGTCTAGTCATAGTCTAGTCTATAGTCTAGTCTATAGTCTAGTCTATAGTCTAGTCTATAGTCTAGTCTATAGTCTAGTCTATAGTCTAGTCTATAGTCTAGTCTATAGTCTAGTCTATAGTCTAGTCTATAGTCTAGTCTATAGTCTAGTCTATAGTCTAGTCTATAGTCTAGTCTATAGTCTAGTCTATAGTCTAGTCTATAGTCTAGTCTATAGTCTAGTCTATAGTCTAGTCTATAGTCTAGTCTATAGTCTAGTCTATAGTCTAGTCTATAGTCTAGTCTATAGTCTAGTCTATAGTCTAGTCTATAGTCTAGTCTATAGTCTAGTCTATAGTCTAGTCTATAGTCTAGTCTATAGTCTAGTCTATAGTCTAGTCTATAGTCTAGTCTATAGTCTAGTCTATAGTCTAGTCTATAGTCTAGTCTATAGTCTAGTCTATAGTCTAGTCTATAGTCTAGTCTATAGTCTAGTCTATAGTCTAGTCTATAGTCTAGTCTATAGTCTAGTCTATAGTCTAGTCTATAGTCTAGTCTATAGTCTAGTCTATAGTCTAGTCTATAGTCTAGTCTATAGTCTAGTCTATAGTCTAGTCTATAGTCTAGTCTATAGTCTAGTCTATAGTCTAGTCTATAGTCTAGTCTATAGTCTAGTCTATAGTCTAGTCTATAGTCTAGTCTATAGTCTAGTCTATAGTCTAGTCTATAGTCTAGTCTATAGTCTAGTCTATAGTCTAGTCTATAGTCTAGTCTATAGTCTAGTCTATAGTCTAGTCTATAGTCTAGTCTATAGTCTAGTCTATAGTCTACTCTATAGTCTATTCTATGGTCTAGTCTATGGTGTAGTCTATAGTCTACTCTATAGTCATTCTATGGTCTAGTCTATGGTGTAGTCTATAGTCTACTCTATAGTCTATTCTATGTCTAGTCTATGGTAGTCTATAGTCTAGTCTATAGTCTAGTCTATAGTCTAGTCTAGTCTATAGTCTAGTCTATAGTCTAGTCTATAGTCTATCTATAGTCTAGTCTATAGTCTAGTCTATAGTCTAGTCTATAGTCTAGTCTATAGTCTAGTCTATAGTCTAGTCTATAGTCTAGTCTATAGTCTAGTCTATAGTCTAGTCTATAGTCTAGTCTATAGTCTAGTCTATAGTCTAGTCTATAGTCTAGTCTATAGTCTAGTCTATAGTCTAGTCTATAGTCTAGTCTATAGTCTAGTCTATAGTCTAGTCTCTAGTCTAGTCTAGTCTAGTCTAGTCGTCTATAGTCTATATGTCTAGTCTATAGTCTAGTCTATAGTCTAGTCTATAGTCTAGTCTATAGTCTAGTCTATAGTCTAGTCTATAGTCTAGTCATAGTCTAGTCTATAGTCGTCTATAGTCTAGTCTATAGTCTAGTCTATAGTCTAGTCTATAGTCTAGTCTATAGTCTAGTCTATAGTCTAGTCTATAGTCTAGTCTATAGTCTATGTCTAGTCTATAGTCTAGTCTATAGTCTAGTCTATAGTCTAGTCTATAGTCTAGTCTATAGTCTAGTCTATAGTCTAGTCTATAGTCTAGTCTATAGTCTAGTCTATAGTCTAGTCTATAGTCTAGTCTATAGTCTAGTCTATAGTCTAGTCTATAGTCTAGTCTATAGTCTAGTCTATAGTCTAGTCTATAGTCTAGTCTATAGTCTAGTCTATAGTCTAGTCTATAGTCTAGTCTATAGTCTAGTCTATAGTCTAGTCTATAGTCTAGTCTATAGTCTAGTCTATAGTCTAGTCTAGTATAGTCTAGTCTAGTTAGTCTATAGTCTAGTCTATAGTCTAGTCTATAGTCTAGTCTATAGTCTAGTCTATAGTCTAGTCTATAGTCTAGTCTATAGTCTAGTCTATAGTCTAGTCTATAGTCTAGTCTATAGTCTAGTCATAGTCCAGTCATAGTCTAGTCATAGTCTAGTCATAGTCTAGTCCCTAGCATAATTTGTAGTCTAGTTCATAGTCTACTTTGTAGTTGAGTTCGTATTCTTAATCATATCCTACTTCATATTTTAATTTATAATATGATTCATAGTCTAGTTGGTAGTGAATTAATAATCAAGTTAATAGTTTAATTAATAGTCTTGTCTGAGGCCAAATTTTTTTCTAGTGCACAGTCTACTTTATAGTAGTGAACAAGTTTACTTCATTGCCTCTTTCTTGTTCTCTTCTTGGTCTGCTTTATAACCTATTATATTACCAAGTTCATAGTTTAGCTCAGAATTTAGTTTGTTAACAAACAAGTAACCCTTTTTGAATATTGTCTTTAATCTAACATTTCATATTTGCTATTTGTTATTGCTTTGCAAGAGTTTATCTGGAAACATCAAAAGTATATTTTGTAGTCCTTTTTATAAATATTTTAGTTAAGGACCTGCATGTTATAAAAGGTCTCGCATTTCTCAGAAACACGTAATAGAATAAATAAAAAGGATTACAAATATTTAACATATTTTAACCCTCATTATTCTCAGAAGTTTTTTTATCTATGAAGTTTTTCTTATCTTCTTTCAAGATTTCAAAGTAACTTAAATTATGCCAAATGTTAACAACATTATTTTTAAATATGGATAACATTGTTCTATAATTTTGTTAATTTATTTTTTTAGGATTTTTAAAACTTTTTTATAAAAATATTTTGTTGTACTTAGTTTCAAATTTTGAACTATAATCGTGATTTTAGAGATATCTAGTCATCAACTTAATTGGCTGTAGCATACAAATGTACAATTTAAACATTTTATGTAACAATAAATGATTATAAAAATCTTAAGAAAACAATGGGTTTCTGTGTTTTAAATTAAATTAATATTAGTCATACGGTGCGTATGATTAATATTAATTAAGAGGTTATGTTGTTAAATCTGCTATAACTTTGAGTATTCTTAAGATATTTTCACACTATAGGTGTCATATGAAAGCTAAGATTTAAGTCTAAATACATGTAAAAAGTAAATTTTATTGTATCATAAAGCAATAGCTTAGTTAGTAAGAATAAGAAATTACTTAAATATAAACTGTAAAATTTTTAATAAACAATTAAATAAATTCTTACATTTATTTCCAAGACCCATTGAAACTAAAAGCAAATCATCACTTTATTATTGTACATTATCCACATAATTAAAACATATTCATAATAAGTAAAGCCTACTTACAGGGAGTAGAATTATTACACAAAACTTATATAAATTATTTACTGTTTATGCCTTATAAACATATTCCCAGTTGTTGCTGCTTGTTATTATTTCCAACAATATGTTCTCTGTTTGCTGTTATGTATTATCGTTTGCTTAACAAGTATATATACATTTGTATAGCCTATCCCAAAGGCGTTATTTAATTAAAAATCCATATGCTATAATATTTTCATTGCAAAAAGGCAGCTATTATATTACTTTCATGAAATTTATTTATGGTTTGCTAATTGTACAATATGCACAAGTTTGTTCGGTGTGTTGGAGGCCGTAAATGATTGCAGGAAATGTGTAATAAAGGTGTGAATATTAAAAATTTATTACAATATATTAAATGACATAAATGTTTATTGTAGGCCTGTGTAAATATTGCAGGGAAATTTAATTAAAATTTTATAATTTTTATTAAAGTTATGTCTATAAAATAATAAGGTCAGACAATGGAGAAAAAGAATAATGGGAGTAATTTAAAATAAATTTGTCATAAAAATATGTCAACAGTCAACGAAAATTTTTAAAATTGATTGAATTTTATATAATATATAGTAAAAAAAATATATATTACTGTCTATATTATTGTCTATAATCTAGTGTAAGGTCTATAGTACTGTGTATAGTCTAATCTATAGTCTAGTCGATAGTCCAATCTATAGTCTAGTATTTGGTCTATAGTCTAGTTCATAGTTTAGTTTAATTTAGTCTACAGTTCAGCCTTAAGTCAAATCGATAGTCCAATCTATAGTCTAGCCTATGGTATAACCCGTATAATATAGTATAATATATAGTCTAGTATGTAGCATAGTCTATAGTCCAGTCCATAGTCTATTCTAATCACAGTTATAGTTTAGTCTATAGTCTAGTCTATAGTTCTATAGTCTAGTCTATAGTCTAGTCTATAGTCTAGTCTATAGTCTAGTCTATAGTCTAGTCTATAGTCTAGTCTATAGTCTAGTCTATAGTCTAGTCTATAGTCTAGTCTATAGTCTAGTCTATAGTCTAGTATGTAGTCTAGTCTATAGTCTAGTCTGTAGTCTAGTCTATAGTCCAGGTCTATAGTCTAGTCCTAGTCTAGTCTAGTCTAGTCTATAGTCTAGTTCTCATAGTTAGTCTATAGTCTAGTCTATAGTCTAGTCTATCGTCTAGTCTATAGTCTAGTCTATAGTCTAGTCTATAGTCTAGTCTATAGTCTAGTCTATCTAGTCTTAGTCTAGTCTATAGTCTAGTCTATAGTCTAGTCTATAGTCTAGTCTATAGTCTAGTCCTATAGTCTAGTCTATAGTCTAGTCTAGTCTAGTCTATAGTCTAGTCTATAGTCTAGTCTATAGTCTAGTCTATAGTCTAGTCTATAGTCTAGTCTATAGTCTAGTCTATTAGTCTAGTCTATAGGTCTAGTCTATAGTCTAGTCTATAGTCTAGTCTATAGTCTAGTATAGTCTAGTCTATAGTCTAGTCTATAGTCTAGTCTATAGTCTAGTCTATAGTTCTAGTCTATAGTCTAGTCTACTAGTCTAGTCTGTAGTCTAGTCTATAGTCCAGTCTATAGTCTAGTCTATAGTCTAGTCTATAGTCTAGTCTATAGTCTAGTCTATAGTCTAGTCTATGGTCTAGTCTATAGTTCTAGTCTATTGTCTAGTCTATAGTCCAGTCTATAGTCTAGTCTATAGTCTAGTCTACAGTTAGTCTATAGTCTAGTCTATAGTCTAGTCTATAGTCAGTCTATAGTCTAGTCTATAGTCTAGTCTATAGTCTAGTCTATAGTCTAGTCTATAGTCTAGTCTACAGTCTAGTCTATAGTCTAGTCTATAGTCTAGTCTATAGTCTAGTCTAGTCTAGTCTAGTCTAGTCTTTAGTCTAGTCTAGTCTAGTCTATAGTTGAGCCTATAGTCCAATCTATAGTCTAGCCTATAGTCTAGTCTATAGTCTAGTCTATAGTCTAGTCTATAGTCTAGTCTATAGTCTAGTCTATAGTCTAGTCTATAGTCTAGTCTATAGTCGAGTCTATAGTCCAATCTATAGTCTAGCCTATAGTCTAGTCTAGTCTATATAGACTAGTCTATATAGTCTAGTCTATAGTATAGTCTATGGTTTAGTCTGTATTCTAGTCTATATCCTAGTCTTTAGTTTCTATATAGTCTATAGTGTAGTCTATAGTCTAGTCTACTGTCTAGTCTACTGTCTAGTCTAGTCTACAGTCGAGTCTATAGTCTAGTCGACAGTCTAGTCTACAGGCGAATCTATAGTTTAGGCTAGTCTACAGTCGAGTCTATAGTTTAGTCGACAGTCTAAACTATGGACTCGGCTGTAAACTGAGTCTATAGTTTAGTCTAGTCTCTAGTCTACAGTTAGTTAGTTAGTTAGTTAGTTAGTTAGTTAGTTAGTTAGTTAGTTAGTTAGTTAGTTAGTTAGTTAGTTAGTTAGTTAGTTAGTAGTTAGTTAGTTAGTTAGTTAGTTAGTAGTTAGTTAGTTATTAGTTAGTTAGTTAGTTAGTTAGTTAGTTAGTTAGTTAGTTAGTAGTTAGTTAGTTAGTTAGTTAGTTAGTTAGTTAGTTAGTTAGTTAGTTAGTTAGTTAGTTAGTTAGTTAGTTAGTTAGTTAGTTAGTTAGTTAGTTAGTTAGTTAGTTAGTTAGTTAGTTAGTTAGTAGTTAGTTAGTTAGTTAGTTAGTAGTAGTTAGTTAGTAGTTAGTTAGTTAGTTAGTTAGTTAGTTAGTTAGTTAGTTAGTTAGTTAGTAGTTAGTTAGTTAGTTAGTTAGTTAGTTAGTTAGTTAGTTAGTTAGTTAGTTAGTTAGTTAGTTAGTAGTAGTTAGTAGTTAGTTAGTTAGTTAGTTAGTTAGTTAGTAGTTAGTTAGTTAGTTAGTTAGTTAGTTAGTTAGTTAGTTAGTTAGTTAGTTAGTTAGTTAGTTAGTTAGTTAGTTAGTAGTTAGTTAGTTAGTTAGTTAGTTAGTTAGTTAGTTAGTTAGTTAGTTAGTTAGTTAGTTAGTTAGTTAGTTAGTTAGTTAGTTAGTTAGTTAGTTAGTTAGTTAGTTAGTTAGTTAGTTAGTTAGTTAGTTAGTTAGTTAGTTAGTTAGTTAGTTAGTTAGTTAGTTAGTTAGTTAGTTAGTTAGTTAGTTAGTTAGTTAGTTAGTTAGTTAGTTAGTTAGTTAGTTAGTTAGTTAGTTAGTTAGTTAGTTAGTTAGTTAGTTAGTTAGTTAGTTAGTTAGTTAGTTAGTTAGTTAGTTAGTTAGTTAGTTAGTTAGTTAGTTAGTTAGTTAGTTAGTTAGTTAGTTAGTTAGTTAGTTAGTTAGTTAGTTAGTTAGTTAGTTAGTTAGTTAGTAGTTAGTTAGTTAGTTAGTTAGTTAGTAGTTAGTTAGTTAGTTAGTTAGTTAGTTAGTTAGTTAGTTAGTTGTAGTTAGTTAGTTAGTTAGTTAGTAGTTAGTTAGTTAGTTAGTTAGTTAGTTAGTTAGTTAGTTAGTTAGTAGTTAGTTAGTTAGTTAGTTAGTAGTAGTTAGTAGTAGTTAGTAGTTAGTTAGTTAGTTAGTTAGTAGTTAGTTAGTTAGTAGTTAGTTAGTTAGTTAGTTAGTAGTAGTTAGTTAGTTAGTTAGTTAGTTAGTTAGTTAGTTAGTTAGTTAGTTAGTTAGTTAGTAGTTAGTTAGTAGTTAGTTATAGTTAGTTAGTTAGTTAGTAGTTAGTTAGTTAGTTAGTTAGTTAGTAGTTAGTTAGTTAGTTAGTTAGTTAGTTAGTTAGTTAGTTAGTTAGTTAGTAGTTAGTTAGTTAGTTAGTTAGTAGTTAGTTAGTAGTTAGTTAGTTAGTTAGTAGTTAGTTAGTTAGTTAGTAGTTAGTTAGTTAGTTAGTTAGTTAGTTAGTTAGTTAGTAGTTAGTTAGTTAGTTAGTTAGTTAGTTAGTTAGTTAGTTAGTTAGTTAGTTAGTAGTTAGTTAGTTAGTTAGTTAGTTAGTTAGTAGTTAGTTAGTTAGTTAGTTAGTTAGTAGTAGTTAGTAGTTAGTTAGTTAGTTAGTTAGTTAGTTAGTTAGTTAGTTAGTTAGTAGTTAGTTAGTTAGTTAGTTAGTTAGTTAGTTAGTTAGTTAGTTAGTTAGTTAGTTAGTTAGTTAGTTAGTTAGTTAGTTAGTTAGTTAGTTAGTTAGTTAGTGTTAGTTAGTTAGTTAGTTAGTTAGTAGTAGTTAGTTAGTTAGTTAGTTAGTTAGTTAGTTAGTTAGTTAGTTAGTTAGTTAGTTAGTTAGTTAGTTAGTAGTTAGTTAGTAGTTAGTTAGTTAGTTAGTTAGTTAGTAGTTAGTTAGTTAGTTAGTTAGTTAGTTAGTTAGTTAGTTAGTTAGTTAGTTAGTTAGTTAGTTAGTTAGTTAGTTAGTTAGTTAGTTAGTTAGTTAGTTAGTTAGTTAGTTAGTTAGTTTGTTAGTTAGTTAGTTAGTTAGTTGGTTAGTTCCTCATCGAAGTATTTATTAATATACTTTTATTGTTGTCTACAACTTATTGCCTATAAAACTATTGCCTAGCTTCAGGCAGTTAAAATAAATCAATAACATTAATAGAGAATATTTAACCAAGTAATAAATATTTCATAACAAGTATTAATCGTAATAAAAACTTAATAAATAAACCAAAAATTGCTCCAACCTCTAAAAGGTGTCAAAAGGCGTCTTCAAGAAACAGAATACCGCCCGCCATAAATTATGCATTTAACCTTGAAAAAAGGCTCATGCTTCATTTCAAATACCCCTAAATGGTTTCTTTTGTGTGTGTTAAACAGAAATAAATAAATATTTAAAATTATTTAAAAATCGTTGACCTTTTTTCTTCAACCAAACAACAAAAGGGAACAACCAGCAAAGCCTTAAAGTATGCCAGACTTATTTTCTTTAATATATATATTTTTATTTTTTTTTTAAATTTGCTTTTTATCTACTAACAGCTCAAGTAACTCAAACTACTTCTGTTGTAACCTTGGCAATGTAATCATTTCTTTTTTTTCCAATACATCTAGCACTTGTGTTATTATAAATAAAATGTCTTCCTAAGGGTTTTTATATTATTATTATTTTTCTTTATATTCCTACAATCATCATAATGATCATCGTCATCGTAGTCATCGTTGTCATCAACGCAATATCAAAAGAACCTGAAAAAAGAAATGAAATGAATTGTAATCGGATTTATGGTACAATTTTTATTGTGGTGTGATTTATATGTATGAATATGTATATTGGTATGTAAGAGTTTATGTAAAGAATGTAATCAAACACCCAGCAACAATTGTGGATGAAATAACAAAGTAGAAAAAAAGAGTCAACAAATGAATTGGAGTAAAAGACAAGAATATTATTTGCAAATCAAAATTATAAGGAACTGAAATTTTAGATTAAAGAAAACTGTTGCTAGGTATGTGTTTGGTTCCATTTTACATAATTTACCTTAACATTACATTTTTTCCTAACATCAAATATAGTACATTAACCGAATAATCTATAGTCTAGTCTATAGCCTAGTCTATAGTTTAGTCTATAGTCTAGTCTATAGTATAGTCTATAGTCTAGTCTATAGTCTAGTCTATAGTTTAGTCTATAGTCTAGTCTATAGTCTAGTCTATAGTATAGTCTATAGTCTAGTCTATAGTATAGTCCATAGTCTAGTCTATAGTCTAGTTAATAGTCTAGTCTATAGTCTAGTCTATAGTCTAGTCTATAGTCTAGTCTATAGTCTATTCTATAGTCTAGTCTATAGTCTAGTCTATAGTCTAGTCTATAGTCTAGTTAATAGTCTAGTCTATAGTCTAGTCTATAGTCTAGTTAATAGTCTAATCTATAGTCTAGTCTATAGTCTAGTCTATAGTCAAGTCTATAGTCTAGTCTATAGTCTAGTCTATAGTCTAGTCTATAGTCTAGTCTATAGTCTAGTCTATAGTCTAGTGTATAGTCTAGTCTATAGTCTAGTTAATAGTCTAATCTATAGTCTAATCTATAGTCTAGTCTATAGTCTAGTCTATAGTCTAGTTAATAGTCTAGTCTATAGTCTAGTCTATAGTCTAGTCTATAGTCAAGTCTATAGTCTAGTCCATAGTCTAATCTATAGTCTAGTCTATGGTCTAGTCTATAGTCTAGTCTATAGTCTAGTTAATAGTCTAATCTATAGTCTAGTCTATAGTCTAGTCTATAGTCTAGTTAATAGTCTAGTCTATAGTCTAGTCTATAGTCTAGTCTATAGTCTAGTCCATAGTCTAATCTATAGTCTAGTCTATAGTCAAGTCTATAGTCTAGTCTATAGTCTAGTCTATAGTCAAGTCTATAGTCTAGTCTATAGTCTAGTCTATAGTCTAGTCTATAGTCTAGTCTATAGTCTAGTCTATAGTCTAGTTAATAGTCTAATCTATAGTCTAGTCTATAGTCTAGTCTATAGTCTAGTTAATAGTCTAGTCTATAGTCTAGTCTATAGTCTAGTCTATAGTCTAGTCTATAGTCTAGTCCATAGTCTAATCTATAGTCTAGTCTATGGTCTAGTCTATAGTCTAGTCTATAGTCTAGTCTATAGTCTAAGTCTATAGTCTAGTCTATAGTCTAGTCTATAGTCTAGTCTATAGTCTAGTTAATAGTCTAATCTATAGTCTAGTCTATAGTCTAGTCTATAGTCTAGTCTATAGTCTAGTCTATAGTCTAGTCTATAGTCTAGTCTATAGTCTAGTCTATAGTCTAGTTAATAGTCTAATCTATAGTCTAGTCTATAGTCTAGTCTATAGTCTAGTCTATAGTCTAGTCTATAGTCTAGTCCATAGTCTAATCTATAGTCTAGTCTATGGTCTAGTCTATAGTCTAGTCTATAGTCTAGTCTATAGTCAAGTCTATAGTCTAGTCTATAGTCTAGTCTATAGTCTAGTCTATAGTCTAGTCTATAGTCTAGTCTATAGTCTAGTCTATAGTCTAGTCTATAGTCTAGTCTATAGTCTAGTCTATAGTCTAGTCTATAGTCTAGTCTATAGTCTAGTCTATAGTCTAGTCTATAGTCTAGTCTATAGTCTAGTCTATAGTCTAGTATATAGTCTAGTCTATAGTCTAGTCTATAGTCAGTCTATAGTCTAGTCTATAGTCTAGTCTATAGTCTAGTCTATAGTCTAGTCTATAATCTAGTCTATAGTCTAGTCTATAGTATAGTCTATAGTATAGTTTATAGTCTAGTCTATAGTCTAGTCTATAGGTAGTATACAGTCTATAGTCTAGGTCTATATCTATATATAGTCTTAGTCTATAGTCTATAGTCTAGTCTATAGTCTAGTCTATAGTCTAGTCTATAGTCTAGTCTATAGTCTATAGTCTTAGTCTATAGTCTAGTCTATAGTCTAGTCTATAGTCTAGTCTATAGTCTAGTCTATAGTCTAGTCTATAGTCTAGTCTATAGTCTGTCTATAGTCTAGTCTATTAGTCTATAGTCTAGTCTATAGTCTAGTCTATAGTCTAGTCTATAGTCTAGTCTATAGTCTAGTCTATAGTCTAGTCTATAGTCTAGTCTATAGTCTAGTCTATAGTCTAGTCTATAGTAGTCTAGTCTATAGTCTAGTCTATAGTCTAGTCTATAGTCTATAGTCTAGTCTATAGTCTAGTCTATAGTCTAGTCTATAGTCTAGTCTATAGTCTAGTCTATAGTCTAGTCTATAGTCTAGTCTATAGTCTAGTCTATAGTCTAGTCTATAGTCTAGTCTATAGTCTAGTCTATAGTCTAGTCTATAGTCTAGTCTATAGTCTAGTCCTGAACCTAGTCTATAGTTTCATCTATAGTCTAGTCTATACTTTAATCTATAGTCTAGTCATAGTCTAGTCATAGTCTAGTCATAGTCTAGTCATAGTCTAGTCATAGTCTAGTCATAGTCTAGTCATAGTCTAGTCATAGTCTAGTCATAGTCTAGTCATAGTCTAGTCATAGTCTAGTCATAGTCTAGTCATAGTCTAGTCATAGTCTAGTCATAGTCTAGTCATAGTCTAGTCATAGTCTAGTCATAGTCTAGTCATAGTCTAGTCATAGTCTAGTCATAGTCTAGTCATAGTCTAGTCATAGTCTAGTCATAGTCTAGTCATAGTCTAGTCATAGTCTAGTCATAGTCTAGTCATAGTCTAGTCATAGTCTAGTCATAGTCTAGTCATAGTCTAGTCATAGTCTAGTCATAGTCTAGTCATAGTCTAGTCATAGTCTAGTCATAGTCTAGTCATAGTCTAGTCATAGTCTAGTCATAGTCTAGTCATAGTCTAGTCATAGTCTAGTCATAGTCTAGTCATAGTCTAGTCATAGTCTAGTCATAGTCTAGTCATAGTCTAGTCATAGTCTAGTCATAGTCTAGTCATAGTCTAGTCATAGTCTAGTCATAGTCTAGTCATAGTCTAGTCATAGTCTAGTCATAGTCTAGTCATAGTCTAGTCCATAGTCATAGTCTAGTCATAGTCTAGTCATAGTCTAGTCATAGTCTAGTCATAGTCTAGTCATAGTCTAGTCATAGTCTAGGCATAGTCTAGTTATAATCTAGTCATATAATAACCATACTCTAAACATTTTGCTGGGCTTTTAGCTTTTTGTAACACAATAAACCATTTACGATTTGATTTTTTCTTCTTTTTTTCTCATCTTATTTATTATTATGATTTTACTTTATTTATTTCTTTTTTTCGCCGGAAGTACTTGTAAATAGAATAGAATCCAATCGAATCGAATCATGATAAAATGCAATAAACTCAATGTTAACATAAACTACACAATATACAAATGAAACCCTCAACAACATCATAAATAAAATACAATATATTGAAATAAGTGGGGAAAAAATACATAAAGAAAGCGCTAAAGCAAGACAACATGGGAGAAAAAATGAAAACAACTTACGTCAAATGTTATGACTGTAAAGAAATAACTACTATTTAAAAGGCAGAAAATCGTAAAATCATTTTAGAGAAAAAAAATATAATCAATTTCTTTCCCTTTAAGTATGCAAGAATATTTGGATAATTCGTTAAGCTGAAAAGTAGACTATAAATAATTTAAATAAACAACAATTTGAATTGATAAATATTAGTGAAAAAAGAGAATACATTTGGAAATCTCATGAACATTTTAGAATCAGATATCCCTAAAAATATGTCACAAATCGTAGAAACACTGTGTACCTGAAACTATACTCTGAATCTTTTTTATTTCTAAATTTAGATCTTTTTTTCAAATCGCTCTTTCTTTACCTCCTTCCAGGTCTGCGCCATACAACATGTCGATGTCTGTATGTTTAACAATGGCAAGTTCAAGAATGTAGTAGCCGATTCTGATAACATATCTCCACCACCCATAGATCATCATGTGGCTCCAGGAGCCACCCTCAATACCACCGTCATTTTGAAACCTCAAAGAGGACCCACTAAAAATTGGATTGCTCTCGAGGATACACTACAAAGAAGTACTGAACCAGATGAAATAAATGCTTCGATAGCTGCATCGGCCGTACGCACTCCTCATTATCTCATGCAAGTCAACCCGTCGCCAAGTTTTTGTACCAGTCCGCCGGTATTTATGCCTGCTACTCAAGTAGGATCCGCTGGAAACACTGGCAATTCCACACACGATGAGCGTAATGTCTTTGCTATATATGTATCCTATTATGTTAAAGTAAAACTAACTTTATCGGGAATGGGAGGGGAATTATCCCTCAAATTACCCTTTATGCTAGTGCACATCGATGAGGAACAGAGACAAATGCATGAAATGCAAAAACTAAATCTAGATGATGTGCCCACAAATAAGAAAAATGGTCACAAAACTAAAACTCCTCTTAACAAGGTGGAATCCTCGCATGAGTTCACTGTGCCCAATAATCTAGATCGTATAGAGTCCATGGATGAGGGTAATATAAGTAATAAAACTAAAATTAAAACGGAACAACTAAATGAGGAAGATCTGTTGCCCTCTACCAGTACGGGTAATGGCCGCCGACGCCCTTTTAAACGCAGTGAAACTCTAGCCAAAGAACTAGAACCAGGTGAGGAAGAGCATAAAGAAAAGGAGAATAAATCCGATCAATTGGTACAAGTTGTGGCCCAAGTACACAACAATAATCAGCCTAATCCTACAACTTCAGAAAGACCAACTAATGCTGATGTACCTAAACATTCTAAAGCTGCCAAGAAAAATTCCAAAAATTTTGCTGAAGATGATATACAACATATTCCGGAGAAAATAGAAACTAAAGTAGGAGGCGCTGAGCTGACTAATGATACCACTGTTAATACCGCCTCTAATGGTGTGTGATTTTGATTATTTCGGCAAATATTTCCGAAAAAGAAAACTGGTTAAAAGGTTTTTTAAAGAAATACTATAGACTAGACTATAGACTAGATTACAGACTAGATTACAGACTATACTATAGACTACACTATAGACTAGACTATAGACTAGACTATAGACTAGACTATAGACTAGACTATAGACTAGACTATAGACTAGACTATAGACTAGACTATAGACTAGACTATAGACTAGACTATAGACTAGACTATAGACTAGACTATAGACTAGACTATAGACTAGACTATAGACTAGACTATAGACTAGACTATAGACTAGACTATAGACTAGACTATAGACTAGACTATAGACTAGACTATAGACTAGACTATAGACTAGACTATAGACTAGACTATAGACTAGACTATAGACTAGACTATAGACTAGACTATAGACTAGACTATAGACTAGACTATAGACTAGACTATAGACTAGACTATAGACTAGACTATAGACTATTCTGTTGCCCTCTACCAGTACGGGTAATGGCCGCCGACGCCCTTTTAAACGCAGTGAAACTCTAGCCAAAGAACTAGAACCAGGTGAGGAAGAGCATAAAGAAAAGGAGAATAAATCCGATCAATTGGTACAAGTTGTGGCCCAAGTACACAACAATAATCAGCCTAATCCTACAACTTCAGAAAGACCAACTAATGCTGATGTACCTAACCTTCTAAAGCTGCCAAGAAAAATTCCAAAAATTTTGCTGAAGATGATATACAACATATTCCGGAGAAAATAGAAACTAAAGTAGGAGGCGCTGAGCTGACTAATGATACCACTGTTAATACCGCCTCTAATGGTGTGTGATTTTGATTATTTCGGCAAATATTTCCGAAAAAGAAAACTGGTTAAAAGGTTTTTTAAAGAAATACTATAGACTAGACTATAGACTAGATTACAGACTAGATTACAGACTATACTATAGACTACACTATAGACTAGACTATAGACTAGACTATAGACTAGACTATAGACTAGACTATAGACTAGACTATAGACTAGACTATAGACTAGACTATAGACTAGACTATAGACTAGACTATAGACTAGACTATAGACTAGACTATAGACTAGACTATAGACTAGACTATAGACTAGACTATAGACTAGACTATAGACTAGACTATAGACTAGACATAGACTAGACTATAGACTAGACTATAGACTAGACTATAGACTAGACTATAGACTAGACTATAGACTAGACTATAGACTAGACTATAGACTAGACTATAGACTAGACTATAGACTAGACTATAGACTAGACTATAGACTAGACTATAGACTAGACTATAGACTAGACTATAGACTAGACTATAGACTAGACTATAGACTAGACTATAGACTAGACTATAGACTAGACTATAGACTAGACTATAGACTAGACTATAGACTAGACTATAGACTAGACTATAGACTAGACTATAGACTAGACTATAGACTAGACTATAGACTAGACTATAGACTAGACTATAGACTAGACTATAGACTAGACTATAGACTAGACTATAGACTAGACTATAGACTAGACTATAGACTAGACTATAGACTAGACTATAGACTAGACTATAGACTAGACTATAGACTAGACTATAGACTAGACTAGACTAGACTATAGACTAGACTATAGACTAGACTATAGACTAGACTATAGACTAGACTATAGACTAGACTATAGACTAGACTATAGACTAGACTATAGCTAGACTATAGACTAGACTATAGACTAGACTATAGACTAGACTATAGACTAGACTATAGACTAGACTATAGACTAGACTATAGACTAGACTATAGACTAGACTATAGACTAGACTATAGACTAGACTATAGACTAGACTATAGACTAGACTATAGACTAGACTATAGACTAGACTATAGACTAGACTATAGACTAGACTATAGACTAGACTATAGACTAGACTATAGACTAGACTATAGACTAGACGATAGACTAGACTATAGACTAGACTAATAGACTAGACTATAGACTAGACTATAGACTAGACTATAGACTAGACTAGAGACTAGACTATAGACTAGACTATAGACTAGACTATAGACTAGACTATGACGAGACTAAGACGAGACTATAGACTAGAACTATAGACGAGACTATAGACGAGACTATAGACGAGACTATAGACGAGACTATAGACGAGACTATAGACGAGACTATAGACGAGACTATAGACGAGACTATAGACGAGACTATAGACGAGACTATAGACGAGACTATAGACGAGACTATAGACTAGACTATACACTGGACTATAGACTAGACTATAGACTATTGACTAGACTATAGACTAGACTATAGACTAGACTATAGACTAGACTTTAGACTAGACTTTAGACTAGACTATTGACTAGACTATAGACTAGACTATAGATTAGTTTAAACTTTAGAATATACTATAGACTAGACCATAGAATAGTCTATAGACTAGATTATAGACTAGACTATAGATTAGACTAGACTATTGACTAGACTATTGACTAGACTATAGACTAGACTATAGACTAAACTATAGACTAGATTATAGACTAGCCTACAGACTAGACTATAGATTAGAAAGTGTGATTATTATTATAATCTAGACTTTAGACTAGACTATAGGCTAGACTATAGACTAGACTATGGACGAGACTATAGACTAGACTATAGTCGAGACTATAGACTAGACTATAGACGAGACTATAGACTAGACTATAGACTAGACTATAGACTGGACTATAGACTAGACTATAGACTAGACTATAGACTAGACTATAGACTAGACTATAGACTAGACTATAGACTAGACTATAGACTAGACTATAGACTGGACTATAGACTAGACTATTGACTAGACTTTAGACTAGACTATAAACTAGACTATAGACCAGACTATAGACTAGACTATAGACTAGACTATAGACTAGACTATAGACTGGACTATAGACTAGACTATTGACTAGACTTTAGACTAGACTATAAACTAGACTATAGACCAGACTATAGACTACACTATAGACTAGACTATAGA
Source organism: Lucilia sericata (assembly GCF_015586225.1). Taxonomy (NCBI): domain Eukaryota; kingdom Metazoa; phylum Arthropoda; class Insecta; order Diptera; family Calliphoridae; genus Lucilia; species Lucilia sericata. The sequence goes on along the minus strand of NW_023994173.1, from coordinate 584,773 downwards.
TTAGACTTTAGACTAGACTATTGACTTGACTATAGATTAGTTTAAACTTTAGAATATACTATAGACTAGACCGTAGAACAGTCTATAGACTAGATTATAGACTAGACTATAGATTAGACTAGACTATAGATTAGAAAGTGAGATTATTATTATTATTCGAGAAGAAACTATACTATACTTTAATAATTAAAGATTAAATGAAGTGGATTAGACATTTTGAAAGCGACTCATGAGATCTTAATGGACTTTTACGTAAATCCGTCTTATGGAAATCATTTTTTCATGATTCCATAATAAGCATGGCTCCATCTTCATAAGGTATCAGTTTAAATGTATCTAAAAAATCCCTTTTAAATCTTTTAATGATTTATTTTAGAAAGTCCCGTTATCTTCAGTTAATTTACTGTTCCGATCCAACCACACATACAAAATACCACTCGTGTTTCATAACCCTCAGTGCCACTTTACATTATTTCAATTCGTTATATGAAGTCCTTTCGATCCTTACATTACTTTGCATATTATTTCCAATATTCTATCTAAGCACTTTTAATTAATCTTCTAAAATAAAAAATATTTATATTCCTAAGAAAACATACACAGAAAAAACTGAAAAACGATTTCAATTACCAAAACCTCGTTTTCAATTATTTTATTTTTTGAAGTTCAACCTATAACAAAAATTGTATATTCAATTACTACTTATAATTGATTTCGTACATAAAATTTTTATTTTTTCTATTTTTGTTGTTGTTAAATACGTATTTGATTATACATTTTTATGAATCAAATACAAAATGAATTGAACCCTTTTAAAATTTTTGATTAATCGTTTAATTGAAAATTTTTTTAAATTAATTTTTTCTGTGTATTTATAAAGATTTCAATTTGAAATTAATAAATTATATACAATATGGTTTCATATTTGTTTTAAATATATAAGAGTTAATAATGTTATATATAAACACACATACATTCATACATATCTTGCCATAAGATATTATTAAGAAAAAATATTAAAAATAAATTAAGTCAAAATATCAAAAATAAACTCAAAAATTTTTTGTAACTAATTGTTATTAAGCACATTATACATATATATAATATAGTTCAGACTATAAACTAGACTGCAGTCTAGATAATACAAAAGACTATTGACTTGACCATAGAGCAGACTATATTACCGACTATAAAGTAGGCTATAGTCCAGACCATTGAGTACACTTTACCCCAGATTATAGAGTAGACTTTAGTCCAACTATATTAGTCCTGAATATAGACTGCACTATATATAAACTATAGTTCAGACTATAGACAAGACTAAAGTTAAAAATATAGAATAAACTATAGTCCAGACTATAGAGTAGACTACAGTCCAGACTAAAGACTAGACTGTAGTCGATACTATAGACTATACCACAGTCCAGCCTATAAACTAGACTATAGTTGAGACTATAGTACAGATTAAAGACTGTACTATAGTACAGAATAGACTAGACTACGGTCCAACCTATAGATTAGACTACAGTCCAACCTATAGACTAGTCTGTAGCACATACTATAGTACAGACTATAAAGACGAGACTATAGTCCAGACTATAGACGAAACTATAGTCCAAACTGTAGTCCAGACTATAGTCCAGACTATAGTCCAGACAATAGTCCAGACTATAGTCCAGACAATAGTCCAGACTATAGTCCAGACTATATTCCAGACTATATTCCAGACTATAGACGAGACGATAGCCCAGACTATAGACGAGACTATAGTCCAGACTAAAGACGAAACTATAGTTCAGACTATAGACGAGACTATAGTCTAGACTATAGACGAGACTATAGTCTAGAATATAGAGGAGACTATAGTCTAGACTATAGACGAGACTATAGTCTAGACTGTAGTCCAGACTATAGTCTTGACTGTAGTCCAGACTATAGTCTATACTGTAGTCCAGACTATAGTCTAGACTGTAGTCCAGACTGTAGTCTAGACTGTAGTCCAGACTATAGTCTAGACTGTAGTCCAGACTATAGTCTAGACTGTAGTCCAGACTATAGTCTAGACTGTAGTCCAGACTATAGTATAGACTGTAGTCCAGACTATAGTATAGACTGTAGTCCAGACTATAGTATAGACTGTAGTCCAGACTATAGTATAGACTGTAGTCCAGACTATAGTATAGACTGTAATCCAGACTATAGTGTAGACTGTAGTCCAGACTATAGTGTAGACTGTAGCCCAGACTATAGTCCAAACTATAGACGAGACTATAGTCCAGACTATAGTCCAAACTATAGACGAGACTATAGACGAGACTGTAGACGAGACTATAGACGAGACTATAGTCCAGACTATAGCCGAGACTATAGACGAGACTATAGTCCAGACTATAGCCGAGACTATAGTCCAGACTATAGACGGGACTATAGTCCAGACTATAGACGGGACTATAGTCCAGACTATAGACGAGACTATAATCCAGAATATAATCCAGACTATGGTCCAGACTATAGACGAGACTATAGTAAAGACTATAGTCCAGACTATAGACGAGATTATAATCCAGAATATAATCCAGACTATGGTCCAGACTATAGACGAGACTATAGACGAGACTATAGTCCAGACTATAGCCGAGACTATAGTCCAGACTATAGACGGGACTATAGTCCAGACTATAGACGAGACTATAATCCAGAATATAATCCAGACTATTTTCCAGACTATAGACGAGACTATAGTCCAGACTATAGACGAGACTATAATCCAGAATATAATCCAGACTATGGTCCAGACTATAGACGAGACTATAGACGAGACTATAGTCCAGACTATAGCCGAGACTATAGTCCAGACTATAGAGGGGACTATAGTCCAGACTATAGACGAGACTATAATCCAGAATATAATCCAGACTATGGTCCAGACTATAGACGAGACTATAGTCCAAACTATAGACGAGACTATAGTCCAGACTATAGTCCAAACTATAGACGAGACTATAGACGAGACTATAGACGAGACTATAGTCCAGACTATAGCCGAGACTGTAGACGAGACTATAGTCCAGACTATAGCCGAGACTATAGTCCAGACTATAGACGGGACTATAGTCCAGACTATAGACGAGACTATAATCCAGAATATAATCCAGACTATGGTCCAGACTATAGACGAGACTATAGTCCAGACTATAGACGAGACTATAATCCAGAATATAATCCAGACTATGGTCCAGACTATAGACGAGACTATAGACGAGACTATAGTCCAGACTATAGCCGAGACTATAGTCCAGACTATAGACGGGACTATAGTCCAGACTATAGACGAGACTATAATCCAGAATATAATCCAGACTATGGTCCAGACTATAGACGAGACTATTATCCAGACTATAGTTGAGTCTTCAGTCCAGACTATAAACGATACTATAGTCCAGACTATAGGCGAGACTATATTCCAGACTATAGACGGGACTATAGTCCAGACCATAGTCCAGACCATAGACGAGACTATAGTCCAGACTATAGACGAGCTATAGACTATACTATAGTTATGTTCCTAGTCCAGACTCCCCTTGAAATTGGTGATAAAATTTTTTGCAAAAATACTAAAAACTAGAATCAAAATGCGAAATATTTTTGGACCCTATTTAAATGTAACAATGAAGTTTAAATAAAAGGTATTATGTTTAATATAAATTTAATCTAGTTTTAAGATAAAATTGTTAAACTTTATAAATTGTTAAAAATATTTGAAAAAAAAAGAGAAAACTAAATATTTTACTAAATAATGAACAACTATTAAGTTTTACTATAAAATAACTCTAAAGAAATGTTAATAAATAAATGTGTGACTAAAAGAATTTACAAAAGTTGCAATTATTATAAACTTGAAAGAGAAACCGGATGTAGAAGTCTGTGGGGAGTTTCTTTCTAGAACCAAGTCCATGGTGTTAAGTAATAACAAATTTTCAGTAGCAATTTCGTAGTTTTTGGAAAACACATTGCAATCTTTTGAATGTGTAGCAGAAGTTTTATGAAGTCATAATCTAAAAGCTTTTTACAAAAGCTTGGATTCAGGGGATTTCATTGAAAAATCTGTTCCTTTTCTTTCATTATGAAATATTTGTATTGGACTACCCTGTTAAATGAAAGCTTTTTTAGTGCGGTAACAACCCAACTCATTCAAGTTACAAACCATTTTCCATGGAAAGCTTTTTATAGCACTTTATCAATAGCCAAATCATAAAAGCTCTTTGTATTAATGAAAGCTTTTAGCAAAAGTGTTGTCTATTGTATAAATCCTATAGAAAACGTTATTTTAAATTTAATTTGGCGTTTTTTTCAAAGCTTTTTTATAGAACCCAGCTTTTCTTGCAAAGCTTTCATCATAATGGATTTGAAATAAAAACACATTTTCATTAATATTTTCTTCTCATAATTTTTCAAATAGAATGTTGTTTTCTTTATTTTTATTATTTATTTGATTATAATTTTGAATTAAATCCATTCATAAATATGCAATGATTTGTTTGTTGTTGTTTTTTATTGATTTTTTATATTTTAATTTTTATACTTTTTATCGTTTTATCATGATTTTTTTTGTATTTTATACACACATTGATTTTTTTTGTTTTATTTCTCATGTACGTTTTCGTCGTCTCTTTCTTTATATTTTTAATATTTTTTTTAATAATATTTTTTATTAATTTATTCATAATTTTGTTTTAATTTTTTTTTCATTTTGATAATGATATTTATTTTTATTATTATTTATTTTTTAATAAATATTTATTTACCTTTTTTATCGTAATAATTTGTCGTCTTTTTATACACATACGAGTACTTTTTGTTCGATATTTTTTTATTAAAAAAAATGGAATTTAATTGGATTAGGAATGAGATTTTTGAAAAACTAAAATTTTGAATTAAAAGTAATTTTGGATGCATGAATATAAATCAATTATAATTGACGTTTTATGTGTCAGTTTTTTTTTTTTTTTTTTTTTTTGAGAAAAGTAAATTACACTGTTTTTCAGACGCACCTATAGATCAGTCTATAGTTCTGATTCCAGATCATTCTATAGGCAAAAATTTAACCTTTACCTTAGTCTATAGCTTCAAATAAATTTTAATCTATAGTCGAGAATTTGGAGTATTACAGTCCAGACCAAAGATCAGTTTATATTCTATACTATAGATCAGTCTACTAGATTAGTATCTAGTCCGGACTATAGATCAGTCTACACCCTCGAATATAGATTAGTCTCTGGTCTCAACAATAGAGTAATACTTAATCGAGATTTTAGACTTAAGATCGGTCAACTATAGATCACTTCATAACCACAACTATAGATCAGTCGATAGCCAAGGCTTTAGACTATAGTTCAGATCAGTCTACAGTCTCATGTATAGCCTTCAGTCTACTATATCCAGTATAGATCGTTCTACAGTCATATAGATTGTCATATGCGATCAGTGCATAGTCAATGTTACATACAGATAAACTATAGATCAACCTATAGTCTCCATTGTATATCAGTATACAGTATCCTCTACATATCGGTCTATACTCGAGACTATAGATCTGTTTCTATTTCAAACAATAGAGGAATTCTAAGTCGAGATTTTAGACTAGAGATCTGTCTAGTGTGTCAACTAAAGATCAGTCGATAACCTCAACTATAGATCAGCCTATAGTCAAGATTTTGGACTATATATCAGTTTGTATTCTCCACTAAAGATCAACCTACAGCCTTATCTACAGATCAGTCTATTGTCTCAAGTATAGACCATTCTACAGTCATATAAAGTGTCACGTACTAATCAGTCTATAGTCAATGTCATATACAGATAAACCATATATGTATCAATCAATAGCCGTCATTCTATACAGTATCCACTATACATCAGTTTATACACGACACTTTATATCAGTTTTTATTTCAAACTACAGAATAGTCTTTATTCTAGACAAAAGATTATTCAATATTCTTAACTAAGGATCAGTCTATGATCTCAACTATATATCAGTGTAATGACTCAAATATAGTTCAGTATATAGTCTAAACTATAAATCGTCCTATTGTATCAACTATATTTTAATCAATAATCTCAATTATAGATCTGTTTACAGACTGTAGTCTTAACTACCGACTAAAGATCAGTCTATAGTCTCGACTATAGATCAGTACATAGACTCGACTATAGATTAGTCTATAGTTGAGACTATAGATCAGTTTATAGTATCGGCTAAAGATCAGTCTATAGTCTCGACTATAGATAAGTCTATAGTCTCGATTATAGATAAGTCTATAGTCTCGACTATAGATAAGTCTATAGTCTCGACTATAGATCAGTCTATAGTCTCGACTATAGGTCAGTCTATAGTCTCGACTATAGATCAGTCTATAGTCTCGACTATAGATCAGTCTATAGTCTCGACTATAGATCAGTCTATAGTCTCGACTATAGACCAATCTGTAGTCTCGACAATAGACCAGTCTATAGTGTCGACTATAGATCAGTCCATAGTCTCGACTATAGATCAGTCTATAGTCTCGACTATAGATCAGTCCATAGTCTCGACTATAGATCAGTCTATAGTCTCGACTATAGATCAGTCTATAGTCTCGACTATAGATCAGTCCATAGTCTCGACTATAGATCAGTCTATAGTCTCGACTATAGATCAGTCTATAGTCTCGACTATAGATCAGTCCATAGTCTCGACTATAGATCAGTCTATAGTCTCGACTATAGATCAGTCTATAGTCTCGACAGTCCATAGTCTCGACTATAGATCAGTCCATAGTCTCGACTATAGATCAGTCTAAAGTATCGTCTATAGATCAGTCTATAGTATCGACTATAGATGAGTCTATAGTATCGCTAAGATCTGCCTTTAGTCTCAATTATAGATCAGTCTGGAGTCTAGGCTATAGATCAGTCCATACTCTCGACTATAGATCAGTCTATAGTCTCGACTATAGGTCGGTCTGTAATGTCGACTATAGATCAGTCTGTAGTGTCGACTATAGATCAGTCTATAGTCTAGACTATAGATCAGTCTATAGTATCGACTATAGATCAGTCCATAGTATCAACTATAGATCAGTCCATAGTCTCGACTATAGATCTGTCTATAGTCTCGACTATAGATCAGTCTATAGTCTAGACTATAGATCAGTCTGTAGTATCGACTATAGATCAGTCTATAGTATCGATCAGTCTATAGTATCGTCTATAGATCTGTCTTTAGTCTCAACTATAGATCAGTCTAGACTCTAGACTATAGATCACTCCATACTCTCGACTATTGATCAGTCTATAGTCTCAACTGTAGATCAGTCTGAAGTCTCGACTACAGATCAGTCTATAGTTTCGACTATAGATCAGTGTTTAGTTTCGACTATAGATCAGTCTATAGACTCTATAGTCTCATCTGTAGATAAGTCTATAGTCTCGACTATGGATCTGTCTCAACTATCTATTAGTCTATAGTCTCAGCTATAGAACAGTCTATAATCTCTATTATAGCTCAGAGTATAGTGTAAACTATAACACATTCTACATAGTCTCAACTATCGATCAATCTACAGTCTAAAATATAGATCAGTTTATAGTTTCAACTATAATAGTCTTAACTATAGATCAATCAATATTAGAGATTAAAAAGAAAAGTCTATATTCCAGACTAAAGATCAATTTTTATTCGATATTTTCTATATGTAAAAAACAGTGTAATTTCCTTTCTTTTTTTAATTTTTCTATTTTCCTCTAATTTTTCTAACAGTTTTTTCACTATTAATTTTCTTTGTTTTTTTCTTAACATGAATTATAATAATATTTTTGACGATTTCTTTTTTTTTGTAATTTTTTTTATTTATGAATGAAAATTTCAACGAAGAGACAAAAAAAGGCACTACAATCTAATTAGGTTTATGGTATTTTTTTGTTAATAAAGTAATTTTTTTTTTAATTAAAAACTAAGCTTAAATCGATGAAATTGATATAGACGTTTTTTGTATGTTAAAAAAACATTTATGCAATAAATTGGTGTTTGTTGTTTTTAAGTTTAAGAATTTTTAAAAAAATTTAATGACGAATTTGTTAAGTAGTAATAAATTAGTTTAATTTAATTAACAAGTTATTTTTTTGTTTAAATTAAATTTATGGGGATTAGTTAGTGTTCAAATAAATAGAAATGAAATTAAAAGATAAAAAGTGAAAAATAAATTATAATTAATAAAATTTATAAAAATAAAAAATTAAAATTAGTTTAGAAAATAAATTGTGGAACGAAGGACCATTTCGGCAAGATTAATATTAAAGAATAAAAAACAATCACTAGAGATCTCAGTCTACAGTCCAGACTGTAAAGACTAAACTGTAGTCTTGACTGATCTATAATTCTAACTTTAGTCTAGTCAAGAGCGTGATAATAGATCAGACTGAGTCTTGACTATAGACTGATCTTTAGTTTTAATTAAAGACTGATCTACAGCTTCGACTTTAGACTGATCTATAGTCTGGACTATAGAATGATCTATAGTCTCGACTAAAGACTGATCTATAGTCTTGACTATAGAAAGATCAATAGTTTTGACTATAGACTGATCTATAGTAAACTGATCTATAGTCGTGACTAGAGACTGATCTATAGTCTCGACAATAAACTGATCTGTAGTTTTAACTCTATAGTCCTGACTATAGACTGATCTATAGTCTTGACTATAGACTGATCTATAGTCTTGACTATAGACTGACTATAGACTGATCTATAGTCTTGACTATAGACTGATCTATAGTATTGACTATAGACTGATCTATAGTCTTGACTATAGACTGATATATAGTTTTGACTATATACTGATTTATAGTCTTGACTACAGACTGATCTATAGTTTTAACTATAAACTGATCTATAATCTTGACTATAGACTGCTCTTTAGTCTTGACTATAGACTGATCTATAGTCTTGACTATAGACTGATCTATAATCTTGACCATAGACTGATCTATAGTCTTGACTATAGACTGATCTATAATCTTGACTGTATACTGATCTATAGTCTGGTTTATAAACCGATCTATAGTCTTGAATATAGACTGATCTATAGTCTTGTCTACAGATTGATCTACAGTCTTGACTATAGACTGATCTATAGTTTTAACTATAAACTGATCTATAGTCTTGACTATAGACTGATCTATAGTCTTGACTATAGACTGATCTATAGTTTTGACTATAAACTGATCTATAGTCTTGACTATAGACTGATCTATAATCTTGACTATATACTGATCTATAGTCTTATTTATAAACTGATCTATAGTCTTGACTATAGACTGATCTATAGTCTTGTCTACAGATTGATCTACGGTCTTGACTATAGACTGATCTACAGTCTTGACTATAGACTGATCTATAGTCTTGACTATAGACTGATTTATAGTCTTGACTATAGACTGATCTATAGTTTTAACTATAAACTGATCTATAGTCTTGACTATAGACTGATCTATAGTTTTAACTATAAACTGATCTATAGTCTTGACTATATACTGATCTATAGTCTTGACTATAGACTGATCTATAGTTTTGACTATAAACTGATCTATAGTCTTGACTATAGACTGAGCTACTGTCTTGACTATAGACTGATCTATAGTCTTGACTATAGACTGATTTATAGTCTTGACTATAGACTGATCTATAGTTTTAACTTTAAACTGATCTATAGTCTTGACTACAGACAGATCTATAGTCTTGACTATAGACTGATCTATAGTCTTGTCTACAGATTGATCTACAGGCTTCACTATAGACTAATCTATAGATTTGACTATAGACTGATCTATAGTCGTGACTAGAGACTGATCTGTAGTCTCGACAATAAACTGATCTGTAGTCTTAACTCTATAGTCTTGACTATAGACTGATCTATAGTCTTGACTATAGACTGATCTATAGTCTTGAATAGAGTGATCTATAGTATTGACTATAGACTGATCTATAGTCTAGACTATATACTGATCTATAGTCTAGACTATATACTGATCTATAGTCTTGACTATAGACTGATCTATAATCTTGACTATAGACTGATCTATAGTCTAGACTATATACTGATCTATAGTCTTGACTATAGACTGATCTATAGTCTTGACTATAGACTGATCTATAGTCTAGACTATATACTGATTTATAGTCTTGACTATAGACTGATCTATAGTCTTGACTATAGATTGATTTATAGTCTTATTTGAGAGTAAAATTAACATAAAAAATCAAAGAAAATAAAAACAAACACAAAAAATTATTATAACATAGAATTTTTATTTAATTTAAATTTAAATATAGAAGATATATTTATGTTTTGTATTTTTATTCATTTTGTTTTCAAGTTTAAATAAATTTTAATTTTTTTTTTTTTACTTTTTTGTCATTTTTCTTTAAATATTAATTATGATTAAAAGTGGGTAACTTTTCTGGTTTTGTAGGTTTTATGGTGATTGATTGCTGTTCGTTTTTAATGCTTTTTCTTTTTTTCTGAAATTCAACTTAAAGTTAATTTTTGAATAATTTTTTTGTAGATTTTTTTGTTGTTGTTGTTGTAGTACACGTAGCTTTTTTAATATTTTTATTATTATTTGTTTTTGTTGTTGTTTTTTGTTTTCTTGTTGTAGTATTATTATAATATTTATTATTATCAAATTTTATATGTATATAATAATTTAATAACTTTTAAGGAAATGGAAGCGGATGGATGTATTATTTCTTCTTATTCGTTGCTATTAATGGAGCGTTGCGTTGCGGTGTGGTAGGCCGTGATGTATTCATGCCACTGTACATATATTTGGCCTTCTTTTCGGAGGGCTTTAAAATCTAAAACAAAATGAAATCAAATAAAATTTAAAATATTTCGTTTAATTGCTAGCGAGTGGAGTGGAGATGGAGTGTTAAAACTTACCTGGAATGAGCACATTAGTGTATCATCCACAGTCATCATACCACCGGCATTATCGAATTCACCACAATAATTGGGAGCTGAGAATAAGGTCACCAATTGACGGCGGGCAAAGAATTCATAACCATCTTCAACGACCTGAAAATAGAAAAAATATGAATAAATTAACAGAACTAGAACAAAACTAGAACAGAATTAGAACAGAACTAGAACAGAACTAGAACAGAACTAGAACAGAACAGAACTAGAACAAACTAGAACAAAACTAGAACAGAATTAGAACAGAACAGAACAGAACAGAACTAGAACAGAACTAGAACAGAACTAGAACAGAACTAGAACAGAACTAGAACAGAACTAGAACAGAACTAGAACAGAACTAGAACAGAACTAGAACAGAACTAGAACAGAACTAGAACAGAACTAGAACAGAACTAGAACAGAACTAGAACAGAACTAGAACAGAACAGAACTAGAACAGAACTAGAACAGAACTAGAACAGAACTAGAACAGAACTAGAACAGAACTAGAACAGAACTAGAACAGAACTAGAACAGAACTAGAACAGAAACTAGAACAGAACTAGAACAGAACAGAACTAGAACAGAACTAGAACAGAACTAGAACAGAACTAGAACAGAACTAGAACAGAACTAGAACAGAACTAGAACAGAACTAGAACAGAAGAGAACAGAACTAGAACAGAACTAGAACAGAACTAGAACAGAACTAGAACAGAACTAGAACAGAACTAGAACAGAACTAGAACAGAACTAGAACAGAACTAGAACAGAACTAGAACAGAACTAGAACAGAACTAGAACAGAACTAGAACAGAACTAGAACAGAACTAGAACAGAACTAGAACAGAACTAGAACAGAACTAGAACAGAACTAGAACAGAACTAGAACAGAACTAGAACAGAACTAGAACAGAACTAGAACAGAACTAGAACAGAACTAGAACAGAACTAGAACAGAACTAGAACAGAACTAGAACAGAACTAGAACAGAACTAGAACAGAACTAGAACAGAACTAGAACAGAACTAGAACAGAACTAGAACAGAACTAAACAGAACTAGAACAGAACTAGAACAGAACTAGAACAGAACTAGAACAGAACTAGAACAGAACTAGAACAGAACTAGAACAGAACTAGAACAGAACTAGAACAGAACTAGAACAGAACTAGAACAGAACTAGAACAGAACTAGAACAGAACTAGAACAGAACTAGAACAGAACTAGAACAGAACTAGGAACAGAACTAGAACAGAACTAGAACAGAACTAGAACAGAACTAGAACAGAACTAGAACAGAACTAGAACAGAACTAGAACAGAACTAGAACAGAACTAGAACAGAACTAGAACAGAACTAGAACAGAACTAGAACAGAACTAGAACAGAACTAGAACAGAACTAGAACAGAACTAGAACAGAACTAGAACAGAACTAGAACAGAACTAGAACAGAACTAGAACAGAACTAGAACAGAACTAGAACAGAACTAGAACAGAACTAGAACAGAACTAGAACAGAACTAGAACAGAACTAGAACAGAACTAGACTAGAACAGAACTAGAACAGAACTAGAACAGAACTAGAACAGAACTAGAACAGAAACTAGAACAGAACTAGAACAGAACTAGAACAGAACTAGAACAGAACTAGAACAGAACTAGAACAGAACTAGAACAGAACTAGAACAGAACTAGAACAGAACTAGAACAGAACTAGAACAGAACTAGAACAGAACTAGAACAGAACTAGAACAGAACTAGAACAGAACTCGACCAGAACTAGAACAGAACTAGAACAGAAACTAGAACAGACAACTAGAACAGAACTAGAACTAGAAACTAGACCGAACTAGAACAGAACTAGAACAGAACTAGAACAGAACTAGAACAGAACTTAGAACAGAACTAGAACCAGAACTAGACCAGAACTAGAACAGAACTAGAACAGAACTAGGACACAGAACTAGGACAGAACTAGAACAGAACTAGAACAGAACTAGAACAGAACTAGAACCAGAACTATGACAGAACTAGAACGAACGTAGAAACAGAAACTAGAACAAGAACTAGAAAGAACTAGAACAGAACTAGAACAGAACTAGAACAGAACTAGAACAGAACTAGAACCAGAACTAGAACAGAACTAGAACAGAACTAGAACAGAACTAGAACAGAACTAGAACAGAAAACTAGAACAGAACTAGAACAGAACTAGAACAGAACTAGAACAGAACTAGAACAGAACTAGAACAGAATAGAACAGAACTAGAACAGAACCTAGAACAGAACTAGAACAGAACTAGAACAGACCCTAGAACAGAACTAGAACAGAACTAGAACAGAACTAGACAGAACTGACGAACTAGAACAGAACTAGAACAGAACTAGAACAGAACTAGAACAGAACTAGAACAGAACTAGAACAGAACTAGAACAGAACTAGAACAGAACTAGAACAGAACTAGAAACAGAACTAGAACAGAACTAGAACAGAACTAGAACAGAACTAGAACAGAACTAGAACAGAACTAGAACAGAACTAGAACAGAACTAGAACAGAACTAGAACTAGAACAGAACTAAAAAAATCTGTTGGCGACTTACCTGATGAGCACGACATATTAAATCCATTTCATGTTTATGTAAAAATTTCGATACAACATCAGCCACCAAATGTAAAACTAACACCACGATCATTTTCACCCCAACCCTGGACATCTTTATCAGGATCACTCCATAACAGATCACACAATAGACCAGTATCGGGTACATCTGTGGGACGCATCAAGCGTCTAATTTGTTCCATACCTGTAGATCGGGACTCAAACCGCCGTGACAGCAGAAAATCTTCTCATCGATAATGGCGGCGACGGGTAAACAATTGAAACAGTCTGTAAAGGTTTTCCACAATTTAACATTGAAACGTCGTTTGCATTCGTCATAAAAGCCTAAAACAAATAGAGATTCGTAATAAATCTAGGAGTTTATTTAAAGCGTGAGAACTATTACCATAAATACGATTAATACTGGCACACTCGTGATTGCCACGCAATAAAAAGAAATTTTCCGGATATTTGATTTTATAGGCCAACAGCAGGCATATGGTTTCCAGCGATTGTTTGCCTCTGTCAACATAATCGCCCAAGAAGAGATAATTGGCTGCTGGTGGAAAACCACCATATTCGAATAAACGCAATAGATCTGTATATTGACCGTGTATGTCACCGCATATAATGAGAGGTGCTTCGAGCTCCAAGAGTATAGGTTGTTGTAGGAATATTTCACGGGATTTTAAACACAGACCTCGTACTTCAGATTCAGACATTTGTACTGATTTACCCGTGCGACAGCTACGCACTAAAAAGAAAAGAAATAGAAAAATATTTTATTAATTTTAATAATGAATTACATTAAGTTTTTAAAGCCTGCTTTTGCTAGCTGTTTAAGTTAAATATCTACTGCCTATTTTTGGGCGTAAGTAGGATATTCTTTTAAAAAAGTTATTTATTTACGGTTCATCAAACAATTGTTAACTTATAACTATTATTCTCTATTTATATTTAACTCTTCCCCTTAGTTATTATTTCCTCTTTTACATAAACTCATTGCCTATTTTTAGGCCACACTAATCTTCCTGTCAATGCTGTTTAACTATTTTTAACAACTTGATAATTTGTTTATAACACAAAACATCGTTGTTTTTAGCAGAATTTAATTAAAAATAGCAATTTTATAACTTAAACCAACATGACAAGCTCCATTTAAAATTTTTACTAATTTTAGGAAATTGTTGGAAAAGTTGTTTTTTATCTAAAGCCTACAGTTAGGCGGTTTGATGTATTAATAAATAACATGCTTGACAGTAACACGTGTTTTATTGGAAGGCAAAACAAAATAAATTTCTGGGAATTTTAAATTTAAACTTGTGTGGCAAAAGTTAAAAAGGCAAACTATAAATAAAGACTTCCAGGAAATCATGGTTGAATTTCATATTGAGGAAATTTTATAAGTACACAAAAAATGCTGTTATTTAAACATTAGAGTAAATTCAGAGAAGCATAATTTAAGGCGCATAAATGTAAATTATATGGAAAGCGAAAGGGTTTGATTATGAGAGAATGAATTTAGTGGAGGCTAAAGCCGACAGATGGCGTAATTTAACAATAATTCTCAGAAAATCAGAAATTAAAGCATATTTTAAGGATGAATTTTATTTCAAATTAAAGCATACTTTAAGGAACTAATACAGAACTGGAAAAGAACTAGAATGGAACTAGAGCAGATCTAGAACAGAACTAGAACAGAACTAGAACAGAACTAGAACAGAACTAAAACAGAACTAGAACGGAAGTAGAAAGGAACTAGAACAGAACTAGAACAGAACTAGAACAGAATTAGAACAGAACTAGGACAGAACTAGAACAGAACTAGAACAGAACTAGAACAGAACTAGAACAGAACTAGAACAGAAGTAGAACAGAACTAGAACGGAACTAGAACAGAAATGGAACAGAACTAAAACAGAACTAAAACAGAACTAGAACAGAACTAGAACAGAACTAGAACAGAACTTAGAACAGAACTGACAGAACTAGAACAGAACTAGAACGAACTAGAACAGAACTAGAACAGAACTAGAACAGAACTAGAACAGAACTAAACAGAACTAGAACAGAACTAGAACAGAACTAGAACAGAACTAGAACAGAACTAGAAGACAGAAACTAGAACAGAACTAGAACAGAACTAGAACAGAACTAGAACAGAACTAGAACAGAAACTAGAACAGAAACTAGAACAGAACTAGAACAGAACTAGAACAGAACTAGAAACGAACTAGAACAGAACTAGAACAGAACTAGAACAGAACTAGAACAGAACTAGAACAGAACTAGAACAGAACTAGAACAGAACTAGAACAGCACTAGAACAGAACTAGAACAGCAACTAGAACAGAACTAGAACAGAACTAGAACAGAACTAGAACA
The DNA here is from genome assembly GCF_015586225.1 of Lucilia sericata. Lineage (NCBI taxonomy): Eukaryota > Metazoa > Arthropoda > Insecta > Diptera > Calliphoridae > Lucilia > Lucilia sericata. Next base: position 568,783 of record NW_023994173.1, on the reverse strand, counting down.
GAACTAGAACAGAACTAGAACAGAACTAGAACAGAACTAGAACAGAACTAGAACAGAACTAGAACAGAACTAGAACAGAACTAGAACAGAACTAGAAACAGAACTAGAACAGAACTCGAACAGAACTAGACAGAACTAGAACAGAAACTAGGAACAGAACTAGAACAGAACTTGAACGAACTAGAACAGAACTAGAACAGAACTAGAACAGAACTAGAACAGAACTAGAACAGAACTAGAACAGAACTAGAACGAACTAGAACAGAACTAGAACAGAACTAGAACAGAACTAGAACAGAACTAGAACAGAACTAGAAACAGAACTAGAACAGAACTAGACAGAACTAGAACAGAACTAGAACAGAACTAGAACAGGATCTAGAACAGAACTAGAACAGAACTAGAAACAGAACTAGAACAGATCTAGAACAGAACTAGAACAGAACTAGAACAGAACTAGAACAGAACTAGAACAGAACTAGAACAGAACTAGAACAGAAAGAACTAGAACAGAACTAGAACGGAACTAGAACAGAACTTGAACTAAACTAGAAGAGAACTGAACATTATTTGTTCTAAGAACTTATTTCAACGTTTACGCAACATTAACGAAAAGCAAAGTCATGTTTGTTTCTTGCAAAAAACGCAAAAATTTTAAAAAATTTTTACTTTTAGCAAGATTTATCATTTGTAGATTAAATAACCAGCTGAACTTTATAAATAAATTTTTTGTTAAGATAAGAAAACAAATAGTTCACGTGAGTAACTAACTTCTTATAAAATATTTGAAAGCAACTGAACAGGTTTTTTGCTTTCAAGAAACTAATCTTAAGAAACTTTAATCATTTGTAAAATAAATCAAAACATTTGTTTTTATAACAATATTAAACAACAACGGTAATCGGAGGAAATTGCTCTCAAGATTATTGAGAGACCATTATAAAACATGGCAGACGACTTCAGTTAATGATTAAAAAAGAGGGCTCGTTGCAAAATTAAACATAATAAGGGGGCCTGATATTGACTGTTATAATTTAGAAATATACTCATTTGTAAGTATAGAACTAGAACTACCAAGTTTGAAAACAATAGCTTTTGTTATTAAAAAGTTATTAAAAAAGCTACATATTGCTTTTGTAGCTGGGTGCGTATGATTGATATTAATTTAAAGTATTTTTATTAAATTACTTATAACTTTGGTATTTTTAAAGCTTTTTTTAAAAATTAAATGGATGTTGGAAGATAAGAAAATAAACTAAATATTAATTATAAAAAACATATTAAATTATTAAAGAAATATTAAAAAATACCTTTCCCTTAGATTTTCTTCCTACAAAATTAACAATATTAAATAATTTTCTTTATACTTTCATGACAACCGCTTATTTCTTCCCTATATTTAAACTGTCAGACACATTACACATACATATATTACACAATTACAAAATAATCTGTTTAAATGATGAGTTTACTGTGCCGCCTATAACCTCTCTTCCTCTTATATGTAACAATTATTTTCAATTAACACTTGTTTAATGAAAAAACTGAATAATAGAGAACAAGAGAAAGAAATGAGTGTGAAATAAAAATAGGAGAAAAACGAAATAAACTACAATTAAAAATTAATTAAAAAATGCAAAAAAGAAAAAAATGTTTTATAAAACAAATAAGTATTAAAAGAATTAAAATAAAATGTAATTTAATTGACATTAACATTGTAACTAAGTAGGGAGGAAAATGGAAAAAATTTGAAAATAGAACGCAAATATATAAAGTGACAGCAGTTAAGGGAAGAAAGCCTTAAAGTAGGCAATAAACTTTTAAACACCCTTAAGCAAAATTAGCCTAGAAATAGTTAAAAATATCTGCATTAAGTTTATTTCCATCAATTAAAGAAAACTGTTAAACCATTTTTCGTTCTTTTAAAGAAAAACATTAAATATTTTTAATTAGTTTAATTCTTCTCTTAATAAATAAATGTAATTAAAAACATCTGTTGCATATTGTTGTTCTTCAAATCCAAATTTGTTTGTAATAAAATATTTATAAAATCAACACTAAAACCTGGAATTTTAATGCGATTTTCAACACATACACACTATAAACAATAGAGAAAACAAAAAAAAACATAATAAACAAGATTAAAAATAAACAAATTTACAAAACACTAGCAAAATAAAGGTAATAAAATGCTCGAAATAACAGCAGTGAAGAACAGAATAGATTTTTTAACGAAATTTATTAAAAACAAAGATTTTTAGCAAATGTAAAAAAATGCAAATTTCCCTGTTAGTCCCACTGTTTCGACAGCTAGAGCCATATTTTTATAGGTCTTCAAAAGCTTGACATGTACCTTATCAATGTACTTAATTTCAAAACTTTAGCATTTCTATTTCAAAAGTTATACAGCAAGAAGTATTAATACTTTTGTTACAAAAAAAAAATCTTTGAAATTTTTTCTTTTAGACCCACTGTGCGTCCACCTAGGAACATGTTTTTAATGGTTGATTAATGCTTCATATATAGTCTAACAACATAACAAATTTCAAAACAATAGCCTTTCTAATTCAAAAGTTATTTAAAAATTTCCATATTTGCCCTACAGTACGTATGATTGATATTAATTCGATCTTTTTTCACAAATTTGTTCATAACTTTGGTATTAATAAAGGGATTCTAAAAATTAAACGAAGAATGAAAGCTAAGGATGTATATTTTTATTAACAAACAAGAAAATATCATAAAAATTATAAAGAAGAGTATAAAACAACAATAAAAACAAATATTGATATAAATTAAACCAAAAATATTCGATAAACCGATTACAAACATTAAACTTTAAAATTATGGTGTAAATTATCAATTTTTAATAAAAAAATCGAAAAAAATCAAAGCGAATAATCGATTATTCAAATAACGGAATAAAATTATTCGAATAATCGTTAAAAAAGTGATAGTGTAATAAAGATTTTAGCTCTGCATTTAACGTAATTTGCTTTATAATAAAAGATATGGCCATCAACCAATAGCAACAAACGATTATTCGTATAACCGTTTACAATTATTCGATTAATTGGTTAAAAAATAATCGTAAAATTAAGTTAAACGCACTGTTAAAGTAAATACTATCACAAAAAATAGATTTTAACCAAATCAGTAACGAAAATCAAAAATATTAAACGAGTATTCGAATAATCGATTAAAATGTTGAGAATAATCGCTAAAAAAATCCCTAAAATACATTTTATCTTATTGCTTATCAAGTACTTTTACAAAAATTCGAATTTAATTTAGTTTTTTTTTTTTTCAAAAATCAATACGAATAACAGGAATTGAACTTAATTCATACTTAATCGATTAATTAAGCACTATTACATAAATATCATTTAAACTTAATTTTCCTCATAAATCAAAACGAATAATCGTTTATTCGAATAATAGATTGAACAAATATTCAAATAATTGGGAAAAATTTATCGTAAAATATATTATATTGCACTGTTGATAACATACTGTTAAGAAAATTTGATTTTACCTTTATTTTTCCTGCTTAAATCAAAACGAATAAACGATTATTCGAATAACCGTATACAAATATTTAAATAATTATATAAACATATCCCCAAAATACATTTCACTGTTAATAAGAGTGCGATTAGCGCGATTTTAACTTAATTTTCTTTGAAAATTAAAACGAATAAACGATTATTCGAATAACCGAATAAAAATATTTAAATACTCGAATAAAAATGTCAAATAAAATAGGTTTCATATGAAATGCTTTTACAAAAAATTAGAATTTAACTTAAATTGTTTCTTAAATTATAGCGAATAATCGATTATTCGAATAATCGTTTAAAATTAAACGAATAAAAGGGGCAAAAAATAATCTTTAACTATATTTTATTGGACTATTTTGTAATTACTTTTACAAAAAATTTTGTTTTGTCAAAAATCAATAAAATTTATCGATTATTCGAATAAAATTATACGAATAATCGAATAAAAAATATTCGTAAAATAAATTTTTGTCCTCTTGTTAATTAATAACTTAAGAAAAACATGATTTTAATATAATCTATATCAAAAATTAGTACGAATAACCGATTATTAAAACAATCGATTAAAATTATTCGAATAATCGATTAAAAAATATTCATAAAAGAAATATGTATATTTACAACATCATTTTTATTACATTGCTCATTAAAAATGTATACACATGAGTGAATATTTGGATAACCGAATAAAATTATTCGAGTAATCGAACAAAAAAAAATCGTAAAATAAATTTTATCATTTTATTTACTAAAAACTTGAAGAAATCATGATTTTTATATAATCTATATCAAAAATTAGTACGAATAACGGATTATTAAAACAACCGATTAAAATTATTCGAATAATCGGTTAACAAATATTCATAAAAGAAATATGTATATTTACAACATCATTTTTATTGCATTGCTAATAAAACACAAATACGAATAAAATAATGTTCGAATAACCGCATAAAAATATTCGAATAATCGAATAAAATAATATTCGTAAAAGAAATTTTATCATCTTGTTAATTAAAAACATGAAGAAAAACTTAATTTTATCGCAATTTTTCTTAAATAAGAGTACAAATAATCGATTATTCGATTAATCGTATAAAAATACACGAATAAACGGTTAAAAAATATGCATTAAACTAATTTTATCGCTTAAATAATTAAGTTTTATTGGAAAATTTTTACTTTAACTTAATTTATTTTAAAATATGAAAAATATGTTTTATAAATTGTGATATTTAGACCCACAGTGCACCAGTTAGAACTTAATTCAATCTAAATTTTTAAAGCTTAATTTGTGGTTTGTGTTTATGACAAATTTTAAAACTTTCTTTTGATTATTTGAAAAGTTATACAAAACTAAGCTTTTATGTTGTCATAAGAACCACGGTGCGTATGATTGATATTAATTATTGAGTTATTTTACAAAATACCTTGTAACTTGAGCATTTATTAAGGGATTTTAAAAATTTAAACGGATTTTAAAAGCTAAGAGTTCATATTTTAATATATATAATTTAAAATTATAACAGTATTAATAAAATTTAAGAAATTTTAACAAACAAAAACTAAACAAAATAAAATTTTTGCAAAAATTGTATAAAAATATGAAATTTTTAGTTTATGTTAAAAATTATAAAACTTTCTTAAATTTTCTAAAGTTTGTGAATATTTAGACAAAACCCTTTAACATTGTTTTATGAGTTTTAGGCAGAAAAAACTCATAAAACAATATAAAATAAACAAATTTATACAACAAATTTTCTAGTTGGTCAAAACTGGAAAAAGTAATAAAAAACAAGAAAACTTTAACAAGCCTAAATTTAACATGCCTAAAATAATAAAACTCGTGGTTAAACAAAACCCCTGACCAAAAACTATAGCTACAACACCATAAAACAATAGCAAAGAAACAAAGTTTGTTTTAAAACTTTTGCAACATTTGGTTACAACATGCAAATCTAAATATACATACAAATAAAAAATTTATAAGCATAAATATTTAAAGTTAAAAAAAAAACTGAAAAGAAAACAAACAAATTTACACATGTTGCCTATAAATAAATAAAATTTATACAAAATTAGGCAAAAAAAGGAAAATAAGAAACTTTTGTTAAACAAATATTTAGAGGAAAATTTAATGAATCATTGAAAGCTAGAAAAAAAGAAAAATTAGAAAGAAATCTATATTTAAAGTTTTCACTTGTTTATTAAAAACATTTCAAAGTTCACAGCTGTTAAATGAAATTTCACACCTTATATTAAACGCTCGAGATAACTAGAAACAAAATTGTTTACTTTTAAAAGTGAAAAAATAAATAAACTTAAACAATATAATTACATTAACGGCTCAGGATTCATATTCATGTAAACAAATTAGTACTGGTTACAACAGCAGAACAACAAAAACAAAATCGAAAACCTTTTCCTCTCTCTTAAAAAGCAACAAAGTATTTAAATTTTCATATATATTTTAACAAACAAAACAATTAACAAAAATCGATTTTCAATTTTGTTTTATTTGTTGTTGACATTAAGTTTATTAAACTTAATACCTTTTTCTAATAATTTGTCTAGCTAGCAACTATTTCCGCCTACATAGAATCTCTATTTACAAAAGCAAATTATCTTAAAAGCTCTTTAGAAAACAACAAATTTTTCGGTTAGATAAAAAGAGATTTTTTTCTGTTTAAATTTTGTTTGAAATTTATTTTTATAACTTTTTTTTCTGTGTTGCTAATCTTATCTAAGTGACGTCTGTGTGCAAAGATTTTGTGGAAATAATTAAGAAGAATAAAAATCTATAAAAAGTTTATACGTCAGAGTTTGTAGAAAATTAAATTTTGAAAATTAGAGGGAAAAGAATGAAACTAGACAAAAAGAACGACAGACAGACAGCCTTGCTATTTAAGCGGTAATGAACGCATTTAAAGGCCTACTAAACGGGCAAGGAAGAAGAGGAGTAATGGCAAAAGTAATTTGATTAAACAAAAGATCACAACAGACACTAACCAGTTCTGTTCTAGTTCTGTTCTAGTTCTGTTCTAGTTCTGTTCTAGTTCTGTTCTAGTTCTGTTCTAGTTCTGTTCTAGTTCTGTTCTAGTTCTGTTCTAGTTCTGTTCTAGTTCTGTTCTAGTTCTGTTCTAGTTCTGTTCTAGTTCTGTTCTAGTTCTGTTCTAGTTCTGTTCTAGTTCTGTTCTGTTCTAATTCTGTTCTAGTTCTATTCCAAATCTGTTCTAGTTCTTTTCTAGTTCTTTTCTAATTGTGTCCTAGTTCTGTTCTAGTTCTGTTCTAGTTATGTTCTAGTTATGTTCTAGTTATGTTCTAGTTATGTTCTAGTTATGTTCTAGTTCTGTTCTAGTTCTGTTCTAGTTCTGTTCTAGTTCTGTTCTAGTTCTGTTCTAGTTCTGTTCTAGTTCTGTTCTAGTTCTGTTCTAGTTCTGTTCTAGTTCTGTTCTGTTCTAGTTCTAGTTCTAGTTCTAGTTCTAGTTCTGTTCTAGTTCTAGTTCTAGTTCTGTTCTAGTTCTGTTCTAGTTCTGTTCTAGTTCTGTTCTAGTTCTGTTCTAGTTCTGTTCTAGTTCTGTTCTAGTTCTGTTCTAGTTCTGTTCTAGTTCTGTTCTAGTTCTGTTCTAGTTCTGTTCTAGTCTGTTCTAGTTCTGTTCTAGTTCTGTTCTAGTTCTGTTCTAGTTCTGTTCTAGTTCTGTTCTAGTTCTGTTCTAGTTCTGTTCTAGTTCTGTTCTAGTTCTGTTCTAGTTCTGTTCTAGTTCTGTTCTAGTTCTGTTCTAGGTCTGTTCTAGTTCTGTTCTAGTTCTGTTCTAGTTCTGTTCTAGTTCTGTTCTAGTTCTGTTCTAGTTCTGTTCTAGTTCTGTTCTAGTTCTGTTCTAGTTCTGTTCTAGTTCTGTTCTAGTTCTGTTCTAGTTCTGTTCTAGTTCTGTTCTGTTCTGTTCTGTTCTGTTCTGTCTGTTCTGTTCTGTTCTGTTCTGTTCTAGTTCTAGTTCTGTTCTAGTTCTGTTCTAGTTCTGTTCTAGTTCTGTTCTAGTTCTGTTCTAGTTCTGTTCTAGTTCTGTTCTAGTTCTGTTCTAGTTCTGTTCTAGTTCTGTTCTAGTTCTGTTCTAGTTCTGTTCTAGTTCTGTTCTAGTTCTGTTCTAGTTCTGTTCTAGTTCTAGTTCTGTTCTAGTTCTGTTCTAGTTCTGTTCTAGTTCTGTTCTAGTTCTGTTTCTAGTTCTGTTCTAGTTCTGTTCTAGTTCTGTTCTAGTTCTGTTCTAGTTCTGTTCTAGTTCTGTTCTAGTTCTGTTCTAGTTCTGTTCGAGTTCTGTTCTAGTTCTGTTCTAGTTCTGTTCTAGTTATGTTCTAGTTCTGTTCTAGTTCTGTTCTAGTTCTGTTCTAGTTCTGTTCTAGTTATGTTCTAGTTCTGTTCTAGTTCTGTTCTAGTTCTGTTCTAGTTCTGTTCTAGTTCTGTTCTAGTTCTGTTCTAGTTCTGTTCTAGTTCTGTTCTAGTTCTGTTCTAGTTCTGTTCTAGTTCTGTTCTAGTTCTGTTCTAGTTCTGTTTTAGTTCTGTTCTAGTTCTGTTCTAGTTCTGTTCTAGTTCTGTTCTAGTTCTGTTCTAGTTCTGTTCTAGTTCTGTTATAGTTCTGTTCTAGTTCTGTTCTAGTTCTGTTCTAGTTCTGTTCTAGTTCTTTTCTAGTTCTGTTCAAGTTCTGTTCTAGTTCTGTTCTAGTTTATAAATATTAATATCAATCATACGCAACCAGGAACATATTGAATAAAATTATGTAATTTAAAGTAATTATAATATTAAAGCTATAGCAGCAATTTGTCTAAACATAGTCTCTACAAAGCTAGCTACAGTGGGACAAATTTGATTATATTTGCTTGAAAATTATTTGTTTTCCTATTTTTGTAAAAATTAAAATATTTCTAACCTAATCATAAAATATTAACATTTATTGTATTTTCATTTGTATTATTATTTTTTTTTTTCTTATTTAACAAACATTTTAAAGCTTATGTTTGCATTATAACCTGAACTCAGTTGTGTGCTTACGTTTGCTTGGCCAGTCTAAATGTGTAGGCCATAAAAATAAAAATCCCTTAAGTATAATATTTCATGGTTTTACGAAAAACCAATGACATAAGCTGCACATACAAATGTTAAAATAATACAAACATAAGTACATATTTATGAAACAAATAGCAGCATATTTTAAGAAATTAGTTTTTTTTTAAGACAACCATTTGGGAAAAGGCAAAAATCGATAATACAACTAGAGTATTCATAAAAAGTGTTAAATTTTTTTTTTACAAAATTTTGCAGCTTTTTATTTAATTTCCCATCATTTGGTTCTCTGTAAAAGAAAATAAAATTCTTCAGGGTTATAATTATTTTGTGATTATTTGTTTTTTTGCATCCTTCATTTTCAATGTTCTTATAATTATTGGAATTTTGTTGTTGTTTGTTTTGTTGCTTATTTTCGTTTATTTATTTTTTTATGTATTTGTTTATTTCTTGGCAAATTTCAATGTTGAATTCATTAAGAGTTATTTCCTTAATAATATTGATATTTAATAGAGAGAAGAAAATCTTTGAAAATATTTTTTGCAACAAAAAAAAAAAAAAGCAACGGAACTAAAACTTAATAAAATCAAAAGAAAGGAAATCGTAGGAAAATAATTGATAGATATTAAAATACAAATTAAAAGAAAAACTATTTCAAAGTAAATTATAGATTTTTTATTGAAACTTTTAGAAAAGACAAAAAAATATTCGAACATTTTTTAACAAACTTGACCCACTGTGGCTAAAATTATGAGTTCATTTAAAAGCTTAATTAGTATTCTGCAATTATACCAAAGTTTGTGTTGATCCCTTTAATAGTTTAGAAGTTATATGCAGTTTTTCTATGAGTCCTACAGTACGTATGATTGATTTTAATTAAGAACTTTTACACAACTTTTGCTATAATGTTTGTATTTAGCAATGAATTTTGAAAAATTAATAGGAGTTTAAATACAAACTCTTAACTAAACTTAAAAGGAAAATAAAATATTTATATAAACTTAGGGAAAACTCCGAAAAATGTCTTCCAAAATGATACAATATTGACTAATAGAGGCTTCAACTATGAGAGTAGTTTCTTTACTTTTATATATTATATTAAAAGCTTAAATACTTATCTTTAAGTCCACGAAATTTTGTAGCTTTAACAGTTTTAGTTTAAAAGTTTTTAAAAATTAAATATTTTTTCTCTCTTTGAACCAGGGTGCGTATGATTAATAATAATTATTGGTTATTTCTGCAATTTTTCTTATAATTTGGAAATTTTTATAGATAGATTGAAAATTCCAATGGAATTTAAAATTCAAGAATATTGACTTTCTTTCTAATACAGAAATTTAAAGAAGAGCTCATATTAAAAGCATGAAATTTATATCTCTTTTATGACCTTGATTTTTTAAATCATCTTCAAACAATGTTTGTTAAAACAATTTTGTTTTACAAAACATTTCCAATTAGTCAAGACATGTTATCATTTCATTACAAAACTTAATTTCACACTCATGTTTTCCAAATGAAAGGTCTTATTCTCAGTGTCATTGCATTTCTAAATGAAACAATGTTTAACTAACTGCCAGCCTGGCTACAATGTTCAAAAATATTGTTAAGAACCCACTGAGAGAAGAAAACCTTAGCAAAAATGTAAAATGAAACAAACTAAGCTTCATAAAACAAATGTAAAATGTAAATACGTAATAATCCCAAATAATATGTTTTTGTATTTTCATCATCATCTTTCTCATCATCATTATCAGTAAAATTCTCTGAAACAGAATTCCAAACAACAATATTTATGTTTTTGTAGTAGGCAGCAAATAATAACAAAGCCATTTCTACCTAAAACCCGGTAACAAACAAAATCGAAAACAGTTATGGAATCATGTGATACAAACAAATAATATGTAGTATACATTAAGGCGTAGGTGTTTCTTTTTTTTTCCAAAAGTAAAGGTACAAGTATAAGAGGGGGTTGATTGCTGTTGCTACTAAAGGTCGTCTGTTTAACAAGAAATAGAAATGGACTCTAGACAATTGTCACGTGTACTTTATTAGTTTTTACTTTTTTTACACAAATCAAGATGAATGTTTAAGCATTAGTAGGTATGAAGAAGATGAGAATGTAAAATGTGACTGAGAAAATGAAAATAAATTTGTATAACAAGAAAGAAAATGTAAACATTTTTAACTAGGTTTTAGGTAAACCAATAGTAAGTTTTACTATGATTTAATAAAATAAGGTAAAGCCTATATTAAGGCTGAATAACGCAAAATAATAATTGAAAGTTTAGAAAAGATATGGTTAGTTTTGTTGTAAAAATATAATTTATGGAGAGAAGGATATTAAGGTTTGCGGAAGATAAAGAGGACATTGAAACAAAAAATTATATATAACCTTGTTTTAATGTATACAAGCTCAAAAGTATGCTATATTTTTTAGGGGATCTTAAGAAAACAAACTAGAACTAAAGTAGATCTGAACTAGAACAGAACTAGAACAGAACTAGAACAGAACTAGAACAGAACTAGAACAGAACTAGAACAGAACTAGAACAGAACTAGAACAGAACTAGAACAGAACTAGAACAGAACTAGAACAGAACTAGAACAGAACTAGAACAGAACTAGAACAGAACTAGAACAGAACTAGAACAGAACTAGAACAGAACTAGAACAGAACTAGAACAGAACTAGAACAGAACTAGAACAGAACTAGAACAGAACTAGAACAGAACTAGAACAGAACTAGAACAGAACTAGAACAGAACTAGAACAGAACTAGAACAGAACTAGAACAGAACTAGAACAGAACTAGAACAGAACTAGAACAGAACTAGAACAGAACTAGAACAGAACTAGAACAGAACTAGAACAGAACTAGAACAGAACTAGAACAGAACTAGAACATAACTAGAACAGAACTAGAACAGAACTAGACAGAACTAGAACTAGAACAGAACTAGAACATCTAGAACAGAACTAGAACAGAACTAGACAGAACTAGAACAAACTAGAACAGAAAAAAAACTAAAAAAACTAGAACAGAACTAAACAGAACTAGAACAGAACTAGAACAGAACTAGAACAGAACTAGAACAGAACTAGAACAGAACTAGAACAGAACTAGAACAGAACTAGAACAGAACTAGAACAGAACTAGAACAGAACTAGAACAGAACTAGAACAGAACTAGAACAGAACTAGAACAGAACTAGAACAGAACTAGAACAGAACTAGAACAGAACTAGAACAGAACTAGAACAGAACTAGAAAACTAGAACTGACTAGAACAGAACTAGAACAGAACTAGAACAGAACTAGAACAGAACTAGAACAGAACTAGAACAACTAGAACAGAACTAGAACAGAACTAGAACAGAACTAGAACAGAACTAGAACAGAACTAGAACAGAACTAGAACAGAACTAGAACAGAACTAGAACAGAACTAGAACAGAACTAGAACAGAACTAGAACAGAACTAGAACAGAACTAGAACAGAACTAGAACAGAACTAGAACAGAACTAGAACAGAACTAAACAGAACTAGAACAGAACTAGAACAGAACTAGAACAGAACTAGAACAGAACTAGAACAGAGCTAGAACAGAACTAGAACAGAACTAGAACAGAACTAGAACACAACTAGAACAGAACTGGAACACAACTAGAACAGAACTAGAACAGAACTAGAACAGAACTATAACAGAACTAGAACAGAACTAGAACAGAACTAGAACAGAACTAGAACAGAACTAGAACAGAACTAGAACAGAACTAGAACAGAACTAGAACAGAACTACAGAACTAGAACAGAACTAGAACAGAACTAGAACAGAACTAGAACAGAACTAGAACAGAACTAGAACAGAACTAGAACAGAACTAGAACAACTAGAACAGAACTAGAACTAGAACAGAACTAGAACAGAACTAGAACACTAGAACGAACTAGAACAGAACTAGAACAGAACTAGAACAGAACTAGAACTGAACTATTTCTTTGCTGGCTAAGTTTTAAACAAATTGCTTTAGTGATTAATTACTTTAAAATTTTTATTCGAAATGGCTTTTGGGGCGTATGATTAATATTTTAAAATTAAAAATTTTAGAGTTAAATAAAATGTTTAGTTTTTTATAAAAATTTTAAAAATTTAATTTAGAAATGTTTATTATTAACAAAAAACAAAAATTGTTATGTTTTTACAATAAATTTTTAGTTAATTTGTTTAATTAAAGTCTAATAAAGTTTAACATTTGCCTTAATTAAGGGTTTTACTACCAAACATTCTTCTGAATAACTTAATAAACATTTATTTTAATTTTTTTGTTTCTACTACATTACATTTATTTTGTGTGTATTAATGTTACTGTATTGTTGTTGTTTAACGACACCATTAATTTCTTGTATTTACTTGTTGTTAAACAAAAGAAACAAGAAAATAAATATATACAAAAACCAAAGCATACTTTAGAGCTGCAGTATATTTTACTTTTTCTGCTTTCATTAAGGATTTATTGATATAGTATATTTTTGTTGTTGTTATAGTATTTTATTTTGTTGTCGTTGTTGTTGTGTTTCATATTTTAAACATGTATGAACATGTTTTATCTGTTCAACCTTCAAACCAGCTAAACAATATTGTGTTGTCATTGTTTTTCCTTTTGCTCTTTGTTTTTTGTAATATTTATGTACGAATATGTATTGTTGTTTTGTCTATCAGGTTTTATTGTAGTTGTAAAATTTGTATTGTCTTGTCTTGTTTGCTATTTAACTTCCTGTGTACATCTTTATTTTTATCTATAGTTGGAGAGTCAGGCTTTTTGTCAGAGTCAGCTATTCATTCATTCATTCATTTATTTGTGGGCGCCCTTTTCCTATTTGTTTGTCAGCTGGAGAATTTAACCACATGTGAAGGTTATTGCTAGTAATTGATATTTTAATAATTTAAAAAGAAAGCCTTAAAATAGTCTTTAAATTTGTATGTATAGTCCAGCCTAAAAGTAGGCTTCAATAGGTGTAATATGAAATTGAAGTTTTTTTAATCTTAAAAGTCTTATTTATAAACATTTTAATTACTTTTTCCTTTTCTTTTCCTCCTTAAAGTATGCACTTGTTCTTTTCATTTATCCTCCTTCAGCTTAGAAAAAGTGTATTTTTATATTTTACTTTAGCTTAGAAAAGGTACAACTTCTTTTCATATTTTTTTTTAAAAAAAGACTTTAACTTGTTTTAATAATGTCTTGCCTAAAGCCCCTAAAGTATGCTTCACATTTAAAATTTTAACACTAACACTTAGACTATTCCCTTAAAAGACCAGTAACTCCCTTAGGATAAGTTTATATTGCTTTTTTAAAGTTTTTTTTTTTCAAAAAACAAATCAAAAGATTTCCTAACAAGTTTTCTTATTCATTCCCCCTTTTTTTTAACAATCATTGAACTTTCCTTGCAACATGTTTCTACATGTTATATAAAACTAAAATTTATGATAAATAATAAATTCCTAAAGATTTGTTAAGCATCTCACAAAACATAGTAAATATTGCATATTTTATGAAAGTAACATATAAATGCAAGCAATTTCTAACATATCCCTTAAAATATGCAATAGTTTGTGCACATCCTTTTACATATGCAATCGTTTATTGTTGCTTTATAGCTTTAGTTCCTGTTTTCTTTTTCTTTTATTTCTTTTAACAATATTTTCTGTTTATTTAGAGTTCAATCCCTTAGCTGTAGCTTCTCTATTCCCACATAGATTTCTTCATTTGTTAGTCCTGTTGATATGTTTCCCCTGTGTGGAAATTGTTAAGATATGTAAATGATTTCATTGAATCTTCTGCTTTTTTTTCAGGGATACTTGTAAATTGTTTGTTAAGGATTTAAATAGAAAAAAGAATTGCATTTTTAACTCCTTAATATATGCTATGCATTTAAATTTTATAAAGCTATTACCTAGCAGCAACAGTTTCTTATATTTGCATAATTGGAGGGGGTGGGTAACACAGTTTGATTGTCGTGTTAAATATTTTACAATATTGATACATTGTCATGTCATGTCTGCATATTTGCTTTTCAAAAAAGCTAAAATATGTTAATAGTTTTTTATCTTCACTCCCTAATATATGCAACACTCTTTGTAATTATAAAGCTGTTGCAAGTATGCTAAAGTTCTTTTTTAATTATAACTAAAACAAATTGAATTTTAACGATAAAAGGTAAAGAGTAGCAAAAATAACAAAGAAATAAACGAGGTATAAAATTACAATTAACGCACTAGTTAAAATAAAGTTGAGGTTTAAAACTGCAAACGAAATTTAAATCTGTCAGAGCACAAAGGGAAGTTTCCTTCAACCCTCGCATTTTTGTTAAGTGTTAAAAACTTGTTATTTCTTTTAACTAGCACTTAAATTTAATTAATTTTGAAGCAGCTAGAAAGGTATTAAACTAAAAGAAACTAAGTGAAAAAGACAATAATAAAAGATTAAGAGATATTAGAATTAAATTTTAGTTCAAATCTGGTTCAGATCGATTCTAGTTCAAATCTAGTTCTGTTATAGTTCAGTTCTTGTTGAGTTCTAGTTGAGTTCTAGTTCTGTTCTAGATCCGTTCTAGTTCTGGTACAGATCGATTCTAGTTCAAATCTAGTTCTGTTCTAGTTCAGTTCTAGTTGAGTTTTAGTTGAGTTCTAGTTGAGATCTAGTTGAGTTCTAGCTGAGTTCTAGTTGAGTTCTAGTTGAGTTCTAGTTGGGTTCTAGTTGGGTTCTAGTTGGGTTCTAGTTGAGTTCTAGTTGAATTCTAGTTGAGATCTAGTTGAGTTCTAGTTGAGTTTTAGTTGAGTTCTAATTGAGATCTAGTTCTGTTCTAGTTCTGTTCTAGTTCCGTTCTAGTTCTCTTCTAGTTCTGTTCTAGTTCTGTTCTAGTTCTGTTCTAGTTCTGTTCTAGTTCTGTTCTAGTTCTGTTCTGTTCTAGTTCTGTTCTAGTTCTGTTCTAGTTCTGTTCTAGTTCTGTTCTAGTTCTGTTCTAGTTCTGTTCTAGTTCTGTTCTAGTTCTGTTCTAGTTCTGTTCTAGTTCTGTTCTAGTTCTGTTCTAGTTCTGTTCTAGTTCTGTTCTAGTTCTGTTCTAGTTCTGTTCTAGTTCTGTTCTAGTTCTGTTCTAGTTCTGTTCTAGTTCTGTTCTAGTTCTGTTCTAGTTCTGTTCTAGTTCTGTTCTAGTTCTGTTCTAGTTCTGTTCTAGTTCTGTTCTAGTTCTGTTCTAGTTCTGTTCTAGTTCTGTTCTAGTTCTGTTCTAGTTCTGTTCTAGTTCTGTTCTAGTTCTGTTCTAGTTCTGTTCTAGTTCTGTTCTAGTTCTGTTCTAGTTCTGTTCTAGTTCTGTTCTAGTTCTGTTCTAGTTCTGTTCTAGTTCTGTTCTAGTTCTGTTCTAGCTCTGTTCTAGTTCTGTTCTAGTTCTGTTCTAGTTCTGTTGTATTAAACTAAAAGAAACTAAGTGAAAAAGACAATAATAAAAGATTAAGAGATATTAGAATTAAATTTTAGTTCAAATCTGGTTCAGATCGATTCTAGTTCAAATCTAGTTCTGTTATAGTTCAGTTCTTGTTGAGTTCTAGTTGAGTTCTAGTTCTGTTCTAGATCCGTTCTAGTTCTGGTACAGATCGATTCTAGTTCAAATCTAGTTCTGTTCTAGTTCAGTTCTAGTTGAGTTTTAGTTGAGTTCTAGTTGAGATCTAGTTGAGTTCTAGCTGAGTTCTAGTTGAGTTCTAGTTGAGTTCTAGTTGGGGTTCTAGTTGGGTTCTAGTTGGGTTCTAGTTGAGTTCTAGTTGAATTCTAGTTGAGATCTAGTTGAGTTCTAGTTGAGTTTTAGTTGAGTTCTAATTGAGATCTAGTTCTGTTCTAGTTCTGTTCTAGTTCCGTTCTAGTTCTCTTCTAGTTCTGTTTCTAGTTCTGTTCTAGTTCTGTTCTAGTTTCTGTTCTAGTTCTGTTCTAGTTCTGTTCTAGTTCTGTTCTAGTTCTGTTCTAGTTCTGTTCTAGTTCTGTTCTAGTTCTGTTCTAGTTCTGTTCTAGTTCTGTCTAGTTCTGTTCTAGTTCTGTTCTAGTTCTGTTCTAGTTCTGTTCTAGTTCTGTTCTAGTTCTGTTCTAGTTCTGTTCTAGTTCTGTTCTAGTTCTGTTCTAGTTCTGTTCTAGTTCTGTTCTAGTTCTGTTCTAGTTCTGTTCTAGTTTAGTTCTGTTCTAGTTCTGTTCTAGTTCTGTTCTAGTTCTGTTCTAGTTCTGTTCTAGTTCTGTTCTAGTTATGTTCTAGTTCGTTCTAGTTCTGTTCTAGTTCTGTTCTAGTTCTGTTCTAGTTCTGTTCTAGTTCTGTTCTAGTTCTGTTCTAGTTCTGTCTAGTTCTGTTCTAGTTCTGTTCTAGTTCTGTTCTAGTTCTGTTCTAGTTCTGTTCTAGTTCTGTTCTAGTTCTGTTCTAGTTCTGTTCTAGTTCTGTTCTAGTTCTGTTCTAGGTTTCTGTTCTAGTTCTGTTCTAGTTCTGTTCTAGTTCTGTTCTAGTTCTGTTCTAGTTCTGTTCTAGTTCTGTTCTAGTTCTGTTCTAGTTCTGTCCTAGTTCTGTTCTAGTTCTGTTCTAGTTCTGTTCTAGTTCTGTTCTAGTTCTGTTCTAGTTCTGTTCTATTTCTGTTCTAGTTCTGTTCTAGTTCTGTTCTAGTTCTGTTCTTGTTCTAGTTCTGTTCTAGTTCTGTTCTAGTTCTGTTCTAGTCTGTTCTAGTTCTGTTCTAATTCTAGTTCTTTTCTAGTTCTGTTCTAGTTCTACTCTAGTTTAGTTTTTTCTTAGCTCTATTTTTACACAACCATTGTATTTTATTTTTAGTTCTGTTCTAGTTCTGTTCTAATTCTAGTTCTTTTCTAGTTCTGTTCTAGTTCTACTCTAGTTTTAGTTTTTTCTAGCTCTATTTTTACACAACCATTGTATTTTATTTTTAAGTATTCAGAAAAAACTTTCTATTTAACTTTCATCAGTTTTAATTAATCTCAATGTGCTTAAGAGTTTTCAACCAAAAGAGGATGTGGTTGAACAAAAATCCACAAAGTGATGCTTTTGTATTGACTACAACTTCTTTTTAAAAGAGGAATCAATAAAAAAAAGATATTTTCGAACAGTTAGATAAAATTAAAATGAAAAGAAAAAAGTCTATCAACATAAAGCCCTAAAGTATGCTTTAGATTTTAACTTTTAAATAATTTTCTATGTAATCATTCGAATTTTTATTAAAAAGTTAAATTTTAAAGAATTTTGTTAAATATCTAGCTAAAACCCCTTTTGCTGTATTACATAAAACAAATAAACTTTCATTAAGTTTTTGTTTTTCTGCGTAATAACCACAGAAGAAGAAAAAAAATGAACACTGTACAAAACGCATTTCACCCACTCCCTGAAGGTATGCTATAAATTACACATTTTTATTATTGTTCGTATATTTTTGCTCTCTTTCACTATTTGTTTGCTAGTTTTGTTCTGCTAGTTTTGCTGTGGCAAATGAAAAAATAATGTTGTAGCCTACAATAAGGCTTATTATAGTGTCATTTCTATTTGTTTAACGAATTGTGTACATTTGTAGGCTTTAGCAAAAAAAAAAAAAAACACAGAGATAATAAAAACCAAACGAAATAGAAAATTATTAACCTATATTTCCTACAATGATTTGCATTGTATATTTGTCTAAAGCCTAAAACAATAAATGTAAATTATTTTCAAATTAAATTTCAAACAGGAAAAAAATACTGCAAATTTTTTGTATGTAAATAGGAAATAAATTTTAAATTAGTGCAGGCAATTTATCAACAGAGGAAATCGAAAAATTTTAATGAATAAATTGAAAAATTGTCAGAAACAAATTTATGCTCTGACACCTTAATAAATAAATTTTATGTTGTCCTTAACAAATTTAAGTAATAAAGCCTAAAGGTAGGCAACCATATTATATGATTACATATTTCATTTGCTGCCTTAAACTATGGCTGCTATATATTTTATTTAATTCTTTTAATTTACTTAAATTACGAACAATAAATCCCAAATTTCTATTATAATAAAATACCACCAACCATGAAACATCTTAAATCACTTCTAATATTTCCTTGCTATTCAAATTATGGCAAATTACCGCCTCAAAATATATTTCTAAAATGCCATATGAAAATTTACACATTTGTATTCAAATGTGTTTAAATAAAATAATATTGTCTTGAAAATTAGATTTACAATAATAAAACCAAGAAAACCACATACAATGAATTTCCTTATTTTCAATTAAAATAAAATGAATGAATTGTTCTAGAGATGGGAAAATTCAAATAATAATGAGAACCATACAGCAGAGGCGTACCCAAATGCAGGAACTAGAACTAAGCTGGAAAGCTTAGCTCTAGTTCTGTTCTAGTTCTGTTCTAGTTCTGTTCTAGTTCTGTTCTAGCTTTGTTCTAGTTATGTTCTAGTTCTGTTCTAGTTCTGTTCTAGTTCTGTTCTAGTTCTGTTCCAGTTCAGTACTAGTTCAGTTCCAGTTCTGTTCTAGTTCTGTTCTAGTTCTGATCTAGTTCTGTTCTAGTTCTGTTCTAGTTCTGTTCTAGTTCTGTTCTAGTTCTCTTCTAGTTCTGTTCTAGTTCTGTTCTAGTTCTGTTCTAGTTCTGTTCTAGTTCTGTTCTAGTTCAGTTCTAGTTCTGTTCTAGTTCTGTTCTAGTTCTGTTCTAGTTCTGTTCTAGTTCTGTTCTAGTTCTGTTCTAGTTCTGTTCTAGTTCTGTTCTAGTTCTGTTCTAGTTCTGTTCTAGTTCTGTTCTAGTTAGTTCTGTTCTAGTTCTGTTCTAGTTCTGTTCTAGTTCTAGTTCTGTTCTAGTTCTGTTCTAGTTCTGTTCTAGTTCTGTTCTAGTTCTCTTCTAGTTCTGTTCTAGTTCTGTTCTAGTTCTGTTCTAGTTCTGTTCTGTTCCAGTTCTATTCTAGTTTGTTCTAGTTTAGTTCTAGTTCTGTTCTAGTTCTGTTCTAATTCTGTTCTAGTTCTGTTCTAGCCCCGTTCTAGTTCTCTTCTAGTTCTGTTCTAGTTCTGTTCTAGTTTTGTTCTAGTTCTGTTCTAGTTCTATTCTAGTTCTGTTCTAGTTCTGTTCTAGTTCTGTTCTAGTTCTGTTCTGTTCCAGTTCTATTCTAGTTTTGTTCTAGTTTAGTTCTAGTTCTGTTCTAGTTCTGTTCTAGTTCTGTTCTAGTTTTGTTCTAGTTCTGTTCTAGTTCTCTTCTAGTTCTGTTCTAGTTCTGTTCTAGTTCTGTTCTAGTTCTGTTCTAGTTCTGTTCTAGTTCTGTTCTAGTTCTGTTCTAGTTCTGTTCTTGTTCTGTCCAGTTCTATCTAGTTTTGTTCTAGTTTAGTTCTAGTTCTGTTCTAGTTCTGTTCTAATTCTGTTCTAGTTCTGTTCTAGCCCCGTTCTAGTTCTCTTCTAGTTCTGTTCTAGTTCTATTCTAGTTCTGTTCTAGTTCTGTTCTAGTTCTGTTCTAGTTCTGTTCTAGTTCTGTTCCAGTTCTATTCTAGTTTTGTTCTAGTTTAGTTCTAGTTCTAGTTCTGTTCTAGTTCTGTTCTAGTTCTGTTCTAGTTCTGTTCTAGTTCTGTTCTAGTTCTGTTCTAGTTCTGTTCTAGTTCTGTTCTAGTTCTGTTCTAGTTCTGTTCTAGTTCTGTTCTAGTTCTGTTCTAGTTCTGTTCTAGTTCTGTTTGTAAGTTCTGTTCTAGTTCTGTTCTGTTCTAGTTCTAGTTCTAGTTTCTGTCTGTTCTGTTCTAGTTCTGTTCTGTTCTAGTTCTGTTCTAGTTCTGTTCTAGTTTCTAGTTCTGTTCTAGTTCTGTTCTAGTTCTGTTCTAGTTCTGTCTAGTTCTGTTCTAGTTCTGTTCTAGTTCTGTTCTAGTTCTGTTCTAGTTCTGTTCTAGTTCTGTTCTAGTTCTGTTCTAGTTCTGTTCTAGTTCTGTTCTAGTTCTGTTCTAGTTCTGTCTAGTTCTGTTCTAGTTCTGTTCTAGTTCTGTTCTAGTTCTGTTCTAGTTCTGTTCTAGTTCTATTCTAGTTCTGTTCTAGTTCTGTTCTAGTTCTGTTCTAGTTCTGTTCTAGTTCTGTTGTAGTTCTGTTCTAGTTCTGTTCTAGTTCTAGTTCTAGTTCTGTTCTGTTCTAGTTCTGATCTAGTTCAGTTCTAGTTCAGTTCTATTTCAGTTCTATTTCAGTTCTATTTCAGTTCTATTTCTGTTCTAGTTCTGTTCTAGTTCTGTTCTAGTTCTGTTCTAGTTCTGTTCTAGTTCTGTTCTAGTTCTGTTCTAGTTCTGTTCTAGTTCTGTTCTAGTTTCTGTTCTAGTTCTGTTCCTAGTTCTGTTCTAGTTCTGTTCTAGTTCTGTTCTAGTTCTGTTCTAGTTCTGTTCTAGTTCTGTTCTAGTTCTGTTCTAGTTCTCTTCTAGTTCTGTTCTAGTTCTGTTCTAGTTCTGTTCTAGTTCTGTTCTAGTTCTGTTCTAGTTCTGTTCTAGTTCTGTTCTAGTTCTGTTCTAGTTCTGTTCTAGTTCTGTTCTAGTTCTGTTCTAGTTCGTTCTAGTTCTGTTCTAGTTCTGTTCTAGTTCTGTTCTAGTTCTGTTCTAGTTCTGTTCTAGTTCTGTTCTAGTTCTGTTCTAGTTCTGTTCTAGTTTGTTCTAGTTCTGTTGTAATTCTGTTCTAGTTCTGTTGTAGTTTTGTTCTAGTTCTGTTCTAGTTCTGTTTAGTTTCTGTTCCAGTTCTGTTCTAGTTCTGTTCTAGTTCTGTTCTAGTTCTGTTCTAGTTCTGTTCTAGTTCTGTTCTAGTTCTGTTCTAGTTCTGTTCTAGTTCTGTTCTAGTTCTGTTTCTAGTTCTGTTCTAGTTCTGTTCTAGTTCTAGTTCTGTTCTAGTTCTGTTCTAGTTCTGTTCTAGTTCTGTTCTAGTTCTGTTCTAGTTCTGTAGTTCTGTTCTAGTTCTATTCTAGTTCTGTTCTAGTTCTGTTCTAGTTCTGTTCTAGTTCTGTTCTAGTTCTGTTCTAGTTGTTTTCTAGTTCTGTTATAGTTCTGTTCTAAAAAATTGCCCACTTCTGTATAAAATTTGCATAATTCAACTGAATTCCACTTTTCATTTTAAATTTCTGCTTTAAAAAGCAAATAACAGCCGGAAAAACACACGTCATAATATAGAAGATATATTTAATATTAAGAAAATAAACTCAAGTTGTTTATGGATGTTTAAAAACGAAATAGAAAACTGCATAATAAATAAACAAAAACGTTATGTTCTAAAATAAAATAAACGTCAGAGTAAATAAATTTTGAATTTTAAATAAACCAAACCCAACAACTAAAAACTAAACAAAAAAAATCAGTCAAACAACCAGACAACCAACAGAATTTGTAGAGGCAAAAAAATCTGCCAGTTAGAAATAAACAAAAAGTGGAAATTTAACATGCTCGGCTAAGTTTAGACGAGTTAAATAATATTCAACTTTTGAGCAAATCAATTAAAACAGGAGGAAAAGGATTTTATTCTACATGAAAGAGTTCTGTAAACGTTAAATAAATGAAGCTTTAGGGGAACTTTATTAAATAAAAGTTTAAACAAGGAAAATTTAAAATTGTTCTAAAAATAAGAAAATTTATAAATTTTAAACCACATTTTAGCATATAATTTGGACTCTAGTCTAGTCTATAGTCTAGTCTATAGTCTAGTCTATAGTCTAGTCTATAGTCTAGTCTATAGTCTAGTCTATAGTCTAGTCTATAGTCTAGTCTATAGTCTAGTCTATAGTCTAGTCTATAGTCTAGTCTATAGTCTAGTCTATAGTCTAGTCTATAGTCTAGTCTATAGTCTAGTCTATAGTATAGTCTATAGTCTAGTCTATAGTCTATTCTATAGTCTAGTCTATAGTCTAGTCTATAGTCTAGTCTATAGTCTAGTCTATAGTCTAGTATATAGTCTAGTCAATACTCCAGTGTAAAGTCTTAAAGCTTAAAAGCTTTTTTTGGAAATCCCTGACAGTAGCTTTAAAGCTTTTCAAGAGAAGGTTTTGAGCTTGTCCCCAAAACTTTTCAAAAAAAAAAGCTTTTGATATAAAATTTTTTTATATTAAAAAGTATTTTTGCCCGAAAAGTTGTACGTGAATACCCATAATGATACTTTGAGTTATAATTCTGTTGAAAGTAAAATTTTTTATACTTCTTTTCTCCATTTTAGCTTTTTATAATTTAATTCTATTATCTCGGTTAAGCAGCTTTACCCAGTTTTGTCTTTCTTCTCTGGTATAAATTATGATTTCATTCAAGATAATTCATTATAATTTCATCAGATTTTGCATTTTGTAGCCTGGTTTTTATTTTGAACAAAAGTTTTAAAATAAAAAAAAAGACTAAAAATCACTGCATAGTTTTAGGGCTTGCTCTTAATTTGTTGTACTTGATACTGTTTTAAATGTGGAATAAAAATTATTTAAATTTATATTTTTTTTTTTTTTTTATTTCTCTGTTATTTGTCAAACATTTCAATGCAAGACAAAACTTTCAACTCTCTTCTGTTATATCCTTTTCATTATTTTATATATGTTTTCTTTTTTTGTATAATTTTTTAGCATATTTTTATAATTTTTATTACAGCAAATACTATAAACTTTTGTTCTGTTCTATATACTTGAAAATTTTTATCTGTGTGTGTCTTTTATGTTTAAATATATTTTATTTTGTTAGTTTATGAAAATGATGACAAATCTGACATCTCTCATTGAGATCACGTTTTTACTGGGTGAGCTTTTGGGGGTGTGTGTGTGTCTATTTGTGTAATTTAAATTATACCCGGCAGTTCGGGGAGTTTTACAAACACATTTTACTTGGATTATATTTGTCACTGAAATAGTTGAGTTTACGGGGATGAAGATTAAGTATATAGAGACTGACTACTGTATAGATTACTAGGGGTCAATAAAAGGATGATTGACTTGTTCTATGACTTACAAAGAGTGTCAAATAACCCATAAGCACAGCCAAGTTAAGAAGATTGACTCCTCGAAATACTGGCTGGTTACCCATCAAACACTTTCTGACACAAACACACACACATGCATACAATAAAATTTCTTTATTTTTCTGTCATTTATACATACAATTTTACAATTTTATTTTTCATCATTTACATATAAAAGAATATCTGCACACATACACACATACTTAAACACAAAAATTTGCATCAAAATTGAAGTAACCTACATACACACACACATTACAACCTTAACAAACCTAGCCACACACACACACAATCGCACTTGTCACCCAACAACAAAATATATAGAACAAATTGAAAAATATGGAAAAAATTCAGTTTCTTGTTCATTCATTCAACACATTTTAGCATGTGATTTAAAATTTAAATAAATTTTCAGCAAACAAAAGCTCAGATGTTTTGTAAACAAATAAAGAATGTTATATAATTTAACATTCAAACATTACACACTTACATACATATGTACATGCATATGTATAATCAAACAGTGAAGGGTAAAATATGAAAGCTTTAAGGCATATTTTTGTCATATGAATGTGTTTTTTTTTTTTTTTTTTTTTTGTGAGAAATGAAAATATTTAAGGTTTTTACTATAAATTTAAAGCCTAAAGTCTTTGGCTTTTGTATTTAAAAGTGTAAGAAAGTTGAGGGTGAATTTGTAATATAACCTCTAAATAAATATTTATCATACGCCTAGTGCAACAAAAAATTTTTAAAACAATTTCAGATTATTTACTAAAACTAGGTTAGATGTCTAGACTAGATTATAGTCCTCAATTTAGTAGGTAATAGTCCCGATTATAGACCAGGCTTTAAACTAAACTATAGACCAGAGTTTTTTGTTAAAAAACTTTTAAACTTCTGTTAAAAAGCTTTAAGGCTTTAACAGAAGCTTTTAAGCTTCTATTGAATAGCTTTTAAACTTATGTTAAAAAGTTTAAAGCTCTTTAATTTTAAACTTTTGTTAAACAACTTTTCAACATCTAAGCTTTTGTTAAAAATCGTTAAAGTTTTTTTTTAAAGCAGTTAAAGTTTTTGTTAAAAACTTTTTTTAAACTTTAATTAAAAAGCTTTTAAACTCTTTATAAAAAAGATTTTATTAAAATATTTGTAAGTTTTTGTTAAAAAGCTTTTAATCTAACGTTAAAAAGCTTTTAAACTTTTGTTAAGAAGTTTTAAGCTTTTGTTAAAAAACTTTTAAGTTGTTGTTAAAAAGCTTTACGCTGTTGTTTAATTTTTAAGCTTTTATTAAAAAAACCTTTAAGCATTTCGTAAAAAGCTTTTATTAAAAAATCGTTTTAAGCTTTTG
The DNA here is from genome assembly GCF_015586225.1 of Lucilia sericata. NCBI lineage: Eukaryota > Metazoa > Arthropoda > Insecta > Diptera > Calliphoridae > Lucilia > Lucilia sericata. The sequence continues at coordinate 543,833 of NW_023994173.1, read as the reverse complement.
TTAAAAAGCTTTAAGCTTATGTTAAAAAGCATTTAAGATTTTGTTATAAAGCTTTCAAGGTTTTGTTTAAAAGTTTTTAAACTTTTAAACGTTTGTTAAATAGCTTTGAAGTTTGGGTTAAAAGGCTTTTATTAAGAAAGCTTTTGTAAAAAGTTTTTAAACTTTTTTTAACTTTTAAACGCTTGTTAATTAACTTTTAAGTTTTGGTTAAAAAGATTTCAGAACATTTTAAGCTTAAAAGCTTTTTTTAAAGCTCTATTTTAAAAAATTTGTTTTAAGCTCCAGAATGTTTCTTTAACGAAATCAATAATTTTAAAGTTTTTGACTAGAGAAAATGTTTTACCATGAAATTTTACAATATTTCCCAATAAAGACTAATTTTAAAAGTGTTTTAAAAAGCTTTATAAGGAAGCTTTAGCACAGTTCAATTCTTGTTTAAGAATATAAAAGCTTTTTGGGTCTTTTGTCAAAAATGTAGATCAAAAGCTTTCGGGTTAGCTGTATAAACTTTACTAAAGTTCTTTTAGAAAGAAGCTTTTTATAAAAGCTATCAGTCAAAAGACAAAAAAAAACATTATAACATAAACGACTTTCTGATGATGATTTAAAGCTTTATTTAGGCATTTTCAGCATTTCATAAAAGCTTTAATTTAAAAGCAAAATAAACTTTCTGAATTTTTTTTCCATTTTTTGGGTAATTTTCCATATTATATAAAATCTTTCAGTTGAAAGCTTTACAAATTCAATGTTTATTGAAGCTTCTAGGAGAGATTCTGTTGAAATTTCAAAAAAGCTTGATATATTTAAAGTTTATTGAACTTTCAACTTTATAGTCAAATTTTTTATTATATAAAATCGAGTTAAAGGTTTTAGATTTAAACGAATATAATTTCAGACCTTTCTTATTCATTATTTATTTACAAATCCTAAACAATGTCGCATATTTTTAAACCAGACATGCTAATCTTCATATTTTATAAGAAAAACTATATAAAAATATGACAAAAAAGCTCATGACAAACTAAAATGCCATAAACCATTACCATTAATCTTTTAAATTTTCTATTTTTTTTAGACTTCCCCTTACATATCCTTTAGAGCGCTTTTTTGTGTATTTAGTTGTTGGCATAATCACAGCATTTACATTTACGTAATTACCCTTTACACTTTGAGAGCTTTAGTGCACACACACCCACATACAAACATACACTCTAGTGCATCCCAAAAGTATGCTTTATTATTTAACATTTAAGTCAGCTCTCTAGTATGCTGCGTACGTCCACATTTTTCTATATTATGTTTAATATTCTATTTTAAAAATGTTTGCTGTTTATGTTCTTAGAATATTTTTTTATATTTTTTTTTAACTAAACTTACGTAAGCTGAAAACCTCGATATGTATACTACATTTAAAAGTGGCTTTTTTATCTTGATGTGTATTTTTTCCATTCTGTTGTTGCAAAGAAATACAAAAAATATGCGTCAAAAGTTTTGTATAACCAACCGGTTGAAATAAAGTGTGTATTTGTGTGTTACCAGTGGTATGACCTTATTTTCTTTTCTGTTACTTTAATACAGTCTGAGTAGCTGGAGTATATAAGTTTTATAAAATATATTTAATATGAAAGAGCAAGTGGAGTTGAAAGTTTATAAAAAGATTAAGTTTAATTGCAGAAGGAGAGCAAAAAAATGAGCAAAAATAATAAAACAGCACATAAAAGTAGGCAATGCTATGTTTTAATTTAGATTAGCCTTAATGTAGGCTATAGAAAATATTTCTTTTTTAAAAATGATTATGAGAGATAAAGGTGTGTTAAAAGGGTTTTGTACTAAATCGTCTGGGAATAGAAAATATTCTAGACAATTTAACTCAGAATAAGAACACAACTAGAAATGAACAAGAACAGAACTAAAACAGAACTAGAACAGAACTAGAAAAGAACTAGAAAAGAACTAGAACAGAACTAGAACAGAACTAGAACAGAACTAGAACAGAACTAGAAACAGAACTAGAACAGAACTAGAACAGAACTAGAACAGAACTAGAACAAAACTAGAACAGAACTAGAACAGAACTAGAACAGAACTAGAACAGAACTAGAACAGAACTAGAACAGACTAGAACAGAACAGAACAGAACTAGAACAGAACTAGAACAGAACTAGAACAGAACTAGAACAGAACTAGAACAGAACAGAACTAGAACAGAAACTAGAACAGAACTAGAACAGAACAGAACTAGAACAGAACTAGAACAGAACTAGAACAGAACTAGAACAGAACTAGAACAGAACTAGAACAGAACTAGAACAGAACTAGAACAGAACTAGAACAGAACTAGAACAGAACTAGAACAGAACTAGAACAGAACTAGAACAGAACTAGAACAGAACTAGAACAGAACTAGAACAGAACTAGAACAGAACTAGAACAGAACTAGAAACAGAAACTAGAACAGAACTAGAAAAGAACTAGAATAGAACTAGAACAGAACTAGAACAGAACTAGAACAGAACTAGAACAGAACTAGAACAGAACTAAAACAGAACTAGAACAGAACTGGAGCAGAACTAGAACAGAACTAATACAGAACTAGAACAGAACTAGAACAGAACAGAACAGAACTAGAACAGAACTAGAACAGAACTAGAACAGAACTAGAACAGAACTAGAACAGAACTAGAACAGAACTAGAACAGAACTAGAACAGAACTAGAACAGAACTAGAACAGAACTAGAACAGAACTAGAACAGAACTAGAACAGAACTAGAACAGAACTAGAACAGAACTAGAACAGAACTAGAACAGAACTAGAACAGAACTAGAACAGAACTAGAACAGAACTAGAACAGAACTAGAACAGAACTAGAACAGAACTAGAACAGAACTAGAACAGAACTAGAACAGAACTAGAACAGAACTAGAACAGAACTAGAACAGAACTAGAACAGAACTAGAACAGAACTAGAACAGAACTAGAACAGAACTAGAACAGAACTAGAACAGAACTAGAACAGAACTAGAACAGAACTAGAACAGAACTAGAACAGAACTAGAACAGAACTAGAACAGAACTAGAACAGAACTAGAACAGAACTAGAACAGATCTATATAAGAACTAGAACAGAACTAGAACAGAAGAGAACTAGAACTGACTAGAGGGATTTGTTCTTAGTTAGCTTTTTTTTAAATACCTTTTTGGTACTCCCCTCGTTTTCCTAAAGCATCTTTAATTATTACCTTAAAGTAAAGCAAACATTTACATAGATATCTTGTTTGTCCTGCTAACACAACTGTAAAATCTATAAACTGCCCAAGTAGTCAAAAAGATTTTCAATCAAAAATTCCTTACAGCCTAACAGATAGGCAATAAATTTTAATTATATTCTAGTAACATATACACACACTCACAAAACGCCTGATTACACTTGATTAAAGATATTACTTTTCCCAAAAAGGAAATTGAAAACTCTTACAAATTTCTAAAGAAAATGCAAGTAAGTAATTGCCAGGCCACTGATTAAATAGCCTTAACATATGCTATGGTTTCCTTTTTTCAACTTTTCTGTAAACACAGACGGAAATTTCTATAATATTTCTTTTGATAAATGTAACATGTCATAATGAACAAAAAAATAGGTTGTAAACGACTTTTAAACAAGTTTTTAAAAGATCATTAGGAAAAAAATTTAATTTTAATTTTTTTTAGGCACCGTCAAGGTGCCTAAAAATAGATTATGGAATTTTTTAGCACAATAGAATTGTGCGTAAAAAACTTAATGATAGTTAAACTTTTGCTTAAATGTTTTAAAACATTTAAGAAATACTTTTTAAACAAAAGAAATATTTACTAGACCTTAATTTAAACTTACAAACCCTAAAGGATAGGCAATGATTTTTAAACAATTTTAAAACTCATTTAAAAGTTTAATTTATTTAGGTTTTTTGTTCGAATAAGAAAACATAAAAGATTGTTAACAATCGTTAGTTAAGGAAAAACTATTTATTAAAAACAATTAAAATTCTTTAAAATTTTGCCTTAAAGTATACTTTACTTTTTTCCAAATTTATATCTATCCTTAAATTTTCGTTAAAACACCCAATTTTTCAATTAAATTTTTATTAACATTAAATTATTAAATTAAACACTCTTGACATTATCCAAGTGCTTAAAAGCCCCTAAAAGTATACTTTAATTTTTATATATTTACCAAACTCTATAAAAATCCAACAAAAAAACCATCTAATAACAATTCTATTACCCATTAATTTTTTTCTAGTTCTTGACTACATGGCAAATTAACTAAATGCATTCAAACCTTATGTTGGCCTCAACAATTCTAAAACCCTACAAGTATGCAGCAGTTGAGAAAAACATAAATTCTCCACCGAAACCATATGGGAAAAACACATGTTTTATATGTTAGTGTGTACGTAAAAGAGGTACAACTAAACATTGGATTTCATTTGCTACTTCGGTATTTGTTTGTTCTTTAAGTCCCTGGGGTTGTTGGGGCAAGAGTTAGAATTTAGTTTTTGGATTTGATTTCTGGACTTTTTTATTGCAAAATGAACATGTGTTGGTATTGTGTTTTGTGTTGCCAACTTAACAATTTTTGCAATTTAAAGAAGAAAAAAATGTACAATATACTAAACCTCATATGGGAGGATATTGTATTGGGTTTCAGGAAAATAAATTGTCAGGATTTTGGGCTACGCAATAAAAGAGATAACAGTGGGATAAATAAGGGGCAGGGAATAATAATAAAGATAAAGCATGGGGACCATAGTTAGGATATTGATTTAATTAAAAGATTTAAAGAGAAATAGAACTAGAAAAGACCGGTAAAAGAACTAGAACAGATCTAGAGGAAAACTTGAACAGAACTAAAACAGAACTAGAACAGCACTACAACAGGACAAAACTTGAATAGACCCAGAAAAGAAATTCCAAAGACCTACAACTGAACTAGAACAGAACTAGAACAGAACTAGAACAGAACTAGAACAGAACTAGAACAGAACTAGAACAGAACTAGAACAGAACAGAACTAGAAACTAGAACAGAACTAGAACAGAACTAGAACAGAACTAGAACAGAACTAGAACAGAACTAGAAACAGAACTAGAACAGAACTAGAACAGAACTAGAACAGAACTTGAACAGAACTAGAACAGAACTAGAACAGACTAGAACAGAACTAGAAACAGAATAGAACGATCTAGAACAGAACTAGAACAGAACTAGAACAGAACTAGAACAGAACTAGAAACAGAACTAGAACAGAACTAGAACAGAACTAGAACAGAACTAGAAACAGAAACTAGACAGACTAGAACAGAACTAGAACAGAACTAGAACAGAACTAGAACAGAACTAGAACAGAACTAGAACAGAACTAGAACAGAACTAGAACAGAACTAGAACAGAACTAGAACAGAACTAGAACAGAACTAGAACAGAACTAGAACAGAAACTAGAACAGAACTAGAACAGAACTAGAACAGAACTAGAACAGAACTAGAAAACTAGAACAGAACTAGAACAGAACGAGAACAGAACTAGAACAGAACTAGAACAGAACTAGAACAGAACTAGAACAGAACTAGAACAGAACTAGAACAGAACTAGAAAGAAGAACAGAACTAGAACAGAACTAGAACAGAACTAGAACAGAACTAGAACAGAACTAGAACAGAACTAGAACAGAACTAGAACAGAACTAGAACAGAACTAGAACAGACTAGAACAGAACTAGAACAGAACTAGAACAGAACTAGAACAGAACTAGAACAGAACTAGAACAGAACTAGAACAGAACTAGAACAGAACTAGAACAGAACTAGAACAGAACTAGAACAGAACTAGAACAGAACTAGAACAGAACTAGAACAGAACTAGAACAGAACTAGAACAGAACTAGAACAGAACTAGAACAGAACTAGAACAGAACTAGAACAGAACTAGAACAGAACTAGAACAGAACTAGAACAGAACTAGAACAGAACTAGAACAGAACTAGAACAGAACTAGAACAGAACTAGAACAGAACTAGAACAGAACTAGAACAGAACTAGAACAGAACTAGAACAGAACTAGAACAGAACTAGAACAGAACTAGAACAGAACTAGAACAGAACTAGAACAGAACTAGAACAGAACTAGAACAGAACTAAGAAGGTACTAGACAGAACTAGAACAGAACTAGAACAGAACTAGAACAGAACTAGAACAGAACTAGAACAGAACTAGAACAGAACTAGAACAGAACTAGAACAGAACTAGAACAGAACTAGAACAGAACTAGAACAGAACTAGAACAGAACTAGAACAGAACTAGAACAGAACTAGAAGAGAACAGAACAGAACTAGAACCAGAACTCAAAATCCATAAAGTATGCTAAGGTTAGAAACATATTAGGAAAAGGCACTGATTTTAGAAAAGTGTTGCCTACTTTAAGGGTTTAAAACTATTTTTCTTTAAAAATAACTTAATTTTATTGGCTTTTCATTCCCTTAAAATTGTTAATATTTATTGCCTACTTTTTGGCTTTAAACATATTTTTCCTTCGTCTTACAACAATGTATAATGACTTGATTTAAGACACATTGCACAACCAGCAAAAACATACACACTGAATAGCTAAGATAAATTACAAAATTCTTATACAAAATTTTGCAACACAATGCATCACAATATTACATACACAAAATACATATAATATTTCATATATCAACTCTTAAACACGTTCTATAACATCAAGACTAAATTGTGAAATGGAGGAAAGAAAACCGAGTATAATAAAACATTAATCATACATTGTGGGTGGGATGTTGAGAAAAAGACAAAAAACGAAAACCCCAAACTATATATAAATGGTTTATATAAAACAGCTAGAAAAACACATGATACTGACATTATTATTAAATAAATGTACTTAAGATAGAATGAACTTAAACTCACAACTAAAACTAAAATGTTGTATTTAAAAGAAGAAAAAAAGGACGAGAAAAACAAACACAAGATCATTATTACAACTTTTTGTACTTAAAATACTCTTAACATTATAACAATAAAAAAATAAAAATAATATAATAGAAAATAAAATACAAACTAGTTTCGAGTTAGTTTATGCAAAAACAAAATTATATCCTTTTGTCTCTTGTCATCATCATTTATTAAAGTCTAGCAGCAGACTGACAGATAGGGGGAGTTGCGACGAGTTGACATTGTATGTAATTATTTGTGTATATATGTATTTTTAAGTATCTTCTCAACAATATTAGAATAATTTTCCATTGCTGCGTGATTATTATAATGTAAATTATGTAAAGTAGCCTTTCGGGTGTGATGTTATTTAAGTTCTTATCATTATCACAGACATTTGGGACATTTTGCTTTGAATTTCAAATTATGCTGATGACAATCGAAATTTTGGTTTAGTTTCATTTATAACTTTGTCTTTTTATGTGTAAATGTCATAATAAAATATGACATTTAATTGCTGATGTAAACTATAAAATGCAGTAAATAAGAAAAGCTAAAGTTTTTGCAGCCTTTAAGTAGGCTATAGAAATTGAGATTTTATATTAATTTCATTCCAAACTGAACTAGGAAAGAACTACAACAGAACTAGAACAGAACTAGAACAGAACTAGAACAGAACTAGAACAGAACTAGAACAGAACTAGAACAGAACTAGAACTGAACTAGAACTGAACTAGAACTGAACTAGAACTGAACTAGAACTGAACTAGAACTGAACTAGAACTGCACTAGAACTGAACTAGAACTGAACTAGAACTGAACTAGAACTGAACTAGAACTGAACTAGAACAGAACTAGAACAGAACTAGAACAGAACTAGAACAGAACTAGAACAGAACTAGAGCAGAACTAGAACAGAACTAGAACAGAACTAGAACTGAACTAGAACTGAACTAGAACTGAACTAGAACTGAACTAGAACTGAACTAGAACTGAACTAGAACTGAACTAGAACTGAACTAGAACTGAACTAGAACTGAACTAGAACTTGAACTGAACTAGAACTGAACTAGAACTAAACTAGAACTAGAACTGAACTAGAATTGAACTAGAACCAGAACTGATCTAGAACTGAACTAGAACTGAACTAGAACTGAACTAGAACTGAACTAGAATGAACTAGAACTGAACTAGAACTGAACTAGAACCGAACTAGAACTGAACTAGAACTGAACTAGAACTGAACTAGAACTGAACTAGAACTGAACTAGAACTGAACTAGAACTGAACTAGAACTGAACTAGAACTGAACTAGAACTGAACTAGAACTGAACTAGAACTGAACTAGAACTGAACTAGAACTGAACTAGAACTGAACTAGAACTGAACTAGAACTGAACTAGAACTGAACTAGAACTGAACTAGAACTGAACTAGAACTGAACTAGAACTGAACTAGAACTAGAACTAGAACAGAACTAGAACAGAACTAGAACAGAACTAGAACAGAACTAGAACAGAACTAGAACAGAACTAGAACAGAACTAGAACAGAACTAGAACAGAACTAGAACAGAACTAGAACAGAACTAGAACAGAACTAGAACAGAACTAGAACAGAACTAGAACAGAACTAGAACAGAACTAGAACAGAACTAGAACAGAACTAGAACAGAACTAGAACAGAACTAGAACAGAACTAGAACAGAACTAGAACAGAACTAGAACAGAACTAGAACAGAACTAGAACAGAACTAGAACAGAACTAGAACAGAACTAGAACAGAACTAGACAGAACTAGAACAGAACTAGAGCAGAACTAGAACAGAACTAGAACAGAACTAGAACAGAACTAGAACAGAACTAGAACAGAACTAGAACAGAACTAGAACAGAACTAGAACAGAACTAGAACAGAACTAGAACAGAACTAGAACAGAACTAGAACAGAACTAGAACAGAACTAGAACAGAACTAGAACAGAACTAGAACAGAACTAGAACAGAACTAGAACAGAACTAGAAAATAACTAGAACAGAACTAGCACAGAACTAGAACAGAACTAGCACAGAACTAGAACAGATCTAGAACAGAACTAGAGCAGAATCTGATTTTTAAACATTGAAAAGTGTTGCCTTATTTGTGTCAACTAGTAAATGTTTTGCATATCTGCATACTTTTTAAGTTTTGCCTATTTTTAGGAGTCCCATTTAAATTTTAAATATATAACCTACTTTTAGGAGTCCTATTTCTAAAGTTCAAAATATATTGCCTGCTTTTTGGTATAATTATAAATTCTTAACAAATCGTAACATTTATTTTAAGCAATAATATATTTGCTTAAACTAACCAACTATTAACTACTTTAAGCCACTAAAGAACTACTCTACTAACTTCTATGTACTTCCTCCTTGCAAAAAAGACCCCTTTCTATTATAAACTATTTATATAGAATAATAGCCAGCTTTATTTATATACAAATAACATTTTTAATATAAAAAACTGCTGAACAAATTAACAGTGTCCTTTTGTTTCTTCTTCTTTTTCACATACATAAACACTTTCTTTATGTTCTTCACTACTCTCTAGTAGTAGTAGTTTTTATGACTACCTTGACCTTCTGCTAATAGTTTAGTACCTACAAGTACGTACTACTAAAACTAGACTACAATATTTTATTTTTTGAATTTTTCTTGCTATAGTTGTAGTTTAGTTTTTTTTTGCTTTGCCACTTCAACATTTGTATATTCAAACACTTTGGGTTTGTTCTTAAAACAACTCTGGGCAAAAAAAAATTAACTAAACAGAAAAAAAAACTAAAATAAGAAAGAATTACTAGACTTTTGACATGAAAAATTTACACTTGCAGTTTTACTACGACGACGTCGACAACAACAACTAACAGCACTACAAGTTAACAATATACACACTTAAGTCATAGAGGAAAAGCTTAAAAGAAACACACTTGAAACAACGACAGCAGGAAAGCTTATACTCATACGTATACGTATCCACTTTAGGAATGGTATTGTAGCCACCAAAGTGGTAGTTTCCTTTTAAAAGGGTATTTAAATATAGTTAGAAATTCTAGTTTTATTTTACTAAGGTTTGGGTGTGGGAAGAAGACCCTCTTGAATATTCAAAAAAGAAAAATGTGGCATATTTTTAGGGTTAAAGTAGAAAATATCTTAAGCTTCTGTGTTACATATCGTTTTGTATATAATATGAAGGAAACTAGTAAAAATGTGGTATATTTTTAGGATAAAGTATATAAAATCTTCTTAAAACACAAAAGGTGACAGGATATTCAAATTACTATTTAAAATATTGCATATATTTAGGCTATATTAAAAAAATATAATCTATAAAAAGAATAATTTAAGGGTTCTATTCTGTTGTAGTTGTATTTTAATCGTGTTCTAGTTCTGTTCTAGTTCTGTTCTAGTTCTGTTCTAGTTCTGTTCTAGTTCTGTTCTAGTTCTGTTCTAGTTCTGTTCTAGTTCTGTTCTAGTTCTGTTCTAGTTCTGTTCTAGTTCTGTTCTAGTTCTGTTCTAGTTCTGTTCTAGTTCTGTTTTCTAGTTCTGTTCTAGTTCTGTTCTAGTTCTGTTCTAGTTCTGTTCTAGTTCTGTTCTAGTTCTGTTCTAGTTCTGTTCTAGTTCTGTTCAAGTTCTGTTCTAGTTCTAGTTCTGTTCTGTTCTAGTTCTAGTTCTAGTTCTAGTTCTGTTCTAGTTCTGTTCTAGTTCTGTTCTAGTTCTGTTCTAGTTCTGTTCTAGTTCTGTTCTAGTTCTTGTTCTAGTTCTGTTCTAGTTCTGTTCTAGTTCTGTTCTAGTTCTGTTCTAGTCGTTCTAGTTCTGTTTCTAGTTCTGTTCTAGTTCTGTTCTAGTTCTGTTCTAGTTCTGTTCTAGTTCTGTTCTAGTTCTGTTCTAGTCTGTCTAGTTCTGTTCTAGTTCTGTTCTAGTTCTGTTCTAGTTCTGTTCTAGTTCTGTTTTAGTTCTTGTTCTAGTTCTGTTCTAGTTCTGTTCTAGTTCTGTTCGAGTTCTGTTCTAGTTCTGTTCTAGTTCTGTTCTAGTTCTGTTCTAGTTCTGTTCTAGTTCTGTTCTAGTTCTATTCTAGTTCTGTTCTAGTTCTGTTCTAGTTTTGTTCTAGTTCTGTTCTATTTCTGTTTTAGTTCTGTTTTAGTTCTGTTCTAGTTATGTTCGAGTTATGTTGTTTAATTTTTCTGTTCTAGTTCAAATTCTAAATTATTAAATCTATCTCCCAATAGCATGCTAAACATTCTTAAAATTTTACACTTTTCTTTATTTTAACACTTTAAATGAATTCTATTTTACTAATTTTCCAAACTGTATTGTAAATTTGTTGAAAACCCTTAAGCTACCACTACAATTAATTTTCATTTTGTTTTGTTGGTTTCACAGAGTTTCTGCTTCATTTTAAAACAACAATGAAATCATTGTTGATGGTGAACTAGCAACCTCCTTAAGTATGCTTTAGTTTACATATGCATTTAAATTTATACTTTTATTAATGCTAAGAAACTCAAAATCAAAGGAAAAACCGAAAACTTTCATTAACGCCTTTCACTTGACTAAATCTTTTTTAAGTCAATATGCCATGAAAATTTTCTTTTTCGCTATTTACAAAATGAAAGCAATAAGACAATAGAGAAAGCTTTCAATTACTCTTGGTTTCGTTTACATTTCCATTTTAGAGCCAAACAAAACACCAAATCTTTGCACATCTTTACTTTATAAAACAAACAAAAAAATGAAATGCCAAAAAGTATGCTAAGAAATGTTTTTTTTTTTCTAACTAAAACTTCCAACTTTCGAACAAGGACACTGTTCTATGTATTCGACTTTTTCCTTTACAGTGTCATCTGCTCATTGCCATAAAAATATTTTGGCAGAAATCAACTGCATACAGAAAAAAGATATGAAAAAAACTAAAAAACAATAATAAAGTTGAAGCATTGTTTTAGGGATAGTGCGAAAAATATTGTGAATTCAAACAAGACAAATTATCATAATTAACTGCAACCTAATTTTCCTTAAATTATGTCTTTGCAGGACACAAAATAGAGCATATTTTCAGGCCAACATTTTACAGCTTTTGCTTTTATCATTTTGACATTTTTTGTTATTAAAACTTGAGTAATTGTTTAACGGTTCACGCGGAAATGAGTTTCCTTTTTGGACGGTTTTCTTTTTTTATAGTTTTTTATGTTTACAGTTAACTATTAAAAATTCATAGCATAATTTTCAGAGTTTTAATGATGTTGATTGAACAATAAAGTTTATTGTCTGTGAAGATGAGACTTAGTTACTCGCGAAATATAGGGAAATAATGTGAAAACTTTTAATGAATGAATTTTTAATTATTAAATCTTGATTAAACATGGGTCTTAATGAAGGAAAAATAAATATAAAGAAGAAGAAATAATTTAGAATTTGAACTAGAACAGAAAAATTAAACAACATAACTCGAGCAGAGCTAGAACAGAACTAGAACATAACTAGAACAGAATTTGAACAGAACTAGAACAGAATTAGAACAGAACTAGAACAGAACTAGAACAGAACTAGAACAGAACTAGAACAGAACTAGAACAGAACTAGAACAGAACTAGAACAGAACTAGAACAGAACTTGAACAGAACTAGAACAGAACTAGAACAGAACTAGAACAGAACTAGAACAGAACTAGAACAGAACTAGAACTGAACTAGAACAGAACTAGACAGACGAACTAGAACAGAACTAGAACCAGACTAGAACAGAACTAGAACAGAATAGAACAGAGAACAGAACAGACTAGAACAGGACTAGAACAGAACAGAACAGAACTAGAACAGAACTAGAACAGAAAACTAGAACAGAACTAGAACAGAACTAGAACACGAACTTCGAAACAGAACTAAAAGAACTAGAACAGAACTAGAACAGAACTAGAACAGAACTAGAACAGAACTGAACAGAACTAGACAGAACTAGAACAGAACTAGAACAGAACTAGAACAGAACTAGAACAGAACTAGAACAGAACTAGAACAGAACTAGAAACAGAACTAGAACAGAACTAGAACAGAAACCTAGAACAGAACTAGAACAGAACTAGAACAGAACTAGAACAGAACTAGAACAGAACTAGAACAGAACTAGAACAGAACTAGAACAGAACTAGAAAACTAGAACTAGAACAGAACTAGAACTAGAACTAGAACAGAACCTAATCAGAACTAGAACATAACTAGAAACTAGAATTTGCAGAGAACTAGAACAGAACTTAGAACAGAACTAGAAACAGAACTAGAACCGAACTAGAACAGAACTAGAACAGACTAGAACAGAACTAGAACAGAACTAGAACAGAACTAGAACAGACCTTAGAACAGAACTAGAACAGAACTAGAACAGAACTGCAGAACATAACCTAGAACATAACTAGAACATAACTAGAACATGAACTTTAGAACAGAACTAGAACAGAACTAGAACCGAACTAGAAAGAACTAAGAACCAGCAGAAACTAGAACAGAACTAAGAACGAACTAGAACAGAACTAGAACAGAACTTAGAAACAGAACTAGAACAGAACTAGAACAGAACTAGAACCAGAACTAGAACAGAACTAGAACAGAACTAGAACAGAACTAGAACAGAACTAGAACAGAACTAGAACAGAACTAGACTAGAACTCGGAAACAGAACTAGAACAGGAACTAGAACAGAACAGAACTAGAACAGAACTTAGAACAGAACTAGAACAGAACTAGAACAGAACTAGAACAGAACTAGAACAGAACTAGAACAGAACTAGAACAGAACTAGAACAGAACTAGAACAGAAACTAGAACATAGAACTAGAACAGAACTAGAACAGAACTAGAACAGAACTAGAACAGAACTAGAACAGAACTAGAACAGAACTAGAACAGAACTAGAACAGAACTAGAACAGAACTAGAATAGAACTAGAACAGAACTAGCAGCAGAACTAGAACAGAACTAGAACAGAACAGAAACTAGAACAGAACTAGAACAGAACTAGAACAGAACTAGAACAGAACTAGAACACAGAACAGAACAGAACAGAACTAGAACAGAACTAGAACAGAACTAGAACAGAACTAGAACAGAACTAGAACAGAATTAGAACAGAACTAGAAACAGAACTAGAACATAAACTAGAAACATAACTAGAACATAACTAGAACAGACTAGAACAGAACTAGAACAGAACTAGAACAGAACTAGAACAGAACTAGAACAGAACTAGAACAGAACTAGAAAGAACAGAACTAGAACAGAACTAGAAACAGAACTAGAACAGAACTAGAACAGAACGAAAGAACTAGAACAGAACTAGAACAGAACTAGAACAGAACTAGAACAGAACTAGAACAGAACTAGAACAGAACTAGAACAGAACTAGAACAGAACTAGAACAGAACTAGAACAGAACTAGAACAGAACAGAACAGAACTAGAACAGAACTAGAACAGAACTAGAACAGAACTAGAACAGAACTAGAACAGAACTAGAACAGAACTAGAACAGAACTAGAACAGAACTAGAACAGAACTAGAACAGAACTAGAACAGAACTAGAACAGAACTAGAACAACTAGAACAGAACTAGAACAGAACTAGAACAGAACTAGAACAGAACTAGAACAGAACTAGAACAGAACTAGAACAGAACTAGAACAGAACTAGAACAAACTAGAACAGAACTAGAACAGAACTAGAACAGAACTAGAACAGAACTAGAACAGAACTAGAACAGAACTAGAACAGAACTAGAACAGAACTAGAACATAACTAGAAGAGAACTAGAACAGAACTAGAACAGAACTGAGAACAGAACTAGAACAGAACTAGAACAGAACTAGAACAGAACTAGAACAGAACTAGAACAGAACTAGAACAGAACTAGAACAGAACTAGAACAGAACTAGACAGAACTAGAACAGAACTAGAACAGAACTAGAACAGAACTAGAACAGAACTAAACAGAACTAGAACAGAACTAGAACAGAACTAGAAACAGAACTAGAACAGAACTAGAACAGAACTAGAACAGAACTAGAACAGAACTAGAACAGAACTAGAACAGAACTAGAACAGAACTAGAACAGAACTAGAACAGAACTAGAACAGAACTAGAAAGAACTAGAACAGAACTAGAACAGAACTAGAACAGAACTAGAACAGAACTAGAACAGAACTAGAACAGAACTAGAACAGAACTAGAACAGACTAGAACAGAACTAGAACAGAACTAGACAGAACTAACAGAACTAGAACAGAACTAGAACAGAACTAGAACAGAACTAAACATAACTAGAACAGAAACTAGAACAGAACTAGAACAGAACTAGAACAGAACTAGAACAGAACTAGAACAGAACTAGAACAGAACTAGAACAGAACTAGAACAGAACTAGAACAAACTAGAACAGAACTAGAACAGAACTAGAACAGAACTAGAACAGAACTAGAACAGAACTAGAACAGAACTAGAACAGAACTAGAACAGAACTAGAACAGAACTAGAACAGAACTAGAACAGAACTAGAACAGAACTAGAACAGAACTAGAACAGAACTAGAACAGAACTAGAACAGAACTAGAACAGAACTAGAACAGAACTAGAACAGAACTAGAACAGAACTAGAACAGAACTAGAACAGACTAGAACAGAACTAGAACAGAACTAGAACAGAACTGAACAGAACTAGAACAGAACTAGAACAGAACTAGAACATAACTAGAAGAGAACTAGAACAGAACTAGAACAGAACTAGAACAGAACTAGAACAGAACTAGAACAGAACTAGAACAGAACTAGAACAGAACTAGAACAGAACTAGAACAGAACTACAACAGAACTAGAACAGAACTAGAACAGAACTAGAACAGAACTAAACATAACTAGAACAGAACTACAACAGAACTAGAACAGAACTACAACAGAACTACAACAGAACTACAACAGAACTAGAACAGAACTAGAACAGAACTAGAACATAACTAGAACAGAACTAGAACAGAACTAGAACAGAACTAGAACAGAACTAGAACAGAACTAGAACAGAACTAGAACAGAACTAGAACAGAACTAGAATAGAACTAGAACAGAACAAGAACAGAACTTGAACAGCACTAGAATTGAGTTACACTTTCACATTAAATTAATATTAATCATACGCCAAGTTGCTCCAAATTAAAAACAAATAATTTCAACCGTTTTTTCTTAATTTAAAAGAAAAATAAATAAATTTCAATAGAATACAACAAAGTCTATCATTTAGAATAACACTAAGCTGAATATAATTATATTAAACACTCAAATAAATCTTTTATGATCACCATCATCATAAATTCAAACCATGAAAAGAGTCACATACACAAAACCTCCAGTCATGTTATATTGTTTGACATGTTGCTCACATGTCATGTAGATGTTACATGAAAATTTCCTCCTAGTGTTGTTGTTATTTTCTCACTTTCTTTCTCTTTCGTTTCATTACAATATGCAGCAATCTAAGTGACGTGACATGTGTATGTGGTTTTCTGCATAAAACAGTTAAACACACGCACCCGTCACACACAAACACATACGCAGAATCGTATTAAAACTGACATATTGTGTTGAACAGTGTTGCTATACGTTAAACATGTAGTTGTTGTTGTTGTACAATGTATTAGAAGAACATATGTTCGTTGGGAATGATTATAATATGCGTGACTTTTCAACATTATGACAAATAAACTAATAAAAAAGGACAACCACGAAGATTGTCAGTCAGTTCAGCGTACACCTGAACTGAGAATAACATAACCACATACTAACTAAATAAATAAATTGTTAACATTAAGTTAAACTAAAGGAAACCCCCGGGATGGGTGGTAGAAAAGGGCAAAATTAAAATTGTACAAGTTTTTTCTAGTTGTCGAGGTGTTGGTAAAAACACACCTGGAAATTCTGCAAAAAATAGATTTTTTTTCTACCAACAACATTACAAATAGTTTAGAAACCTAAAACAACAACTGCTTAAACGCTTCACAGTGGTATAGGAAAAAAAAAAGAGGGAAATAATTCGGTAACTTCTAAACGGTTAATCCGATTTTAATGAAATTTGGTGTGCACAAAGAGGAGGTGTTGTCGAGTTTAGGTTTTGAATTTGGACCTTATAGGCCAACCAGGGGCCCGGCGGGGGGTCATCAAATTAGGACACCTCGGCTATGTTAAATTTTTAAAACGATCCTATTTCTTCATTTGAGTTCCGATTTAAAAAAAATTTCGTATATAGAATCTCCTCATCGAGCACTATAAAAAATGTTGTCATAGCAGTAAATTATCTCTTATAGTTTAGGAGATATTCGCATTTGAAAATTAAAATTTTAAAATTTTTACCGTCCTTACTTTAGTTTTTTTGATAATAGCAGGTCCAAATATTCCCGATTTTCGCCATTTTGTTTTATTCGCTTAACAACAAGTTTATATATCAAGCAGTGAAAGAATTATGTAAAAATCATGACTGAGTCCAAAGTTATAGGCATTTTAATTAAAAAAATTAAAAAAAGGCGATTTTTTGTCATTTTTTTGGGAAAAAAGTATCTTTTTCTTTTTAAGTTATCTAAAAAGTTTCTAAGAAGATGTATATAGAATTTATACTTTTTGGAAAGCTGACTTTACATAAAGTACGATAAATGAAACAAAACCTAAAAATTTTTGATACCGAGGGGACCAGGTCCATCCAAAAAAAACCCTATTTTTTATGGAAAATTAAATTTTGAGCAAAAATTCTCAAATCGCATAGTCGATATCAAATTATAGTGACCTGTTTTATATGACCCAATATGTTCTTAATCATTTTGTAACGGGTTTCGATAACCCCGCCCCTGGTATGGATATAATAGGCAAAAAACTAAAAAATCCCATTTTTGGGATTTTTTAAAACTTTTTTGGGAATTCCGGGATTTCTAATAAGAAAATTCGAAATTTTGATTTAATTTTGGATTTTAAGTAAAAAAATCTACCTAACTGTAAAATTTCATCAAAAAATATTCATAAATAAAATTTTTATTGCAATTAGAAAAATTTGTATCTTCGCAAAAACTGAATAAAAAACATTTTTTAATTTTTTTAAAAAAAGTATTCCGCGAATTTTTTAATTTTCAAAAATTATATACAGTTTTGAAAAATAGACAAAATTACCTTTCCATTGATATATAACATGCCTACCTAATGTTTTTTAAGTGACAAATTAATTAGGGAAAACTCAACATCTCTTAGAAAATTTGCCTAGCACTATTATTTTCATCCATAAGGTTAACTCTTAAATTTGTTACATATATGGATGAAAATAATAGTGCTAGGTAAATTTTCTAAAAGATGTTGAGTTTTCCCTAATTAATTTGTCACTTAAAAAACATTAGGTAGGCATGTTATATATCAATGGAAAGGTAATTTTGTCTATTTTTCAAAACTGTATATAATTTTTGAAAATTAAAAAATTCGCGGAATACTTTTTTTTAAAAAAAATTAAAAAATGTTTTTTATTCAGTTTTTGCGAAGAATACAAATTTTTCTAATTGCAATAAAAATTTTATTTATGAATATTTTTTGATGAAATTTTACAGTTAGGTAGATTTTTTTACTTAAAATCCAAAATTAAATCAAAATTTCGAATTTTCTTATTAGAAATCCCGGAATTCCCAAAAAAGTTTTAAAAAATCCCAAAAATGGGATTTTTTAGTTTTTTGCCTATTATATCCATACCAGGGGCGGGGTTATCGAAACCCGTTACAAAATGATTAAGAACATATTGGGTCATATAAAACAGGTCACTATAATTTGATATCGACTATGCGATTTGAGAATTTTTGCTCAAAATTTAATTTTCCATAAAAAATAGGGTTTTTTTGGATGGACCTGGTCCCCTCGGTATCAAAAATTTTTAGGTTTTGTTTCATTTATCGTATTTTATGTAAAGTCAGCTTTCCAAAAAGTATAAATTCTATATACATCTTCTTAGAAACTTTTTAGATAACTTAAAAAGAAAAAGATACTTTTTTCCCAAAAAAATGACAAAAAATCGCCTTTTTTTTAATTTTTTAAATTTAAATGCCTATAACTTTGGACTCAGTCATGATTTTTACATAATTCTTTCACTGCTTGGTATATAAACTTGTTGTTAAGCAAATAAAAAAAAATGGCGAAAATCGGAAATATTTGGACCTGCTATTATCAAAAAAACTAAAGTAAGGACGGTAAAAATTTTAAAATTTTAATATTCAAATGCGAATATCTCCTAAACTATAAGAGATAATTTACTGCTACGACGACATTTTTTATAGTGCTCGATGAGGAGATTCTATATACGAAATTTTTTTTAAATCGGAACTCAAATGAAGAAATAGGATCGTTTTAAAAATTTAACATAGCCGAGGTGTCCTAATTTGAGGACCCCCCGCCGGGCCCCTGGTTGGCCTATAAGGTCCAAATTCAAAACCTAAACTCGACAACACCTCCTCTTTGTGCATACCAAATTTCATTAAAATCGGATTAACCGTTTAGAAGTTACCGAATTATTTCCCTCTTTTTTTTTTCCTATACCACTGTGCGCTTCAATACACAAATGTTTAAAATATATAAACAAGGTCAGCTACTAAAAAAATGGTAGCATACTTTTAGGCGGATTAAGCTTAAAACATTGTGTTAGTATACGAAAACATTACGTAGTAGTAGTATTTCACTTTGTACAATGTATAAAAATATAAAAAATGTATATAAATTTTAACCTTTTGGCACAGTGACCGCCTTAGGTAGCTTGTTGTTACTACCATTATTCATTTTCTTCACATTTAGTTCTTCTTTTTTTTTACTTTCAGCTTACAAACTCATAAATGTCATAACTTAGCCAATGGCATTTTTTGTAGCCAGCCAAACGTAGGTAGTATCATCATGTTGGATAGAAATATATCAGCTTTAATTATAAAATAATTATGGCCTACATTTAGGGTGATTATTGTACATTTGTTGTATTTTTGTGGGTTAAAGAATTTAGGTCTATGTTAAGTTAAAACATGTATATGACATAATTTTTCTCAAATTTTGGCTAAAGAGGATTTAATATTAAAGATTATGTTTGGCTTTTTATGCCAAATTTGAATTAAGGGATGAACTGAATTAAATTAGAACTGAACCAAACAGGACAGAACTACAAAAGAACTAAAGCAGAACTATAACAGAACTACAATAGAACTAGAACTGACTAGAATAGAGCTAGAATAGAACAAGAACAGAACTAGAACAGAACTAGAACAGGACTACAACAGAACTACAACAGAACTAGAAACTAGAACTAGAACAAAACTAGACAGAATAACAGAACTAAGAAGAACAGAACTAGAACAGAACTAGAACAGAACTAGAACAGAACTAGAACAGAACTAGAACAGAACTAGAACAGAACTAGAACAGAACTAGAACAGACTAGAACAGAACTAGAACAGAACTAGAACAGAACTAGAACAGAACTAGAACAGAACTAGAACAGAGACTAGACACTAGACAGAACTAGAACAGAACTAGAACAGGAACTAGAACAGAACTAGAACAGAACTAAACAGAACTAGAACAGAACTAGAACAGAACTAGAACAGAACTAGAACAGAACTAGAACAGAACTAGAACAGAACTAGAACAGAACTAGAACAGAACAGAACAGAACTAGAACAGAACTAGAACAGAACTATACAAACTAGAACGAACTAGAACCAGAACTAGAACAGAACTAGAACAGAACTAGAAACAGAACTAGAACAGAACTAGAACCACTAGAACAGAAACTAGAACAGAACTAGAACAGAACTAGAACATAACTAGAACAGAAACTAGAACAGAACTAGAACAGAACTAGAACAGAACTAGAACAGAACTAGAACAGAACTAGAACAGAACTAGAACAGAACTAGAACAGAACTAGAACAGAACTAGAACAGAACTAGAACAGAACTAGAACAGAACTAGAACAGAACTAGAACAGAACTAGAACAGAACTAGAACAGAACTAGAACAGAACTAGAACAGAACTAGAACAGAACTAGAACAGACTAGAACAGAACTAGAACAGAACTAGAACAGAACTAGAACAGAACTAGAACAGAACTAGAACAGAACTAGAACAGAACTAGAACAGAACTAGAACAGAACTAGAACAGAACTAGAACAGAACTAGAACTAGAACTAGAACTAGAACAGAACTAGAACTAGAACAGAACTAGAACAGAACTAGAACAGAACTAGAACAGAACTAGAACAGAACTAGAACAGAACTAGAACAGAACTAGAACAGAACTAGAACTAGAACTAGAACTAGAACAGAACTAGAACAGAACTAGAACAGAACTAGAACAGAACTAGAACAGAACTAGAACAGAACTAGAACAGAACTAGAACAGAACTAGAACAGAACTAGAACAGAACTAGAACAGAACTAGAACAAAACTAGAACAGAACTAGAACAGAACTAGAACAGAACTAGAACAGAACTAGAACAGAACTAGAACAGAACTAGAGCAGAACTAGAACAGAACTAGAACAGAACTAGAACAGAACTAGAACAGAACTAGAACAGAACTAGAACAGAACTAGAACAGAACTACAGAACTAGAACAGAACTAGAACAGAACTAGAACAGAACTAGAACAGAACTAGAACAGACTAGAAACAGAACTAGAACAGAACTAGAACAGAACTAGAACAGAACTAGAACAGAACTAGAACAGAACTAGAACAGAACTAGAACAGAACTAGAACAGAACTAGAACAGAACTAGAACAGAACTAGAACAGAACTAGAACAGAACTAGAACAGAACTAGAACAGAACTAGAACAGAACTAGAACAGAACTAGAACAGAAACTAGAACAGAACTAGAACAGAACTAGAACAGAACTAGAACAGAACTAGAACAGAACTAGAAACAGAACTAGAACAGAACAGAACTAGAAAAGAACTAGAACAGAACTAGAACAGAACTAGAACAGAACTAGAACAGAACTAGAACAGAACTAGAACAGAACTAGAACAGAACTAGAACAGAACTAGAACAGAACTAGAACAGAACTAGAACAGAACTAGAACAGAACTAGAACAGAACTAGAACAGAACTAGAACAGAACTAGAACAGAACTAGAACAGAACTAGAACAGAACTAGAACAGAACTAGAACAGAACTAGAACAGAACTAGAACAGAACTAGAACAGAACTAGAACAGAACTAGAACAGAACTAGAACAGAACTAGAACAGAACTAGAACAGAACTAGAACAGAACAGAACTAGAACAGAACTAGAACAGAACTAGAACAGAACTAGAACAGAACTAGAACTGAACTAGAACTGAACTAGAACTGAACTAGAACTGAACTAGAACTGAACTAGAACTGAACTAGAACTGAACTAGAACTGAACTAGAACTGAACTAGAACTGAACTAGAACTGAACTAGAACTGAACTAGAACTGAACTAGAACGGAACTAGAACTGAACTAGAAGTAGAACTGAATTAGAACTAGAACTGAACTAGAATTAAAATAGAAAATATATATATTTTCAAAATTCAGTTTAGTTTTAAATTTTTCCTTGATTTTATTCCAGGAAAGAAGTTGCTTTTAATTTTAAGTTTAAAAAGTTGAAACTTTTACATTTTTATAAGTTTTTAATTGAATTTTCTAAGAAAAAAACATAAGCTTCCTGTTAGTAATTCTAAAGAGGGGTAGAAATATTTATAAGCTTCATCATTTATTAATTGAAATTTAATATTTCTGCAAAAAGCTTCTTGTTTTAAAACAATATGAAAAATTATTTAAAAAATCCCACCCTAACACCCAAAGCAATAGTACATATAAATAAAATGTAAAGCCTATTTTAAGGCCATAATATATAATTAAATACTTTTCCTTTAACTGCCAGGAAAAAAAGACTTAAAATTAATGATTTATTAATGATTAAAATAACCTTGAAATTTCTGTTGTTTTGAGGTTTCCTTTGCAAACAATTAAAAACAAAAACGCGTAAAAAAATATTTTAAAATTATAAAGAAAAATGCAAAACTTCCGCAGCCACTTGAATAAAAAAAAGAAAAATTAATTAATGGTTATTTTTTATTAAAAGGAAGGTAAAGCATGTTTTAAATAAATAAATCATAAGATTTTTCGTTAAATTACAGAAATTAAAACCTGCAATAAACTTTATTATTTAAAATAGCCTAAAAGTATGCTTTAAATATTAAAAGTATTTGAGAAGCACTTATCAAGTGAGTGTTAAATAAAGTTAATTTTATTTAAATAACAAAATATTGTTAAATTTATAAAAAGTTTTATTATTCTCTGTTTTTTAGAACAAAGTCTTAAAGTATTCTTAAGACTTCTTATGTTTGCATGTCAAAATATTATTTATTTTTCCTAAAGAATTTTTTTATCTCATTTAATTTGATTTCTTTTTAAAAGCGCCAAAAAGTTGTTGTTTTTAATTTTATATATATATGTTTGTTTTTGTTTCTTTTTTTTAATTTTCACAAGTAACTTAAGAAAGTTTTTTTGTTTTTCTTTAACATTTTCTCATTGCCCTATAAGCAGAGTATACTTTTCGGGAGGGAAAAACAAACTTTTAGTGTCTTAATTTTCTTAATATTGTGTTAGTTTTTGTTGCTTATTTTTTTCAGCTTTTTACATTCAAGTGTTGTAAATTGCTTAAGTTTTTATTTTGTAAAGAATATAGAGAAAACGAAAGCTTTAAAAAACTAAAAATAAGGCAACTGTTTTGACATTTTGAAAAATTAAAGACATTTTATAAATGAAATTTTCTTTCTACAAGAACAAGTTTGCTAACATGTAAAGAAAGTTTTGTTAAAGTAAATTTAAAAAAAGTTGCCAGAATTCCTAAAAAAGTAAATCCAAAATGAAGCAAAGTAAATTTTAATGAAAAACTTTTCTTTAGATAAAAAGTTATTTTAAAAGCGCAGACATTTTATTCTACACAAAAGTTGTTCTTATTTAAATAAGATTTTCCATTGAAATTAACTTTTAAATTTGCTCTCTTTGAGCCACAATTTCCTATAGAAATTTTGCTGTCTTTGAGCAACTATTTTCTATAGAAAATTTGCTCTCTTTGAGCCACAATTTTCTATAGAAAATTTGCTCTCTTTGAGCAACTATTTTCTATAGAAAATTTGCTCTCTTAGAGCAACTATTTTCTATAGAAAATTCGCTCTCTTAGAGCAACTATTTTCTATAGAAAATTTCCTCTCTTAGAGCAACTATTTTCTATAGAAAAGTTGCTCTCTTAGAGCAACTATTTTCTATAGAAAATTTGCTCTCTGAGAGCAACTATTTTCTATAGAAAATTTGCTCTCTGAGAGCAACTATCTTCTATAGAAAATTTGCTCTCGGAGAGCAACTATCTTCTATAGAAAATTTGCTCTCTTTGAGCAACAATTTTCTATAGAAATTTTGCTCTTTTTGAGCAACTATTTCCTATAGAAAATTTGCTCTCTTTGTGCAACTATTTTCTATAGAAAATTTGCTGTCTTTGAGCAACTATTTTCTATAGAAAATTTGCTGTCTTTGAGCAACTATTTTCTATAGAAAATTTGCTATCTTTGAGCAACAATTTTCTATAGAAAATTTGCTCTCTGAGAGCAACTATTTTCTATAGAAAATTTGCTCTCTTAGAGCAACTATTTTCTATAGAAAATTTGCTCTCTTAGAGCAACTATTTTCTATAGAAAATTTGCTCTCTTAGAGCAACTATTTTCTATAGAAAATTTGCTCTCGTAGAGCAACTATTTTCTATAGAAAATTTGCTCTCTTAGAGCAACTATTTTCTATAGAAAATTTGCTGTCGTAGAGCAACTATTTTCTATAGAAAATTTGCTCTCGTAGAGCAACTATTTTCTATAGAAAATTTGCTCTCTTAGAGCAACTATTTTCTATAGAAAATTTGCTCTCTTAGAGCAACTATTTTCTATAGAAAATTTGCTCTTTTTGAGCAACTATTTTCTATAGAAAATTTGCTCCTTTTGAGCAACTATTTTCTATAGAAAATTTGCTCCTTTTGAGCAACTATTTTCTATAGAAAATTTGCTCTTTTTGAGTAACTATTTTCTATAGAAAATTTGCTCTTTTTGAGTAACTATTTACTAAAGAAAATTTGCTCTATTTGAGCAACTATTTTCTATAGAAAATTTTCTCTTTTTGAGCATCTTTTTTCTATAGAAAATTTTCTCTTTTTGAGCTACTATTTTCTATAGAAAATTTTCTCTTTTTGAGCAACTATTTTCTATAGAAAATTTTCTCTTTTTGAGCAACTATTTTCTATAGAAAATTTGCTCTTTTTGAGCAACTATTTTCTATAGAAAATTTGCTCTCTGAGAGCAACTATTTTCTATAGAAAATTTGCTCTCTGAGAGCAACTATTTTCTATAGAAAATTTGCTCTCTGAGAGCAACTATTTTCTATAGAAAATTTGCTCTCTGAGAGCAACTATTTTCTATAGAAAATTTGCTCTCTGAGAGCAACTATTTTCTATAGAAAATTTGCTGTCTGAGAGCAACTATTTTCTATAGAAAATTTGCTCTCTGAGAGCAACTATTTTCTATAGAAAATTTGCTCTCTAAGAGCAACTATTTTCTATAGAAAATTTGCTCTCTGAGAGCAACTATTTTCTATAGAAAATTTGCTCTCTGAGAGCAACTATTTTCTATAGAAAATTTGCTCTCTGAGAGCAACTATTTTCTATAGAAAATTTGCTCTCTGAGAGCAACTATTTTCTATAGAAAATTTGCTCTCTGAGAGCAACTATTTTCTATAGAAAATTTGCTCTCTGAGAGCAACTATTTTCTATAGAAAATTTGCTCTCTGAGAGCAACTATTTTCTATAGAAAATTTGCTCTCTGAGAGCAACTATTTTCTATAGAAAATTTGCTCTCTGAGAGCAACTATTTTCTATAGAAAATTTGCTCTCTGAGAGCAACTATTTTCTATAGAAAATTTGCTCTCTGAGAGCAACTATTTTCTATAGAAAATTTGCTCTCTGAGAGCAACTATTTTCTATAGAAAATTTGCTCTCTGAGAGCAACTATTTTCTATATCTATGTATATATATTTCTGTTCTAGTTCTGTTCTAGTTCTGTTCTAGTTCTGTTCCAGTTCTGCTCTAGTTCTGTTCTAGTTCTGTTCTAGTTCTGTTCCAGTTCTGTTCTAGTTCTGTTCTAGTACTGTTCTAGTACTGTTCTAGTACTATTCTAGTTCTGTTCTAGTTCTGTTCTAGTTCTATTCTAGTTCTGTTCTAGTTCTGTTCTAGTTCTGTTCTAGTTCTATTCTAGTTCTGTTCTAGTTCTGTTCTAGTTCTGTTCTAGTTCTATTCTAGTTCTGTTCTAGTT
Organism: Lucilia sericata; assembly: GCF_015586225.1. Lineage (NCBI taxonomy): Eukaryota > Metazoa > Arthropoda > Insecta > Diptera > Calliphoridae > Lucilia > Lucilia sericata. Next base: position 517,392 of record NW_023994173.1, on the reverse strand, counting down.
CTTTTAGAACCAAATAGTTCCTTTCTCCATTTTTATTGAATCTAAATTTATTTTTGCATTTTCTATTCCTCTTAAATTATAACGTAATATTATTCGTAATAAATATTAATATGTAATTAGATTTATCATAAACTCATTTATTTAAATCTGTTTTCTTCAACAAACATTGACGACGACATCTCTGCTGCAAGAAAAAAATTATTATCCGTTTGTCTGTCTAGCTGTCAAACTGTTCGACAATTTGTCTTGCAGAAAACTTCTGAGTACGTTTTTCATTTAGCAAATGAAAATCAAATTATATTTGTTTTTTTTTTTTTTCTATATTCATTTTGAACATTAGAAAGTAATGAACGATAAAGTGAAAAGTATTTATTAGTGAAAGAGAGGAAAAAAATACATTTACAGGAAATGATGGAAAATCGGAAGAATAAAAAGAAAACAAAAAGCAAAACTCAAATAAAAATATATATAAAATGTTTTTTGTATTAAATATTCTGTATGTGCAAAGGGGCGTATACGTAACCTTGTTTAGAACATTACGTGCCTTCATTACAATGATTGCATGATGTACATTTAAGTGATGATGATGATGGTTGTTTGGTTGGTTGAATGAATGAATGAATGAATGTTTGACTTGACTTTGTTGGTTTAGCTGAAAGTAGCAATTTGTGGCAGTTTTGGTTTGGTGGCAGGTAACATTAAATAGATTTTCAGTTGCAAGAATTCTGTTTTTCTTCTCTTGTTTCTATTTCGTTTTATTCTTTGTTACACGTAACACATTCAAGGTCATTGTTATATACAACAAGTTTAACTGTTGGCTTTCAAACGCAACCGCAGTTAGGTTGAGATTGCTTAACGAAAATCATATTAAGTCAGCATAGTAAAGCATATATCACGTCAACCTTAAACTAAAACGCCTTAAAAACCACTATACTAAATAAATGATTTTTAACCTTACAACATTTTTTGTTCATGTTTTATAGATTTCAATTTCAAATTCCTTAAATTGTGGCAAAATAAAATAATGCAAATCATGTCTAAAGTTATTTATATTTCATTTCCCTATAAAACAATAAAATTAAAAACTCTTTAATAGTTCAGTCATGAGAACATGACAAAAAACTATTTCATGTTTTTTTTTTCTTATTTAACAACTTATCGACGACGATATTACCAGCACTTTTCTTCAATTGATATGGAAAGAGTTTTTCTGTTAATAATTTATTTTTTTTTTAACAAAGTAATCTAAAATCTATGGAAAAGAAAATTAGCTCTTAAAGAGAACATATTCTCTATAGAAAATCAGCTCTAAAACTTAAACTTTTCAAATAGAAAATAGACCCTCAAAGAAAGGAAAGTTTCACTAGAAAAAAGACTCTCCTAGAGAGAAAATTTTTTATAGGAAATAGTTACTCAAAGGGAGCAAATTTTCTATAGAAAATAGTCTCACAAAGAGAGCATATTTTCTATAGAAAATAGTCTCACAAAGAGAGCAAATTTTCTATAGAGTTGCTCAAAGAGATCAAATTTTTTTATAGAAAATAGTCTCTCAAAGAGATCAAATTTTCTATAGAAAATAGTTGCTCAAAGAGAGCAAATTTTCTCCACAAAATAGTTGCTTAAAGAGAGCAAATTTTCTATAGAAAATTGTTACTCAAAGAGAGCAAATTTTGTATAGAAAATAGTCTCTCAAAGAGAGCATAATTCCTATAGAAAATAGTTGCTCCAAGAGAGCAAATTTTCTATAGAAAATAGTTGCACCAAGAGTGCAAATTTATAGTAAATCAACTGAAAGAATAGAGCATCTCTAAAAGAGCAAATTTTCTATTGAATGTTGTGTTACTAAGAGAGCAAATTTATTATAGAAAATAGTGGAAAATATTTGCTTAAAGAGAGCATATTTTCTATAGAAAATAGTTGCTCAAAGAGAGCAAATTTTCTTTAGAAAATAGTTGCTCAAAGAGAGCAAATTTTCTATAGAAAATAGTTGCTTAGAAAGAGCAAAATTTTTATAGAAAATAGCTTCACAAAGAGAGCAAATTTTCTATAGAAAATAGTTGCTCAAAGAGAGCAAATTTTCTATAGAAAATAGTTACTCAATGAGAGCAAATTTTCTTTAGAAAATTGTTGCTCAAATAAAGCAAATTTTCTATAGAAAATAGTTGCTCAAAGAGAGCAAATTTTCTATAGGAAATAGTTGCTTAAAGAGAGTAAATTTTCTATAGAAAATAGTTGCTCAAAGAGAGCAAATTTTTTATAGAAAATAGTTGCTCAAAGAGAGCAAATTTTCTATAGAAAATAGTTGCTCAAAGAGAGCAAACTTTCTATAGAAAATAGTTGCTCAAAGAGAACAAATTTTCTATAGAAAATAGTTGCTCAAAGAGAGCAAATTTTCTCTAGCACATAGTAGCTCTAAAAGAGCAAATTTTCTCTAGAAAATAGTTGCTCAATGAGAGCAAATTTTTTATAGAAAATAGTTGCTCAAAGAGAGCAAATTTTCTATAAAAAATAGTTGCTCAAAGAGAGCAAATTTTCTATAGAAAATAGTTGCTCAAAGAGAGCAAATTTTCTATAGAAAATAGTTGCTCAAAGAGAGCAAATTGTCTATAGAAAATAGTTGCTTAGAAAGAGCAAAATTTTTATTGAAAATAGCTTCACAAAGAGAGCAAATTTTATATAGAAAATAGTTGCTCAAAGAGAGCAAATTTTCTATAGAAAATAGTTGCTCAAAGAGAGCAAATTTTCTATAGAAAATAGTTACTCAATGAGAGCAAATTTTCTATAGAAAATTGTTGCTCAAATAAAGCAAATTTTCTATAGAAAATAGTTGCTCAAAGAGAGCAAATTTTCTATAGGAAATAGTTGCTTAAAGAGAGCAACATTTTCTATAGAAAACAGTTGTTCAAAGAGAGCAAATTTTCTATAGAAAATAGTTGCTCAAAAAGAGCAAATTTTCTATAGAAGAGAGAGGAAAATTTCTATAGAAAACAGTTGTTTAAAGAGAGCAAATTTTCTGTAGAAAATAGTCTCTCAAAGAGAGCAAACTTTCTATAGAAAACAGTCTCTCAAAGAGAGTAAATATTCTATAGAACATAGCTGATTTAAGAGAGCTAATTTTCTCTCATTGAGAGACTAATTTCCACAGAAAATTTACTCTACTATTTTTCATAGAAAATTTGCTCTCTTTGAGCAAAAAGGAGAGTAAATTTTCTATGGAAATTAGTCTCTTAAAGAGAGCAAATTTTCTATGGAAATTAGTTTCTCAAAGAGAGCAAATTTTCTATGGAAATTAGTTTCTCAAAGAGAGCAAATTTTTTATGTAAATTAGTCTCTCAAAGAGAGTAAATTTTCTATGGAAATTAGTCTCTCAAAGAGAGCAAATTTTCTATGCAAATTAGTCTCACAAAGAGAGCAAATTTTCTATGGCAAATAGTTGCTCAAAGAGAGCAAATTTTCTATAGGAAATAGTTGCTCAATGGGAGCAAATATATTATAGAAAATGGTGTCTCAAAGAGAGCAAATTTTCTATACAAAACGGTTGCTCAAAGAGAGCAAATTTTCTTAAGAAATGAGTGTCTCTTTAACAGAAATTCATTTCAGTTTTTGAGCAGTTTCTAAAGAAATTTGCCTCCATTTCTAAGGCTAAGTTTATCTATGTGAAGTGATTCATTTCTTTGCTTTTTACTGCTGGTATCTTTCTGCAATTATTACTCACTTAATAGGGTCTGGTTTCTTGAAAACATTTTACCTATAATTTGTATAAACAAATCAAAACAATATTTCACTTGTTAAGACACACAAATAGGCAAAAGCTGGTACGGCATAGATAAGAGAATTTCATAATTTTATTACGATAAATAAAAGTAAAATTTAAAATACAATAACAATTAATAATATAAAATATTTTTACAATAAAATAATGTTTATTTTGAAAAAAAAAAAAAAAACAGAATTGATTGGCAAGGTGGCAGAGGTTGTTGGACGGACGGACGGACAGACACATAATTAGAACAAAATTTATAAAAAAATATTTAGCAATAGACATTTAATAGAAGATAAATAAGTAAATTAATTGTACATATTTTCAAAATAAAAATACAATGATGAAAATGAAGGTAAACAAAAACTACCACAGGGTTGGAAGGTTTTAAATGCTAAAGAATTCGACTGACAACCATTTACCTTTTAAGCATATGACTAAGTTTAAGGCTGGTTTTTATAGGTTGGATTCAAAGGAATTCTAAACAACATTAATATATATTAATTAAATTATTTACACACACACACTTAATATTAAGTGATGCTAGGAAAGGATCAGCAGGACATTTTCTTACATATTTATATACAATTTCCTACAACATCAATATTTAGCAGCTGCTCTACACGTTTATAACGTTACAATATCAAGTGGAGAGAGTAAAAGAGAGTACAGTGCTTGTGTGACAGAGAGAGAAAGAGAACAATTATAAAAAGAGAGACAATAAAATTCTTGGTGTGAGCACAATTACATGATTGAGAGGTATTTAGTGAGAAGTTTTTTTTTTAATAAAGAAAATTTTTGAAAATTTTAAATACCAAATTCGGCCACAAAGAAATCTCTCAATTTTTTCGATTTTCGTGTTGGCTCTTCTCTAGGATGATGTATAGTTATCTGATCACCATCAGCTGAGATCATAGTTTCAGTGGTGGGTGATATGGAATATTGTTCCATAATACGACGTTCTTGTTCCTGTTCATCAGGACTATCAACCGTTTTGGGTTCTTTTTTATATTTCATCAATTGTTCCGCCACAAAAAGTTTTTGTGCATTTTCTTCAGCTTCTTTTTCTTTTTTATAATCTTTGTTTTTGTAATAGTGTAGAGTTTTGTAATGTTGTTGTAGTAGTAGTTAGCAGTTTATAGTATATAGTTTCGTTAAATATGTTTTAGAGAAATTTAAAAAAATAAAGAAAGATTTTTTTTTAATTAATTTAGAAGAAAATTAATTGAGTAAAAGAAAGAATGCAAGAAACTATAATTAAGATTAAAGAAGAGTTCAGATAAGAATACTATAAAGATTTCTAAAAGATCAGCTTAAAAAAAGATCTCAAAGAGAGCGGATTCGCTAAAGAAAATAAACTCTCTTTGAGAGCAAACTTTCCATAGAAAATAGTTCCTCAAAGAGAGCAAATTTTCTATAAAAAAATAGCTGCACAAAGAGAGCAAATTTTCCTTGAAACTAGTAGCTCAAAGAGAGCAAATTTTCTATAGAAACTATACTCCTAAAAGAGCAAATTTTCTATAGAAAATAGACTCATAAAGAGCAAATTTCTATGGAGCAAGGAGAGCAAATAGAGAACATTTTTTTTAGAAAATAAAGTCTCTATGAGACCTAATTTCCACAGAAAATAGTTACTCAAAGAGAGCAATATTTTCTACAGAAAATAGTTGCTCAAAGAGAGCAAATTTTCTATAGAAACTAGTCTCTCAATGAGAACGAATTTTTTATAGAAAATAGTTGCTCATAGAGAGTAAATTTTCTATAGAAAATAGTTGCTCAAAGAGAGCAAATTTTCTATAGAAAATAGTTGCTCAAAGAGAGCAAATTTTCTGTAGAAAATAAATGCTCAAAGAGAGCAAATTTTCTGTAAAATATAGTTCCTTAAAGAGAACAAAATTTCTATAGAAAATAGATGCTCAATTAGAGCAAATATTCTGTAGAAAATAGTTGCTCAAAGAGAGCAAATAGTCTATATTAAATAGTCTCTCAAAGAGAGTAAATTTTCTATAGAAAATAGTTGCTCAAAGAGAGAAAATGTTCTATAGAAAACAATCACTCAAAGAGAGTAAATTTTCTATAGAAAATAGTTGCTCAAAGAGAGAAAATTTTTTATAGAAAATAGTAACTCAAAGAGAGCAAATTTTCTATAGAAAATAGTAGCTCAAAGAGAGCAAATTTTCTCTAGAAAATAGTTGCTCAAAGAGAGCAAATTTTCTCTAGAACATAGTTGCTCAAAGAGAGCAAATTTTCTATAGTGTAAGTGATAGTAGATTTGTCTCAATTTGGAAGATAATTTTGCTCAAAATATGATCTTGAATTTTGCTCAGATTCGCAGCAAGACTTCTATAGAAATTTTGTTCAGAATATAGAATCGAAATCATGATTTCAACGAGTTTTATTGTTGTTTTCTTTAAGTATTTCTTATATAAACTCTTCAGTATTTGCAAAATAAACAAAATTACTCTATAATATCTTTATGTATAATTGTTTAAAGCTAAAAAAAAAAACTAAAAAAAGTTAAATATTGAAAGAAAAATTATAAAAGAAAACCAAAAACCATCATTCACTCTTCATACTCAAACATTCATAACTAAATATGTTTAAAGAAAAAAACTATATAAAAAGAAATGCAAAAAACAAAAGAGGTGAAGAAAAAAAATCTGACCATTCTACAGCTACTATTAAGTGTTAAATGGTGCAGTAAAGAAACAAAAAATATTGTTTTATGGTCATTTATATTTCTATTGTGAGTACTTTTGTTTTGCACTGTGGCGCAATAATTTATTAAATGTGATTATTTTCCAAAAGAAATTACACTCTACAAGCTACAGCAACAATAATAAAACCATAAACAAAAAAAAACTAAAAATAAATAACAAACCAAAAAATGTAATAAAATCAAACGTGATTTTAAATGAAAATCTAAAAAAAATAAATAAATTTGTATATTTGTTCATATGGTATGTATGTAGTAGTTTTAAGCCCCCTTCTTACCACCCCCTTTCCCTTATCATAATACACACTAAATAAATTTTTATTGAAATAATAAAATTTTAAACCAATTGGGGAATTGGCTCTTTGGGGGGTTTTTGCAAATAATAACTGTATATGAATATGTATGTATGTAATATACATTGCTATAAAGCTGCAACAACAACAACAAATGCATTGTATTGAAATTGAAATTATTGTTGGTTTCAATTCATTTACTGTTGCATTGAATATATAATATTTTTATTACTCGGCTACTATAGCAAAACATAACAAATGCTATTTAAATATTTATTTTAAAAAAGAATATAAAACAGCAACAAAAAAATATATTGAAATAAAAACATTTATTTATTAAAAAAAAGAAAACATAAATGATGATGTAAGTGAGCAGCTCTTCAGCACAAACGGAAATTTATACCAAAAGTGGCAATAAAAAGGCTGAGCAAACAAAATTTTAAAATTGACATAATGTTTTCAACAACTAGCAGCCTTTTCTATATGTAATATACCAAAAATCTGTCAAATTTTAAAAATTTTAAAAAATAGTGTTGGTTAATTTTCTACAATTTAAAAGCAAAATTAATTTTTTTAATAAATTTTTACTAGTAATGCCCATTAATATAAATTAAGTTTAAAAAATCTCTAAATTTCCGTAATTTTGGAATAATAGTGTTGGTTAATTTTCCACAAAACTTAAAGTAAAACCTAAATTTTTCACTAAATTTCCCCAGAAAATACAATTAATTCTATAGGGTAATAAAAATCTATCAATTTCCTAAGTTTTGTGAAATAGTGTTGGTTAATTTTTGATAAATGTAAAAGAAAATTTATTTTTTCTAAGTGAAATTTCAAAAGCAAACTTTTCTAACTGTTGCATACCAAAATTCTGCCAAATATCGAAATTTTTAAAAATAGTGTTGGTTAATTTTCTTCTATTTAAAAGCAAAATAATTTTTTGAAATAAATTTTCACTAGTAAAGACCATTAATATATATTAATTTAAAAAAACTTGCAAATATCAAAAATTTTGAAAAAGTAGTGTTGGTAAATTTTCCACAAATTTTAAGTAAAACTTAAATTTTTCATTACTTTCCACAAAATAATGCAAATAATCCTAATAGCATTATAAAAAACTATAAAATTTTCAATTTAAGTAAAATAGTGTTGGTTAATTTTTGATAAATGCGAAAGAAATTTATTTTTTATTAAATTAATTTCCAAAAGCAATACTTTTCTGTATATCACATACCAAAAATCTGTCAAATTTTGACATTTTTTAAAAATAGTGTTGGTTAATTTTGTACAATTTAAAAGCAAAATTATTTTTTTTAACAAATTAACTCTAGTAAAGGTCATTAATATAATTTAAGTTAAAAAAATTTGCAAATTTCCGAAATTTTTAAAAAATAGTGTTGGTTAATTTTTCACAAATTTTAAAGTAAAACCAAAATTTTTCACTAATTTTCACCAGCAAAGCCATTAATTCTATAGAGTAATCAAAATCTATAAATTTCCTAAGTTTTGTGAAATAGTGTTGGTTAATTTTTGATAAATGTAAAACAAATTTATTTTTTTCTAAATAAAATTTCAAAAGCAAGACTTTTCTATATGTTACATACAAAAAATTTGCGAAATTTTTTAAAAATAGTGTTGGTTAATTTTGTACAATTTATATCAAAAAAGTTTTTTAATACAAAAATTTTCGAAATATTGAAAAATAGTGTTTGTAAATTTTCCACAAAATTTAAAGTAAACCCCAAAATTTTTATTAATATCCCCAAGCAAATGCCATTTTTCCCTATAGCATTATAAACATCTATAAAATTCCATAATTTTATAAAATAGTGTTGGTTAATTTTCGATCATCCCAATGAAAATTTTAAGTTTTTTTCAAAATTTCCATATGAAAAGGTCATATTTTGTTATAAAAATCTATAAAATTCAAAAATTAAAAAAATTGTGTTGGTTAATTTTCCACAAATTTGAAGCGAAAAATATATTTTTTATGAATTTCCGTAAACAAAGGCCATTAGATTATATTGTATAACAAAATTTACATAATTCCAATATTTTGAAAAATAGTGTTGGTAAATTCTCCATAAACTTAAAGCAAAACATAAATTTTTATGAATATGCACAAACAAAGGCTCTTCGATGATATTAGTTTATACAAATTAAAAAAATTCTAAAGTTTTTAAAAATAGTGTTGGTTAATTTTCTAGAAATTGAAAGTAACACTTAATTTTTTAATGAATTTCCACAGGTAAAAGCCATTAGTTTATATAATGTTGTAAAAATATACAAAATTCTTAATATATACAAATTAAAAAAAAAAATAGTGTTGGTAAAACTTTTACAAACATAAATATTTGAACACTAATTTCTTCCATTTAATATCTAAAACTGAAATACTTTTTAAATCCAAGAAAATATTTTCAATAATGCATAATAAACAGCTATAAAAATAAACATTTTAAAAACAGTGTTGGTAAATTTTGTAAAATAATAAAAAATTGTAACAGTTTTCAACTTTGAGTATAAAAATAGCTTAAAATCCATAAATCTCAATTACAAATTGTCTTAATTTACACAAATTTCAAAAGTAGTGTTGGTTAATTGGTAAAATTTTGAAGATTTTTTGTTTCAAAAAAATCTAATGAAACATCTCACTTTATAGTTCTGTTTCACCACAAATTATCTTTATTCTTTCACCTTCTTTTAACGAAATTTTCTATATTAATCCTCATTTTTGTCATTCGCTGTATAAAGCGGCATGACGACTGTATATTTAAGTTTATCATAACCCCATTTTGCAAAAAAAAAAATATATCGAAAAAAAGTCTATATGGAGAAGAGTGCAGCCAAACACATAGCAGAATAACACAACCAGGAGGTCGTCAACAAATCAGTAAAGGTCAAGGTTATTCAAGCTGTCAACTTAAATTACCCCTATCCGCAGAACCTCCCCTTTACAACACTAACACTTTGGCGTTTTTCTTCACGGAGATGGCAAAAAAATAGCGTTTTTTTTTCTAAATGATTTCATGACATTTGTTTTTCTCGCTCACTCTCGGTTCTGCAAAATTTTTAAAAATACAGGGTTGTTGGAAAAAAAAATAAGCAAATAATAAATGAAATGGAATTTCTAACAAAGGAGACCAATTAGTAACTATATGACAGCATATATAATTTAATTATTAAAATAACGACAATAACAACAAAAATAAAAACAATGATGAAGAAAAATGTCAATTGGTTTTAGAAAAACAAAACAAAAATTGTATATGACATTGTTAAAGGTTTGATTAAACGAAACAAATTGACGAGAAAGATACAGTGCGAAAAACAAATTAAACAAATATTTTATTAACAAATCACTTAAGTGGGAGTGGAATTGATAAAAAATTTTCGAAATTTTCTATAGAAATGTTTTGTTCTAGTTCTGTTCTAGTTGTGTTCTAGTTCTGTTCTAGTTCTGTTCTAGTTCTGTTCTAGTTCTGTTCTAGTTCTGTTCTAGTTCTGTTCTAGTTCTGTTCTAGTTCTGTTCTAGTTCTGTTCTAGTTCTGTTCTATTCTGTTCTAGTTCTGTTCTAGTTCTGTTCTAGTTCTGTTCTAGTTCTGTTCTAGTTCTGTTCTAGTTCTGTTCTAGTTCTGTTCTAGTTCTGTTCTAGTTCTGTTCTAGTTCTGTTCTAGTTCTGTTCTAGTTCTGTTCTAGTTCTGTTCTAGTTCTGTTCTAGTTCTGTTCTAGTTCTGTTCTAGTTCTGTTCTAGTTCTGTTCTAGTTCTGTTCTAGTTCTGTTCTAGTTCTGTTCTAGTTCTGTTCTAGTTCTGTTCTAGTTCTGTCTAGTTCTGTTCTAGTTCTGTTCTAGTTCTGTTCTAGTTCTGTTCTAGTTCTGTTCTAGTTCTGTTCTAGTTCAGTTCTAGTTCTGTTCTTGTTCTGTTCTAGTTCTGTTCTAGTTCTGTTCTAGTTCTGTTCCAGTTCTGTTCTAGTTCTGTTCTAGTTCTGTTCTAGTTCTGTTCTAGTTCTGTTCTAGTTCTGTTCTAGTTCTGTTCTAGTTCTGTTCTAGTTCTGTTCTAGTTCTGTTCTAGTTCTGTTCTAGTTCTGTTCTAGTTCTGTTCTAGTTCTGTTCTAGTTCCGTTCTAGTTCTGTTCTAGTTCTGTTCTAGTTCTGTTTTATTTCTTATGTATTTCTGTTCTAGTTCGTTTCTTTCATCAAATTGAAGAAAGTAGAGTAATGAATTTAAATTGATGGAAGTTTTATAGGAAAATTGGCATCATATTGATGAAAATGTTCTTCCATATGATGACGAAATTTGAGATTTTGTTGCCTTAATTTGAAGTAATAACTGTTTTAGGCTTCTGAGAAATATTGTGAAAATAAATGTTATTTTGTTTACATTTTTGTTAATTTATTGCAAAATTCTTTGAAAATTTAATTAAAGAAATTTTAAGCTATTAAACACGTTACTGTCTTTTTCCCTAGAATTTTTTTTCAATATATTTTGTGTTGAGATTCACTTCATGTCAATGTCAATGAATAACCTTTTATTATTGTTGTCATTGTTGTAATTTGTTAACGCTGTTGTTGTTATTTACTACTGCAATATACGTGTGTGTTTAGAGTACCATGATGAATATTACGAAAAAAATAAAACTGCAAAATTTATAACTGAACTGGAAAAATTGAAATTTATGGTTAAAAATTTGCTGCTGTCTTTTTTTGTGCGGCATCATCATGTTCTTCAAAATATAGATAGATGACAAAATAACACCACGTACTGGAGAAAATAATAATGACAGCTAGTACTATTTTGTTGTTGTTATTGTTCAGCGGTAGTAGGGGAAAAACAGAATTACAACATTTTCTATTACATGTCATAGAAATTTGTGTGTATGTAAAAGCGTAACATGGAGATGTTCCATCTATCGTACCAATAGATTTTATGGATGTAAAAACAGACGAAAAACATTGTACGAGCGTTCAGAGATGTAACAGCAATGTTGAAGTGTTACAATTTAAATTACTACAATATTGTGTGCTGCTAGAGCAGAAGTTCCCAAATGTATAAAAATAGGAAAATAAAACTTGCATCTTCTGAAATACCCTTTAAGAACCTCTGCTTTAAAATAAGGCAGTTGTATGCATCAAATCCTAGTAACAAAAACATTTCTTCTCAAGTGACAAATTTACACTATTATTTTTGGAATACATATAAAAAATATTAAAAAGAACGAACAACTTAAATATTGTATAAAATAAATTTTAGCACAAATTTAACAACAACTTCAGGATAAACCCACGATAAAGATGATGAGCACCAGTACAGGCTGGCGTCTACTGATGCTGTCTGAATGTCTGCTTATTCGACATGGTACTTAAAAAAGGTAATGGATTTTTAATGAAATTTCATCAATGAAAATATTAACAAGACGAAAACTGCTGCTCCAACATATAATAAGATAATATCTGATAATCAAATGAAGAAATTTCATCATCACAATTTCCTTCTATAGCAGTTGGGTAGCAGGAGAAAATAAAAAACAACAAATGAAAAAGGAAATGGCAAAAAATTGTGCAATAATTTTATAATGATTTGTTCAGCAGACATAAATGAGGCGCAAAAATTATAAATCAAAATAATTTAATGTAATAATTTGAAAAGATAAATTGGCAAAAATAAAAAAATATATATTAGGATTAAAAAAGAAGATGCTTTAATAGATACTCCATAAGAACTAGAACAGAATATAACTAGAACAACTAGACAAAACTAGAACAGAATTAGAACAACTAACAGAACTAGAACTAGAACAGAACTAGAACGAACTAGAACAGAACTAGAACAGAACTAGAACAGAACTAGAACAGAACTAGAACAGAACTAGAACAGAACTAGAACAGAACTAGAACAGAACTAGAACAGAACTAGAACAGAACTAGAACAGAACGAACTAGAACAGAACTAGAACAGAACTAGAACAGAACTAGAACAGAACTAGAACAGAACTAGAACAGAACTAGAACAGAACTAGAACAGAACTAGAACAGAACTAGAACAGAACTAGAACAGAACTAGAACAGAACTAGAACAGAACTAGAACAGAACTAGAACAGAACTAGAACAGAACTAGAACAGAACTAGAACAGAACTAGAACAGAACTAGAACAGAACTAGAACAGAACTAGAACAGAACTAGAACAGAACTAGAACAGAACTAGAACAGAACTAGAACAGAACTAGAACAGAACTAGAACAGAACTAGAAAAGAACTAGAACAGAACTAGAACAGAACTAGAACAGAACTAGAACAGAACTAGAACAGAACTAGAACGAACAGAACTAGAACAGAACTAGAACAGAACTAGAACAGAACTAGAACAGAACTAGAACAGAACTAGAACAGAACTAGAACAGAACTAGAACAGAACTAGAACAGAACTAGAACAGAACTAGAACAGAACTAGAATAGAACTAGAACAGAACTAGAACAGAACTAGAACAGAACTAGAACAGAACTAGAACAGAACTAGAACAGAAACTAGAACAGAACTAGAACAGAACTAGAACAGAACTAGAACAGAACTAGAACAGAACTAGAACAGAACTAGAACAGAACAGAACTAGAACAGAACTAGAACTAGAACAGAACTAAGAACAGAACTAACAGAACTAGAACAGAACTAGAACTAGAACAGAACTAGAACTAGAACAGAACTAGAACAGAACTAGAACAGAATAGAACAGAACTAGAACAGAACTAGAACAGAACTAGAACAGAACTAGAACAGAACTAGAACAGAACTAGAACAGAACTAGAAAAGAACTAGAACAGAACTAGAACAGAACTAGAACAGAACTAGAACAGAACTAGAACAGAACTAGAACAGAACTAGAACAGAACAGAACTAGAACAGAACTAGAAAAAGAACTAGAACAGAACTAGAACAGAACTAGAACAGAACTAGAACAGAACTAGAACAGAACTAGAACAGAACTAGAACAGAACTAGAACAGAACTAGAACTAGAACAGAACTAGAACTAGAACAGAACTAGAACAGAACTAGAACAGAACTAGACAGAACTAGAACAGAACTAGAACAGAACTAGAACAGAACTAGAACTAGAACAAACTAGAACAGAACTAGAACAGAACTAGAACAGAACTAGAACAGAACTAGAACAGAACTAGAACAGAACTAGAACAGAACTAGAACAGAACTAGAACAGAACTAGAACAGAACTAGAACAGAACTAGAACAGAACTAGAACAGAACTAGAACAGAACTAGAACAGAACTAGAACAGAACTAGAACAGAACTAGAACAGAACTAGAACAGAACTAGAACAGAACTAGAACAGAACTAGAACAGAACTAGAACAGAACTAGAACAGAACTAGAACAGAACTAGAACAGAACTAGAACAGAACTAGAACAGAACTAGAACAGAACTAGAACAGAACTAGAACAGAAACTAGAACAGAAAAAGAACTAGAACAGAACTAGAACAGAACTAGAACAGAACTAGAACAGAACTAGAACAGAACTAGAACAGAACTAGAACAGAACTAGAACAGAACTAGAACAGAACTAGAACAGAACTAGAACAGAACTAGAACAGAACTAGAACAGAACTAGAACAGAACTAGAACAGAACTAGAACAGAACTAGAACAGAACTAGACAGAACTAGAACAGAACTAGAACAGAAAGAGAACAGAACTAGAACAGAACTAGAACAGAACTAGAACAGAACTAGAACAGAACTAGAACAGAACTAGAACAGAACTAGAACAGAACTAGAACAGAACTAGAAACAGAACTAGAACAGAACTAGAACAGAACTAGAACAGAACTAGAAACAGAACTAGAACAGAACTAGAACAGCAGAACTAGAACAGAACTAGAACAGAACTAGAACAGAACTAGAACAGAACTAGAAACAGAACGAGAACAGAACTAGAACAGAACTAGAACAGAACTAGAACAGAACCTAGAACAGAACTAGAACAGAACTAGAACAGAACTAGAACAGAACTAGAACTAGAACTAGAACAGAACTAGAACAGAACTAGAACAGAACTAGAACAGAACTAGAACAGAACTAGAACAGAACTAGACAGAACTAGAACAGAACTAGAACAGAACTAGAACAGAACTAGACAGAACTAGAACAGAACCTAGAACAGAACTAGAACAGAACTAGAACAGAAATAGAACAGAACTAGAACAGAACTAGAACAGAACTAGAACAGAACTAGAACAGAACTAGAACAGAACTAGAACAGAACTAGAACAGAACTAGAACAGAACTAGAACAGAACTAAACAGAACTAGAACAGAAACTAGAACAGAACTTAGAACAGAACTAGAACAGACGAACAGAACTAGAACAGAACTAGAACGAACTAGAACTAGAACAGAACTAGAACAGAACTAGAAACTAGAACAGAACTAGAACAGCACTAGAACAGAACTAGAAACAGGAACTAGAACAGAACTGAGAACAGAAACTAGAACAGAACTAGAACAGAAACTAGAACAGAACTAGTAGAACAGAACTAGAACAGAACTAGAAACAGAACTAGAACAGAAACTAGAACAGAACTAGAACAGAACTAGAACAGAACTAGAACAGAACTAGAAACAGAACTAGAACAGAACTAGAACAGAACTAGAACAGAACTAGAACAGAACTAGAACAGAACTAGAACAGAACTAGAACAGAACTAGAACAGAACTAGAACAGAACTCAGAACAGAACTAGAACAGAACTAGAACAGAACTAGAACAGAACTAGAACAGAACTAAACAGAACTTAGAACAGAACTAGAACAGAACTAGAACAGAACTAGAACAGAACTAGACAGAACTAGAAACAGAACTAGAACAGAACTAGAACAGAACTGAACAGAACTAGAACAGAACTAGAACAGAACTAGAACAGAACTAGAACAGAACTAGAACAGAACTAGAACAGAACTAGAACAGAACTAGAACAGAACTAGAACAGAACTAGAACAGAACTAGAACAGAACTAGAACAGAACTAGAACAGAACTAGAACAGAACTAGAACAGAACTGAACAGAACTAGAACAGAACTAGAACAGAACTAGAACAGTAACTAGACAGACTAGAACAGAACAGAACAGAATAGAACAGAACTAGAACAGAAGGACAAATTTCTTTAGAAAAATTTTCATCAATTTGATGACAAAATTTCTATAGAACATTTTTTCATTTTTGATGACAAAATTTCTTTAGAAAATTTTCATCAATACGATGATAAATTTTCATTAGAGAATTTCATCAATTTAATGATAAATTTCTTTAAAAATTTGTTCATCAAATTGATGTCATTTTAGTTACGAAAACTTTTATTAATTTGATGGACAATTTCTTGAGAAAAATTTTTATTTATTTGATGTAAAATTTCTTTAGAGTATGTATTAACTTTATTTTGATTGTATAACCCAATTATCAATTAACTAGGGTTTCCCTGAATTTGTGCAACAAGAAAGAAATAAAATCCCATTTAGTGCAATGTCAATGTTGTGCTGCCACATACATACAACTCAAAAACGAAAAGGAAACAGCATAAAACTTGCAACAGAAATTATTGCAATTTTTCATTTAAATCCCATAAATTTTCTGACATTTTTAAACTTTTCAACGACACACACACACATACACATACTCGACATAATTTTTGTTTCATCTAGATTTTTGTGTAATTTTTTTTTTTTTTTTATTTTACTTTCTGCCACATTGAGGTATTTCAAAGTGGTTGTAAGGGCACACACAATCCAATACATGACGCAAAAAAAAAAAAGAACAAAAGCAAACGTCAAGCCGTAACGGAAATTGTAGGGACGAAGATGACGACGACTACAAAATGTACATAAGTAAGTGGTGTGTATCATCGTCATCAACACCAACACTATACTGGATGTATAGCAGATGTTTGACTGGGTCTGGGGCTGCAAGTGGCATGTTAACGAACACCTATGTAGACTTAAGTACCTTCACATAGTAAATTGGATTTGGGTTGAAAGTAGGGGGCTGTGTGCTGTGATGGTGATGGATACAAAACAACAACGCACTTTTTTTTTCCTAGAATGAATCTCTGGCAATACACTCGAGGTGGTATAGTCTTTTATATATTTTTTAATATATTGTAGAGAAATATAAAAAAAAGTTTTTTTTTTTCTCTCTACTCACAACACTTGAGGTAAAATGAAAGAAAAATAATAAAAATAAGGGGGGTATATAAAGGGCTCTATATGGGGTTGAAAAGAAGCTCAAATAAGAGAACAGCAGAAGGAAGCTATTTAAATATATTTAATAGCTATAGCTGTATAGAAAAGCGAAATAATACTGCTGGCATAAATTATGAACAGACTAAAAGAATTGTGTTGGTTATTGGCAGGAAAAACCAACTGAAGATTAAAAATGAAAGGTGGATTTGCAAAGGATTTCTTGCTTATATTTTGGTGAATGGTTATAAATTACAGAGAGAAAAAATGATATTTTTTATTAAAGAAAATAAGAACAAAAGGAAGATTAAAAGAAAGAAACTTTAAACAATTTAACAAAAATAATGGATGTACGAGGGTTAGCTACAGTTGGCTAACAAAATGTTTCCTTAAATTGATGTAAATATACATCAAATTGATGAACAAATTCTAAAGAAATTTGTTATCAAATTGATGGCAATTTTCTAATGAAACTTGTCATCAATTAAATGTACATTTAATCAAGTCAGTTCTAGTTCAGATCTAGTTCAGTTCTAGTTCAGTTCTAGTTCAGTTCTAGTTCTATTCTAGTTCTGTTCTAGTTCTGTTCTAGTTCTGTTCTAGTTCTGTTCTAGTTATGTTCCTAGTTATGTTCCAGTTCTGTTCTAGTTCTGTTCTAGTTCTGTTCTAGTTCTGTTCTAGTTCTGTTCTAGTTCTAGTTCTAGTTCAGTTCTAGTTCAGTTCTAGTCAGTTCTAGTTCAGTTCTAGTTCAGTTCTAGTTCAGTTCTAGTTCAGTTCTAGTCAGTTCTAGTTCAGTTCTAGTTCAGTTCTAGTTCAGTTCTAGTTCAGTTCTAGTTCAGTTCTAGTTCAGTTCTAGTTCAGTTCTAGTTCAGTTCTAGTTCAGTTCTAGTTCAGTTCTAGTTCAGTTCTAGTTCAGTTCTAGTTCAGTTCTAGTTCAGTTCTAGTTCAGTTCTAGTTCAAGGATTTCTTGCTTATATTTTGGTGAATGGTTATAAATTACAGAGAGAAAAAAGAATATTTTTTTTTAAAGAAAATACGAACAAAAGGAAGATTAAAATAAAGAAACTTTAAAACAATTTAACAAAAATAATGGATGTACGAGGGTTAGCTACAGTTGGCTAACAAAATGTTTCCTTAAATTGATGTAAATATACATCAAATTGATGAACAAATTCTAAAGAAATTTGTTATCAAATTGATGGCAATTTTCTAATGAAACTTGTCATCAATTAAATGTACATTTAATCAAGTTCAGTTCTAGTACAGTTCTAGTTCTGTTCTAGTTCTGTTCTAGTTCTGTTCTAGTTCGTTCTAGTTCTGTTCTAGTTCTGTTCTAGTTCTGTTCTAGTTCTGTTCTAGTTCTGTTCTAGTTCTGTTCTAGTTCTGTTCTAGTTTGTTTAGTCTTCTAGTTCTGTTCTAGTTCTGTTCTAGTTCTGTTCTAGTTCTGTTCTAGTTCGGTTCTAGTTCGTTAGTTCTGTTCTAGTTCTGTTCTAGTTCTGTTCTAGTGTTCTAGTTCTGTTCTAGTTCTGTTCTAGTTCTGTTCTAGTCTGTTCTAGTTCTGTTCTAGTTCTGTTCTAGTTAGTTCTAGTTCTCTAGTTCGGTTCTAGTTCTGTTCTAGTTCTGTTCTAGTTCTGTTCTAGTTCTGTTCTAGTTCTGTTCTAGTTCTGTTCTAGTTCTGTTCTAGTTCTGTTCTAGTTCTGTTCTAGTTCTGTTCTAGTTCTGTTCTAGTTCTGTTCTAGTTCTGTTCTAGTTCTGTTCTAGTTCTGTTCTAGTTCTTTCTAGTTCTGTTCTAGTTCTGTTCTAGTTCTGTTCTAGTTCTGTTCTAGTTCTGTTCTAGTTCTGTTCTAGTTCTGTTCTAGTTCTGTTCTAGTTCTGTTCTAGTTCTGTTCTAGTTCTGTTCTAGTTCTGTTCTAGTTGTTCTAGTTCGTTCTAGTTCGGTTCTTTCTAGTTCGGTTCTAGTTCTGTTCTAGTTCTGTTCTAGTTCTGTTCTAGTTCTGTTCTAGTTCTGTTCTAGTTCTGTTCTAGTTCTGTTCTAGTTCTGTTCTAGTTCTGTTCTAGTTCTGTTCTAGTTCTGTTCTAGTTCTGTTCTAGTTCTGTTCTAGTTCTGTTCTAGTTCTGTTCTAGTTCTGTTCTAGTTCTGTTCTAGTTCTGTTCTAGTTCTGTTCTAGTTCTGTTCTAGTTCTGTTCTAGTTCTGTTCTAGTTCTGTTCTAGTTCTGTTCTAGTTCTGTTCTAGTTCTGTTCTAGTTCTGTTCTAGTTCTGTTCTAGTTCTGTTCTAGTTCTGTTCTAGTTCTGTTCTAGTTCTGTTCTAGTTTTAGTTCTGTTCTAGTTCTGTTCTAGTTCTGTTCTAGTTCTGTTTAGTTCTGTTCTAGTTCTGTTCTAGTTCTGTTCTAGTTCTGTTCTAGTTCTGTTCTAGTTCTGTTCTAGTTCTGTTCTAGTTCTGTTCTAGTTCTGTTCTAGTTCTGTTCTAGTTCTGTTCTAGTTCTGTTCTAGTTCTGTTCTAGTTTGTTCTAGTTCTGTTCTAGTTCTGTTCTAGTTCTGTTCTAGTTCTGTTCTAGTTCTGTTCTGTTCTGTCTAGTTCTAGTCTTCTAGTTCTGTTCTAGTTCTGTTCTAGTTCTGTTCTAGTTCTGTTCTAGTTCTTTCTAGTTCAGTTCTAGTTCTGTTCTAGTTCTGTTCTAGTTCTGTTCTAGTTCTGTTCTAGTTCGTTCTAGTTCTGTTCTAGTTCTGTTCTATTCTGTTCTAGTTCTGTTCTAGTTTGATCTAGTTCTGTTTAGTTCTAAGTTCTGTTTAGTTCAGTTCTAGTTCAGTTCTAGTTCAGTTCTAGTTCAGTTCTAGTTCAGTTCTAGTTCAGTTCAGTTCTAGTTCAGTTCTAGTTCAGTTCAGTTCAGTTCTAGTTCAGTTCTAGTTCAGTTCTAGTTCAGTTCTAGTTCTGTTCTAGTTCTGTTCTAGTTCTGTTCTAGTTCTGCTTTAGTTCGGTTCTAGTTCTGTTTTAGTTCAGTTCTAGTTCAGTTCTAGTTCAGTTCTAGTTTAGTTCTAGTTCTGTTCTAGTTCTGTTCTAGTTCAGTTCTAGTTCAGTTCTAGTTCAGTTCTGGTTCAGTTCTAGTTCAGTTCTAGTTCAGTTCTAGTTCAGTTCTAGTTCTAGTTCAGTTCTAGTTCAGTTCTAGTTCAGTTCTAGTTCAGTTCTAGTTCAGTTCTAGTTCAGTTCTAGTTCAGTTCTAGTTCAGTTCTAGTTCAGTTCTAGTTCAGTTCTAGTTCTGTTCTAGTTCTGTTCTGTTCTAGTTCTGTTCTAGTTCAGTTCTAGTTCTGTTCTAGTTCTGTTCTAGTTCTGTTCTAGTTCTATTCTAGTTTTTTAAATCAGTTGCTTGAGATGTTTTTTTTTTAAATTAACGAGTTGAAAATTTTAAGAAAACAAACCAAAAATTGTATAAATTTTTGGGAGCATTATTTGTGTTTGCCGCTTTGTATATCGTGTATTTCAAGGCTTTTTCTCTATATATGTATTTGCCTTTCTTTAGAATATGGCTGTGCTAATTTTTTGTTTTTGTCTTATGCCTATCATGCCTTACCTTGCCCGTGTGTGTCTGCTTTGTATATCTTCTTTTCAAAATCAAATATTTATTTTTCACGGAAATTATTAGACTTTTTTTAAGAATAAAAATAAATAGACACAAAACTGATAATAATAAACATGTAAACAAAAACAGTGGCTGATAAAAGGAGGAGGAGTAGAAGGTCGTAAACAAATTCAAATTCAGGGTCTTGGGAAAAGAAATTATTTTTTTTTTTTTTTTTGATTTTTATGAATTTGTTTTTAAAATTATTTCCGGAAAAAGTTTTCTACATTTTTGGAAAATAGTTTGGTACATTTTTGTTGTTAATTCTTAATTACAATTGCCCCATTTTCTTTCACCTTGTAAATTAATTTATTTTATAAATTTATTTTTATTTCATTTATTTTACATTTTAATTGTTAAAGTGTCATTCTCCATCACTTTATTGTTAAATATGCTTTACAATTTGTTAATATTTTTTATCTATTCAACTACAAATTGTTCTATCTTTCGTTCTCGTTTTACTACACTATGCTGTCATTGTAATCAATTTATTGATAGATTTTTTTCTTTATATTGAAAATTGTGTACGGCAGTTGTTTTTTACAAGCAATTGTTTTTCTAAATGTTTTACTGTCATTTTATTCTAGTTATTTTGTAGGTTTTTTTTTATTAATTTTTAATTTGTTTCATTTTTTATGTATTTTTTATTTTGTTCTTTACAAGAGTTTATCATTAAGTGTGGGTTGTATAGAGAATCTATTGGGAAAAAAGCAACAAATTTCTTTTCATACAAATTGTTACAAAAGAAACTATTATTACTATTTTTTGGGGTCAATTGAGTTGACACCCAGATGAGAAACATAAAAGATGAATTGATAAAACACTGAAGGTGAAGAAGGAGGTTTTAAAACTAAAATTTCAATATGAAATCAATTTGTCTTAAAATTAGAAACATCATAAATATTATGAAAGATTTTCATTAATTTCATGACAAATTTCTTGGGAAAATTTTCATAAAATTTATTTAGAAAATTTTCATCAATTTGAAGAAAAATTTATTTAGAAAAATTTTCATCAATTTAATAAAAATGTTAATCAATTTAATAATAAATTTCTTGGGAAAATTTTCAATTACAACTGAATTAGAACTGAAACTAGAACTGAACTAGAACTGAACTAGACTGAACTAGAACTGAATAGAACTGAACTAGAATGAACTACTGAACTAGAACTGAACTAGAACTGAACTAGAACTGAACTAGAACTGAACTAGAACTGAACTAGAACTGAACTAGAACTGAACTAGAACTGAACTAGAACTGAACTAGAACTGAACTAGAACTGAACTAGAACTGAACTAGAACTGAACTAGAACTGAACTAGAACTGAACTAGAACTGAACTAGAACTGAACTAGAACTGAACTAGAACTGAACTAGAACTGAACTAGAACTGAACTAGAACTAGAACTGAACTAGAACTGAACTAGAACTAGAACTGAACTAGAACTGAACTAGAACTGAACCAGAACTGAACTAGAACTGAACTAGAACTGAACTAGAACAGAACTAGAACAGAACTAGAGCAGAACTAGAACAGAACTAGAACAGAACTAGAACAGAACTAGAACAGAACTAGAACAGAACTAGAACAGAACTAGAACAGAACTAGAACAGAACTAGAACAGAACTAGAACAGAACTAGAAGAACTAGAACAGAACTAGAACAGAACTAGAACAGAACTAGAACAGAACTAGAACAGAACTAGAACAGAACTAGAACAGAACTAGAACAGAACTAGAACAGAACTAGAACAGAACTAGAACAGAACTAGAACAGAACTAGAACAGAACTAGAACAGAACTAGAACAGAACTAGAACAGCTAGACATAGAACAGAACTAGAACAGAACTAGAACAGAACTAGAACAGAACTAGAACAGAACTAGAACAGAACTAGAACTAGAACAGAACTAGAACAGAACTAGAACAGAACTAGAACAGAACTAGAACAGAACTAGAACAGAACTAGAACAGAACTAGAACAGAACTAGAACAGAACTAGAACAGAACTAGAACAGAACTAGAACAGAACTAGAACAGAACTAGAACAGAACTAGAAACAGAACTAGAACAGAACTAGAACAGAACTAGAACTGAACTAGAACTGAACTAGAACTGAACTAGAACTGAACTAGAACTGAACTAGAACTGAACTAGAACTGAACTAGAACTGACTAGAACTGAACTAGAACAGAAGAACTAGAACAGAACTAGAACAGAACTAGAACAGAACTAGAACAGAACTAGAACAGAACTAGAACAGAACTAAAACAGAACTAGAACAGAACTAGAAACAGAACTAGAACTAGAACAGAACTAGAACAGAACTAGAACAGAACTAGAACAGAACTAGAACAGAACTAGAGCAGAACTAGAACAGAACTAGAACAGAACTAGAACAGAACTAGAACAGAACTAGAACAGAACTAGAACAGAACTAGAACAGAACTAGAGCAGAACTAGAACAGAACTAGAACAGAACTAAACAGAACTAGAACAGAACTAGAACTAGAACAGAACTAGAACTAGAACAGAACTAGAAACAGAACTAGAAACAGAAACTAGAACAGAACTAGAACAGACTAGACAGAACTAGAACAGAACTAGAACAGAACTAGAACAGAACTAGAACAGAACTAGAACAGACTAGACAGAACTAGAACAGAACTAGAACAGAACTAGAACAGAACTAGAAACAGAACTAGAACAGAACTAGAACAGAACTAGAACAGAACTAGAACAGAACTAGAACAGAACTAGAACAGAACTAGAACAACTAGAACTAGAACTGAAACTGAACTAGAACTGAAATAGAACTGAACTAGAACTGAACTAGAACTGACTAGAACTGAACTAGAACTGAACTAGAATACTAGAACTGAACTAGAACTAACTGAACTGAACTAGAACTGAACTAGAACTGAACTAGAAACTGAACTAGAACTGAACTAGAACTGAACTAGAACTGAACTAGAACTGAACTAGAACTGAACTAGAACTGAACTAGAACTGAACTAGAACTGAACTAGAACTGAACTAGAACTGAACTAGAACTGAACTAGAACTGAACTAGAACTGAACTAGAACTGAACTAGAACTGAACTAGAACTGAACTAGAACTGAACTAGAACTGAACTAGAACTGAACTAGAACTGAACTAGAACTGAACTAGAACTGAACTAGAACTGAACTAGAACTGAACTAGAACTGAACTAGAACTGAACTAGAACTGAACTAGAACTGAACTAGAACTGAACTAGAACTAAACTAGAACTGAACTAGAAAAAACAAGTATGTAGTAGAGTTTAAGGTTTATTCGAAGAATTGAGTTGAATTAAGAAATGTGTATAATGATTATCTGTTAATTTTCTTTTTCCTCCTACATAATGTTATTGATTATTTCTCTCAAAAAAAATTGCTTTAAATTAAACATTTTCTAAAACTGTTTTTTTTTTTTTTGCCACTTTAACAAATTGTTTAAAACAATGAAAAATTATGTGTGTTTATTAAGATAAAAATGTTTATTAAAAACAATTTTTTTCTTACGTTTCGCTCGTTTTCAAACACACAACTAGGGCAAACAAGAAAAAAAAGAAAACATCTCAAAAAAAAAGAAGAAAGACAAATGAAAAAGCAAAAAAAAAAAAATTATTTTATAAGAGAAACATTTTTAAATTTCATTTAAATTTTAAATTAAAACAAAAAAAGATTTCATTTCCTACACTTAAAAAACACCAAGACAAAGAAGCGAAAAATACCAAGAGAAATTTTTACATTTACACTGGAAAACGTTTTAAACAAAATAGCCAACAACAAATAAAAACAATTAATTGTTTATTTAAAAGCAATTTCAACATTGTTACGTTTTCATAACCCGCTTATATAAAACTAAAATTCTAAACAAACAAAAAAAAATCCAATTTTTTTCAAAGCAAAATTTCATTCATTCCCGCCAGTTTGTATGCCATAGTTTTCAAATTGTTTGCACCCACATAAATATTGGAAAAAAGTAGAAGCACAATATAAAAAAAAAACAACAAAACAACACAATTTTGAAGCAAATATTGTTGTAGTTGTTTTCATTTTTACTGTTAAATACACATCAACGAAATTTCTAAAGAACCAGAAAAACTCTGTGTATATGATTGGCAATCATCATTATAATTATCATCATTATCATCAACAACGACGCCATTATCATGTGGGAGAGAGTGATGATGATGATGACGATGAAGGTAGTTGAAGAGGGGCAAAAATGGCGGAAGTTGAGTGAAATAGAATTGAATTAAACTTTTCGTTTTCGTAGTTCAAACACCACAGTTGTATACACGTGCATCATTTATAAAAATTTTTATGGTTAAATCACCAGGCATTCATTCAGCCATTCAATTGTTTAGGAAATTCAAAACAAATTTTCGTTTATATTAGAGTAGGAACGAGAAGGTGAGAGAGAGAGAGAGAAATAAAGAGAAATTATATAATTGGAGTGAAAGAAATTAAGTGGGAATGAACTATAATGAAGATAAAACAGTAAAATTATTCGAATAATTGGTTATTAGAGTGTCAATTATTGTAAATTAAAAAAAAAATCCAATAATTTTTATAAAAAAAAAATTATTCGATTATTCGAATAATTTTTATTCGATTATTCGAATAATTTTTATTCGATTATTCGAATAATTTTTATTCGATTATTCGAATAATTTTTATTCGATTATTCGAATAATTTTTATACGATTTTTCGAATAATTTTTATTCGATTATTCGAATAATTTTTTGTTCGAAAAAAATGTTTATTCGAAAAAATTTATAATTTTTATTCAATAACTCGAAAATTTTTTTATTCGATTATTCGAATAATTTTTATTCGATTATTCGAAGAATTTTTATTCGAATAACTTTTATTCGATAATTCGAATAATTTTTTTTTTTCGATTATTCGAATAATTTTTATTTTATTATTCAAATAATTTTGATTTTATTATTCAAATAATTTTTATTTCATTATTCGAATAATTTTTATTCGATTAATCAAATAATTTCCGTTTTATTATTCGAATAATTTTTATTCGATTATTCGAATTTTTATTTGAAAAAATTTTGATTCGTTTTATCGAAAAATTTTTAGTTTTGAAAAAAAAGTAATTTTTATTCGATTATTCGAATAATTTTTATTCGATTATTCGAAGAATTTTTATTCGATTATTCGAATAATTTTTGTTCGATTATTCGAAGATTTTTTATTCTAATAACTTTTATTCGATTATTCGAATAATTTTTATTTTATTATTCAAATAATTTTGATTTTATTATTCAAATAATTTTTATTTTATTATTCGAATAATTTTCATTCGATTAATCAAATAATTTTCGTTTTATTATTCGAATAATTTTTATTCGATTATTCGAATTTTTATTTGAAAAAATTTTGATTCGTTTTATCGAAAAATTTTTAGTTTGGAAAAAAAAGTAATTTTTATTCGATTATTCGAATAATTTTTATTCGATTATTAAAATAATAATTATTCGATTATTCGAATAATTTTTATTCGATTTTTGTTCGATTATTCAAATAAATTTGTATTCAATTATTCAAATAAATTTTTATTTGGTTATTCTAATAACTTTGAACCGATTAATCGAATAATTTTTTATTCAAACAATTGTTTATTCGATTATTCGCCTAACGTTTTGTTCTTTGATTGTAAGAAGAGTCAGTTACTACATTTTTTGTCTATTTTTATTATTCGTATAATTGTTATTCGATTATTCGAATAATTTTTTTTTCGATTAATTTTTTATTATTTTTTGGAGATTTTTTATTTTAATTCGATTATTCGAATAAGTTTTATTCGATTATTCGAATAAGTTTGAATTTTTTATTCAAACAAATTTTATTCAAATAATTCTTTATTCGAATAATTGTGTTTTGATTAGTCGAAGATACATTTTTGTTATTACATATTCGCATAATTTTTATTTTCGATTATTCGAATAAATTTTATTAGATTATTCGCGTAATTTTTTTTCGAATAATTTTTGTATTCGATTATTCGAATAATTTTTGTATTCGATTATTCGAATCATTTTTCATTCGCTTATGTTTTCCTATTTGATTGTGCGAAAGGAAATTTTTTTAATTTTTTTTACTCGAATAATTTGTATTCGTTTATTTGAAATATTTTTTATTCGATTAATCGAATAATTTTTATTCGAACAATTTGTTCATCTAATTGGATGAAAAATTTTGTGAAGAAATTTTCCTTAATTTCATGAAATTTTATTTAGAAAATAATTCTTAGAATCGGTTAATCGATTCGATTATAATAATAATCTTTTAGTAAGCGGTTACTCGATTAGTCAAACAAAAAGTTATTCGTTTATAAGTATAATCGATGATTGTATTAAACGAATGATCATTATTTTTTTTTGGAACGAATAATTCCTTATGTATTTAGTGAATAAACAGTTTTTAGTTTACTAAGTAAGTAATCGGTTGTTCGATTTATCGAATAATCGGTTTGTTCTATTTACCGAATAATCGAAAGTAATGGAATATAATTTATTTGTATAATCGAATAAATAATTATTTTGAAAAACGAATATCAGAATAATCGGTTAATCGATTAATCGAATAATCGGTTACGGAATTTTATTTCTTCATATAATTGACTAATAATTGATCACTCAATTAATCGCATAATTGCTTATTTCTTTAATGAATAAACGGTTTTTCGTTTACTGAGTAATCAGTTATTCGATTAACCGAATAATCGGTTTATTCGATAAATCAAATAATCGGTTACGGAATTGTATTTATTCATAAAATTAAATAAACACTTATTTTGAAAAACGAATATCTGAATAATCGGTTATTCGATTGGCAAAATAATCAGTTATTCGATTAACCAAATAATCAGTTATTCGGTTAAGAAGTTTTATTTACATATTTATATAATCGATTAAACAATTATATATATTGTAAAACTAATATCCGAATAATCGGTTATTCAATGAATCGATTATTCGATTAATCGGTTATTCGATTAACCGTTTATTCGATTAATCGGTTATTCATTTAACTGAATAATCGTTCATTCATAATTATTTATTTGATTACCCAAATAGTCGGTTATTCGAGTAACCGATTTATCGATTATTCGAGTAACCGATTAAATTTTCTTTATAGTATACAATATATCAATAATTTGTGTTTATTAGTTGTCTGAATCAAATATTCGGGTTTTATTATTCGATTATTCGAATAAATAGCTGTAAAATGTCTTAAAGTATAGAACAGCCCACCCAAACACAAAACTACACCTACAACACACACCCCACTAGTCAGTACATTTTCCAAAAAAAAACGTCCATAATATGATCATTTCGATAATAATGATGTTTATTAAGTGGTGCTGCTGCTACATACAGATGATGATGATGATGTCTCTGCTATCGGCTGACGTGTGGTCACCTTCAATTGATTGTGTATTATTTGTGAGCGCGTTGGGTGGGAGGAGGTTTGTTTTATTTCTCAAAAAAAAATTATTTAATTTCTGTTCGCTGTCGTCTATCTTTATCAACTATATTATGGAAATTATACAAAAAAAATGAAATTGAATTAAAGAGGAAAATAATAATACAAAACGTATAAATTTATAGCTCTAAATAAAGATATAAAATCATGTTTAATTACAAACGAATTTCATTTCAGTTTACTTTTTTTCTTGTAATTATAAATGACTCATTATTAGTAGTTAAATGGTCTTTTGTATGTCTTTTTTTTGCGTATTTAACGTTCAAAATAAAGTTCATGAAGTTTAATTAGCAAAAATTTATGAATTTTTAAGCATTCAAATGGAAATTTGCTGATAATAATTATAATAAAAAAAATGTTGTTGTTTGTTGGGTTTCTTCTATGTTCATTCATTGAAAATTGCATTGAAAAGTATTATGGGTCAAATTATCAATAAGCTTAAATTGGCGTCATACAGCAGTAATTAGTAGAGAATGTATGAAATGGTTATAGAAATATAATTTCGTTGGTTTTAGAGGTAAAATATTTTGTTTAGAAATAAGTAAAGGAAAAAGAAAGTTTATAGTCTAGTCTATAGTCTAGTCTATAGTCTAGTCTATAGTCTAGTCTATAGTCTAGTCTATAGTCTAGTCTATAGTCTAGTCTATAGTCTAGTCTATAGTCTAGTCTATAGTCTAGTCTATAGTCTACTATAGTCTAGTCTATAGTCTAGTCTATAGTCTAGTCTATAGCCTAGTCTATAGTCTAGTCTATAGTCTAGTCTCTAGTCTAGTCTATAGTCTAGCCTATAGTCCAGTCTATAGTCTAGTCTATAGTCTAGTCTATAGTCTAGTCTATAGTCTAGTCTATAGTCTAGTCTATAGTCTAGTCTATAGTCTAGTCTATAGACTAGTCTATAGTCTAGTCTATAGTCTAGTCCATAGTCTAGTCTATAGTCTAGTCTATAGTCTAGTCCATAGTCTAGTCCATAGTCTAGTCTATAGTCTAGTCCATAGTCTAGTCCATAGTCTAGTCTATAGTCTAGTCTATAGTCTAGCCTTGTCTATATTCTAGTCTATAGTCTAGTCTATAGTCTAGTCTATAGTCTAGTCTATAGTCTAGTCTATAGTCTAGTCTATAGTCTAGTCTATAGTCTAGTCTATAGTCTAGTCTATAGTCTAGTCTATAGTCTAGTCTATAGTCTAGTCTAGTCTATAGTCTAGTCTATAGTCTAGTCTATAGTCTAGTCTATAGTCTAGTCTATAGTCTAGTCTATAGTCTAGTCTATAGTCCTAGTCTATAGTCTAGTCTTAGTCTAGTCTATAGTCTAGTCTATAGTCTAGTCTATAGTCTAGTCTATAGTCTAGTCTATAGTCTAGTCTATAGTCTAGTCTATAGTCTAGTCTATAGTCTAGTCTATAGTCTAGTCTATAGTCTAGTCTATAGTCTAGTCTATAGTCTAGTCTATAGTCTAGTCTATAGTCTAGTCTATAGTCTAGTCTATAGTCTAGTCTATAGTCTAGTCTATAGTCTAGTCTATAGTCTAGTCTATAGTCTAGTCTATAGTCTAGTCTATAGTCTAGTCTATAGTCTAGTCTATAGTCTAGTCTATAGTCTAGTCTATAGTCTAGTCTATAGTCTAGTCTATAATCTAGTCTATAGTCTAGTCTATAGTCTAGTCTATAGTCTAGTCTATAGTCTAGTCTATAGTCTAGTCTATAGTCTAGTCTATAGTCTAGTCTATAGTCTAGTTATAGTCTAGTCTATAGTCTAGTCTATAGTCTAGTCTATAGTCTAGTCTATAGTCTAGTCTATAGTCTAGTCTATAGTCTAGTCTATAGTCTAGTCTATAGTCTAGTCTATAGTCTAGTCTATAGTCTAGTCTATAGTCTAGTCTATAGTCTAGTCTATAGTCTAGTCTTTAGTCTAGTCTTTAGTCTAGTCTATAGTCTAGTCTATAGTCTAGTCTATAGTCTAGTCTATAGTCTAGTCTATAGTCTAGTCTATAGTCTAGTCTATAGTCTAGTCTATAGTCTAGTCTATAGTCTAGTCTATAGTCTAGTCTATACTCTAGTCTATACTCTAGTCTATAGTCTAGTCT
The DNA here is from genome assembly GCF_015586225.1 of Lucilia sericata. Lineage (NCBI taxonomy): Eukaryota > Metazoa > Arthropoda > Insecta > Diptera > Calliphoridae > Lucilia > Lucilia sericata. The sequence continues at coordinate 487,152 of NW_023994173.1, read as the reverse complement.
ATAGTCTAGTCTATACTCTAGTCTATAGTCTAGTCTATAGTCTAGTCTATAGTCTAGTCTATAGTCTAGTCTATAGTCTAGTCTATAGTCTAGTCTATAGTCTAGTCTATAGTCTAGTCTTTAGTCTAGTCTTTAGTCTAGTCTATAGTCTAGTCTATAGTCTAGTCTTTAGTCTAGTCTATAGTCTAGTCTATAGTCTAGTCTATAGTCTAGTCTATAGTCTAGTCTATAGTCTAGTCTATAGTCTAGTCTATAGTCTAGTCTATAGTCTAGTCTATAGTCTAGTCTATAGTCTAGTCTATAGTCTAGTCTATAGTCTAGTCTATAGTCCTAGTCTATAGTCTATAGTCTAGTCTATAGTCTAGTCTATAGTCTAGTCTATAGTCTAGTCTTTAGTCTAGTCTATAGTCTAGTCTATAGTCTAGTCTATAGTCTAGTCTATAGTCTAGTCTATAGTCTAGTCTATAGTCTAGTCTATAGTCTAGTCTATAGTCTAGTCTATAGTCTAGTCTATAGTCTAGTCTATAGTCTAGTATTAGTCTAGTCTATAGTCCTAGTCTATAGTCTAGTCTATAGTCTAGTCTATAGTCTAGTCTATAGTCTAGTCTATAGTCAGTCTATAGTCTAGTCTATAGTCTAGTCTATAGTCCTAGTCTATAGTCTAGTCTATAGTCTAGTCTATAGTCTAGTCTATAGTCTAGTCTATAGTCTAGTCTATAGTCTAGTCTATAGTCTAGTCTATAGTCTAGTCTATAGTCTAGTCTATAGTCTAGTCTATAGTCTAGTCTAGTCTATAGTCTAGTCTATAGTCTAGTCTATAGTCTAGTCTATAGTCTAGTCTATAGTCTAGTCTATAGTCTAGTCTAGTCTATAGTCTAGTCTATAGTCTAGTCTAGTCTATAGTCTAGTCTAGTAGTCTATAGTCTAGTCTATAGTCTAGTCTATAGTCTAGTCTATAGTCTAGTCTATAGTCTAGTCTATAGTCTAGTCTATAGTCTAGTCTATAGTCTAGTCTATAGTCTAGTCTATAGTCTAGTCTATAGTCTAGTCTATAGTCTAGTCTATAGTCTAGTCTATAGTCTAGTCTATAGTCTAGTCTATAGTCTAGTCTATAGTCTAGTCTATAGTCTAGTCTATAGTCTAGTCTATAGTCTAGTCTATAGTCTAGTCTATAGTCTAGTCTATAGTCTAGTCTATAGTCTAGTCTAGTCTAGTCTATAGTCTAGTCTATAGTCTAGTCTATAGTCTAGTCCTATAGTCTAGTCTATAGTCTAGTCTATAGTCTAGTCTATAGTCTAGTCTATAGTCTAGTCTATAGTCTAGTCTATAGTCTAGTCTATAGTCTAGTCTATAGTCCTAGTCTATAGTCTAGTCTATAGTCTAGTCTATAGTCTTAGTCTATAGTCTAGTCCTATAGTCTAGTCTATAGTCTAGTCTATAGTCTAGTCTATAGTCTAGTCTATAGTCTAGTCTATAGTCTAGTCTATAGTCTAGTCTATAGTCTAGTCTATAGTCTAGTCTATAGTCTAGTCTATAGTCTAGTCTATAGTCTAGTCTATAGTCTAGTCTATAGTCTAGTCTATAGTCTAGTCTATAGTCTAGTCTATAGTCTAGTCTATAGTCTAGTCCTATAGTCTAGTCTATAGTCTAGTCTATAGTCTAGTCTATAGTCTAGTCTATAGTCTAGTCTATAGTCTAGTCTATAGTCTAGTCTATAGTCTAGTCTATAGTCTAGTCTATAGTCTAGTCTATAGTCTAGTCTATAGTCTAGTCTATAGTCTAGTCTATAGTCTAGTCTATAGTCTAGTCTATAGTCTAGTCTATAGTCTAGTCTATAGTCTAGTCTATAGTCTAGTCTATAGTCTAGTCTATAGTCTAGTCTATAGTCTAGTCTATAGTCTAGTCTATAGTCTAGTCTATAGTCTAGTCTATAGTCTAGTCTATAGTCTAGTCTATAGTCTAGTCTATAGTCTAGTCTATAGTCTAGTCTATAGTCTAGTCTATAGTCTAGTCTATAGTCTAGTCTATAGTCTAGTCTATAGTCTAGTCTATAGTCTAGTCTATAGTCTAGTCTATAGTCTAGTCTGTAGTCTAGTCTATAGTCTAGTCTATAGTCTAGTCTATAGTCTAGTCTATAGTCTAGTCTATAGTCTAGTCTATAGTCTAGTCTATAGTCTAGTCTATAGTCTAGTCTATAGTCTAGTCTATAGTCTAGTCTATAGTCTAGTCTATAGTCTAATCTATAGTCTAGTCTATAGTCTAGTCTATAGTCTAGTCTATAGTCTAGTCTATAGTATAACCTTTGGTTAATGTTTAAGAATCTTTTAAACTTAACAAAATTCATTGTCACTGATTTATTGAAAATCATCCAAGGAGCTGGAAGATCTTTAAGTTTTATTTATTTAAATTATTTTCTATCACAAATTGTAATTTATTATTTCATTTAAATTATTTTATGCTAAAAATTTCCTAAATTAAACTATTTAGCCGAAAAAATAGCGGTAAACTGAGAGATGTCTAACAAAAGATCTTAAAAAGAAGCAAAACAAAAACAAACCCACAAAACCACAAGACAAGTTTAAACAAGTTTTAGTTTATTTTTATAAAAATTTAGCTAATTTATAAAATAAAAATAGTTCTCTATAAAAAAAAATAAAAATTCTTAACAAAAAATATTCACACCTAATCATGGGGGTAAGTCTTAGCGAAAAAAACGTAAATGTGTTTAAAATAAAACAACAAAACCAAAATGTGAAAATGAAAAATAAACACAGACACACCAAAGAAAAGAAAAAAACACAAGAAATAAAAATAAAATTTAATAAAAAATAGATAAAGCTATAAGTAATAAAATGAAATTATTTAAAGATAATTATGATTTATTTAAAAAAATTTAACTTACTTTCCAATAAACGCTGTATTAAACTGTCAACATTTAGATCAAAATCCGCCATGATGTTAATTACTTGTTGTTGTTTGATGTTTTGTTATTATTTGTTTTTAATATCTTTTGCTGTTGTTGTTTATTATTGTTTTCAAATAATTGACAAGTTAAAGATGTAGCTTTTTTTCTTTTAGTTTTGTCACTTATTAGAGTTGTAGTTGTTTTTGTTTTTTAAATTGAATGATAATTTTACTCACTTTTGCTACTCTCTTTTTATTATACTAATAAAGAAAATGCACTAATTTGTTTTTATTTTTTCTTAGATATTCCAATTGGAGTAAGCAACTCGATTATGTTGTTGGTTTTTTTTTTTTTTTTTGTAGTATTTTGTTTTAGTAATTAGAATTTAAAGAAAAAAACCTAAAGAAATAAGCTAAATACAATAAAAAAATAGAAAATGTGTTAAATTTCTATAAAAAACACGCACTAATTATAAAAATATACACACGCTATAGAAAAACTTAAAGTTGTTGTAGTAGTTGTTGTTATTATTGTTCTTGTTTATAATTTATTTGAAAATTTTCACAAAATGAAAAAAAGTTCTTTCTAAGCAGCGGCGCGCAACTACTGAGGTGATGACGAAAACTCGTAAAAATAAACTCAAAATAGAATACGTACAACAACAACAATGAAAAAACAGCAATAAATTTATGAAAAAACAGATATTCAATGATTCACTACACAAAACCAGAACAGAGCAGAAAAAAAAATTGTATGAAAACCCAATTAGAATTAAAACAAAATTAAGAAAAAAAACACCCGAAAAAAACGCTAAAATTCCTCTACACTTTTCTTTCTAAGGGCGTGTTTGTTTTTACTTTAAGTTTTTAAAGCTTTATTTTAATAAAAACACTAAATTTCTTTTTAAAAAATTAAAATTTCTTTTCTTTTATTTCCTCTGTATAAAGGTTTTTATCTTTTTTTTTTCTCCACAAAAAACTTTTCACCCAAAAATCTTTCTTAAATCATTATTTTTTCCCTTTTGACACTTCTTTTTTTTTCTAGTTTGCTTTTATTTTAATTCTTCTTTTATTTTTTTTTTTTGCTTTAATAACTTTTTTGGTTTTTTATAAAAGTTTTCTTTTTATAAATTTCTTACAGAAACTTCAATTTTCTTAAGATTTTTATTAGATATTTTTGTTTAAATTACTTTTTTTTTGTAATTTTTCTCTTTTTTTCTATTACCGTCCGTGTTTTTAGCCCTTTATATTCATTAACGTTTTACAACCAAACATGACCACCGCAAAATAAAACTGAATAAAATTTTAGCCTGTTTTTTTCTATTCTTCTATTTCTTCTTTTTATTTTAGTTCTTCAAGTTACCAGACGTTATTAAAAAGCTTTCTTAAATGTCAAAATATAAGCTGGCAACTCGTCCTCTTATGGCAATACTTTAGTGTGGCATTATATTACTTTATACAGCAGTAAACTTGGCAGCACTTTTAACAATGAAGTCATTTGAACCGTTATGTTAATTTATCTTTGTTTTTTCCCACCGATTTTACAGAAACAATATTAGATATTATTAACATATAAAAAAGAAATTAAAAAAATTAATGCTTTTAATGAAGGTATAGTTATAGAATTCACAAATGATACGCAAAAGTTCCCATATAAAATTAAAAATATTTGTTTAAGTTTCCTTTTTTCCTTTCGCTTTTCCAGGGTTTTTAGTTTTTGCTAATTTGCCCTCTTCCATCAATTTCATACATTCCTTATTAACCTCAAAAAGCAATTCCACTTCGTCCTTTATAAAATCCAATTGTTTTTCGATTTCGTGACGTTGAAAGACCGGGTCAATATCTATAATTATTAAAAAAAAGAATGAAAAAACTGGAACAGATTTTGAAAAGAACTATAACAGTACTATAAGAGAACAAGAACAGAACTACATACATCTAAAACAAAACTGGAACAAAACTAGAACTGAACTTAAACTGAACTAGAATAGAACAAGAACAGAACTAGAACAGAACTAGAACAGAACTAGAACAGAACTAGAACAGAACTAAAACAGAACTAGAACTGAACTAGAACAAAACTAGAACAGAACTAGAACAGAACTAGAACAGAACTAGAACAGAACTGGAACAGAACTAGAACAGAACTAGAACAGAACTAGAACAGAACTGGAACAGAACTAGAACAGAACTAGAACAGAACTAGAACAGAACTGGAACAGAACTAGAACAGAACTAGAACAGAACTAGAACAGAACTGGAACAGAACTAGAACAGAACTAGAACAGAACAAACTAGAACAGAACTAGAACAGAACTAGAACAGAACTAGAACAGAACTAGAACAGAACTAGAACAGAACTAGAACAGAACTAGAACAGAACTAGAACAGAACTAGAACAGAACTAGAACAGAACTAGAACAGAACTAGAACAGAACTAGAACTAGAACAGAACTAGAACAGATTAGAAACAGAACTAGAACATAACTAGAACAGAACTAGAACAGAACTAGAACAGAACTAAAACAGAACTAGAACTGAACTAGAACAAAACTAGAACAGAACTAGAACAGAACTAGAACAGAACTAAACAGAACTAGAACAGAACTAGAACAGAACTAGAACAGAACTAGAACAGAACTGGAACAGAACTAGAACAGAACTAGAACAGAACTAGAACAGAACTAGAACAGAACTAGAACAGAACTAGAACAGAACTAGAACAGAACTAGAATAGAACTAGAACAGAACTAGAACAGAACTAGAACAGAACTAGAACAGAACTAGAATAGAACTAGAACAGAACTAGAACAGAACTAGAACAGAACTAGAACAGAACTAGAACAGAACTATAAAAGAACTAGAACAGGACTATAACAGAACTAGAACAGAACTAGAACAGAACTAGAACAGAACTAGAACATAACTAGAACAGAACTAGAACAGAACTAGAACAGAACTAGAACAGAACTAGAACAGAACTAGAACAGAACTAGAACAGAACTAGAACAGAACTAGAAACAGAACTAGAACAGAACTAGAACAGAACTAGAACAGAACTAGAACAGAACTAGAACAGAACTAGAACAGAACTAGAACAGAACTAGAAACAGAACTAGAACAGAACTAGAACAGAACTAGAACAGAAACTAGAACAGAACTAGAACAGAACTAGAACAGAACTAGAACAGAACTAGACAGAACTAGAACAGAACTAGACAGAACTAGAACAGAACTATAAAAGAACTAGAACAGGACTAGAACAGAACAGAACTAGAACAGAACTAGAACAGAACTAGAACAGAACTAGAACAGAACTAGAACAGAACTAGAACAGAACTAGAACGAACTAGAGAACTAGAACAGAACTAGAACAGAACTAGAACAGAACTATAACAGAACTAGAACAGAACTAGAACAGAACTAGAACAGAACTAGAACAGAACTAGAACAGAACTAGAACAGAACTAGAACAGAACTAGAACAGAACTAGAACAGAACTAGAACAGAACTAGAACAGAACTAGAACAGAACTAGAACAGAACTAGAACAGAACTAGAACAGAACTAGAACAGAACTAGAACAGAACTAGAACAGAACTAGAACAGAACTAGAACAGAACTAGAACAGAACTAGAACAGAACTAGAACAGAACTAGAACAGAACTAGAACAGAACTAGAACAGACTAGAACAGAACTAGAACAGAATTGGAACAGAACTAGAACTAGAACAGAACTAGAACTGAACTAGAACAGAACTAGAACCGAACTAGAACAGAACTAGAACAGAACTAGAACTAGAACAGATCTAGAACAGAACTAGAACAGAACTAGAACAGAACTAGAACAGAACTAGAACTAGAACAGAACTAGAACAGAACTAGAACAGAACTAGAACAGAACTAGAACAGAACTAGAACAGAACTAGAACAGAACTAGAACAGAACTAGAACAGAACTAGAACAGAACTAGAACAGAACTAGAACAGAACTAGAACAGAACTAGAACAGAACTAGAACAGAACTAGAACAGAACTAGAACAGAACTAGAACAGAACTAGAACAGAACTAGAACAGAACTAGAACAGAACTAGAACAGAACTAGAACAGAACTAGAACAGAACTAGAACAGAACTAGAACAGAACTAGAACAGAACTAGAACAGAACTAGAACAGAACTAGAACAGAACTAGAACAGAACTAGAACAGAACTAGAACAGAAGTAGAACAGAACTAGAACCGAACTAGAACCGAACTAGAACAGAACTAGAACAAAACTAGAACAGAACTAGAACAGAACTAGAACAGAACTTGAACAGAACTAGAACTGAACTAGAATAGAACTACAATAGAACTACAATAGAACTAGAACAGAACTACAATAGAACTAGAAAAGAACTAGAACAGAACTACAGTAGAACTAGAAAAATTTACTCACTTCTCCTCTTACACAACAAACGATACATATAGTGCACCCCATCTAAAGATCGATCCTTATTTAAATCATGATTTGCCACCGTGTTCTTAGCATTGGCCATAATTTTCTCCCATTTTGAACATTCAGCACGCGCCTGATTATACGAACGCTCCAACTGAGCCAAATCGTTTTTCAAACCCAATACCGTTAGAGCGGCCTCATTGGTAACCTTAACCATACGTTTGCGCATTTCTTCAATTTCTTGGATCTTTTGCTGCTCCAAGCGGGAAATTTCCACTTGGGCCAGCACTGAAAACATAAAACAATTAGAAATTTGTGAGGGAAATATTTCGTTGCCACTAACGGACTCACTTAAAGCATCACAACGATCCATGCAATCTTTAACGGATACAAAGATATCAGACTTATCTACAACTTCCTGTAGAACTTTTTCATAAGGTTCAAATTCCTTGACAGTGGCCTTTAGAACTTCACGGAATTGGGCTACAGTATAAAAGAAAATATTTTGAAGTCTGATTTCTCTGTAAAAGGTTCCTTAACATACCTAACTCCTCGATACTATTCTTGTATTTCTTTATATCCTCCTTGACCACCTCATGCATGGCAGTTTCTTCAGCCACCTTTTTCTCGGCTATACGTTTTTTATCCACGCAATCTTTAATAAAACTATTAACCTCTATAAAACGTTTGCGTAAATCTCCATGAATTTTATATAATTTGCGTATACGACTGGCATTACTGGCCGTTTGCCTTTTAGCGTTTTCTAACATTTCCTCCTGCAGTCGCAACATGGCGGCATGTTCACGTTCATTGCGTATGAAAAGCAGTTCTACAGAATCTCCGGCCGAGTCCCAATTGGGCGGTTTGCTAGAGATTATTCGGGTTAAAAAATAATTTGAAAATTTTAATGGAAGAGAAAAACTTACACAAAAAAAGCATCTTGCTGTTTGGATTCTATATAATCCCCTACAGCCTTTTCGGGACTCAAGTCCAAATTACCAATAACATCAATTTTAGTTGTAGGCTTTAAACGAGGCATTTAAAATGATTTTAACAAAATATATATTTAATTATTTCTGCTAAGATAGCTTTTTTGATATAGAAAGGAAAATATAAGTCTGAATTTAAAAGTTTTATCGTTATTTCGTAAAATTGTTATGACAACTCAATGTAGGGTTCTATAGTTGAAACGAAAAGTCGACTTTTCGACTTTTTGCATTTAGTCAAAAGTCGACTTTTCGACCTTTCGACTTTTTCCATTTTATGAAAAGTCGATTTTTCGACCTTTTTCATTTATTTAAAAGTCGACTTTTCGACTTTTTCCGACTTTTCGACTTTTTCCGACTTTTTTCGACTTTTCGACTTTTTTCGACTTTTTTCAACTTTTCGATTTTTTACGACTTTTTGACTATTTTCGACTTTTTTTCGACTTTTTTCGACTATTTTTTACTTTTTTCGAGTTTTTTCCGACTATTTTAGAGTTTTTGACCTCTTTTCCACTTTTTTAAAATTTTCGACTATTTTCGACTTTTTCCGACTTTTCGACTTTTTCCGACTTTTCGACTTTTTTCGACTTTTCGACTTTTTTCGACTTTCTTCGACTTTTTTCGACTTATCGACTTTTTTCGACTTTTCGACTTTTTTCGACTTTCCGACTTTTCGACTTTTTTCGACTTTTATTTACAAAGTCGACTTTTCGACTTTTTTCATAGACGATAGTCGAGTTATCGACTTTTTTGGAACAAAATAGTCGACTTCGATTTTTCGACTTTTTTCGACAAAAAGTCGATTGTTCGATTATTCGAAAGTCGATTTATAGAACCCTAACTCAATGTAGAAAAAATATCATGTGGCAACTTTGCCAGTGTTGTCATGGTTTTAAATCAGTCATGGGCAAACACATACCACCATGTGTATATTTGTGTGCGTTAAGCAGCAGAGAGATGACTGCACGTTATAACAAAATGGTGGTACACTGAGAAAAGTTTTGAAATTTGTTTTCTATTGCAAATACTTTTTACGACGAGAAAAACTCATGAACTTTTGGGCATTTTAAACAAAAATGGAATAAAGGGAAAGAGTTTTTCATTTAAGAAAAGTAGTAGTATTTTTAAAAAGTAGTATTAAATAAAACTACTGAAATATCATTAAGAAAATCATGACTTTCTATTCGATTTCGAACTTTTAAGGGATATTACCGAGATATTAACTGAACTTAATTTAAAGTTCAACTAATCTATCCAAATCAATGTTTCCTTTATATTCCTTAATACGCAATAAGTCACGAATGTGTTGATCGGTAACCTTTTAATTGCAACAACTTTACTTTTCTGTCATGTCCCCTAAGGTCATTTAAGGGTCCATGGCAAGTTTCATAATGCCTTTTCAAAAAAAAATAAAGCTTTTCTACATATAATTTTATAACATACGACGCATTGTGCCTCACCGTCCATGTTTTCTATAAAAAAGAAATCATTTTCCCAATTTATATCAAACATTTTGCTAGGTGTAATAAAAGAGAAAAAATCATAAGCATAAAAAAATCCGCAACGTGATCTTGCTTCTACAAAAGCTGAACAGCAACTGATTTGATTTTGATCTCTGAGATCATAACAAAGCAACAAACAAGTGGTCATTTTAGTAAAACACAGACACACTAATACACACAAGCTTATAGTGTAGGTGTGTCAACAAAGCGTCAGCAGAATTTCTTGGCCTATGCACGCGTGCATTAGAATTTCAGTTTTGCTCGTGACTGTTTTAAATTAAAGCTCAGCAAATAAGCAGTTGACATATTACAAAGTTTTTTTCATTGAAAACATATTCAATATTCCGACTAAAATTAAAAACTTTTTTTATTATTTTTTTAATAATTAATTATTTTTTATTTTTAATTAATTTTAAGACAATAAATTACAGCGTTTTATTTTTTTCATTTAGTACAATACGTTTTATATATATTTTTTTGTTTTTTTTAATTATATTTTAATTTTATTTATTAATATTTAGTTATTATTAAAAATTAATAATATAATAATTTTTATTCGTGGTTTTGTGAATTTATGAACATTGAACATTTTTTAATATATTTTTTTGGATTTTTTCGTATATAATTTTTGACGGTAATGTTAAAAATGTTATGGTTTTTATATATATTTTTTTAATTTTATTGTTTAACTATTAAAAAATTAATAAAAAAGAAAAATTTTTGGAAAGAATTTTATTGTTGTGTTTTCGAAAAGGTTATGCGGTTATTTGATAACTTGAGCTTAAATACTACGAGAACCAACCCAAAACTGATTTAAGAATTGAACTAAATCTAATTCAGAACTGAACAAGAACTAGAACAGAACTAGAAACGAACTAGAAACGGATTAGAACAGAACTAGAACAAAACTAGAACAGCACTATGACAGAGCTAGAACAGATCTAGAACAGAACTGGAACTAGAACTGAACTAAAACTGAACTAGAATTGAACTCGAACTGAACTAGAACTGAACTAGAACTGAACTAGAACTGAACTAGAACTGAACTAGAACTGAACTAGAACTAGAACTGAACTAGAACTGAACTAGAACTAGAACTGGACTAGAACTGAACTAGAACTGAACTAGAACTGAACTAGAACTGAACAAGAGCTGAACTAGAACTGACCTAGAACTGAACTAAAACTGAAATAGAACTGAACTAGAACTGAAGTAGAACTGAACTAGAACTGAACTAGAACTGAACTAGATCCGAACTAGGGCTGAACTAGAACTGAACTAGAACTGGAACTAAATTAGAACTAGAACTAAACTTTATTATTATTATTATTATTCTTTATTAGATTATAATTTAATTATAAACTAATACAAATTATAGAGCACTAGCTGCTAAGACTATCGGCTCTTAAGGTAGTCAACAAATCGATCATAATAAAAAATAAATAAAAAAGGAAAAAATAAAATAACTTATATATTCATTAATTTCATAAAACTAAATTACTCGTTAAAATAAAAAAAAAAAAAAAAAAAAAAAAAAAAAATATTTTCATAGAAAAAAAAATAAAATAGGAAAGCAGTGACATTTAAAATACAATTAATCTAATTCGAAATAAAATTAATTCACAAAATATATATATATCAAAATTAAATAATAAATCCAGTTCTGGTTATAAATTCATTTATCTTCAATATGTTGTCAAGCGATGGTGTTTTCAGTAACTCTCTGGGGTTGGAAGATCCAAAAATGTCATCTCTGATATCTTGAAAATAACTGCAGTGTAAAAGAATGTGATCGACAGAGAGATCCATGTTACATTTTGGACAGGCTGACGATGAATCCCGGTTAAAAAGAAAATTGTGTGTCACATATGTATGACCTAAGCGTAAGCGTGAAAAAATTCTGATTTGTTGTCTGTGAATTCCCGTAGGATATTTGGGTTGGTCGCAATTTAGATTTAACTCTTTATAATGAGGATGGAAATAATCAGCCCATTCAGATATTCTTCTTTTCCGTACAACATTCTTAATAAGTGCTTTTATATCCGCCTTTTCAGTTTGATGTTCCATTAAAATCGGGGCACTATTAGCAAATTTGGCGGCTTTATCAGCATTAGTATTGCCTAAAATGTTCTTATGACCTGGTATCCATAATACCCTCAGATTGTCAGAATTACATATCAGAAGATCGCGGATGTGATTAACAGTGTTCCAATTCCGTGATAGGGGGCTACGTATTGCGTTAACAACTGACAAGCTATCAGTGCAAATTACTGTTTTCCGTCCATCCTGTAGTGCTATGAAAATGGCATTGATTATAGCCGCTGCTTCCGCAGTAAATATAGAGGCGTATTCAGGAAGAATCTTCATACGAAGGACAGTACCGTCTTTATCCACAATTGCATAAGATGAAATTCCATTATCCACCCTAGAACCATCAGTGAAATAAAAATTCCAACCATCTTCAGCTAAAGCTACTTCCTTTTCCAGATAGCGCTGGATAAAAATTTCGTCCGAGTATTCATGTTTATTAAATACGGATAAGGAAATATCACACAATTTATCATCAAAAAACCAAGGAGGATATCTACATTTAATAGGTTTTCCGGGTATATATATGTCCAGAGAAATTGCAAGGCGAATAGATTCACCTATTGCTGATGGTATACGATATAATCTTTTAGCAATAAATTGCTTTTGAACGTCAACATCAATTATCGAGTTGTTTGGAAATATTATTTTTGGCAATAATTTCAATTTAGCCTCATTTATACGTTCTTCAATTGATGGTAAACCGGATTCCGCTAATAAATTTTTAATTGGAGTGGTCCGGAAAGCATACACACTAGATCTGATAGCTTGATGATAAACACTCTTTATCAGGCTTATATTTGTCTTTGCAGTATTCCCAGTTAAAAATAGTGCGTAATCAATTTTACTCAGAATCAATGTTCTAGTGAGGTATGTTAAGGTGTTAATATGGATACAACTTTTCCTGCTGGAAAGAAAACCAATAATGTTAGCTCTCTTAACTAACGATCTCTTAAGATATAAGAAATGATCTCTCCATGAATAATTTCTCGCAAATATAATACCCAGTATTTTCAATTGATCCACATTGTCCACTGTATAATCCCCAATGGACAAGTTATGTTGATTTACATCGCAAATTCTCTTCCTACAAACATGTAGTTTTTTGGTTTTCGAAGTAGATATTTTAGCACCAGATTTTGATGACCAACTGCAGATTTCGTCCAATACATTCTGTAATAAATCGTTACACTCAGCATTACTATTCTTCTTACAGAATATATACAAATCATCAGCATAAATGCAGTGATCTATGTATTTGTGTTTATTAATTATTAAACTGATCTCATTGAATGCGATAGAAAACAGGATAACTGACAAAGGTGAACCCTGCGGAATTCCATTGTATAATTCATAGGATATAGAATAAGTACTATTTATTCTAACTCGGAATCTGCGATCTGTCAGATATGATTTCACATAATTAAAAATCTTGGGACCAACCTTCCATTTGTTCAATACATCCAAAATAACATGAGCATTAACCCTATCGAAAGCCTTCTCAAAATCAATTGAGAGGATGGAAACGTGGTTGTGTGATGAAAGGGCTTTTGTAATAAATAAATCTATGTGCAGGAGAGCATCCGTACAACTTCTACCAGATTTAAATGCTACTTGATTCTTAGCAATAAGACATTCTCTTTCGGTAAACCATGACAACCGGTTAGCAATAATTTTCTCCAGTACTTTGCTAAGACAAGACAATAAGGAAATAGGACGATATGCTTTAACATCAAGAGAGTTGACGTTGGTCTTAGGAATAGGCACTACTGTAGCTGTTTTCCACTCGAAGGGAATTATATTCTTATCCATTATCTCATTATAAAGTGAAAGTAATCTCCTTTTTGCGTTAAGACTAGTCTGTTTTATCATATCATATGATATCCTGTCATAACCAGGCGTTAAACCACTAACCTTATTCAAGCAATAAAAAAGTTCAGAAAGAGTTATATCATTTTCCATTTGTCTAGTGTTAAAATTCAACGTTTCGTTGGATAAGGTGCCAATAAATTCAACTTTCAAGCGATTATATTCCTCAGAAAAATTGCCATCAGAAGAGTAATTTGACCATACATTTGCAAAGGAATCAGCTATATCATAAGCTTCAGTAATGATGTGGTCATCCGATTTAATAGCTATTATTTGTCTATTCACATTATTGTTCGATAATCTATTAATCTTACTCCAAATTTCACTGACTGATGAGTCTCGATTGATGCTATTCGTAAAATTCTTATAGCTACTTTTCCTCTGTATTCTCATTTCTCTACGGAATATTGCGTTGTCCTTTTTGTACAATATCAAATTAGAAGTTGTGGGAGATTTTTTAAAATTCCGCCATGAAATTATTTTCGCCTCACGCAATTTAGAAAGTTCTTTATTCCACCATGGAACATTCGTTTTACCTTTTAGAGAAGATTGTGGAATTGATATGTTGGCCGCTGTTCTCATTGCCTTTGTAATCGACGAAGCTTCCCTATTGATATTCATAGATTGTGGTCTTTTTTCCAGCTCCGAATCAACTATATCAGAGTATTTTGTCCAATCAGCTAACTTCATAAGAAATTTACGATTATAATTAAATCTTCGGTTATCATTTTTCAGACGAATTTTCACAATAATAGGGAAATGATCACTGTTATACATCTCGTCCAATATATTCCATGATGTTGAAAATAATAAACTTTGAGAGCATAAGGAAACATCAATATGTGTAAACGTACCATGAGTGGAAAAGTGGGTGGGTCGGCCATCATTCAAAATGTATAAATCGGAAGAAATTATCGCACTTTCCAACGTGTTTCCCCTATGGTTATTGCCCGAAGAGCCCCAAGCTACATTCCAGGCATTAAAGTCGCCAATAACCAGCTTAGGTGTTGTAGTGGAGTCAAATAAATCAGTGAGTTCCCGCTTAGAGAATGGTTGACATGGTGGTATATATATTGAAATTATAGAAAACGTTATGTCCAGTTGTATTTCAATTATCAGAGACTGCAGTGTTGAGTTTACATGAACAATTCTATGAGGTATATTGTTCTTTATCATTATTCCAACGCCTTGTTTAGATGAGATGTTACTGGGTGAATTGAAGAAATAGGCAGAATAGCCTTTAGGTGGAATAGGGTTAAAATTATATGAACAGTGTGTTTCCTGAATGGATATTAGTGATGGGTTGTGCTCCTTAATTAAAAGCTGCAATTCATTTATATTGTTAATGAAACCTTTCATGTTCCACTGCAATATACGAAAATCAGCCATGATGACGTCATAACAAAAAAGTAAAATTTAATTTACTTAGGTTAGATGTTGTAGAGCACGACGCCATGATGAATGTACGTAAATTAGCCATCAGAGTTATCCATCCTATCGGATGATGGTAAGAAATATTGATCCTTATTGATAAGATCCTGAGTTATCTTTCCAAGGGGGGAAGATAAATCACAAATATTTTCATTTTCAGTGTCAATTTTTCCAGTTTCTGTATTTACTTTAGAAGGTTCTGTAGATTTTGTTTGTAGTTTTGAGGTAGAATTATCTGCTGATTTTGGTGGTTCGGAAGGTTCCGATGATTTACTATTGTTCGTTGTCTTAGATTTTTTAGATTTCGATGATGAAGTAGATGCACGTGTGTCTATTTCATTTGATGAAGAACTATATGAGTCTCGTCGGGGAAGTTTCTTTGTAGCTTTATCCATTTTTGGAGATGTTGCATTCCGTTTTTGTTGAGATTTTTTTGTCTTATTCAAATTTGCAGGTTCCTGCACAATTTCGGTGAAGGTTTGTCGAAGATTAGTCTGAGTTGGTGTCTTTAAGTAAATTTCATATTTTCTCTTCGCAGCGCCAAAGGAGCATTTTTCCAATGTTTTAATCTTAATGATTTCCTTTTGTTGAATGAAACGAGGGCAGTTTTTATCCGAGGATGGGTGCTCATCACGACAATTGGCACATTGAAGACGAGTACAGTCATCTGGTTCATGAGGTGGGAGGTTACATTTATCACAAGAGGCTTGATTAGAACATTTATTCTTGGTATGTCCCAGAAGTTGGCAGTTGCGACAACGCATAGGGTTAGGAAAATAAGTTTTAACCTTAACCTTATACCAAGCTACATCGATAACTTTCGGTAAGTTATACAAATTAAATGTTAGGACCATATTACCATTAAACTGGATGGAACCATCATCATTTTTGGTGGTGAATTTATATACCGAAACTACTCCCTGAGATTTAAGCTCAGAAACAATTTCGTCATCAGGTACGTCCTTTAAACAAGGTGCATATACAACTCCCTTAACAAAGTTCAAAGTCTCATGAAGTTGGACTTTGATCTCACATAAATTTAGTAATGTTTTCGCCTTCAAGAATTTGTTTGCAATGACCTGGTTACGGACCAAAATCAAAAGGTTACCATCTCTAAGTTGACTAATGGAGTCTATTAGTGTTGAAATTGCGTTCAATCCTCTGTGTATAATGAATGGGCTTAATTTTCCCAATTGATTATCCTTCGATGATATTACAAGGTATTTAGGATCACTAAGTGTAGTGTTCGGCCTGGGTGTAGGTAGCTGAGGTTGATCAAAAAAGTCGCCAAGAATGGCAAACCTATTCGATGAAAGATTTGGTGGCCCGGGGGCCATTTTTTAATTGTCCGCTATGTACTATATGTAATTAATTGTTCACACTACAGATCACAAAAACAAAACTATTTACAAAAATTTAGTGAAGTAAAGTCCAAAGCAAAAAAAAAAAAAAAAAAAAAAAAAAAAAAAAAAAAATAACTGTAAACCGTTATTCTATACAAACAAGTCACAATATAATCAACGCACGTCTGTACTCAGTGAGTGATGATCGATGACTGAACTAAACTTTAACAGAACTAGAACCGAACTAATTTAGAATTGTTTCAAAACTTTTCTATTATCGATGTAGAACCGAACTAGTGATCTAAAAATTATTTTGAATTGTAGAACTGGGTACAACTGATTTAGAATTATTGATCAGTTGAGTTTAAATGCAAAATGATATCTGTAACATAGTTTTTAATTTTTAACATATTTTGGTAAATTGCTAATAAATAACCGAATAACCTTTGTCTCATATTTGAGAATATTCTCTCTGTAGCATGTTGGTTAAAGGAGCTACTTAATTTAATAAGCCTTTGTTGTTGATAAACCTAAGGTTAAATTTTTGTGATGGTTGTCTAGAACTATATACTGTTAATAATGTATATATTATTGGCCCAAAAATAGATAGAAAGCATGGTGGCGTTATTTAACAAATACTTGAAATTAGTTAAATTAATAGGAAATTTTAATATTATTATACAAATATGTTTATATAATTAATATAATTTTTATTTAAATATTTACTAGTGATTTCAAATTTATAGTAGAGTGTTTCTTGTTAGGATCGTTGGTTTATAATTTTTTTAGGAAATATTATTTTGTTAAAAATTTAAGCTTTTAATATATTTTTGTAAATTTTAGCCAACAATTTTTATTAAATTCAAATTTTTAAATAGTTTGTATTTGTGCTAATGTTTATTAATAATGTAAAAACCAGCAAAAAAAAAAAATATTTAAATAAAATGTTTAAAGAAATTTGCGCCTTAACCCATTTCCAATTTTCACATTTCATACATTTAAATTAGTTGCCATCCCTGATATTACCGTATAATATCAATGATGTCAACTGCTTGGATTTTTAAAGTTGCCACCTTGCTTCTTATCCATTTACTGGTTTTTAGTGTATACGTTTTATAATTTTATATTTTTACTAATTTATTAAAGAAAAATTTATGTTTCGCTTTATTACTGTTTTTTCTTAAGTTTTTTTTTTTTTTTGTATATTCTGTTGAAATTTGCCACTATTTGTTGTTTTAAATTTTAGGAGTCTTGGTTTTGGTTTCATATTGCAGTTACTTCTTTATATATGTATGTGTGTGTGTTCGTTCATAATTTCGGCCCAAGGAGACATTATTTTTAACAGGAATTCATCTTAACGGTACTTAGGCTGTAATTATTTGTATCTGAAAAAAGAAGAAACGAAATAAATGAAATTTGTTCAAATTTTTAATAAAAATACACAAAAAACATTTAGAGTTTTGTAAATTAGTTATAATTGGGAGTTTAAATACACTTAAGATTATATTTAAAGAAAGTAATTGGTGATTTTTTTATTTCATTTCCGGTTCTAGTTCAGTTAAGTTCTAATTCTGTTGTTTTTTTTAAGTTCTAGTTCAGTTCTAGTTCATTTCTAGTTCAGTTCTAATTCAGTTCTAGTTCAGTTCTAGTTCAGTTCTAGTTCAGTTCTAGTTCAGTTCTAGTTCAGTTCTAGTTCAGTTCTAGTTCAGTTCTAGTTCAGTTCTAGTTCAGTTCTAGTTCAGTTCTAGTTCAGTTCTAATTCGGTTCTAGTTCAGTTCTAGTTCTAGTTCAGTTCTAGAACAGTTCTAGTTCAGTTCTAGTTCAGTTCTAGTTCAGTTCTAGTTCAGTTCTAGTTCAGTTCTAGTTCAGTTCTAGTTCAGTTCTAGTTCAGTTCTAGTTCAGTTCTAGTTCAGTTCTAGTTCAGTTCTAGTTCAGTTCTAGTTCAGTTCTAGTTCAGTTCTAGTTCAGTTCTAGTTCAGTTCTAGTTCTAGTTCAGTTCTAGTTCAGTTCTAGTTCAGTGCTAGTTAAGTTCTTGTTCAGTTCTAGTTCTGTGTTCAGTTCTAGATCAGTTCTAGATCAGTTCTAGTTCAGTTCTAGTTCCGTTCTAGTTCAGTTCTAGTTCAATTCTAGTTCAGTTCTAGTTCAGTTCTAGTTCAGTTCTAGTTCAGTTCTAGTTCAGTTCCAGTTTAGTTCTAGATCAGTTCTAGTTCAGTTCTAGTTCCGTTCTAGTTCAGTTCTAGTTCAGTTCTAGTTTAGTTCAGTTCTAGTTCAGTTCTAGTTCAGTTCTAGTTCAGTTCTAGTTCAGTTCTAGTTCAGTTCTAGTTCAGTTCTAGTTCAGTTCTAGTTCAGTTCTAGTTCAGTTCTAGTTCAGTTCTAGTTTAGTTCTAGTTCAGCTCTATTTCAGTTCTAGTTCAGTTCTAGTTCAGTTCTAGTTCAGTACAGTTCTAGTTCAGTACAGTTCTAGTTCAGTTCTAGTTCAGTTCTAGTTCAGTTCTAGTTCAGTTCTAGTTCAGTTCTAGTTCAGTTCTTGTTCAGTTCTTGTTCAGTTCTAGTTCAGTTCTAGTTCAGTTCTAGTTCAGTTCTAGTTCAGTTCTAGTTCAGTTCTTGTTCAGTTCTAGTTCAGTTCTAGTTCAGTTCTAGTTCAGTTCTAGTTCAGTTCTAGTTCAGTTCTAGTTCAGTTCTAGTTCAGTTCTAGTTCAGTTCTAGTTCAGTTCTAGTTCAGTTCTAGTTCAGTTCTAGTTCAGTTCTAGTTCAGTTCTAGTTCAGTTCTAGTTCAGTTCTAGTTCAGTTCTAGTTCAGTTCTAGTTCAGTTCTAGTTCAGTTCTAGTTCAGTTCTAGTTCAGTTCTAGTTCAGTTCTAGTTCAGTTCTAGTTCTAGTTCAGTTCTAGTTCTAGTTCTAGTTCAGTTCTAGTTCAGTTCTAGTTCAGTTCTAGTTCAGTTCTAGTTCAGTTCTAGTTCTAGTTCTAGTTCTAGTTCAGTTCTAGTTCAGTTCTTGTTCAGTTCTTGTTCAGTTCTAGTTCAGTTCTAGTTCAGTTCTAGTTCTAGTTCAGTTCTAGTTCAGTTCTAGTTCAGTTCTAGTTCTAGTTCAGTTCTAGTTCAGTTCTAGTTCAGTTCTAGTTCAGTTCTAGTTCAGTTCTAGTTCAGTTCTAGTTCAGTTCTAGTTCAGTTCTAGTTCAGTTCTAGTTCAGTTCTAGTTCAGTTCTAGTTCAGTTCTAGTTCAGTTCTAGTTCAGTTCTAGTTCAGTTCTAGTTCAGTTCTAGTTCAGTTCTAGTTCAGTTCTAGTTCAGTTCTAGTTCAGTTCTAGTTCAGTTCTAGTTCAGTTCTAGTTCAGTTCTAGTTCAGTTCTAGTTCAGTTCTAGTTCAGTTCTAGTTCAGTTCTAGTTCAGTTCTAGTTCAGTTCTAGTTCAGTTCTAGTTCAGTTCTAGTTCAGTTCTAGTTCAGTTCTAGTTCAGTTCTAGTTCAGTTCTAGTTCAGTTCTAGTTCAGTTCTAGTTCAGTTCTAGTTCAGTTCTAGTTTAGTTCTAGTTCAGTTTTAGATTTATTCTAGTTAGTTCTAGTTCAGTTCTAATTCAGTTCCAGTTCAGTTCTAGTTCAGTTCTAGTTCAGTTCTAGTTCAGTTCTAGTTCAGTTCTAGTTCAGTTCTAGTTCAGTTCTAGTTCAGTTCTAGTTCAGTTCTAGTTCAGTTCTAGTTCAGTTCTAGTTCAGTTCTAGTTCAGTTCTAGTTCAGTTCTAGTTCAGCTCTAGTTCAGTTCTAGTTCAGTTCTAGTTCAGTTCTAGTTTAGTTCTAGTTCAGTTTTAGATTTATTCTAGTTAGTTCTAGTTCAGTTCTAATTCAGTTCCAGTTCAGTTCTAGTTCAGTTCTAGTTCAGTTCTAGTTCAGTTCTAGTTCAGTTCTAGTTCAGTTCTAGTTCAGTTCTAGTTCAGTTCTAGTTCAGTTCTAGTTCAGTTCTAGTTCAGTTCTAGTTTAGTTCTAGTTCAGTTTTAGATTTATTCTAGTTAGTTCTAGTTCAGTTCTAATTCAGTTCCAGTTCAGTTCTAGTTCAGTTCTAGTTCAGTTCTAGTTCAGTTCTAGTTCAGTTCTAGTTCAGTTCTAGTTCAGTTCTAGTTCAGTTCTAGTTCAGTTCTAGTTCAGTTCTAGTTCAGTTCTAGTTCAGTTCTAGTTCAGTTCTAGTTCAGTTCTAGTTCAGTTCTAGTTCAGTTCTAGTTCAGTTCTAGTTCAGTTCTAGTTCAGTTCTAGTTCAGTTCTAGTTCAGTTCTAGTTCAGTTCTAGTTCAGTTCTAGTTTAGTTCTAGTTCAGTTTTAGATTTATTCTAGTTAGTTCTAGTTCAGTTCTAATTCAGTTCCAGTTCAGTTCTAGTTCAGTTCTAGTTCAGTTCTAGTTCAGTTCTAGTTCAGTTCTAGTTCAGTTCTAGTTCAGTTCTAGTTCAGTTCTAGTTCAGTTCTAGTTCAGTTCTAGTTCAGTTCTAGTTCAGTTCTAGTTCAGCTCTAGTTCAGTTCTAGTTCAGTTCTTGTTCCATTTCGTGATCAATTCTATTTCGGTTCCACTTCAGTTTTGTTCTGGTTCAATTCTAGTTCAGTACTAAAGTTTTTCTAGTTCTACTTCAATTCTAGTTCAGTACTAAAGTTTTTCTAGTTCTACTTCAGTTCAACTTCTGTTCTATTTCAGTTCTAGACCAGATGATTTCCAGATCAATTTATAACTTTACCTAATTTTGTTCTATTTCAGTTCTTGGTCAATTCAAGTTCTAAATAAATCTGTTAAGGTTTTGGTCCAATTCAATATCTGTAGATAAGGCACGTTTTAGAATTCCATTATTGAAAAACAGTGTCTTGACAGTGTGCATTTAGTAATGTAATTTTGTGTGTAGGTGTTTGAAAATTAAAGGAAATTTAAAAGATTTTATAATAATATAAGGTGAAAAGATAATGGTATTATGGGAAAGGTCATAGATAAATTTCAATATTAATAGTGTAATAATTTATATAGAAAGCTTTTTAAGTAAAAACACATAAATTAATTTAAAATAATTTAACATATATAAAAACAAATAATAAAACAATATTACAAATTAATTATACAAACATTTTCCAAATAATTGTTTACAGCTTCCATGATGTTAGCAAAAATAAAGATTATGACGAATGTAATGGAAAAAACAAGATGAGAGACCAAATTTACTGAAAAATTCTTAATAGAAAATAAATACGCAAACATTTACAAATAACGAGAATGAAGTCTATTCTGACTCCAATTTTGATTAGATGCAATTTTTACAAATCAAATATTCTACAAACGTTATGTTGTCTTAATTAAAAGTGAAACACCAGTTTCCCAAATATCAAAATTGTCTAAACTTCCCATTAGAACTTTACAAATTTTTTTCACTTTTAGAAAAAGGTATTAAAATATTTACTACTATTTAATAGAAATTTTGGAAAAATAATTTTTCTTTAGTTAAATTTTATAAAGAAACGCTTTCTTTGCCAAAATCAAGCATTTTTAATGGTATTTAAAAAAAGTAGTATTTCTACTACTATTTTAAAAATGCATAAAAAGTAAGTTTTTGGAATCTAAATTATGCCTACAATAATTTCCTCGCAAAATTTTAAAATTTTTTCAATTTCTAGAAAAAAGTATTAAATTATTTACTACTATTTGAAAGAATTTTTTGGAAAAAATATTCTTTTCTTGAAGCTCATTTTATATAGAAAAAGTTTCTTTGCTAAAATCAAGAATTTTTAAAGGTATTTAAAAAAAGTAGTATTTTTACTACTATTTTAAAAATGCATAAAAAGTAAGTTTTTGGAATCTAAATTATGCCTACAATAATTTCCTCGCAAAATTTTAAAATTTTTTCAATTTCTAGAAAAAAGTATGAAATTATTTACTACTATTTGAAAGAAATTTTTGGAAAAATATTCTTGTCTTGATGCTCATTTTATAGAGAAACTGTTTCTTTTCAAAAAACAAGCATTTTTAAAGGTATTTAAAAAAGTAGTTTTCTACTACTATTTTAAAAATGCAAAATAAGTAGGTTTTTGGAATCTAAATTATGCCTACAATAATTTCTTCGCGATATTTAAAAGTTTTTTCAACATTTAGAAAAAAGTATTGAAATATTTACTACTATTTGAAAGAAATTTTTGGAAAAATATCCTCTTTTATAGTTAATTTTTATAAAGAAACACTTTCTTTGCCAAAATCAAGCATTTTTAATGGTATTTGAAAAATGTAGTATTTCTACTACTATTTTAAAAATGCATAAAAAGTAGGTATTTGGAATCTAAAAAATGTCTACAATAATTTCCTCTCAAAATTTTAATTTTTTTTTTCAATTTGTAGAAAAAAGTATTAAAATATTTACTACTATTTGAAAGAAATTTTTGGAAAAATTATTTTTTTTCTTAAAGCTCTTTTTATAGAGAAACTGTTTCTTTGCAAAAAACAAGCATTCTTAAAGATATTTAAAAAAAGTAGTATTTCTACTACTATTTTAAAAATGAAAAATACATATGTTTTCCGTATTCAAATTAAGTATACAGCAATTTCCACTAAAAATTAAAATTTTGTTTCATGTTTTAGAAAAAAGTATTAAAATATTTACTACTATTTGAAAGAAATTTTTGCAAAAATTATTTTTTTTCTTTAGTTAAACTTTATAGAGAAACTGTGTCTTAGCAAAAATCAAGCATTTTTAAAGGTATTTAAAAAAGTAGTATTTCTACTACTATTTTCAAAATGCAAAATAAGCAGGTTTTTTGAAACTAAATTATGTTTACAGCAATTTCCTCGCAAAATTTTAAAATTTTTTCAATTTCTAGAAAAAAGTATTTAAATATTTACTACTATTTGAAAGAATTTTTTGGAAAAAATATTCTTTTCTTAAAGCTCATTTTATATAGAAAAAGTTTCTTTGCAAAAATCAATCATTTTTAAAGGTATTTAAAAAAAGTAGTATTTCTACTACTATTTTAATATTGCATAAAAAGTAAGTTTTTGGAATCTAAATTATGCCTACAATAATTTCCTCGCGAAATTTAAAAATTTTTTCAATTTCTAGAAAAAAGTATGAAATTATTTACTACTATTTGAAAGAAATTTTTGGAAAAAATATTCTTGTCTTGATGCTCATTTTATAGAGAAACTGTTTCTTTTCAAAAAACAAGCATTTTTAAATGTATTTAAAAAAGTAGTTTTCTACTACTATTTTAAAAATGCAAAATAAGTAGGTTTTTGGAATCTAAATTATGCCTACAATAATTTCCTCGCAATATTTAAAAGTTTTTTCAACATTTACAAAAAAGTATTAAAATATTTACTACTATTTGAAATTTTTGGAAAAAATATTCTCTTTTATAGTTAATTTTTATAAAGAAACACTTTCTTTGCCAAAATCAAGCATTTTTAATGGTATTTGAAAAATGTAGTATTTCTACTACTATTTTAAAAATGCATAAAAAGTAGGTTTTTGGAATCTAAAAAATGTCTACAATAATTTCCTCTCAAAATTTAAATTTTTTTTTTTAAATTTGTAGAAAAAAGTATTAAAATATTTACTACTATTTGAAAGAATTTTTTGGAAAAATATTCTTTTCTTGAAGCTCATTTTATATAGAAAAAGTTTCTTTGCTAAAATCAAGAATTTTTAAAGGTATTTAAAAAAGTAGTATTTCTACTACTATTTTAAAATTTCATAAAAGGTAAGTTTTTTGAGACTAAATTATGTTTACAGCAATTTCCTCGCAAAATTTTAAAATTTTTTCAATTTGTAGAAAAAAGTATTAAAATATTTACTACCATTTGAAAGAATTTTTTGGAAAAAATATTCTTTTCTTGAAGATCATTTTATATAGAAAAAGTTTCTTTGCTAAAATCAAGAATTTTTAAAGATATTTAAAAAAAGTAGTATTTCTACTACTATTTTAAAAATGAAAAATAAATATGTTTTCCGTATTCAAATTAAGTATACAGCAATTTCCACTAAAAATTAAAATTTTGTTTCATGTTTTAGAAAAAAGTATTGAAATATTTACTACTATTTGAAAGAAATTTTTGAAAAAAATATTCTCTTTTATAGTTAATTTTTATAAAGAAACACTTTCTTTGCCAAAATCAAGCATTTTTAATGGTATTTGAAAAATGTAGTATTTCTACTACTATTTTAAAAAGGCATAAAAAGTAGGTTTTTGGAATCTAAAAAATGTCTACAATAATTTCCTCTCAAAATTTTATTTTTTTTTTGTAATTTGTAGAAAAAAGTATTAAAATAATTACTACTATTTAAAGAAATTTTTGGAAAAATTATTTTTTTCTTAAAGCTCTTTTTATAGAGAAACTGTTTCTTTGCAAAAAACAAGCATTCTTAAAGGTATTTAAAAAAGTAGTATTTCTACTACTATTTTAAAAATGAAAAATAAATATGTTTTCCGTATTCAAATTAAGTATACAGCAATTTCCACTAAAAATTAAAATTTTGTTTCATGTTTTAGAAAAAAGTATTAAAATATTTACTACTATTTGAAAGAAATTTTTGGAAAAATTATTTTTTTCTTTAGTTAAATTTTATAAAGAAACACTTTCTTTGCCAAAATCAAGCATTTTTAAAGGCATTTAAAAAAAGTAGTATTTCTACTACTATTTTAAAAATGCAAAATAATTAGTTTTTTATAAACTAAATTATGTTTACAGCAATTTCCTCGCAAAATTTTAAAATTTTTTCAATTTGTAGAAAAAAGTATTAAAATATTTACTACTATTTGAAAGAATTTTTTGGAAAAAATATTCTTTTCTTGAAGATCATTTTATATAGAAAAAGTTTCTTTGCAAAAATCAAGCATTTTTAAAGGTATTTAAAAAAAGTAGTATTTCTACTACTATTTTAAAATTGCATAAAAAGTAAGTTTTTGGAATCTAAATTATGCCTACAATAATTTCCTCGCAAAATTTTAAAATTTTTTCAATTTCTAGAAAAAAGTATTAAATTATTTACTACTATTTGAAAGAATTTTTTGGAAAAAATATTCTTGTCTTAATGCTCATTTTATAGAGAAACTGTTTCTTTTCAAAAAAGGTATTTAAAAAAGTAGTTTTCTACTACTATTTTAAAAATGCAAAATAAGTAGGTTTTTGGAATCTAAATTATGCCTACAATAATTTCCTCGCAATACATATTTAAAAGTTTTTTCAACATTTAGAAAAAAGTATTAAAATATTTACTACTATTTGAAAGAAATTTTTGAAAAAAATATTCTCTTTTATAGTTAATTTTTATAAAGAAACACTTTCTTTGCCAAAATCAAGCATTTTTAATGGTATTTGAAAAATGTAGTATTTCTACTACTATTTTAAAAATGCATAAAAAGTAGGTTTTTGGAATCTAAAAAATGTCTACAATAATTTCCTCTCAAAATTTTATTTTTTTTTTTTCAATTTGTAGAAAAAAGTATTAAAATAATTACTACTATTTGAAAGAAATTTTTGGAAAAAAATATTCTTTTCTTGAAGCTCATTTTATATAGAAAAAGTTTCTTTGCAAAAATCAAGCATTTTTAAAGGTATTTAAAAAAAGTAGTATTTCTACTACTATTTTAAAATTGCATAAAAAGTAAGTTTTTGGAATCTAAATTATGCCTACAATAATTTCCTCGCAAAATTTTAAAATTTTTTCAATTTCTAGAAAAAAGTATTAAATTATTTACTACTATTTGAAAGAATTTTTTGGAAAAAATATTCTTTTCTTGAAGCTCATTTTATATAGAAAAAGTTTCTTTGCAAAAATCAAGCATTTTGAAAGGTATTTAAAAAAGTAGTATTTCTACTACTATTTTAAAAATGAAAAATAAATATGTTTTCCGTATTCAAATTAAGTATACAGCAATTTCCACTAAAAATTTAAATTTTGTTTCATGTTTTAGAAAAAAGTATTAAAATATTTACTACTATTTGAAAGAAATTTTTGGAAAAATTATTTCTTTTCTTTAGTTAAACTTTATAAAGAAACTGTGTCTTAGCAAAAATCAAGCATTTTTAAAGGTATTTAAAAAAAGTAGTATTTCTACTACTATTTTAAAAATCTATAATACGTAGGTTTTTGGAATCTAAATTATGTCTACCAATATTTCCTCTCAAAAATTTAAATTTTTTTTCAATTGCTAGAAAAAAGTATTAAAATTTTTACTACTATTTAAAAGAAAATTTTGGAAAAAATATTCTTTTCTTAAAGCTCATTTTGTAGAGAAACTGTTTCTTTGCTAAAATCAACAATTTTTAAAGGTATTTAAAAAAAGTAGTATTTTTACTACTATTTTAAAAATCTATAATACGTAGGTTTTTGGAATCTAAATTATGTCTACCAATATTTCCTCTCAAAATTTAAATTTTTTTTCAATTGCTAGAAAAAAGTATTAAAATTTTTACTACTATTTGAAAGAATTTTTTGAAAAAATATTCTTTTCTTGAAGCTCATTTTATAGAGAAACTGTTTCTTTGCTAAAATCAAAAATTTTTAAAGGTATTTAAAAAAAGTAGTATTTTTACTACTATTTTAGAAATGCATAAAAAGTAGGTTTTTGGAATCTAAATTATGTCTACCAACATTTCCTCTCAAAATTTAAAATTTTTTTCAATTTCTAGAAATAAGTATTAAAATTTTTACTACTATTTTCAAAAGAAAATTAAACCAATTTTAACACAAATTTTTCGTTTCGATTATATATAATAGAGCGTATATTTTTTGTTGTTGTTTAATGGAGCGGCATTACTATTATGTGTTTTTTTTTTAAATCTTATATTTTGTTTTAAATTTAATTTAATAATTAATATTTAAACTTAATAAAGAGAATAAAATAAAGAGTAAATTAAAAAATAATAATAATATAATAAATGTATATTCATATTACTTGCTCTTTTGTTTATTATTTAAACAAGTTTGTTTTTTTGTTTACTCAATTTCGTTACGTTTAAATATAGTAAATACGATAAAGATACTTTTTCGAATAAATGTTTTTTTTAAGAATTTCTTTTTTCAAGTGTTTAGAACATAAATACAAGTATATATATATTAGGAATTACACAATTTCGTGGGCCCTTAGGGGGTGAGGGTTTTGAAGAGTACAAAAATTAAACATAGAAACAAAAAAAGAAAAGAAAACTTTACAAACATTTACAGAAACAAAAGGAAAACTAAATTTATCCCTTAAATAAATGATTTGAAAACTTAGTAATGGAAACTATTTAAAGAAAAATTCAAAACTTAATGCAAAGTTTCTCTTTTTTTTTGGAATTATAAACTTAAGAATTTTGTTTATAAATATGTAAGACAAAGTAAAGGGAAAAAATGAAAATAATATTATAATAAACATGGAATTTCTTTTTAATAATAATAATAATAAATTTCGTTTTTGTTGTTGTTTGTTTTGTAGTAATGTATTGTTGTTGTTGTAATAATAATTATATTTTAGTTTTAGATTTCTAAACTAAACGAAAATGAAAATCCAAAAATTGTTAATAAAAAGCCTACATTCCATAACCGGGTGGATAAGCCATATTGGGCGCATAACCAGGCGCTGCAGCAGCAGCACCATAATTTTGAGCATACTGTGGTGGTATACCCATTGCAGGACCAGCTGTTATCATTAATTGAGGTTCCATGGTAATAATGTTTTTATGTTCAACCGTTTCATCTTCTTTCTCTCGTCGTTGTTCGTTTTGTTCGAGTTTATCCACTTTGGCGGTATATTCACGTATGACCTAAATGAAAAAACCCACAACAATCAATAAAAAAAATTTTTATTTTTATAAAAATCGCAACTTACCTGTATCATATAAGGCATGGCAAAGTCCATAATATTGTGTTTCCATGCTAGTTCCAAAATAACATCGGGTCTTAATAAATCGTAACACTAAATAAAGAAAAAAATAAGAAAAATTTTAATAAAATAATATATTTTATACACAAATATTTTCTCTACAAAATGCCAGCATTTTGTCTAATATTTTAAAAAAGTAGTATTTCTACTACTATTTTTAAAATGCCAAAATAAATATGTTTTTCGTATCTAAACTATAAACACAATAATTTCCTCTCAAAATTTTACAATTTTTTCAACTTTTAGAAAAAAGTAGTAAAATATTTACTACTATTTGAGAGAAATTTTAGAAAAAAATGTTGTCTTCATAAAACTCATTTAATAAGGAAACATTTTATTTACAAAAATCCAGGATTTTTAATAATTTTCAAAAAAGTAGTATTTCTACTACTATTTTTAAAATATAAAATAAGTAGGTTTTCCCATACAAGGTTATAAAAACAATAATTTCCGACTAAAATATTTAAAGTTTTTCAACTTTTAGAAAAAAGTCTTAATATATTTACTACTATTTGAAAGAAATTTTAGAAAAAAAAAATTTGTCTTCATAAAGCTCATTCAATAAGGAAACATTTTCTGAAAAAATTAAGCATTTTTAATACTTTTTAAAAAAGTAGTATTTCTACTACTATTTTTAAAATGCCAAAATAAATATGTTTTTCGTATCTAAACTATAAACAAAATAATTTCCTCTTAAAATTTCAAATTTTTTTAAACTTTTAGAAAAAAGTATTAAAATATTTACTTCTATTTGAATGAAAATTTTGAAAAAATATTCTCTTCATAAAGCTCATTCAATAAGGAAACATTTTCTGTACAAAATTAAGCATTTTTAATAATTTTCAAAAAAGTAGTATTTCTACTACTATTTTTAAAATACAAAATAAGTAGATTTTCCCATAGAAGTTTATAAACACAATAATTTCCGGCTAAAATATTTTAAGTTTTTCAACTTTTAACAAAAAAGTATTAAAAAATTTACTACTATTTAAAAGAAATTTTTGAAAAGATATTCTCTTCTTAAAGCTCATTCAATAAAGAAAAATTTTCTGTACAAAAATCAAACTTTTTTTAAAAATTTTAAAAAAGTAGTATTTCTACTACTATTTTGAAAATGCAAACTAAAAATGTTTTTTATGACTAAATTATATCCGTAATAAATTCCTCCTAAAATTTCAAAATTTTGTCAACTTTTAGAAAAAGGTAGTAACATATTTACTACTATTTGAAAGAAATTTTGTAAAAAAATATCCTCTCCTTAGAGATAATTTTATACAGAAAATATTCTCTGTAAAGAAATTACGAATTTTTAAAATTTAAAAAGTAGTATTTATACTACTATTTTAAAATGTATAATTATGTTTTTCGTTTCTAGTTTTTGAAAATATGACATAAAAAATTATAAACATTTAAATTTTATAAATAATTAAAAATAAAATTTCTACTCACTTGGAATAAGCAGGCAGCAAAACAATCATAGGCATTACGTTCGAGGAACCAAGCCAGCAGTTCTTCGGCAATTTCCTGTTTACCAGATTCAGCTGCATATTCCATAGCATCCTTGTACAAACGATCCTTTTTACACAATTCAACTGATTGTTTCCAGCGGTTGTTGCCTAAATATGTGACAAAGAAAAGAAAGATGTAAGTAAATAATTTCAGACTAAAAAATATTTTATAGTCCAGGCTATAGTCGAGTCTGTAGACCAAACTTTACTCTGGTTTATAGTTTAGATTTGCAATCTAGACTATAGCATAGTGCATAGTTCAAACTATAATCAAGTCTATTGTCTAGTCTTTAGTCCAGACTTTAGTCTATAGTCCAGATTATAGTCCAGACTATAGTCTAGTATATAGTCCAGACTATTGCCTAGTCTACATATAGTCTAATTTGTAGGCCATATAGCCCCTATCTATAGTCCGTATATCTTCCCCATAAAAACCATGATTATGAAAGAAACAAATCCCCCACACTTACCTTTGTACAGATAAGCAGCAATACGTCTAAATTCAGTTAATTCATGTTTCTCCAATTTCTGGGCCAAAGCAATAGTATCGAAATTATCGAAACCATCAATAGAGTTGCGTAGTCCTTGATAGTCTTCCTCTTCGATTAACAAACCGTTCAAAGCCTCATTGATGGCTTTGTTGTTAAGCGATTGCACGGAACGCAAATAGGGTTTGACCAAAGCCAAATGACCGGTTTTCGAGAAGAACGTAACGGCTCTAGTGTGATCCATGCGTGTGGCCAATACCAAAAGTATGTCGTTGAGTAGCAGGGGCTTAAAGTCCAAATAGAATTGTATAGCCTTGTAGTACAGTTCAATGTTGGCAACCTTTGTGATAATATCTTTGAAGTGACCTTCACGCCAGGCTTCGGTGGGATGAGCCATCATAGCAATTACAGCGTTATCGTACTCCTCGTATTTATCATAAAGGAATACCAACTCGGACCACAAGTGTGCCGATTCGGCAGCACGTAATACTTTGGGTATATTGACACGCGACCAGAACAATTCCAAATGTTCGCGCATTTTCGAAGGCTTGAATTTTGAATAGAGTATAGCCAATTCGGTGAACATGCCCATGTGAGCGCGTTCCAAACCCAAGGCAGATTCGAGGAGGGCAATGAGTTCTTCAAAGTAGCCGCGATCTTGATAGTAGTTGATCAAATCCTCGAGTTCATCGGCGTGCACTACAATATGGAGGCCGCACATTTGAGCCAAACGGAATTCTTCGGCATCGACACAAGCGAAGCACACCTCCTTCCAGGTGCGTGTAGAATTGGCTTTGCGGGCTGAATCCACAGCTCCTTGGAACTCCTTGAGATATACCAAAGTAATGGCCAAGCGGGCAAAGTTGCTGACATTGTTGTAAAGCAGTTTGGCGGCATCATACATGCCATCGTTGAAACATCTATCGCCTATCTTTTGAATGTCAGCATGATTGGGTCCGGAGATGAATTCTTCCAAATCAGCTAAACGGCCAGTGCGGGCATAGGCGTAAATCAATTCACTTTCAATGTATGACTCTCTAGCCTTCTTGCGGGCCATTTGCAAGTAACGTACCAAATCTTCCCAAGAATCAGATTGTGAGGCGACATTTACCACATCCATATAGGCGCTGGGATCATCAGCCTTGATGTAAGAGTCGATGGCTTCCTTAACCAAACCCTTATCTAGCTGGGCCTTGGCCAATTGAGACCATACTGCTGGCTCATTACAACGTTCAGCAAATTCATAGGCTCTTTCCAGATTATTGACCTGTTCAATCAATACCTGTATAGCCGAGGTGTTAACATCAAATTTCTTAAAGATGGCAAAGGCTTCCTCATATAATTGATTCGATATGGCTATGTTGGCGATATCGGGAGCATCATAGTTGTCCAGACGATTAATGTAATCCATAACACGAGTACGATCGGCCTTGATGGCGGTCAAAATCAAAAGATTTTGCAAATTGCGATGATCCGAAAAGACTGAAGAGTCTAAGATGATCTTTTCCAACAATTCAATGAGTTCATTGGGTAAATCGGCGGTCATGAAAGCCTTGACGGTGACAGATATATCATCGGGATCTTGTGTCTCGGACAAAGCGGTTTGTACCACCTGATCGATAAGTTGGCGCTTGTAGGGATTCGATTCGGCCAGCACTTCAGCCCAAAGTTCAGCATCACGACGTCTAACCAAATAACGGGCCTCGCTCTTGAACAGAGAGTTTTCATTGCACACAGCAATCAATTCACGATCACATTGACCCCGTTCGTAGGCCACACAGGCCAAATGAGGATCACGTTTCTCGCAGTAACGTCCCACAACACGACTATCATAATATTGATTTTCCTTAAGGAATCTCTCAGGGTTGTTATTCGAATCAATATAAATCTTGGCCAAGGCATTGTGTGTAGCCGGCTCAATGCAGCCCTCATGGACACGCGACTCCAACCAGGGTAACAGCAATTTCAAGCGATTGCGTTTCTCTACCTCTTCCACCAGCTCATCGGTGGAGAATTGTCCCTTAACGACCAGAATAAGGTTCTTAATAATATCCTCGGAACAGTCCACATCTAAGAGACCACCCACCACTACGGGCAGACGGGAAGGATTGACCTTTTGCACATAGATTTCAATGTACTTCTGTAGATTATTGCGGTACAAGTACAAGACTAAATCGTGCACGAAATCAAAACGATCGCATACAATGATCAAAGGCAATTGATCGGTCAATTTGGCTTCTTTGAGGAAATTCTTAACACGTTCAGCATTGTAACAGTTGGACTCACGACAAATACGTTCCACTTCCTTGATTTGGTTGGTCTTACAGGCAGCCTGTATGTACTTGAAATGAACCTCAGGATCTTGCGAGTAGTTGACAATGGAACCCAAGAAATAGAAGAGACCCTCGTAGGATTTAAAGCTTTCGAAGAGATCTATCAGAGCTTTGGTGGTCAGTTGTTCATGATATTTGGTAGCAATTTGAACACAAATCTGTAAATTCTGTCTAATGTTAGCAGTCAACATGGCCTTTAGGCACTCCAAAGAATCCTCCACCGAGAGGGTACCGAAAAAGCCCACCAACCAGTCGGCATTTAAGAGATGAGTATGCACCACAGCTCTCTTAATGTCATACAAATCGGTATAGTGTTCCAAAGCACGTTGCAACAAACCAGCCTTCTCACACAATTGGGCAATGTGAGCACGATCGTAGTGGGTAAACATGGCATTGCCTAAAATGGCATCGGCCACTTGGGGTGCGGAAATCAAGTTCATTTCCAACAGCCGGGTCTGTAAGGCGCCCTCATTGGGACGATTATGCTTAAGAGCATCTAGCAAAAAGGCCGTACATTGCTGGACCATAGAGTGTTCCATGAAAATGTCCACTATTTGATTGATATCCGCCAAAGGTTCTTCCTCGGCCACCAGCATCGAAGCAAAGCTGGAACCCTGCTCAGGATTGGTGCGCATTACCGAACGCAACAGGAATATATAGTCGGGTGTATAGTTCACCTTTTTAGCATACAACACGATCTTCTGGAACTGGCCAGTCTCGGCAAAGCATTGTATAACCTTATTGGGCACATTCGCTCTCAAATAGATGGACAAAGCCAGTGTTAGATCGGAGGTTTTGACCAAATCACCCAACTCTTCGCTGCATTCCAATTTCTCCTCCTTCAGCCATTTCTCGCACAGTTGCTTTTTGCCTTGCAACAACACCGGGCGGCATAATTCCAAAGATTCATATTTATTCAATTTACCCTGATCTAATAATATACCAAAATATTGCAATAGAGGTGGTGTTGTAGAACCAGCCGGCGTTTGGACTTGCTGGAAACGTTGTATAGTCTGTGGCGTACGCAAAATACCCTTGGGCGCCAAAGCGGCTACCTTGGCGGCCTCGGCATACTGGCCGGCCGTAAATAGCTTATTGAATTTTCTCACAAACAATTCCTCTGCACCAGAGAGATTGTTGCGTACAGCCATGCGCAAAGCCAAATCGGGATTCTGTAATACCGTATTAATATAGGGTATAATCTGTTCCTCGTCCACTGTCACCGATAGCACTTGACCCTTGCGATTTACCCCAATAATACCGCCACTCGATTCATGAGGCGCTGTTACAAATATTGTATCGGCCGAAATGCGATTCATGTAGATGCAGGTGCCCGTCTCCATGTCGTATAGATGAATATAACCATATTTGGTAATCAAATAGATGGTATCATATTTCGAGGAAACTTGCATTGCTACGGGGAAATCACTTTGGGCTTCGGGTGGAAAGAAGACATCAACGGATTTCTTAACAAACGGCTGATTGCCAGTTGGTGGAGCACCAACTTCGATAATATGCAATTTACCACCGGTAGCAGTGCGAACAGCAAAACAGAACAAAGTTGAAGGTTCCTTATTGCCCTCCATTTTAAACGAAGCAAAAGCGGCGGCATGACCTAAACAAGGAGTGAAAAAAGGAGGTATAAAAGTTAAGAAAATTATAAAGATAAATTGTGATTAAACATTTTTGAAACAGGGAACAAAAATCATAGTTATAACTGTATTTTTAAAAAGTAGAAATCATAACTATTATTTGATCCCTTTTTAAGAAAACATTAAAATTAATCATAAAATAATATTAGTAGCTGTTTGATTTTTCTTTTAGAAAAAAATATAAAACAATTGTTAATCAAATCATCATGAACATAACTAGTAAACAACAATAACAATAAGAAAACGTCTCTTTCGCTCTTCACCTACCTTCAATTGCCTGTGATACTTTACGTTCCACCGAATACAATTGCATAGCACCAGCCACACGATTTGGCAATGCCGATATACCCACCAACAAAAGCCATTGTTGATTTGGATTACAACGATAATTAATGATTTGGCAACCATTTAATGAGGAATGTCTATCGAACATTTTAAGGGGCGTCGAATCACCCTCCATCGACCAATGATATACAGAGGTCTCTGTAACCAAAGCTAAAGTATTCAATGAAATCCATTTCCAGAAGACTACGTCTTCGGTCATGGTATGAGCTTTCATTTTCGATTTCATTTCGATATTAAAGATTTGTAAAGTTTTTTGCGCTGTGAAAAAAAAGAAAAGGGAAAGACAAGAAAATTAGTATAAAGTTTTAGTTAAGCTGGACTGGTGTCTATAGACAAGACATTAATGCCTGACCAATAGACTAACCTATAATCGGGACTATAGACCAGACTATAGTTTGGACTATAGACAAGACTATAATCTGTACTATTGGTAAAACTATAGTCTGGACTATAGACAAGAACATCGTCTGGACAATAGACAAGAGTATAGTCTGGACTATTGGCAAGACTATAGTCTGGACTATAGACAAGACTAGAGTCTGGACTATAGACAAGACTATAATCTGGACTATAAACAAGACTAGTCTGAACTATAGACAAGACTACAGTCTGGACTATAGACAACGCTATAGTCTGGACTATAGACAAGACTATAGTCTGGACTTAAGACAAGACTATAGTCTGGACTATAGACAAGACTATAGTCTGGACTATAGCTAAGACTATAGTCTGGACTATAGACAAGACTATAGTCTGGAATATAGACAAGACTATAGTCTGGACTATAGACAAGAATTATAGTCTGGAATTATAAACAAGACTATAGTCTAGACTATAGACATGACTATAGTCTGTACTATAGACAAGACTATAGTCTGGATTATAGTCTGGACTATAGTCTGAACTATAGACAAGACTATAGTCTGGACTGTAGACAAGACTATAGTCTAGACTGTAGACAAGACTATAGTCTGGACTATAGACTAAACTATAGTCTGGACTATAGACAAGATTATAGACAACATTAATGCCTGATCAATAGACCAGCCTATAATCGGGACTATAGACAAGACTATAGTCTGGATTATAGACAAGACTTTAGTCTGCACTATAGACAAGACTTTAGTCTGGACTATAGACAACATTAATGCCTGATCAATAGACCAGCCTATAATCGGGACTATAGACAAGACTATAGTCTGGATTATAGACAAGACTTTAGTCTGCACTATAGACAAGCCTTTAGTCTGGACTATAGACAAGACTATAGTCTGGACTATAGACAAGACTATAGTCTGGACTATAGACAAGACTATAGTCTAGACTATAGCCAAGACTATAGTCTGGACTATAGACAAGACTATAGTCTGGACTATAGGCAAGACTATAGTCTGGACTATAGACAAGAATTATAGTCTGGAATATAGACAAGACTATAGTCTGGACTATAGACAAGAATTATAGTCTGGAATTATAAACAAGACTATAGTCTAGACTATAGACATGACTATAGTCTGGACTATAGGCAAGACTATAGTCTCGACTATAGACAAGACTATAGTCTCGACTATAGACAAGACTATAGTCTCGACTATAGACAAGACTATAGTCTCGACTACAGACAAGACTATAGTCTCGACTATAGACAAGACTATAGTCTCGACTATAGACATGACTATGGTCTGGACTATAGACAAGACTATAGTCTCGACTATAGACAAGACTATAGTCTGGACTATAGACAAGACTATAGTCTGGATTATAGACAAGACTATAGACAAGACTATAGTCTGGATTAAAGACTAGACTATAGACAAGACTATAATCTGGACTATAGAACAAGACTATAGTCTGGACTATAGCCAAGACTATAGTCTGGACTATAGACAAGACTATAGTCTGGACTATAGACAAGACTATAGTCTGGACTATAGACAAGACTATAGTCTGGATTACAGTCTGGACTATAGTCTGAACTATAGACAAGACTATAGTCTGGACTGTAGACAAGACTATAGTCTGGACTGTAGACAAGACTATAGTCTGGACTATAGACTAAACTATAGTCTGGACTATAGACAAGATTATAGACAACATTAATGCCTGATCAATAGACCAGCCTATAATCGGGACTATAGACAAGACTATAGTCTGGATTATAGACAAGACTTTAGTCTGCACTATAGACAAGACTTTAGTCTGGACTATAGACAACATTAATGCCTGATCAATAGACCAGCCTATAATCGGGACTATAGACAAGAATATAGTCTGGACTATAGACAAGACTATAGTCTGGACTATAGACAAGACTATAGTCTGGACTATAGACAAGACTATAGTCTGGACTTAAGACAAGACTATAGTCTGGACTATAGACAAGACTATAGTCTGGACTATAGTCTGGACTATAGACAAGACTACAGTCTGGAATATAGACAAGACTATAGTCTGGACTATAGACAAGAATTATAGTCTGGAATTATAAACAAGACTATAGTCTAGACTATAGACATGACTATAGTCTGTACTATAGACAAGACTATAGTCTGGATTATAGTCTGGACTATAGTCTGAACTATAGACAAGACTATAGTCTGGACTATAGACAAGACTATAGTCTGGACTGTAGACAAGACTATAGTCTGGACTATAGACTAAACTATAGTCTGGACTATAGACAAGATTATAGACAACATTAATGCCTGATCAATAGACCAGCCTATAATCGGGACTATAGACAAGACTATAGTCTGGATTATAGACAAGACTTTAGTCTGCACTATAGACAAGACTTTAGTCTGGACTATAGACAACATTAATGCCTGATCAATAGACCAGCCTATAATCGGGACTATAGACAAGAATATAGTCTGGACTATAGACAAGCCTTTAGTCTGGACTATAGACAAGCCTTTAGTCTGGACTATAGACAAGCCTTTAGTCTGGACTAAAGACAAGACTATAGTCTGGACTATAGACAAGACTATAGTCTGGACTATAGCCAAGACTATAGTCTGGACTATAGACAAGACTATAGTCTGGACTATAGACAAGACTATAGTCTGGACTATAGACAAGACTATAGTCTGGACTATAGACAAGAATTATAGTCTGGAATTATAAACAAGACTATAGTCTAGACTATAGACATGACTATAGTCTGTACTATAGACAAGACTATAGTCTGGATTATAGTCTGGACTATAGTCTGAACTATAGACAAGACTATAGTCTGGACTGTAGACAAGACTATAGTCTGGACTGTAGACAAGACTATAGTCTGGACTATAGACTAAACTATAGTCTGGACTATAGACAAGATTATAGACAACATTAATGCCTGATCAATAGACCAGCCTATAATCGGGACTATAGACAAGACTATAGTCTGGATTATAGACAAGACTTTAGTCTGGACTATAGACAAGACTTTAGTCTGGACTATAGACAAGACTTTAGTCTGGACTATAGACAACATTAATGCCTGATCAATAGACCAGCCTATAATCGGGACTATAGACAAGAATATAGTCTGGACTATAGACAAGCCTTTAGTCTGGACTATAGACAAGACTATAGTCTGGACTATAGACAAGACTATAGTCTGGACTATAGACAAGACTATAGTCTGGACTATAGACAAGACTATAGTCTGGACTATAGACTAGGCTATAGTCTGGACTATACTAATTAAAACTTTAGTCCAGACTACAGTCGAGATTACAGTCCAGCCTGTAGACAGGACTATAGTTTGAAATTTACTATGTAAAATTTAAATGTAAGGAGATATTTTTACCTTTAAGTGCAATAACTTTACTAGCTGGATTCATAATAGCTGAATCGGCTGATATTGGACGTCTAGTTGGATTAGCAGTGTCATTCATATCAATAATGACCACTTGTGCGGTATCGTTGACCTTTTCACGCACACAAATGAATTTGTCAGACTCCATGGTAAGAGTACTGAACGATATCGAATTGATATTAATACCGACATTTGTGAGCTAAATAGAAAATATAAAAAAGAGATAAGTAAAACATTAAAAATATTAGAATTAAATAAACAGTTAGTTAGTTAACACCCCTTAAATTTTTATTCTAATATTAAACAGATAGCGGCACATATTCTAACCTTGTGACATATACTTGTTTGAGGTTATGTTTAAAAACACACATTATGGTGTAAAATCAATTGTAAGATCTTTATTATTTAATTCATTTGAAATTTAAATAAATATTTTTATAATTATTAAAAATTTATAAAATTAATTTTGCAAAAATGTCAATAAATTAACTTATCTAATAAATAAATATATAAATAAATTTTCAAATTATCAATAAAGAAACGTTCATTTAGAACCATTTTTATTATACAAATTAATAAAATTTTTCCCAAAATAAACGTTTTTTACAAAAGTTTAAACAAAAGCTAATAACACCCCAAGAAGTTCAAGGTTGCTGTTAATAATTTTTTATTAATAAAAGAGTTTTTTTTTTAATAATTTCAAAACCAAATTTCCCTGTTATAAATTTATATTAAAGTAAAAGCAAAAGAGAATGCAATTATATGAAATAAAGCATCAGTTTTTTTACAAAATTTATAAAAAACACCAAATTGATAAGAAAATTATATGAAATTTAAAAAAATTTAACAAATAAACTGCAATACCCTGCCCCCTTTTTATGGTTCTTCCCTTGTTTGTTCCTTAAATATAAGATTAAGATTAAGAAAAAATGGCAACAAAAAAGAAAACAAGAAAAACAAAAGCTGTTGCAAAGAAAAAAAAAACAGAGCAATAAACTTTTTGTGTACAATTAGCATTAAATAAAAAGAATCATGTATTATATATTTGAACAAAAACAATAAAGGCGAACAAGAGTAAGGAGAAAAAAAAGTAGAAAACATTTTTGATTTTACATATAGACATGCAGAATGTTTTTCTTTTCTGATGGATGGTTAAATGTGCCGGAAGATGGACACTACAGGCATACTAGACGAATTATGTTGAGCCCTCCAGAAACTAACGAAAATACTGTGGTCTTAACAATCCTCACGACTAAATACAAGAATATAGTTTGGACAGTAGTATGCAATAAAGTATATAATAATCTGAACAAAATACGGACTATTGTATGAACTATATAATCTGGGCTATAGTTAAATACAATCTGAACAAAAAACGGACTTTAGTCAGGACAACAGTTCGACTATAATCTGGTCAATATTTTACCTATAATCTGGACTATTGTTTGACTTTATTCTGGACTATAGTTTGACTATTATCTGGACTATAGAAAAAACTATAATCTGGACTATAGTTTGTCTATAGTATGGACTATAGTATGGAAAATAGTTTGACTAAAGTGTGGACTATAGACTAACTTTATTCTGGACTATAGTTCGAATATAGTCTGGCTTATAGTTTGACTGTGTTCTGGGCTATAGTTTGACTATGGTCTGGACTATAATACGAACTATAGTTTGACTTTAGTCTGGTCTATAGTTTGACTATAGTATGGACTATCGTCTGGACAATAGTCTGACTAAAGTGTGGACTATAGATTAACTTTATTCTGGACTATAGTTCGAATATAGTCTGGCCTATAGTTTGACTGTATTCTGGGCTAAGTTTGACTATTGTCTGGACTATAATACGAACTATATAGTATGGACTATAATCTGGACTATAGTTTAACTTTAGTCTGGACTATAGTTCGACTTTAGTCTGGACTATAGTTTGACTATTGTCTGGACTATAGTTTGACTACAGTATGGACTATAGTCTAAAGTTTGACTATTGTCTGGACTATAATACGAACTATATAGTATGGACTATAATGTGGACTATAGTTTGACTTTAGTCTGGACTATAGTAAAAACTATAATCTGGGCTATCGTTTGACTATAGTATGTACAATATTTTGACTATAGTATGTACCATAGTTTGACTATAGTATGTACAATAGTTTGACTATAGTATGTACTATAGTTTGACTATAGTATGTACTACAGTCTGGACTATAGTGTGGACAATAGTTTGACTAAAGTGTGGACTATAGTTTAACTTTAGTCTGGACTATAGTTCTAATATAGTCTGGCCTATAGTTTGACTGTATTCTGGGCTATAGTTTGACTATTGTCTGGACTATAATACGAACTATATAGTATGGTCTATAGTCTGGACTACATTTTGACTATAATCTAGACTATAGTTTGACTTTAGTCTGGACTATATTTCGAAAATAATCTGGACTGTAATTTAACTATAATCCGGACTATAGATTAACTACAGTCCAGACTATAGATTGCTCTATAGTCTAAACTAAAATTCAACTATAATCTGAACTATACTTTGACTATAGTCTGTCTTTTATTTGGACTATAGACAATCGCATAGTCTAGACTCTTTAAAATACTATAGTCTAGACTATTGTCTAAACTATAGACCATAATATAAACAAACCTTACTTTGTGTATCTTCTTTAATTGACCTCCAAAAGTCGAGTATTATCCTATGTATAAAAAAGGCTTAACAAACTATAAACAACAAAAATTCAAGTGTGTTTGTGCTTTTGCACAATTTGTATATTCTTTTCTTTTGATTTATTATTTATTTAGAGACCCACCGAAACCGGCTTTAAAAGGCCAAATAGAAAATATTCGGTGAAATCTGAAATTTATAGGAATTTCAAGACAACAGAAAAAGAATATGAATCAATCAGTCCCCATACTCTAAGGCTCACTTGCTGTTTTTATATAGTATTCATTTCCCAAATATTGTTTTTAACCTAATTTTTATTCCCTTTTCTATATCCATTCTAAATATTCGGTTGAACTTTAGTATTTAACCAATGTTTTTGTTAAATTTTTTGCATCTCATGACCAGAAAGAAAATACACACACAATATACATATAATTGTTTATATACAAAATCACTCAGGCGCCAGCATGATGATGATTCTTTGTTTCTGTTTTGTTTTTTTTCAGTTAAAGATTTTTCCGCTGTTTTTGCGAAATAAAATTAAAAATGCATAATGATCGGCAGGGCAGAATAGATTTCAAAATATTTTCCTCTTTAGCAAAAGTTTGTTTGAATACAGGGGCGTGTGTTGGATCTTAGAAAGTACTTTACTAATAGAAAATGTTTGTACTATAGACATGATTATAGTCTGGGAAAGACTATAGTGTTGTCTATAGACTAGACTATAGTAGTGCCTATAGACAAGACTATAGTGTTGCCAATAGACAAGACTATAGTGTTGCCTTTAAACAAGACTTTAGTCTGGCCTATAGACAAGACTAGCCTGGCCTATAGACAAGACTATAGTCTGGCCTATAGACAAGACTATAGTCTGGCCTATAAACAAGACTTTAGTCTGGCCTATAGACAAGCCTATAGTCTGGCCTATAGACAAGCCTATAGTCTGGCCTATAGACAAGCCTATAATCTGGCCTATAGACAAGCCTATAGTCTGGCCTATAGACAAGCCTATAGTCTGGCCTATAGACAAGACTATAGTCTGGCCTATAGACAAGACTATAGTCTGGCCTATAGACAAGACTATAGTCTGGCCTATAGACAAGTCTATAGTCTGGCCTATAGACAAGTCTATAGTCTGGCCTATAGACAAGACTATAGTCTGGCCTATAGACAAGACTATAGTCTGGCCTATAGACAAGACTACAGTCTGGCCTATAGACAAGACTATAGTCTGGCCTATAGACAAGACTATAGTCTGGCCTATAGACAAGACTACAGTCTGGCCTATAGACAAGACTATAGTCTGGCCTATAGACAAGACTATAGTCTGGCCTATAGACAAGACTATAGTCTGGCCTATAGACAAGACTATAGTCTGGCCTATAGACAAGACTATAGTCTGGCCTATAGACAAGACTATAGTCTGGCCTATAGACAAGACTATAGTCTGGCCTATAGACAAGACTATAGTCTGGCCTATAGACAAGACTATAGTCTGGCCTATAGACAAGACTATAGTCTGGCCTATAGACAAGACTATAGTCTGGCCTATAGACAAGACTATAGTCTGGCCTATAGACAAGACTATAGTCTGGCCTATAGACAAGACTATAGTCTGGCCTATAGACAAGACTATAGTCTGGCCTATAGACAAGACTATAGTCTGGCCTATAGACAAGACTATAGTCTGGCCTATAGACAAGACTATAGTCTGGCCTATAGACAAGACTATAGTCTGGCCTATAGACAAGACTATAGTCTGGCCTATAGACAAGACTATAGTCTGGCCTATAGACAAGACTATAGTCTGGCCTATAGACAAGACTATAGCCTGGCCTATAGACAAGACTATAGTCTAGCCTATAGACAAGACTATAGTCTGGCCTACAGACAAGTCTATAGTCTGGCCTATAGACAAGTCTATAGTCTGGCCTATAGACAAGTCTATAGTCTGGCCTATAGACAAGTCTATAGTCTGGCCTATAGACAAGTCTATAGTCTGGCCTATAGACAAGTCTATAGTCTGGCCTATAGACAAGTCTATAGTCTGGCCTATAGACAAGTCTATAGTCTGGCCTATAGACAAGTCTATAGTCTGGCCTATAGACAAGTCTATAGTCTGGCCTATAGACAAGTCAAGACAAGACTATAGTCTGGCCTATAGACAAGACTATAGTCTGGCCTATAGACAAGACTATAGTCTAGCCTATAGACAAGTCTATAGTCTGGCCTATAGACAAGTCTATAGTCTGGCCTATAGACAAGTCTATAGTCTGGCCTATAGACAAGTCTATAGTCTGGCCTATAGACAAGTCTATAGTCTGGCCTATAGACAAGTCTATAGTCTGGCCTATAGACAAGTCTATAGTCTGGCCTATAGACAAGTCTATAGTCTGGCCTATAGACAAGTCTATAGTCTGGCCTATTGACAAGTCTATAGTCAAGTAGTAAAGAATAGACAAAACTACAATCTGGACTATAGACAAAACTTCTACCGCTTTCCACAAATTAACTTTATAATTGTCCCCTTGAGACCACCTTTCCACCTCAATTGTAAACATATTGTGTAAATTTTATGATTTCTTTCAAAATTATCAGATTTGTCTGAATGTTTGTGGCTGATTTTGTAATATGATACCTAAACTATTATTGTTGTTATTACTATTGTGTTTTTTGTAATTGTTGTTGTTACTCTGCTTATTACACCATTCATACTCT
This sequence comes from Lucilia sericata, assembly GCF_015586225.1. Lineage (NCBI taxonomy): Eukaryota > Metazoa > Arthropoda > Insecta > Diptera > Calliphoridae > Lucilia > Lucilia sericata. The sequence continues at coordinate 443,196 of NW_023994173.1, read as the reverse complement.
AACGGTTGTTGCTCTACATTTAAATTTGTTATTATTTTTTTTTTTGTAAATTTATTGGAGCGCATGCGTTTTTTTCATATATTTGTTAGCTTTAATAACAATAATGTTATTGTTGTAGGTACTAACCAGTAGTGTTGGTTATTATTTACTCTTCTCTAACTCCCTCTATTTTTGAGATCTTTTTATCTGTGCTTTCAGTTTCCTCCCCCTACTACTCCTACTTTTTATCTTCAATTTATCGACCCCTATAATATAATAGAAAAAAATGTATATACACCAGTTACAAAGTATGTTTACTCGCGGTTTTTAATTTCATTATTGGAAAAATATTATGAAGTACTTTCTCTTTTTTATCTGTATTTTGTTGTTGGAACTATATTGTGCTGTTTGGAGGAATATTTTCAATTAATATTAATTGACAAAGTGAGAAATTGACTATTCAAAAGAAATATAGCAATAATAATAATAAACAATATACTATTTTGATGGACTGTCTGTCAAGGCTTATTGTTGGTGTTATATCTTAGTGTTGCTTGCTTGACATTTTCATTTTTTTTCTGTTATTTGTTTTATTGCTTTATTAAATTATTGTAACATTTATATTGTCTGGATTACATACTTCAGATATATTAGGTCAATGATGACTAATTTTAAGAGTCGTTAGACAAAGATTTGCTTATATACAAAGCAATATTAGTCTACTTAACAGAAGACTATATTCCGGACTATAGGCAAGACTGTAGTCGGGACTATTGTCTGATGTATAGACAAAACTGAAGACACTGGTATGGACTATAGACAAGATTATAGTCTCGACTATAGACAAGACTTTAGACACGACTATAGAAAAGACTATAGGCTAGACTATAGACAAGACTATAGACAAGACCATAGACAAGACTATAGACAAGACTATAGACAAGACCATAGTCTGGGCTATAGACAAGGCCATAGTCTGGCCTATAGACAAGACTATAGTCTGGACTATAGGCAAGACTATAGTCTGGACTATAGACAAGACTATAGTCTGGACTATAGACAAGACTATAGTCTGGACTATAGACAAGACTATAGTCTGGACTATAGACAAGACTATAGACTGGACTATAGACAAGACTATAGTCTGCGCTATAGACAAGACTATTGCCTGGACTATAGACAAGACTATAGTCTGGACTATAGACAAGATTATAGTCTGCACTACAGACAAGACTATTGTCTAGACTACAGACAAGACTATTGTCTAGACTATAGAAAAGACTATAGTCTGGACTGTAGACAAGACTATTGTCTGGACTATAGACAAGACTATTGTCTGGACTATAGACAATACCATATTCTGGACTATTGACAACTCTATAGTCTGGACTATAAACAAGACTATAGTCTGGACTATAGACAAGACTATAGTCTGGACTATAGACAAGACTATAGTCTGGACTATAGACCAGTCTATAGTCTGGACTATAGACAAGACTAGTCTGGACTATAGACAAGACTATAGTCTGGACTATAGACAAGTCTATAGTCTGGACTATAGACAAGACTATAGTCTGGACTATAGACAAGACTATAGACAAGACTATAGACAAGACTATAGACAAGACTATAGACAAGACTATAGTCTGGACTATAGACAAGACTATAGACAAGACTATAGTCTGGACTATAGACAAGACTATAGACAAGACTATAGTCTGGACTATAGACAAGACTATAGACAAGACTATAGTCTGGACTATAGACAAGACTATAGACAAGACTATAGACAAGACTATAGTCTGGACTATAGACAAGACTATAGACAAGACTATAGTCTGGACTATAGACAAGACTATAGACAAGACTATAGTCTGGACTATAGACAAGACTATAGTCTGGACTATAGACAAGACTATAGTCTGGACTATAGACAAGACTATAGTCCAGACTATAGACAAGACAAGTCTGGACTATAGACAAGACTATAGTCTGGACTATAGACAAGACTATAGTCTGGACTATAGACAAGACTATATAGTCTGGACTATAGACAAGACTATAGACAATACTATAGTCTGGACTATAGAGAAGACTATAGTCTGGACTATAGAGAAGACTATAGTCTGGACTATAGACAAGACTATAGTCTGGACTATAGACAAGACTATAGTCTGGACTATAGACAAGACTATAGTCTGGACTATAGACAAGACTATAGACAAGACTATAGTCTGGACTATAGACAAGACTATATAGTCTGGACTATAGACAAGACTATATAGTCTGGACTATAGACAAGACTATAGACAATACTATAGTCTGGACTATAGAGAAGACTATAGTCTGGACTATAGACAAGACTATAGTCTGGACTATAGACAAGACTATAGTCTGGACTATAGACAAGACTATAGTCTGGACTATAGACAAGACTATAGACAAGACTATAGACAAGACTATAGTCTGGACTATAGACAAGACTATAGTCTGGATTATAGAGTCTGGACTATAGACAAGACTATAGTCTGGACTATAGACAAGACTATATAGTCTGGACTATAGACAAGACTATATAGTCTGGACTATAGACAAGACTATATAGTCTGGACTATAGACAAGACTATATAGTCTGGACTATAGACAAGACTATAGACAATACTATAGTCTGGACTATAGGGAAGACTATAGTCTGGACTATAGACAAAACTATAGTCTGGACTATAGACAAGACTATAGACAAGACTATAGACAAGACTATAGTCTGGACTATAGACAAGACTATAGTCTGGACTATAGACAAGACTATAGTCTGGACTATAGACAAGACTATAGTCTGGACTATAGACAAGACTATAGTCTGGACTATAGACAAGACTATATAGTCTGGACTATAGACAAGACTATATTTAGTCTGGACTATAGACAAGACTATAGTCTGGACTATAGACAAGACTATAGTCTGGACTATAGACAAGACTATAGACTGGACTATAGACAAGACTATTGTCTGGACTATAGACAAGACTATATAGTCTGGACTATAGACAAGACTATATAGTCTGGACTATAGACAAGACTATAGACAATACTATAGTCTGGACTATAGGGAAGACTATAGTCTGGACTATAGACAAAACTATAGTCTGGACTATAGACAAGACTATAGACAAGACTATAGACAAGACTATAGTCTGGACTATAGACAAGACTATAGTCTGGACTATAGACAAGACTATAGTCTGGACCATAGACAAGACTATAGTCTGGACTATAGACAAGACTATAGTCTGGACTATAGACAAGACTATAGTCTGGACTATAGACAAGACTATAGTCTGGACTATAGACAAGACTATAGACTGGACTATAGACAAGACTATTGTCTGGACTATAGACAAGACTATTGTCTGGACTATAGACAAGACTATAGTCTGGACTATAGACAAGATTATAGTCTGCACTACAGACAAGACTATTGTCTAGACTATAGACAAGACTATAGTCTAAACTATAGACAAGACTATTGTCTGGACTATAGACAAGACTATTGTCTGGACTATAAACAATACCATATTCTGGACTATAGACAACTCTATAGTCTGGACTATAAACAAGACTATAGTCTGGACTATAGACCAGTCTATAGTCTGGACTATAGACAAGACTATAGTCTGGACTATAGACAAGTCTATAGTCTGGACTATAGACAAGACTATAGTCTGGACTATAGACAAGACTATAGTCTGGACTATAGACAAGACTATAGACAAGACTATAGTCTGGACTATAGACAAGACTATAGACAAGACTATAGTCTGGACTATAGACAAGACTATAGACAAGACTATAGTCTGGACTATAGACAAGACTATAGTCTGGACTATAGACAAAACTATAGTCTGGACTATAGACAAGACTATAGTCTGGACTATAGACAAGACATGTCTGGACTATAGACAAGACTATAGTCTGGACTATAGACAAGACTATAGTCTGGACTATAGACAAGGCTATAGTCTGGACTATAGACAAGACTATAGACAATACTATAGTCTGGACTATAGAGAAGACTATAGTCTGGACTATAGACAAGACTATAGTCTGGACTATAGACAAGACTATAGTCTGGACTATAGACAAGACTATAGACAAGACTATATACAAGACTATAGTCTGGACTATAGACAAGACTATAGTCTGGACTATAGACAAGACTATAGTCTGGATTATAGAGTCTGGACTATAGACAAGACTATAGTCTGGACTATAGACAAGACTATATAGTCTGGACTATAGACAAGACTATATAGTCTGGACTATAGACAAGACTATATAGTCTGGACTATAGACAATACTATAGTCTGGACTATAGACAAGACTATAGTCTGGACTATAGACAAGACTATAGTCTGGACTATAGACAAGACTATAGACAAGACTATACAGACTATAGACAAGACTATAGACAAGACTATAGACAAGACTATAGTCTGGACTATAGACAAGACTATAGACAAGACTATAGACAAGACTATAGACAAGACTATAGACAAGACTATAGACAAGACTATAGTCTGGACTATAGACAAGACTATAGTCTGGACTATAGACAAGACTATAGTCCAGACTATAGACAAGACAAGTCTGGACTATAGACAAGACTATAGTCTGGACTATAGACAAGACTATAGACAAGACTATATAGTCTGGACTATAGACAAGACTATATAGTCTGGACTATAGACAAGACTATAGACAATACTATAGTCTGGACTATAGAGAAGACTATAGTCTGGACTATAGAGAAGACTATAGTCTGGACTATAGACAAGACTATAGTCTGGACTATAGACAAGACTATAGTCTGGACTATAGACAAGACTATAGTCTGGACTATAGACAAGACTATAGACAAGACTATAGTCTGGACTATAGACAAGACTATATAGTCTGGACTATAGACAAGACTATATAGTCTGGACTATAGACAAGACTATAGACAATACTATAGTCTGGACTATAGAGAAGACTATAGTCTGGACTATAGACAAGACTATAGTCTGGACTATAGACAAGACTATAGTCTGGACTATAGACAAGACTATAGTCTGGACTATAGACAAGACTATAGACAAGACTATAGACAAGACTATAGTCTGGACTATAGACAAGACTATAGTCTGGATTATAGAGTCTGGACTATAGACAAGACTATAGTCTGGACTATAGTCTGGACTATAGACAAGACTATATAGTCTGGACTATAGACAAGACTATATAGTCTGGACTATAGACAAGACTATATAGTCTGGACTATAGACAAGACTATATAGTCTGGACTATAGACAAGACTATAGACAAGACTATAGTCTGGACTATAGACAAGACTATAGTCTGGACTATAGACAAGACTATAGTCTGGACTATAGACAAGACTATAGTCTGGACTAGAGACAAGACTATAGTCTGGACTATAGACAAAACTATAGTCTGGACTATAGACTAGACTATAGTCTGGACTATAGACAAGACTATAGTCTGGACTATAGACAAGACTATAGTCTGGACTATAGTCTGGACTATAGACAAGACTATAGTCTGGACTATAGAGAAGACTATAGCCTAGACTGTATACATGATTATAGTCTGGACTATAGACAAGTCAATGTTTTAAACTATTATATGTTATAACTAACCAACTAACTAAACTTTCCATCCCTGTTAAAAATGTTTCTTCATTCTTTTATATTCCCTCACTTTTATTACTTTCTTATTATGTACTTTCATACCTACATAAGTACATTTTTAACTCACTTATTTGTACTTAGTATTTGTTGTTTTTGTTATAACGTAATTATTGTTATTGTGCTTACTGTTTGATGATGAGTTTTTTTTCTAAAAACCAGTTTTTGAATTGAATACAAATTGAGGTTAAAAAAAGACTAATGAAAGAATTCAAAAAAAAAAAAAAAAAAAAACATGATTAACAAATAAATTTACTATATATACAGCAAAACTTTACAATAATAAAGAGGAGGGAAAAAAATAAAGAAAAACAAAAAGTTTTAATAAATAAAAACAATAAACACCGGCTTTTTGTAAAGTTAATTTGCAATTGTCATGATATAAGAGAAGTTGTAATACATATTTTGTTTAAAATTAGTAAAAGAAATTTAAATGTAACAAATTTGGTTTCAAAAGGTTTGGCTTAATAAGGAGTCAAAAGATATGTTCAAAAAATCTTTCAATTTTTACTTTTAGAAAGTTTTTGTTATAAAAATTTTATAACTTATTAGTTTTTTTAAGATTTTTTTATTAAACAGGATTTAAAACTAGTTTTAAAATGTTTAAAAAGCATGACTCATTCATAAATATAAGAAATGGTTTAATTTTCATTAAAACCTTAAAAATCCAAAACCTCAAAACTGACCACAATAATTGACACCTACTATTTTTTTACAATTTTGCAGTTTTTTTTTCTAAAAATAAAAACAATTGTTTTATTTTAGAAAATTTTGAATGAAAAAATAAAACATTGCTTTGCACAATATCTAACAACTCAACCAACCATACATTCCCTCAAACCATAAATGAGTCATGCTTAGTTGAAATGATAATTTATTTCCATTTGTTTTTACGAGCAAACATACACCCAAGTTTTAATACGATAATTTTTTTTAAATAGCAAGTAGAGATTGTTTAAAAAGAGTTTACAATAAAAACATACAAGTACGAATATATTTTATAAAGATAAGTAGACGGCAACAAGTTAATACAAGGGATATAAACATAAAAATCCATAGAGATATAAAATTTCTTATAAATTTTTAGAAACACAATAGGGAGAAGGGTTTTACTAGGTTTAAGCTAAGGTTTGTAATAAATTAAGGGTGATTTTCTGAAATGAGTTAGTGGTCAACATGTCCGTCCGTCTGTATGTCTGTACATACATATAAAGACAGTTAACAATGTCAATTATCCCTCTGTCCAATTATGTAGACATTTCTTATAGCAAGAAAGATCTAAGATGATTTGATAGTCGAAATGTCCATCCGTCCATCTGTACATCCATGTAAACATTGTGGAGAAACTATCGCTCCCAATTTTGAAGTTTATTCTATAAAATTTGTTTTAAAGCTATCGATTGTAACAATGATAATCCGGAATTTTACTAGGCATAGTTCTTCCGCAAATCCTAACCAGAAATTGAACAAATATGAAACGCATATGTTCTACTAAAATGTCGCATGTCCATCAGTCCTTATGTTTAAACATGTAAACTCTGCAAACAAACTACAGTATGCAAATTTGAAGATTATCCCAAGAAATTACCTTGGTGGCCTTTTATTGCAGCAAGGATGTACCAGAGCATTATTTGCCCTACTTTCCCCGCACATATCCTCCCGAAATTGCACATTATAATTGGTATATAGACCGTCCTAAACAACTTTACTTTCAATTCCCATTTTTGGCTTTTAAAATTAAAGGGTGTTAACTTTGTTACACATATTTGTCCAAAAACATATGTTAGGAAATGTAAATATTAAAATAAAACTCACCTGTAAATGCTCCTGAAAGCGTATGGGTAGTATTTGAGTCATTTTGTGCACCTTCTATAATAATCACTCTTCTTTTTTTAAGGAAAAAGTTTGACGTTTAGAGAAATGCCACACTGCAGTTATGTGTTGTATATTGTTTTTGTTTGTTTTCTTTTTTTTTTTTTTTTTTGTAATTCTTTTTATGTTTCCTTTCCACTTTTTTTTAATATTACTTGTATAAAGTTGTTGTTATTGCTATAAAAAGTCAATGAAAGATAATGTAATGTTATTAAAGTGTATAAAAAAAAGAAGAAAATAATACAAAATCTGTGAATGACACCAAACTACAGCAACAACAGAAAATTGTAATACGTGTTTTTTTGTACTCTTTCTCGTTCTCTCTTATAAGGTTAGAGAAAACAGCATATATATACGTATGTATGTACGTATGTTAGTAGTTATGTTTTTTAGTTAAACGTTCTGCTTAAATGATCTTTTACTGTTTTTTTCTTCTAGTTGTTGTTATTGTAACACGCACTTTTTTCTTTATTAACTTTAATTTTCTTTATTACGAGACTTTTTAAGGCACACACACACTTATACAGGTGTAATTTTTTATGGTAGTTTTTTATTTCTAAGAAATTCTTTAAAGAAATTTAATAAACTATTAAACAATTAAATAAAACTAAAAATTATTAGCTAAATATTGTTTAAAACTATTGTTTTATACAGAAATATTATTTTGTAATATTATTCAATCATTTTTAATTGCTTTATTAAATTACTAAAGAAATCTAACTAAAATTTTCTGTCAGTTTTCCTTTTGCCTATAACTGTTATAAGTTTTGTTTTAAATTATTTACACTTTATTTGTTGTTTTTTTTATAAAAAGTCAATTTATTTTATAACTTCTACTTTTATTTTCTAATTATTTAATTAATTTTTCATTTTTTTCTTGACACACACGTAAAATAAATCAAAGCCGCTTCTATGACAAAACTCCTAAAAATGACTGTCGTTTTTTTTGTTCTGCTTTTACATCGGCAAATGTCGTTAACAAAGGAGAACTGAGATAAAAAAAGTGGTAGTGGTGAATTTTTGATTTAATAACAGTGTTGATAAATGAGCGATTTGCCTAAGGGTATAGTATTAATAAATTTTCTTGCTAAAAATCTTAAAAGGAAATTAAAAGTGCAATTATTAAATTATAATTAAATCCCTTTTCTAGGGAAAAAATATATAACAAATATATGTAAAGATATTAGTTAACTTTGATTTCTTAGCGTTGTTTTGTGATAAAATTGACCACACTGTCAAAAGAGGTAACTTTGAGGCAAGTGTTGGTAAACGTTAAAATTTTAATGATAAATAACAAAATTAAAATTAGACAAAAAATATAAATAATTTAAAGAAAATAATAGGAATTTATAATTATAAAACCAAAATTAAAATTCTAATAGAAAAAAACAAAAACAATTTGACATAAAAACAAAACAACAAAAAATTACAAATTCACCTCAAAGTTTACTCATCCATTATTAAATACCGACATTTGATTTTTTTTGCATTTAACACAATAACACAAATTAATTAAACTAACATTAATGTTCAACAAATTTTCCTTAGAAAAAAACAATAGTTACTTAACTAAAAAGGAATTTCACAACATATATTTTTATAACACTTCCTTTTTATTTACAAAATAACATAAAATATTTCCACGTATGCCACATAAACAAATAACTGCAGAAAACATACAAAAAAACACTGGTTGTAAAACATAAGTAGAAGGAAAAAAAAACACCAGCATTTAGCACAAACCGCCCACTTTTTTCCAATCAAATCATTCTTCACTTCGACATATTTAACTTTGTACACCAGAGATTCTCTAACCCATAAAAACACCACAAGAGAGAAAGAGACAAAAACACTTTACAGCGTTTTAATATAATGGTATGCATTAATTGCACTCTTCGTTAAAGGGAAAGAAACATTTTTTTCTTCCTTCTTAAAGTAATTTTTATTTTCTTAATTTCTGTGTTTTCACGCTTGGTTAACAAAATAAATTTATAAAATTTCTTTTATTTGTTTACCCTTTAATGTTTTTAACAAGTTTTTTTGAATTTTCACTAGTGTTTTTAGTTGGAAATCGGTTTTTTCTCAAACGCGTAAAAACATATCGATTTGTACGTGAAAAATGACAGAATAAAAATGATAAAAAGTGATTTGTTCACTGTAGAGAGGTGAATTTTTGTTTAGTTTTTTTTTGTTGTTAGACAGTGGTGTGAAATAATTAGAGTTGCATTTTGCGTAAAAAATTTAGCAGCACTTTTTATGAGGGTCGTTGTGGAACAATTATGCTATATATCTTGAACGGGTTTTTATAAAGAAACTGTTATAATAAAGTTTTCTGTACAACAGATACATGGAAAAAGTATTATACAGAAATTTTTTAAAACTGTTAAAGAAATATGGAATGGATACAAAATATTTGCATGGAAAAGCTGTTATACAATAAATTTATATAGAAAAATATAAAAATTGAATTCAAATTAATTTTTTTATAGTAATTGTTTTTGAACTGTTATACAAATATATTTCCATAGAAATATTAAATGTTTTTCATAGATGTATAGAATGTTCTCTATAATAAAACTGTTATACGGAACACTCGAGTAAACCGACGCCGTTGGAAAATTCGTTTAACTCGGGTGTCTTTAATAGTGTTTTGATAAAAAAAGACGCCAAATTTTTAGCTTTTTTGAAGGAAATTTCTTATTTTTTGTGGAAATAACAAACAAATTTGGCAAATAAATAAAAGAGAAAAAATACTTTTGAAAAATGAGTGGTGTCAAACCAAAGGATTTAATACATGAAATCAAAATAAGACCGGGTATTTACAACAGAGATGTTTTGGAACATCCGCGCCGTGAGCACAAACATCAATTGTGGCTAGAGGTGGCGGAACGTTTAACGCCTGCCGAAGAATGGGAAAGCTATACAGATGTGGAAAAAGAGGCAAGAAGTAAGTACATGTTTGTTTTTAGTGGGACTAGCTTGTAAACTTTATTACTTTACCTTTTAAAGTGGATGAAATAGCTGGAAAATGGAAACACATAAGAGCCAACTATTATCGTGAGATCAAACTTATCGAAGCGGGCGAAGCTAATAAGAAACGTAAATATTTGTATTTTGATGATATGGAATTTATGCGCCCCTTTGTGGGCTACAAATTGCCACCCATGAAGAGGGATAAAAAATCCAACGATTCATTAGATGACATCGAGGAATTTGAGAATAATGATAGTGATATGGATTTGGAAACGCTGCTCAAGACTACCAGCAAAGCGGACGAGGAGGAGGAGCAACAGGAGGAAGAAGAAGATGTAGAAGAACTCAATACTAGTGTAGGAACACGCACCCGATCTAAACGTATAATTAAGCCCACACTTAAGGCCAAACAAAATAAACTAACCACCTCTAGCTCCCCGGTAGGCGGCAAACGCCTACAAAAAGAAGCTATTATAAAGAATTTCGATGTTTTAAAGAAATCTAATGCGAGCGCCAGTAATCCCTCCTTTAAAATACGTGATGGTGATATTTCCTTTTGTCTTTCACTAGTGCCCACTTTAAGGAAATTGGGTGATAGCCGCAAATTGAGAGCCAAAATAGAAATTCTTAAAGTTTTACATCGTTATGTGGAACACATTGAAAAACGCAGTCTAATCAATCGCTCAAATGCCAACAGCAGCAATCATAATAACTCTAGCAAAAATCCAGCAGACTTAATAGAGGAAATGGCTGATGATCATTCGGATCATGAGTATGGAGAGAGTGGTATTAATGTCAAACGTGAACGTGGTGATCCCTTAAATGGGGGTGAAGGTGGTGGTGGAGGTAACACCAAAACCTGGTGGACTTAACCTATAAGCAAAGAGAACAGTTAAAAAGTGACCAACTTAAAATCTGGGTTAAAAAAAAACATGAAATAAAAATTCTTTATTTAGTTAAGTTTATGTTAAGTATATTTAGAATGATGATTAGAATGTTAGATTGACCGAAAATGTATAAAATTTAATTTAAATAAAAATACTTTTGATTTTGAGAGTAACCTATACTAATTGCGCATAATACAAGCTATGGGATAAGCTTGTAATCTTCGGTCAAACTCAACATGAGAAGAATGATTGAATGGGATGAGATGAGTGACACTAATAATGTTGATGAGTAATTGTAATAAGCTCCCAAAATTTAATACTTTTTTCTTTTAATTTCTTTAGATTGGAATATTATGCGGTAGTATCTTCTTAATACCTGTATTCGTTAAGAATTAAGTACAATATTCCTCTATATCCTTCGAAATTCTTCCAAAATTCATTAAATTAAAATATATATATATATATTTTTTTTCTTTTTATTTCTTTAGATTTTAATTTTAAACGGAACTGCTTAGTTCCGGCGTTTCCAAAAAATATGCACAATTTTTCAATAATTCCACAATATCCTTTGAATACTTGTCCTTTGGTTTTCCTAAAAATCATATACATACTTTTGCATATTTGTCTGCTTTTTGTTAACGCTATAATTATTCTTAACTTAATTTCATATTTCAACATTTTTCTATGTTTTATGTGTCACTCCTCTACCGTCCCATTAAGTCCACCAGGTTTTGGTATTACCTCCACCGGCAGCACCGCCTCCTCCTCTTGCGCCACCATTTAAAGGATCATCATGTTCTTCATGTTTAACAATATTGTCATCATATTCCTCTAAATGATCCTCATCCATATCATCCTCTATATTATTGGCACTTTGTGAGGAATTATTATGATTTTGACGATTCAATAAATTACGTCTATCCAAATGCTCCACATAACGATGCAACACTTTAAGTATTTCAATCTTTGCTCGCAATTTACGACCATCGCCCAATTTGCGTAAAGTTGGTACTAGTGAGAGACAGAAGGAAATGTCACCATCACGTATTTTAAAGCTGGGATTATTGGTCGTTTCTGGTGTTTTCTTAATAACATTAACCGGTTTAATATTAGACTTATTTTGCAGAGCTTTAGGTGTAGGCTTTGCCGCTCTTTTTAAAGGTGAACGTCTCGGCAGTTGTTTTTGCTGTGAACTATTGGGTCTAGAGTCTAGGTTGTCGGTGGACTTCAGAAACTCATCCATATCCAAGTCATCGGTGTCTTGAGACACTAAATCATCTAAAGATTCCAAAGATTTATTGTTGGCCCTCCTTCTGTTCTGTGCCGGCAATTTGTAGCCCACAAAGGGACGCATAAATTCCATATCATCAAAATATATATATTTGCGTTTCTTATGGGCCTCACCCGCTTCCTGCAACTTGATTTCACGATAAAAATGATCCTTCATGTGTTTCCACTTGGTGGATATCTCATCCACTGGAAAAGAAAAATACGTTTGTCAACTATTACTTAAATTTGGCATCTATTTAGCTGCGCTTACCTCTAGCCTCCTTTTCCACATCTGTATATGATTCCCAGTCCTCGGGCGGTGTTAGATTTTCTGCCACTTCTAGCCATAGACGACGTTTATGCTCCCTTGGTGGTGTGTCTAAAAAATCTTTATTATAAATACCCGGTCTTGCCTTGACTTCCCTTATTAAATCGGTAGGATGAAAACCGCTCATTTTTAAAGTGTTGTTCGCCTTTTTTTGTTTATGTTATGCCACACTTTATTATTTCTATTTTGGATGCTAATTTTCAGCTAAAATTTTTACTTAATATTTACTACAAGCGTCTATAAAAACGCCATTTACCAGAGATCTGCGCCGACAAACATAAAGAGCGAAGGCGGCTAGCATTAAAGTTTACGACGGCGGCTTAAAATCGACTGTCAAACGGCTGTTTTTAAAACTTTTCAACGATATTAAATAACAGGCATGGGAAATTTAAGTATTGAAATTGAACTAGTACAAAAGAGTACTTTTTTTAGATTTTAAAGTAGTCTATACACTAAACAAAAGATAAGATAGACTAGATTATAGAATAGACTATACTATAGACTAGACTATTGACTACACTAAAGATTACACTATGGAATATACTATAGACTAGACTACACTATAAACTAGACTATAGAGTAGACTACAGACTGGACTATAGAATAGACTAGACTACAGAATATACTAAAGACTAGACTATAGAATAGACTAAAGTATAGACTATATATGTTTATAGTCTAGTCTATAGTCTATACTATAAACTGGACTATAGACTAGACTATAGATTATACTATAGACTAGTCTATAGACTCAAAAATACAACAAAAATATTTGTATTTCTTAAAATTTTGTTTTAAAATGTATTTCGCATATTATATTTTGCAATTTTTAAATATTTACACCGATTTTTTATAAAATTTGAATAATTTTAAAAGGCAATAAAGAAAATTATTCAAATTTTATAAAATATTTAATTTAAAATTTTTACCAAAATACTTTCCGCTCTCAAATATTGTATCATTCCATCATACAATTACATTTCTCTTTTTCATTTTGTCTCACTAAATTTACATTCAAATTCCTGGGAGCTGCACATGCTAAACCCATTAAATATTCCAAATAATCATGAACCAAATCAGGTTCGTTATGATGAAATCTCATACACCACACATGACTATAATCCTCTTGGATTACATGACGTTTGGCTGTTGCACATAGGGCACCCACACCCAAATCATTTACCTCCAAGATCGTTTGCAGCAATGCAGCGCTAGTTTTTTCGAAAATATCTCTCTTCTCCCGTTCATTGATTTGTGGTATTAGACATAAAAAGAGTTTCACTTGTTTGGCTTCCAATTTTAATTCCATTATTAACATATTTATAGACATTATAGTGTGCAGATCCACCTGTTTGGTGAAGTAGCGTTGTCTTTGTTCGTTACTCAAGAGGTGTCGTAAAACTTCATTTTGTTTAAAGTGTGGCGAAACGGCCACTACATACATGCCCATGTCGAGTAGTGATAGAACTATGGGATAGCCAGCCTTGGTGTGGGACATTAACACAATGGCATATTGTTGTTTCCAGTAGTTGAGGGGTGGTAGACGTAATTTGCGTACAGATTGCATAATTTTGTTTTAGATATTTATTAGGAATAGAGTATTTTTTGAGAATTTTGAAAAGGAAACCAAAAATTTTTGAATATTTTTTGTTTTTATTTGTTGATTTTACAGGCAGCTTATGCAGAATTTATTTGAATTCAGAGTTATTTTTAAACTGGGGATTTACAATTCTTATTTGGGAATTTCTGGGAAAACCATTTTTATAAGAAATCCATTATGAATTCATGATTTTAGTTTTTAATATTTCTCTGAAGTGGGAACAACTAACATTTCCGCTATGGTGACATGTAAAGGTGACTCCAAAATAAATTTAACCGCTCTAGCGATATCTTGAGGCTGCAAAAGTTGGGGAAAATCGGGTAAATTTTGCAAATGTGAAGGTTTTTCGCTATAAGAACCAAATTTTGTAGCAGTTATGCCGGGACTAAGGGACTAAAAGTTAAAAATTAAGTAAAAAATGTATAAATTTGTTTCTTCTCAAACTTACCGACAAACGTATTAACTTATCTCCCGATAATTCTCTTCTCAAAACCTCATTGGTAGCACGTAGAGCATGCTTGGCAACGGGATATAAATTAAAACCACAATCGGGTATATGAGGCATAATATGATGACCCAAAAGGCTGCATATGTTAATAATATGACATTCTTCTTCGTGGTCCATTGCAGTTTTCATTAATTTATAGCTTTCTTTGCTGCAAAAGACCGCCGCCATTAGATTTGTATCAATCATACGTTTAAGAGATTCTTCATTTCCCTCATCTAGGATCCGCGAAAATTCACACATACCCGCATTATTGATTAGTATATGTAACTTGTTATTAAATTTTTCCGCAATCCAAGAAAAAGCGGATTTTAAAGATTCTAGGTTGGATAAATCACATTGTTTTTGAAAGAATATTGATTCTTCGAGGGGTTTCAATTCATTTTTTAATTCTTCTTCACTTTTTAAAGTCAACGATAGATTTATGACTTTTATTTTAGATTTTAAAAGTTCCTGAGCTATGGCCCAGCCTATACCCGAACTGGCACCAGTAACTACAGCGATTTTCTGCTGCCAACGATCCATTGTTTTAGATTTATTTAAAGAGACTGATCATAAATGTTCTTAATAAAGAAACCTAACAAATGTTTGGAGCTAATTGTTCTATTTAATCTATGTATTTTTATTGTAGATTGTGATAAAACAAATATGTATTTATTTAATAAAACACTCAGAAAGTGTCTCAAGCATTAAATTATATTAAATTTGATTAAATGTTTTGCACTCAAGCTGTTTATCATCTAAAATTATCTCTGCGACAGAGATCGTCACTTAGAGTCAGTGTTTATAGGTTTTAAGAAAAAAAAAAACCAGCTTTACAGGATGATGTCTAAACCAGTACTTTTTGATATTGAAAAATACCGCGGTACCACCGCTACATTTTCGATACTTTAAAATTAAAAAAAAACTATATATCCCAGTCTATAGTCAAGTCTATAGTCAAGTCTATAGTCAAGTCTATAGCCTAGTCTATAGTCTAGTCTATAGTCTAGTCTATAGTCTAGTCTATAGTCTAGTCTATAGTCTAGTCTATAGTCTAGTCTATAGTCTAGTCTATAGTCTAGTCTATAGTCTAGTCTATAGTCTAGTCTATAGTCTAGTCTATAGTCTAGTCTATAGTCTAGTCTATAGTCTAGTCTAGTCTATAGTCTAGTCTATAGTCTAGTCTATAGTCTAGTATAGTCTAGTCTATAGTCTAGTCTATAGTCTAGTCTATAGTCTAGTCTAGTCTATAGTCTAGTCTATAGTCTAGTCTATAGTCTAGTCTATAGTCTAGTCTATAGTCTAGTCTATAGTCTAGTCTATAGTCTAGTCTATAGTCTAGTCTATAGTCTAGTCTAGTCTAGTCTAGTCTATAGTCTAGTCTATAGTCTAGTCTATAGTCTAGTCTATAGTCTAGTCTATAGTCTAGTCTATAGTCTAGTCTATAGTCTAGTCTATAGTCTAGTCTATAGTCTAGTCTATAGTCTAGTCTATAGTCTAGTCTATAGTCTAGTCTATAGTCTAGTCTATAGTCTAGTCTATCTAGTCTATAGTCTAGTCTATAGTCTAGTCCATAGTCTAGTCTATAGTCTAGTCTATAGTCTAGTCTATAGTCTAGTCTATAGTCTAGTCTATAGTCTAGTCTATAGTCTAGTCTATAGTCTAGTCTATAGTCTAGTCTATAGTCTAGTCTATAGTCTAGTCTATAGTCTAGTCTATAGTCTAGTCTATAGTCTAGTCTATAGTCTAGTCTATAGTCTAGTCTATAGTCTAGTCTATAGTCTAGTCTATAGTCTAGTCTATAGTCTAGTCTAGTCTAGTCTAGTCTATAGTCTAGTCTATAGTCTAGTCTATAGTCTAGTCTATAGTCTAGTCTATAGTCTAGTCTATAGTCTAGTCTATAGTCTAGTCTATAGTCTAGTCTATAGTCTAGTCTATAGTCTAGTCTATAGTCTAGTCTATAGTCTAGTCTATAGTCTAGTCTATAGTCTAGTCTATAGTCTAGTCTATAGTCTAGTCTATAGTCTAGTCTATAGTCTAGTCTATAGTCTAGTCTATAGTCTAGTCTATAGTCTAGTCTATAGTCTAGTCTAAAGTCTAGTCTATAGTCTAGTTTTTTTTTTTTTTTTTTTTTTTTTTTTTTTTTTTTTTTCATTAGGAGGTGTAAATCTTGCATTTGATTCCCATGGTAATAACCTTGGGATATGTCGGATTCCTACCGACTAAAGCACCCCCTTCGTCATCCAAAACCCCTGCGGGACCGTCTATAATGATATTGCATCGCAGGGTTGGTTAGCCTTATTTTAGCTATTTATCTCAATTAACGTTTCTCGTCTCACTTTCTCTTCCGCTCTTAGCTTCTCATGAACACCTTTAATCATTTTGCTTAATACTTCCCAGTTTTCTGATTTTTGTACCATTAAGTCGACAATATTATGCGGACTTAGGTGATTGCCAACCATTTCTTCCGCTTCTTGTCTCTCTTGTTGATAGCGGGGACAGTGGAACATGACGTGCTCCGGGTCTTCTACTGTATTGGGACAATGCGGGCATTCTGAAGAATCGTCCAGTCCAAATCTGTTCAGATAGCTTCTATAACCGCCATGACCAGAAAGGAACTGTGTTAGGTGATAGTTTACTTCGCCATGCTTTCTATTCCACCACACGTATATATTTGGGATTAATCCAAAAGTCCACCTTCCTTTGCGGCTTTCTTCCCATCTGATTTGCCATAATCGCATTGACTTTTCTCTTTCTATCTTTCGTATGTTTATACCATCATGTTCACCCCGTATTGCTCTTCTCTTCGATTCATATGTACGTTTGGCTTCATCTGCTAAGATGTCGACAGGTATCAGCCCTGCAATGACATACGCCGCATCTTCAGATGTTGTACGATATGAACTACATACTCTTAATGCAGATAGCCTATAAACTGCAACTAGTTTTCTTGCCGTTGATTTTACGTTAAGAGCTCCAGCCCATATGGGAGCGGCGTAAAGGATAACAGAGCTAACCACCGTAGATATTAGTTTTCTCTTGTATTGTTTCGGCCCACCTACGTTTGGCATCATTCTTTCGAGTGCAACTCTAATATTCGATGCTTTATTGTGAACATACTCAATGTGAGCTTTGAAATTCAATCTAGCGTCTATTATAATCCCAAGGTACTTAAGATGAGTATTTGATCTAACCTGATGTTCTCCTACGGTTATTTCTATATTTTCTCTTTTCCGACGGCTCGTCGTCAGCACTACTTCAGTTTTATGTTCTGCTAGCTCCAGGCCAGCACTTTTCATCCAGTTTCTTATAGTTAATATTACCTCGTTAGAGATTAGTTCTACTTCATCTTTAAATCTTGCTGAAACAGTTACCGCGATGTCGTCGGCAAAGCCTATTATATTTGCTTCTTCTGGAATATTCAGCGTTAATACATCGTTGTACATAACGTTCCATAATAAGGGGCCAAGCACCGAACCTTGTGGAACACCTGCGGTGACCTTGTATATTTTGCTACCGTCATCAGTGTTGTAGCACAATATCCTATTTGTGAAGTAGCTTCTTATCATCAGTGTTAGGTAATCCGGTATGCCAAGTCTACATAGTTTATTAATTATTAGTCCCCAATTTGCGGAGTTAAACGCGTTTTTTACATCAAGTGTAATTATTGCACAGTATTTTCTGTTTGCGCCTTTGCCTTCAATAGCCGTTCGTGCTGTTTCAACTACCATGTTAATCGCATCGATGGTTGACCTAGCCTTTCGAAACCCGTATTGTCGGGTTGATAAACCTCCGTTTTCTTCCACAATTGGTAGTAGTCTGTTGTATATTATTTTTTCAAGTATTTTACCACTTGTATCAAGGAGGCATATTGGCCTATATGCTGAGGGGTCTCCTAGACGTTTATTGGGTTTTGGAATCAAGATTAGTGATTGTTTCTTCCATGCTTCAGGGAAAACTGCCTCTTTGAGGCATTGGTTAAATAAATCAACAAATGTTTTAGTTGATTGTTTAATTGCCAACTTAAGAGCATTGTTTGGGACGCCATCAGGTCCAGGTGCTTTGTCATCTCCGATTTTATCTACTATTGAGATTAGTTCTTCTTCCGTTGTTAACTCTATGTTTTCTGCGTGATATGGACTTCTTGTTGTAAATACGGAGTTTATGTGTTCTGGAAACAAAGTCTTAACTATTTTATCAAGTAGCTTAGGACAACTGGGTTGGGGGGTTTTCTTTCCCTTAAGGCGAGAGGTGACCACTTGGTAAGCCTTTCCCCATGGATCTGAATCTGCTTCTAAGCATATCTGTTTGAAGCTGTTCTTCTTACTTTTTAGAATTGCATGTTGGAATTCTCTCCTTGCGTATTTGTATTCGCAACACGCTTCTTCAAATCCTGGTCGACCTCTGAGACGTTTAGTCTTTCTTCTGGCTCTTAGACAAGTGGCTCGGAGGTTGCTGATCTCTGAGTTCCACCAATAGTTTGGAGGACGATTCTTTGTTATTCTTCTCCTTGGCATTGCAGAATCACAAGCTCTTCTAAGCCTTAATGAGACCTGTTTCGTCATTTCAGATGCTGTTCCATTCAGTTCTGTAAAATTCAAAAATTCTTGAGTAAATGCTTCTTTGTCAAGTCTCTTAGAAGCCCATCCTGTATAGTTTACGTTGTTCTCCTCCCTATGGGATCGTCTTCTTTCTAAGTTACTAGTAGAGAATATAATAGCCTGGTGGTCACTGTGGGTGTAATGTCCACTTACTGACCACTCCATAACTCTTGCTAAGGAACTACTTGTAAATGTCAAATCCACAATTGAATTTCTTTCTCTAGCGATAAATGTCGGTGTATTACCATTATTGGCTAGCACTAGGTTTCGTCCCGAAAAGGCTTCGAGTAGAATGCTTCCTCGGGTGTTGGTTCTTTGGCTTCCCCATTCAACAGCCCACGCGTTGAAATCGCCAGCTATAATTTTTGGGTTATGATGATCTGAGTCCCTTAGCAGATGGTCTAACATCAGTTGGAATTGCACAATTGTTGAGCTTGGAGGAGCATAGCAGCTGTAGATATGGATGCCTCCTATTTTAGCTCTAATAAAACCGTCTTCTTCGTGTTCTGAAATTTCCTCTATAGCCTTGTTTCCACAAGCCCAAATAGCAGCTTTTCCACTTAAGTCTTTAACCCATGCAGAGCTGTTCATATCTCTATACTGCTCACTAATAATGGCGACATCAACACGAGATTCGCATATTATCTGCGAAAGCAAGTCCTGTGCCGCCTGACAGTGGTTGAGATTTATTTGTACGAATCTCATTTCCTCATTTTACTAATTGCCTTTTTAAAGACAGGGCATCTTCCACTACCAGCTACATGATTTGTATCGGCATTTTCCACTTCTTTGCAGAACATACATTCTGGATTATTTTTACAGTCCCTTGCTATGTGTCCGCCAGCTCCGCATCTTCTACATAGTTTCGACCTGTCTTGTTTATTTGTACACGTAGTGGAGATATGACCAAATTCCAAGCATCTAAAACATTTCGTAAGGAGCCGTTTTTCCCTTATTCGGCATATCACCCATCCTATTTTGACTTTGCCTATTTCGATGGCTTTACGTCCCATTTCTACTGGAAGCCTAACGCTTGCAGTCTGGGTGCCACTATAACTCTTTCTAAGACTCGTTATATCCGACTCCTTTATTGAAATCCCTAGGTGATTATTGAAAGCTTCACATATATCAGACTTTGTAGTAATTTCGTCAATATCCTTGCATTCAATTACGGTCATCTGTCTACTGGTTCTAATATTAGCCTGCTGCCCAACCGATTTTTCCACCTTTGCTTGGAATTGATCAACACTTTGTTTATTGGCTGTATTAATTTCCAGTAGGAGGTCACCTTTAAGTGTCCTTCTTATTCGGGACACGCATTCTCCAAGATCTTTTAAGTTTGGGTCCGATTTTATATGTTTCAATATATCCGCATACGTAGCCTTTCCTTTCGCTGAAATAATCATTGCTTCTTTCTCCTTTCTTTTTTTTACTATTTTCTTACGTGGCACCGTTCTCCATGAATTTATATCATCATTGGTTTTGGGTTTTCCATTGACAATAGTCTCCATCACTTCAGATTTCTTTTGTGTTTGGTTTGTTATTTTAGACTTCTTGGGTATTGGGGTTTTTGACGATATATCTCCGGGCTCCCTGCTTCTCTTTAAATCTTTCATATGCTCCGTTTTGGGAGTTGTTTGTGTTGACAGCTCTTTTGTTTCGGGGGCTTGTAATGTCCCATTTAACGTCATCTCCTTTCTAACTTTGTTGTACGTCGCCTTTATGGCCCATGCTTGGTTCTTAATGGAATGATGGATATTATTCTTCGGCTTCATGAACTTTATCAGTCCATCTATTAGGTTACCCAGTTCTATGAAGAGGGTGTTACCAGCAGAGGTTTCCTCCAGTATTTCAGTTTGATCGTTAGTCGGTGTAGCTGTAGGTGTTGCGGTCTGTATAGGGATCGATGTCGGTGTAGCCATCGGGGCCGTGGATGGTACTGGGATCTCTGTCGGTGTTGCAGTCGGAGTTGGTACAGAAGTTGTTGTCGGTGTAGCGGTCGCTGTCGGTTTATGAATAATCGGCGTTGAAACATATGGTGATGCAGGCGGGGACCTTGCTATTCCAGAGTTTCTGCGAAAAGGATTATCCACATTACACTGTTCCTTGTTTTTGTTCTTGCCTGTAGCTTTAGCTTCTAGCTCAGCCAGGTGTGCTGCTGAATTAGAAGCATTACAGTAATTGGATCTCGACGACTGAGAGCCTGTTTTCACACCCTCTAAAGCCGCCGGTACTGGGTTTATTACTCCCTGCACCGTAACTTTGGATTTATACGTATACTTTTCCATTTTGTTGTTTGTGGGTTTGCGTTTTTAACCTATCCGCCAGGAATGCTTTTTCAGCCGTCCCTAACCTGGAAACAGACGCTGACCAGGAAGCCGTCCAATTTGGAAACCGTCGCGCCTGGATTTTTCCATCTAATGTGACTAGGGATCCACGAAGTCGTCACTCTTCTAACTACGCCTCTCGAGAGGGTACCCGTGTGGTTGAATACCTAATTTAAGGGCGGTATTCACTCGCCCTGTCACAGGACTTCCTTGAGCACATGTACCATTTTAGTACGCTCTCCATTCCTGCCACAACTAGGGTCCGCGGGGTCGTTACTCCCGTTATCCTCCTCGGGATACCCTTGCGGGTGTCTATAGTCTAGTCTATAGTCTAGTCTAAAGTCTAGTCTATAGTCTAGTCTATAGTCGAGTCTATAGTCTAGTCTATAGTATAGTCTATAGTCTAGTCTATAGTCTAGTCTAGTCTAGTCTAGTCTAGTCTATAGTCTAGTCTATAGTCTAGTCTATAGTCTAGTCTATAGTCTAGTCTATAGTCTAGTCTATAGTCTAGTCTATAGTCTAGTCTATAGTCTAGTCTATAGTCTAGTCTATAGTCTAGTCTATAGTCTAGTCTATAGTCTAGTCTATAGTCTAGTCTATAGTCTAGTCTATAGTCTAGTCTATAGTCTAGTCTATAGTCTAGTCTATAGTCTAGTCTATAGTCTAGTCTATAGTCTAGTCTATAGTCTAGTCTATAGTCTAGTCTATAGTCTAGTCTATAGTCTAGTCTATAGTCTAGTCTATAGTCTAGTCTATAGTCTAGTCTATAGTCTAGTCTATAGTCTAGTCTATAGTCTAGTCTATAGTCTAGTCTATAGTCTAGTCTATAGTCTAGTCTATAGTCTAGTCTATAGTCTAGTCTATAGTCTAGTCTATAGTCTAGTCTATAGTCTAGTCTATAGTCTAGTCTATAGTCTAGTCTATAGTCTAGTCTATAGTCTAGTCTATAGTCTAGTCTATAGTCTAGTCTATAGTCTAGTCTATAGTCTAGTCTATAGTCTAGTCTATAGTCTAGTCTATAGTCTAGTCTATAGTCTAGTCTATAGTCTAGTCTATAGTCTAGTGCTATAGTCTAGTGTATAGTCTAGTCTATAGTCTAGTGTATAGTCTAGTCTATAGTCTAGTCTATAGTCTAGTCTATAGTCTAGTCTATAGTCTAGTCTATAGTCTAGTCTATAGTCTAGTCTATAGTCTAGTCTATAGTCTAGTCTATAGTCTAGTCTATAGTCTAGTCTATAGTCTAGTCTATAGTCTAGTCTATAGTCTAGTCTATAGTCTAGTCTATAGTCTAGTCTATAGTCTAGTCTATAGTCTAGTCTATAGTCTAGTCTATAGTCTAGTCTATAGTCTAGTCTATAGTCTAGTCTATAGTCTAGTCTATAGTCTAGTCTATAGTCTAGTCTATAGTCTAGTCTATAGTCTAGTCTATAGTCTAGTCTATAGTCTAGTCTATAGTCTAGTGCATAGTCTAGTGTATAGTCTAGTCTATAGTCTAGTGTATAGTCTAGTCTATAGTCTAGTCTATAGTCTAGTCTATAGTCTAGTATAAGTCTAGTCTATAGTCTAGTCTATAGTCTAGTCTATAGTCTAGTCTATAGTCTAGTCTATAGTCTAGTCTAGTCTCTATAGTCTAGTCTATAGTCTAGTCTATAGTCTAGTATAGAGTCTAGTCTATAGTCTAGTCTAGTAGTCTAGTCTATAGTCTAGTCTATAGTCTAGTCTATAGTCTAGTCTATAGTCTAGTCTATAGTCTAGTCTATAGTCTAGTCTATAGTCCTAGTCTAAGTCTAGTCTATAGTCTAGTCTATAGTCTAGTCTATAGTCTAGTCTATAGTCTAGCTACTAGTCTATAGTCTAGTCTATAGTCTAGTCTATAGTCTAGTCTATAGTCTAGTCTATAGTCTAGTCTAGTCTAGTCTATCTAGTCTATAGTCTAGTCTATAGTCTAGTTCTATAGTCTAGTCTATAGTCTAGTCATAGTCTAGTCTATAGTCTAGTCTATAGTCTAGTCTATAGTCTAGTCTATAGTCTAGTCTATAGTCTAGTCTATAGTCTAGTCTATAGTCTAGTCTATAGTCTAGTCTATAGTCTAGTCTATAGTCTAGTCTATAGTCTAGTCTATAGTCTAGTCTATAGTCTAGTCTATAGTCTAGTATAGAGTCTAGTCTATAGTCTAGTCTGTAGTCTAGTCTATAGTCTAGTCTATAGTCTAGTCTATAGTCTAGTCTATAGTCTAGTCTATAGTCTAGTCTATAGTCTAGTCTATAGTCTAGTCTATAGTCTAGTCTATAGTCTAGTCTATAGTCTAGTCTATAGTCTAGTCTATAGTCTAGTCTATAGTCTAGTCTATAGTCTAGTCTATAGTCTAGTCTATAGTCTAGTCTATAGTCTAGTCTATAGTCTAGTCTATATTCTAGTCTATAGTCTAGTCTATAGTCTAGTCTATAGTCTAGTCTATAGTCTAGTTTATAGTCTAGTCTATAGTCTAGTCTATAGTCTAGTCTATAGTCTAGTCTATAGTCTAGTCTATAGTCTAGTCTATAGTCTAGTCTATAGTCTAGTCTATAGTCTAGTCTATAGTCTAGTCTATAGTCTAGTCTATAGTCTAGTCTATAGTCTAGTCTATAGTCTAGTCTATAGTCTAGTCTATAGTCTAGTCTATAGTCTAGTCTATAGTCTAGTCTATAGTCTAGTCTATAGTCTAGTCTATAGTCTAGTCTATAGTCTAGTCTATAGTCTAGTCTATAGTCTAGTCTATAGTCTAGTCTATAGTCTAGTCTATAGTCTAGTCTATAGTCTAGTCTATAGTCTAGTCTATAGTCTAGTCTATAGTCTAGTCTATAGTCTAGTCTATAGTCTAGTCTATAGTCTAGTCTATAGTCTAGTCTATAGTCTAGTCTATAGTCTAGTCTATAGTCTAGTCGATTAATTAAAATCCATATCATTCCTTTAGAATCCCGTAAAAAATGTCCTCCAAATTCCCAGCAAAACCCAGCTGTCAACATGTTTTGTTTGTGTGGCAACTTCATTGCTGCAATTCCAATCAGTTTCCGTCGTAATTTCAACCGGTCAGCAAGTAGTTGTTACAAAGTGTCATATAGTTGCAATTAATTAATAAAATATAATATTAAATTTGAAAAAAATATTATTAAAATGTTCTTAAGCATTTAATTAATAAGTAAAGCTATCGCGAAATCCTGATAATATGTTAATAATAGAGAAAAATGTGCGACAAGTTGTGGGCCACTTTGCAGGCTATGTGTTTGTTATGTTGTTGATATAAAGCAAGGTTAAATATACCTTGATATAAAGTGTTTAAAAGTAATAAAAAGTCATTGAAGTTGTTGAAAATGTTATAAAAATATCATTAATCATTTATTTAAAGCAATAATTTATTGCAAATTTAAGCAAAAGTCCTAAAAATTAGAAAAAAGGGCTACAATTGGTTAAGTATGTAGGTTTGTGTTTGTGTGAAAATTTTTGCAAGCAATGAGCGCCAAAAAAATCAACAACAAAACAAGAGGAAGGAAAAACCAAAACAAATAAAAAATTTAAGTTGCCATATGGTTGGTGTGACAGCATATGAAAAGGTGAGTTGCCAGTTTAAATTTTATATTTGTAATTAAGGTGGAGACGTTAAATTTGAATTTCGAAAAGGTAACAAATGATTTAATTGAGTTTTTCTTCAATTTAAGAGAATGTTAATGTTGAAATGATATTATTTCAATGGACTTTTTAATAATTAATTGTTTCTTTTTATAATTTTTAAGAAAAATGGTAGAAATAGAAAATATTTCTTAGATTTTATTGAGAAGCAGTAAGTGGTTTATAGTCTATAGTCTAGGTTATAGTCTGTCCTATAATTTAGTTTATAAGTGAGACTATATTCTATAGTCATGTCTACATTCTAGTCCATAAAAATTAGTCTACAGACTACAGACTAAGTCTAGTTCTTATTCAAGTCTATTCTATAGTATAGTTTATTGTTAGTCTATAGTTAGTATATAGTCTAGTCTATAGTCTAGTCTATAGTCTAGTCTATAGTCTAGTCTATAATCTAGTCTATAGTCTAGTCTATAGTCTAGTCTATAGTCTAGTCTATAGTCTAGTCTATAGTCTAGTCTATAGTCTAGTCTATAGTCTAGTCTATAGTCTAGTCTATAGTCTAGTCTATAGTCTAGTCTATAGTCTAGTCTATAGTCTAGTCTATAGTCTAGTCTATAGTCTAGTCTATAGTCTAGTCTATAGTCTAGTCTATAGTCTAGTCTATAGTCTA
Source organism: Lucilia sericata (assembly GCF_015586225.1). Taxonomy (NCBI): domain Eukaryota; kingdom Metazoa; phylum Arthropoda; class Insecta; order Diptera; family Calliphoridae; genus Lucilia; species Lucilia sericata. The sequence goes on along the minus strand of NW_023994173.1, from coordinate 416,850 downwards.
GTCTATAGTCTAGTCTATAGTCTAGTCTATAGTCTAGTCTATAGTCTAGTCTATAGTCTAGTCTATAGTCTAGTCTATAGTCTAGTCTATAGTCTAGTCTATAGTCTAGTCTATAGTCTAGTCTATAGTCTAGTCTATAGTCTAGTCTATAGTCTAGTCTATAGTCTAGTCTATAGTCTAGTCTATAGTCTAGTCTATAGTCTAGTCTATATTCTAGTCTATAGTCTAGTCTATAGTCTAGTCTATAGTCTAGTCTATAGTCTAGTCTATAGTCTAGTCTATAGTCTAGTCTATAGTCTAGTCTATAGTCTAGTCTATAGTCTAGTCTATAGTCTAGTCTATAGTCTAGTCTATAGTCTAGTCTATAGTCTAGTCTATAGTCTAGTCTAGTCTAGTCTATAGTCTAGTCTATAGTCTAGTCTATAATCTAGTCTATAGTCTAGTCTATAGTCTAGTCTATAGTCTAGTCTATAGTCTAGTCTATAGTCTAGTCTATAGTCTAGTCTATAGTCTAGTCTATAGTCTAGTCTATCTAGTCTATAGTCTAGTCATTCCTATACTCTACTTCATAGTCATTTCTATAGTTTATCTATAGTCAATTCTGTATAGTCTATAGTCTAGTCCATTCAAAAGTTTTTAATAAAGCTGTCTTTTGCCTAAAATTCTCATTTTGCCGATCACTGAGCTTTTATTATAAAATTACCTTCAATTCTGAAAAACTATATTTAAAATCGTGTAGTTTTTTCTCTCATTTTATTAAATTAAATAAAAAATATTTAATAACTTGTTTAAAAACAAAATTCTCCAACAATTCTTAAACTAATATTTTTCAGCCGTTGGCACCATTAACAATTCAGCAATGGTAACATGTAGTGGGGAGCCCAATATGAAAGTCACACCACGGGCCACATCATCGGGTTTTAGTATTTCAGCACATTCGGGCATATTACTTAAGTGTTCTGGTCTAGGGCTATTAGCACCGAAATTAGTTTCCGTTAAACCGGGACTAATGGTCTGGAAGAAAGGAAAATAAAGAGGAAATTTTATAGTAATTTTAATCTCCTATAAGGGAATTTCTGGGGAAATTATTTTTGCTTTTAATCATTACAAAAAAATAATTATTTTGAAATTGATTTAACTTACATTTTAACAAATTTTGTGAATTTCTAATTTGGGTATTTCTAAATTCCCATTTGGGAATTTTACAAAAACTATCCTGTGAAGATTATATTCATTATTGGTCCAATGTTTTATTGGTAATTTATTAGTTATAGTTAATATTTTTAATTTTTTTCATATTTTTGAAGTTTTAGGAATTCCCAAATTGGCGATTAAAAATCTCCATTTGGGAATTTAACTAAAAGTGTATAAATAATGATATTTTTACTTATAACAAAGCTTTTGCAGTTTTTATTAAATACTTTTTGTATTTTTGGGAATTCCTATGGTTAATTAATAAAATCCCCGACTTTGGGAATTTTTGGGGACACTATTTAAGTGTAATAATTTACAAAATAAGGTTATTTTTAGACTATTTAAGTGTTTTGGATTAAAATGTTTGTATTTTTTGGAATTCCTAATTAGGGGGATTTCAAAATCCCTTTTAGGAATTTAACTAAAAAAGTCGAGATATTAATATTTTACTGCAGAAGCCATCTCTTGATTAATTTGAGAAACTTTTTTTTATATTATTTCAGAATTCCCATTTTCTTTATAGAAAATCCCTACTATTGAAAATTCTGGGGAAACTAATTTTAGAGCTAAAAACATACAAAATACGGTTATTTTATGATTAGTTCAAGTTTTTAGGGTGAAATTTATGTTACATATTTTGAAAATTCCCAAATTGGTGGATTTAAAAATCTCCATTTAGCAATTTTGGCAAAAGTGTGCAAATAATAATATTTTTACTTGTAACAATATTCTAGCAGTTTTTGTTTAAAAAAATCCGACTTTTGAAAATTCCTATTATTAATTAATAAAATCCCCGACTTTGGGAATTTATGAGGAAACTAATTTAGTGCAATAATTTACAGAATAAGGTTATTTTATGATTATTTAAGTGTTTTGGAGTAAAATTTTACTATTTTTTAAAATTCCTAATTGGCGGGATTTCAAAATTCCTTTAAGGAATTTAACTAAAAAAGTTGAAATATTGATATTTTTCTGCACGAACGAAATTTTTGGAGTATTTGTTAAAGAAGGTTTGCTTTTTTTAAATCCCATTTTGTATTTAAGGAATCCCCAGGTTGGGGTATTTTTTAATTTCTATTTAGGAATTTAAAGAAATGTTTGGTAAGTATAAATTACTTACCGTTGTTAACAACATTTTAGTGAAAATTTTGTAATTTTTTCACATTTTTTGAATTCCTTATTGGGGGATTTTAAAAATCCGTTTTGGGAATTTAACTAAAAAAAGGGAAAATATTGATATTATTCAGCAGAATTATGTTTTTGTCTATATTTTGAGACATTTTTTGAGTTTATTTTTGAATTCTCATATTCTTTATATAAAATGCCCAATTTAGGAATTTCTGGGGAAACTGATAAAGTGTAATAATTTACAGATTAAGATTATTTTATGATTACTAAAGTGCTTTAGGGTAAAATTTAGCTATTTCTTTGAATTCCTAATTTTGGGATTTTAAAATCCCTTTTAGGAATTTAACTGAAAAAGGCGAAATAGTAATATTTTCTTACAGAAATGGATTTCTGGAGTATTTGTGATAAATTATTCGCTTTTTTTAAATTCCCATTTTAAAACATGCCCAGTTAGGGGATTTTGTTAGTTTTATTTAGGAATTTAAAAAAAATGACTGGAACGTAATTTATAATTAATTATAAATAAAAAAAATTATTTTTTTATGGGCAGAGCAATTAAAACCCTTTCTAATGAATTCTTAATTATTTCACGATTTCTAATTGTTTTGATTTCTTTATGTTTTGTTATTTTTAATGGACAAAAACTGATGTAATATTAAAGTTAAATTAACAAAGACTTAAATTACATAAATATTAGTGGAATAAATTAATAACAAGTTTAATTGTTTATAAAACAAAGTATCTGTACTTACCGATAAGCGCAATAGTTTGTCTGCAAACATTTCACGGCGCAACACTTCATTGGTGGCCCTCAAGGCATGCTTAGCAACCGGATATAGATTGAAACCACAATGGGGTATATGCTCGGGCACCATATGACCCAGTAGGCTATTAACATTTATCACATGACACTCCTCACCAAAGGCCATGGCCTTTTTCATTAGCCTATAGGCTTCTTTGGTACAATAGATAGAACCCATTAGATTAACATCGATCATACGTTTGAGGGCCTCATCATTGCCGGCATCGAGTAGACGGGAGAATTCGCACATGCCAGCATTATTGATTAAAACATGCATACGCTGGGCAAATCTTTGCTCCAGCCAATGAAAAGCGGTACGCAGGGAGGGCAATGAGGTTAAATCACATTCTCGCGGGAAGAATCTTTCCTGTTGCCCGGCTGGCAATTCGGATTTTAATTCTTCCATGTGTTTGAGTTTGCGTGCCAAACCTATAACCACCATATCGGCCTTCAAAAGATGTTGGGTAATAGCCCAACCAATGCCCGAACTGGCACCCGTTACCACTGCTACTTTACCACGCCAGCGTTCCATAATTATTAGTTACAAAATTTTTTTTTTAATATATTGACCTTCTTAAGTGATTGTTTTTTGTTTTTCAACACTTTAATTAAAAATTTAACGCTTTATTTATTTTTTCAAAGTTTTTTTTTTTTAAACGCTCTGTAACCGTTTCCTTTAATTCCAAAAACCAAACGTGTTGTTTAATGTTTGAAAGTACTTTTCGTACTAGTGGCAACTGAAAGCCTGCACTTAATGTATTATTAAGTTTTTATAAACTTTTTTTTTTGTAACAAACAATCTCAAAAACAATACTTGCTTTTGTTTTTGTTGCTTTTTTAGCTTTTGTTTTCTTACCGTCTAAAAGCATTGAACTCAAGTTTAACTGGTTGCACTTTTAAATTTTTTGTATTTTATTTTAAATCTTAATTTAAATCTGTTTTAAAAAAAACTTTTAGTACTAATTTTTTTAGAACATATGTATTATTGTTGTTGTTGTTGTGATTCATTTCCACCTGTTTGTTTACAATTTTTATGTGTTTTTTAATCTCAACTACATGGTTAATGAACGATTTTAATTTATAATAATTTTATTTATTGTCAAACTGTAACAAGTTTTCAACACACATTTGCCGGAAGAATATTTGATGTCAAAGCTTATTCAGTAGTTGCGAAGAAATTTATATTTTTGTTAAATTGTTTTGAAAAGTGAAAGTATTTGGTATTGTTCTCTAAATACTATTATAAATAAGATTAAAATGTTACAGTCATCTAGATTATATAGTCTTATTTATAAACTAGATTACATGTAAGACTATAGACTAGAATTTATATAATATAGTCAAGATCTTATTAAAGTTTGGACTATAATTCAGTTTCTAATATAGTTTATAGACTACAAAGTAGTATATATTCTAGTCTATACTATAGTCTAATCTATAGTCTGCACTTTAGTCTAGCTTATAGCCTGGTCTACAGTCTAGTCTTTAGTCTTTACTTTTGTCCGTATTATAGACTATAATCCAGTCTATATTCTGGACAATAATCTAGCCTATGGTCTTGACTTTACTCTAGTTAATATAATCTGGTCTATAGATGAGTCAATAATCTGGACCATATGCTATAATCTGGATTGTCGATAGGGTCTAGACTAAAGTCTAATCTTTAGTCTTGTCTAAAGTCTAATCAATAGTCTGGACTATAGGCTAGTATGGATTGTAGTCTAATCTATAGTTTGGGTTATATATAGTCTGATCTATTGTCTTGACTTTAGTCTAGTCTATAGTCATGACTATAATCTAGTCTATACTCTGGACTACAGTCTTGACTTTATTCTTGTCTATAGTTAAGATTATAATAATATATATTCTGGACTATAAACTAGTCGATAATCTGGACCATAGACTAGTCTATAATCTGAACTGTAGTATAGTCTATAGTCTGGATTATTTTCTAGTCTGTACTATACTCTAGTCTGAACTAAAGTCTAATGTATAGTCTGGATTTTACTTTAGTCTTTAGTCTGGATTATAGTCTAGTCAATAATCTGGATCATAGTTTAGTCAATAGTCTAGGCCATAGTCTAGTTCATAGTCTGGACTATAGTTTAGTCCATAGTCTGCACTATAGTTTAGTCTATGATCTGGGCAATATTCTAGTCAATAATATGGATCATAGTCTAGTCAATAATCTGGACCATAGGCTAGTTTATAATCTGGTCTATAGTCTAGTTTATAGTCCGGTCTATAATCTGGTCTACAGTCAAGTCAATAGTCTGGCTTATAGTCTAGTCTATAACATAGTTTATAGTCGAGGCTCTTGTCTAGTTTATATTCCGGATTATAAGTCTGGAGTATAGTTTGGAAATTAATCTAGTCTTCAGTCTCGACTATAGTTTGGAATACATAAAATAAAACACTTTTTTGTTGTTGTATTTTTTTTTTTAAAATTGTCTTTATATTTTATGGAAGACTATACAAAGTTTTTGAGGCAAACATTTTTACAGCATATTCAAGCATGCATTAGTTGATATTTATGTATTTGGAAAGTTGGGGGCATGTAATTCATGTTTAGTAATATCGATTGTGCCAAGAAATGAATTATTGAAAATATGAATTAATTAAAATTTATTGAAAAAGCTTTGGATTCATTTAAAATTTTATTTTGATCTAAGTTCCGGCTTCAAAGCAGTTTTTTTTTTGAAGCCGGCATTAACAATTGAACATTTTAAGTACAAAAACGATTTTTTTTAGGAAATTAAGAAAGGAAATTTATAATGTCATAAAAAATGAGAAGAAAGCTTGGAAGATTTCTTAAATTTTAAACATTATCACATTAAAAACTAAACAGTATGAAAGTATTTAAAATAAATAAATAAAATTATAAAGTAATAATGAAAAATATGGTAGAGTTTTATTAAAGAAAAAGTTTTTATTTGTCGCTCTACACTTCCATGCCCTCATCGGAACGTTTACCCTGTTTATTGAGTGCTTCCTCATTTGTCAATTTAGTCTTTTCCGTTCTGGTATGCCATACTAAAACCTCTTGGCAGTAATTAGCCAAAGGCTGCAGCTCTGAGCGTGTGGTCAAGTGTCTTAATATCTCACTTTCCTGATAGCCACGTTGTACCTCATAGCTAAAGGTGGCCTGAGGATATTTAAAGAATAAATCAGTGCTTATGGCAAAGCCGGCCATATCTATGGGAAAAGGTCTTTCGGGACGCCAGGCGGCATTAAAGCCTATCACTTCCTTAGTTTCGCTATTAAGTAAAGGTTTCTCCACCATTAGACCACCCACTAAACCTACTGGCCAAACACCCACTTTACCCTTTTCCAGTTTAGACATTTCGGCAAACAGTTCTACACTATAGGAATTATCATCATCCATAAAGAACACAATGCTGTGTTTGTCGGGATTAGCATTAGTGCGTACCCAAGATAAAGCTAAATTTCTTTGCTCTACGCCTCTAGGTTTAATCCAGTTGGGATCATTGTGTTTAAGTTTAAAGGCAGCCGGAGTTTTAGTATTCAGTTGGGTGGCTCTTTGTGTCAAACCGGCTCTTTCTAAAAGATTTCTTACTAATTCTGTGGTGGTTTCTGAGTCTTCTACCAAAACCCAGTGCAAATTGGGTACTAGCATGAATATATGTGATAATCTATAAAAATCGGCAACAAAAATAAATAATTAGTCATCAAAAAAGAAACGCCTCTAGGTTTTAATCAAATTTATCATCATATTTCTCTGCTATGCCAACTCACCGGGTTAGTTCAGCCTTTTGCTGCGGTCTGGCATAAGTGGGTGTTATACAGTAAATTGTAGGCAGTTCTTCATCTTGCATTTTACCATACATGGCCTGCAGATAACTGGGTCCCTGGCAAGTACGTTTGCCATTGCGATGTACCATTAATAGCACCACCAGGAATACTATTATCAAAACCAGAACTTGTCTGGGCCGTATACGTACTTCTGACATGTTTGTGTTTAACTGTTGTTGTTTTTTTTTTCTTACATATACCGAGGAAATAGTTATTTAACTAATTAAATTTTAGTTAAAGGTTATTTAAACTATTAAAATAAGTAAAAGAAATATCTTGTATATGTAAATGATTTTAGAGATAAAAAAAGGTAAACAAATGTTATGATGTGTGGTGCCGAAACACAAGAAAAAGCAACAAATATTATGATGAAATGTCAAAGATACTAAGAAAGAGAGAGTGGCCATATTTTTTATAAAAAAACAGACATGTTAAATACGAAAGCAAACGGTTTGAAAAGCATTGAAAACCACTAAACTGTTAGTTTGAAAGCCAATAGTAAATTTTAATAAGACAAAATGCAATAAAACTAAATAAGACTAGTCTATATGTATATATAGTCAAGTAAATAGTCTATTGTATAGCTTACAGTCTAGACTATAGCCTACACTATAGTCTACTCTACAGTCTAGTATATAGTATAGTTTATAGATTACTCTATAGCCTAATTTATAGACTTGGCAATAGCTAGTCTATAGTTTAGGCTATAGTCTAGTCTATAGTCTAGTCTATAGCCAAGAATATAGCCTAGTCTATAGTCTAGTCTATAGTCTAGTCTATAGCCAAGAATATAGCCTAGTCTATAGTCTAGTCTATAGTCTAGTCTATAGTCTAGTTCATAATATAGCCCATAGACTAGTCTATTTTATAAACTTTATTTTTGCCTATAGTCTAGTCTTTAGTTTAATCTATAGACTAGTTTATAGTCTAGTTTCTAATATAGCCCTTAAACAAGTCGATTATTTAAAATCTACAACATTCCTTTACAATCCCATTAAAAAATTTCAAATTTACTTCTTTTCCTCCAATCTCTCAGCAATACCCTGCTGTCAACATATTTTGTTTGTGTGGCAACTTCATTGCTGCAATTCCAATCAGTTTCCGTCGTGTTTTCAACCGGTCAGTTGTTACAAAGTGTCATATAGCTGCAATTAAATCATAAAATATTTTATTTAAATCATAAAAAAATTAATTTAAATGTTCTTAAGCTTTCAATTAATATGTTTAGCTATCAGGAATTCGTGAAAATATGTTAATAAAAGGAAAAAAAAGAGCAACAAGTTGTGGCCTACACTGCAGGCTATGTGTGTGTTATGTTGTTGATATAAAGTATTTAAAAGTAATAAAAAGTCATTGAAGTTGTTGAAAATGTTATAAAAATATCATTAATCATTTAATTAAAGCAATAATTTATTGCAAATTTAATCAAAAGTCCTAAAAATTAGAAAAAAGGGCTAAAAGTGGTTAAGTATGTAGGTTTGTGTTTGTGTGAAAATTTTTGCAAGCAATGAGCGCCAAAAAAATTAACAACTAAACAAGAGGAAAGAAAAAACAAAACAAATAGAAAATTAAAGATGCCATATGGTTGGCATGACAGCATATGAAAAGGTGAGTTGCCAGTTGAAATTTTATATTTGTAATAAAGGTGGAGCCGTTAAATTTGAATTTGAAGGAATGATAATGTTGAAAAGGGTTTGAATTGTTATTTTAAAAGCATTTTTAATAATTATTTGTTTGTTTTTAGAATTTTTTTGTGAAAAATAATGTAAATAAAGAACATTTCATAGTTTTTATTAAAAAAAGTAGCATAGTAATTGGTTTATTTTAAAACTAATTTTAAACAAAATTAATGAAACGCCGAATTTAAAGGAATTTTAAATAGTTTTGGAGAATAAAATAAATCCATATTCTCGTCTATAGTTTAGTTTAACGTCTAGTCTATTGTCTAGTTTATAGTCTAGTCTATAGTTTAGTCTAAAGTTTAGTCTAGTTCAATCTAATTTTTAGTCTATATTATGGTCTATAGTTTAATCTATAGTTCATTCTATAATTTAGCCTATAGTCTAGTCTATAGTCATGTCTAAAGTATACACTAGTCTATAGTGTAGTCTTTAGTTTAGTCTATATTTCAGTCTAGAGTTTAGTTTACAGTCTATTCTATAGTCTAGGTTATAGTCTAATATATAGTCAAGCTAATTTTCTAATCTATATTCTAGTTTGTGGTCTAGTCTATATTCTAGTCTATAGTCTAGTCTATAGTCAAGTCTATAATCTAGTCTATAGTTTAGTCTCTAGTTAAGTCTATAGTTGAGTATGTAGTCTATAGTTGACTCAATAGTCTAGACTATAGTCTAGTGTATTCTATAGTGCAGTCTATAGAATAATCTTTAGTTTAATCTATATTTGTGTCAATAGTCTAGTTTGTAATCTAATCTATAGTCTGGTCTTTAGTCTAGTCTATAGTCTAGTCTATAGTCTAGTCTATAGTCTAGTCTATAGTCTAGTCTATAGTCTAGTCTATAGTCTAGTCTATAGTCTAGTCTATAGTCTAGTCTATAGTCTAGTCTATAGTCTAGTCTATAGTCTAGTCTATAGACTAGTCTATCGTCTGGTGTATAGTCTAATCTATAGTCTAGTCTACAGTCTAGTCTATAGTCTAGTCTATAGTCTAGTCTATAGTCTAGTCTTTAGTCTAGACTATTATCTAGTCTATAGTCTCTTCTATAGTTTAGTCTATAGTCTGTTCTATAGTCTAGTCTAAGTCTAGTCTATGGTCTATAGTCTAGTCTATGGTCTAGTCTATAGTCTAGTCTATAGTATAGTCTAGTCTATAGTCTAATCTATTGTCTAGTCTATAGAATAGTCTATAGTCTAGTCTATAGTTTAGTCTAATCTATAGTCTAGTCTATAATCTAGTCTATGATCTAGTCTATAGTCTGGTCTATACTCTAGTCTACAGACTAGTCTATAGTATAGTCTATAGTTTATAGTATAATATATTCTAGTCTATAGTATAGTCTAGTCTATGGTATAGTATAGTCTAGTCTATAGTCTAGTCTATAGTCTAGTCTATAGTCTAGTCTATAGTCTAGTCTATAGTCTAGTCTATAGTCTAGTCTATAGTCTAGTCTATAGTCTAGTCTATTGTCTAGTCTATATTCTAGTCTATAGTCTAGTATATAGTCTAGTCTATAGTCTAGTCTAAAGTCTAGTCTAAAGTCTAGTCTATAGTCTAGTCTATAGTCTAGTCTATAGTCTAGTCTATAGTCTAGTCTATAGTCTAGTCTATAGTCTAGTCTATAGTATAGTCTAGTCTATAGTCTAGTCTATAGTCTAGTCTATAGTCTAGTCTATAGTCTAGTCTATAGTCTAGTCTATAGTCTAGTCTATAGTCTAGTCTATAGTCTAGTCTATAGTCTAGTCTATAGTCTAGTCTATAGTCTAGTCTATAGTCTAGTTTATAGTCTAGTCTATAGTCTAGTCTATAGTCTAGTCTATAGTCTAGTCTATAGTCTAGTCTATAGTCTAGTCTATAGTCTAGTCTATAGTCTAGTCTATAGTCTAGTCTATAGTCTAGTCTATAGTCTAGTCTATAGTCTAGTCTATAGTCTAGTCTATAGTCTAGTCTATAGTCTAGTCTATAGTCTAGTCTATAGTCTAGTCTATAGTCTAGTCTATAGTCTAGTCTATAGTCTAGTCTATAGTCTAGTCTATAGTCTAGTTTATAGTCTAGTTATAGTTAGTCTATAGTCTAGTCTATAGTCTAGTCTATAGTCTAGTCTATAGTCTAGTCTATAGTCTAGTCTATAGTCTAGTCTATAGTCTAGTCTATAGTCTAGTCTAGTCTAGTCTAGTCTAGTCTATAGTCTAGTCTATAGTCTAGTCTACAGTCTAGTCTATAGTCTAGTCTATAATCTAGTCAATAGTCTAGTCTATAATCTAGTCTATAGTCTAGTCTATAGTCTCGTCTATAGTCTAGTCTATAGTCTAGTCTATGGTCTATTCTATAGTCTCGTCTTTAGTCTAGTCTATAATCTAGTCTATAGTCTCTTCTATAGTTTAGTCTATAGTCTGGTCTATGGTCTATTCTAAGTCTATTCTACGGTCTATAGTCTAGTCTATAGTATAGTCTATAATCTAGTCTATAGTCTAATCTATTGTCTAGTCTATAGTCTATAGTTTAGTCTAATCTATAGTCTAGTCTATAATCTAGTCTATGATCTAGTCTATAGTATAGTCTATATTCTAGTCTATATTCTAGTTTATAGTTTTTCTAGTCTATAGTCTAGTCTATAGTCTAGTCTATAGTCTAGTCTATAGTCTAGTCTATAGTCTAGTCTATAGTCTAGTCTATAGTCTAGTCTATAGTCTAGTCTATAGTCTAGTCTATAGTCTAGTCTATAGTCTAGTCTATAGTCTAGTCTATAGTCTAGTCTAGTCTAGTCTACAGTCTAGTCTATAGTCTAGTCTATAGTCTAGTCTATAGTCTAGTCTATAGTCTAGTCTATAGTCTAGTCTATAGTCTAGTCTATAGTCTAGTCTATAGTCTAGTCTATAGTCTAGTCTATAGACTAGTCTATAGTCTAGTCTATAGTCTAGTCTATAGTCTAGTCTATAGTCTAGTCTATAGTCTAGTCTATAGTCTAGTCTATAGTCTAATCTATAGTCTAGTCTATAGTCTAGTCTATAGTCTAGTCTATAGTCTAATCTATAGTCTAGTCTATAGTCTAGTCTATAGTCTAGTCTATATTCTAGTTATAGTCTAGTCTATAATTTAGTCTATAGTCTAGTCTATAGTCTATTGTATAGTCTATTGTATAGTCTATTGTATAGTCTATTGTATAGTCTAGTTTATAGTCTAGTCTATAGTCTAGTCTATAGTCTAGTCTGTAGTCTAATCTATAGTCTAGTCTATAGTCTAGTCTATAGTCTAGGTCTATAGTCTAGTCTATAGTCTTAGTCTATAGGTCTCGTATATCGTCTAGTCTATAGTCTAGTTATAGTCACTAGTCTATAGTCTAGTTATAGTCTATAGTCTAGTTCTATAGACTTAGTCTATAGACTAGTCGTTAAGTACTAGTCTATTAGTCTAGTCTCTAGTTCTACTCTATAGTCTAATCTAGTCTATAGTCTTAGTACTATAGTCTCGTCTATTACCTCTAGTCTATAGTCTAGTCTATAGTCTAGTACTATAGTCTAGTCTATAGTCTAGTCTATAGTCTAGTCTAGTCTAGTAGTCTAGTCTATAGTCTAGTCTATAGTCTAGTCTATAGTCTAGTCTATCGTCTAGTCTAGTCCAGTCTAATAAGTCTATAGTCTAGTCTATAGTCTAGTCTATAGTCTAGTCTATAGTCTAGTCTATAGTCTAGTCTATAGTCTAGTCTATAGTCTAGTCTATAGTCTAGTCTATAGTCTAGTCTATAGTCTAGTCTATAGTCTAGTCTATAGTCTAGTCTATAGTCTAGTCTATAGTCTAGTCTATAGTCTAGTCTATAGTCTAGTCTATAGTCTAGTCTATAGTCTAGTCTATAGTCTAGTCTATAGTCTAGTCTATAATCTAGTCTATAGTCTAGTCTATAGTCTATTGTATAGTCTATTGTATAGTCTATTGTATAGTCTAGTTTATAGTCTAGTCTATAGTCTAGTCTATAGTCTAGTCTGTAGTCTAGTCTATAGTTTAGTCTATAGTCTAGTCTATAGTCTAGTCTATAGTCTAGTCTATAGTCTAGTCTATAGTCTAGTCTATAGTCTAGTCTATAGTCTAGTTATAGTCTAGTCTATAGTCTAGTTATAGTCTAGTCTATAGTCTAGTCTATAGACTAGTCTATAGACTAGTCTATAGTCTAGTCTATAGTCTAGTCTATAGTCTACTCTATAGTCTAGTCTATAGTCTAGTCTATAGTCTAGTCTATAGTCTAGTCTATAGTCTAGTCTATAGTCTAGTCTATAGTCTAGTCTATAGTCTAGTCTATAGTCTAGTCTATAATCTAGTCTATAGTCTAGTCTATAGTCTAGTCTATAGTCTAGTCTATAGTCTAGTCTATAGTCTAGTCTATAGTCTAGTCTATAGTCTAGTCTATAGTCTAGTCTATAGTCTAGTCTATAGTCTAGTCTATAGTCTAGTCTATAGTCTAGTCTAGTCTAGTCTATAGTCTAGTCTATAGTCTAGTCTAGTCTATAGTCTAGTCTATAGTCTAGTCTATAGTCTAGTCTATAGTCTAGTCTATAGTCTAGTCTATAGTCTAGTCTATAGTCTAGTCTATAGTCTAGTCTATAGTCTAGTCTATAGTCTAGTCTATAGTCTAGTCTAGTCTAGTCTATAGTCTAGTCTATAGTCTAGTCTATAGTCTAGTCTATAGTCTAGTCTAGTCTATAGTCTAGTCTATAGTCTAGTCTATAGTCTAGTCTATAGTCTAGTCTATAGTCTAGTCTATAGTCTAGTCTATAGTCTAGTCTATAGTCTAGTCTATAGTCTAGTCTAGTCTATAGTCTAGTCTATAGTCTAGTTTATAGTCTAGTCTATAGTCTAGTCTATAGTCTAGTCTATAGTCTAGTCTATAGTCTAGTCTATAGTCTAGTCTATAGTCTAGTCTATAGTCTAGTCTAAAGTCTAGTCTATATTCTTGTCTATAGTCTAGTCTATAGGTTAGTCTATTCCATAGTGCATTCTATAGTCTGGGCCTATACTTATTCTATGAACTATAGCCTCTCCTAGAGATAGAGCCTAGGCCTTAGTGTTTAATGAAAGCTCTACTTACCTTATTGTTTTAATATTAACCCTTTTAAATAAAACATTCTTTCGCTTTTCATTTAAATTTTTGGAAGTCATTTATTAGATTTCATTTTTTTTCAGATTTTTCAATATTTTCAATATATATATATTTATTTTTTCTGAGGGTAAAATAAAAAGAGAAAATTAAATAAATTGCATAAAAAAGCTACAAATTTGTTTTAATATTTATAAGCTTTTTATCATATTATTTGCAAACATTAAGTTTGTAATAATTTATGTTCGTTTTTATTCTTTCTTTAAATATATTTAATATGAACATAATTTGTAAGACTTAAATGCAGTTTATTATTGTAATAAGTTGTTGTTGTTGTTTTTTTTTGCAGTTTTAAAATATACATTAAGAGAATTTATTATAATAAATTCACCTTTTTTGAAATATTATTTATACACTTAATAAGGGGAGGTTGGGGTTAAGTTTTTAATTATTTTTCTTTTGTGTATATAGTTGTAAATTTTATTTATTTACCTTGACAAAATAATATTTGTACAAAATTTTATTTTATTTTTGTTTTTGTTAGAATATTAACATTTAATTGGTTTTTTATTTGTTTTATTAAAAAAGCTCGTAAAAGGCATTTGTTTTGTTAGGCAAATTATATTTTTATTTTAATTTGAAAAAAAAAAAAAAAAAAATTAAAATCAAATTAATTTGCAATTAAATAAAAAAATTAACATTTATTTATAGTTTTTTTTTATTAATATGATTTTTATTTATAAATGTTTATGGGTTTTTGTTTAAGTTTTGTATATAATGTTTTTTTGTGGTGGAAAAGGTTTGTTTTTTTTTTATAATAATATTTAACTTACTTTACTAATAAATACATTTACTTAAATTTAATTTTAACTATGCTAATGTTTTGCTTATATTAAAAATAATTTATACAGGTTTGTTGTTGTTGTTTTTTTATAAAAAAAAAAATGTTTTCATTCGAATAATTATTTAAATTATAAATTTGTTTAAATTATAATTTTATAAAACATTCGGCTTAAGCCGAATTTTAGCATACACTGCAGCTGTAAGAAATGACTTTTTTAATAAAAATTTTGTTGAATTTTTAAACTTTTTAGGGAATTTTAAAAAAATTTTGCTTATTTTCTCTTCATCAGCTTGTAATTTCTAAAAAAAGCTTCGTTTCGCTTAGATTTTCTCTTAAACATCAGATGACTCTTTTGCTTAAGTGTTAAAAGTTTGAGAGTCATTGTATGTAAATGTTTGTTGTTTGTATAGTCTAGTATATTGGCTAAACTGTGGTCTGATCTATTGACTAGACAAGGGTTAGACTATAGTCTACTCTATTGACTGGTCTATAGTCAAGTCTATTGACTAGACTATGGTCTAGTATATTGGCTAGGCTATAGTTAAGTCTATGGTCTTCTATTGACTAGTCTATCGTACACTTAGTCTATTGACTGGACTATCGTCTAGTCTTTTGACTAAACTATCCTCTAGTCGATTGACTAGACTGTCGTCTGGTCGATTGACTAGACTGTCGTCCAGTCTATTGACTAGACCATCGTCCAGTGTATTGACTAGACTATCGTCCAGTCTATTGACTAGACTGTCGTCTAGTCTATTGACTAGACTATCATCTAGTCTATTGACTAGACTACCGTCTACCGTCTATTGACTAGAATGTCGTCTGGTCTATTGCCTAGACAATCGTCTAGTCTACTGACTAGACTATTGTTTAGTCTATTGACTAGACTGTCGTGTAGTCTATTGACTAGATTGTCGTGTAGTCTATTGACTAGACTATCGTCTAGTCTATTGACTATCGCCTAGGCTATTGACTATACTGTCGTCTAGTCTATTGACTAGACTATCGTCTAGTCTATTGACTAGACTATCGTCTAGTCTATTGACTATCGCCTTATCTAGACTATTGTCTAGTCTATCGTCTAGACTATTGTCTAGACTATCGTCTAGACTATCGTCTAGACTATTGTCTAGACTATCGTCTAGTCTATTGTCTAGACTATGGTCTAGTCTTTTGGCTAGATAATGTTCCAGTCTATTGACAAGACTATCGTCTAGCCTATTAACAAGACTATCATCTAGTCTATTGACCAGTCAATCGTGTCCATTGACTGGTCTATGGTCTGGCTATTGTCTAGTCTAAGGTCTAGACAATGGTCTATTCAATTGACTAGAGTATAATCTAGTCTATTGATTAGACTATGATCTAGTCTATTGTCTAGACTATGGTGTAGTCTATTGACTAGAGTATAATCTAGTCTATTGACTAGAGTATAATCTAGTCTATTGACTAGACTATGGTCTAGTCTATTGACTAGACTATGGTCTAGTCTATTGACTAGACTATGGTCTGTCTATTGACTAGACTATGGTCTAGTCTATTGACTAGACTATGATCTAGTCTATTGACAAGACTATCCTCTAGTCTATTGACAAGACTGTTATCTAGTCTATTGACAAGACTATAGTCTAGTCTATTGACAAGACTATCGTCTAGTCTATTCGCTAGGCTATAGTCTAGTCTATTCGCTTGACTATAGTCTAGTCTATGGTCTTCTCTATTGATAAAACTATTGTCTAGTCTTTTGACTAGTCTATGGTCTAGACTATAATCTTTTCTATTGACTATTCTATTAACTAGACTATAATCTAGTCTATTGTTTAGAGTATGGTCTAGTGACAAAACTATCGTCTTGTCTATTGACTAGATTATCGTCTAGTCCATTGTCCAAACTATGGTCTAGTCTATTGTCAGGTCTAAGGTCTAGTCTGTTGACTAGACTACGTTTTGGTGTATTGACTAGACTATGGTCTAGTTTATTAGCTAGACTGTGCTGTAGTTTATTATCTGGTTTATGGTCTAGTCTATTGTCTAGACTATGGTCTAGTCTATTAAGTCTGGTCTGTTTGTTTAGGGTTTTTTTACCTTGCAGTGTATTTTTTTCTGTGGGGATTTCTTGGGTTTTTTATGTAAAATTTTTTTTAATATTTATTTTCTTACATTTTTACTTAATTTGGCCTCAATTCTAGTTTGATTTGTTTTTTCTTTAAATAAATTTCTAAACTTAATAAGTCTTTTAATAAAATTTCTTAAAAATTGTATGAAAGTTTTTAAAATTTCTTTTAAGACTTATTAAGTTTAAAGGGGATTTTAGTTTGTTGAATTTTAAACATAAATATTGAGCATTGTTACGCTATAAAGACTAAGAGTGGCTTTTTAAGAAACAAAATTTTTTTAAAAATTTTTAATGAAATGCAGCCACTGCTTTACTAGCTTTTGATTTTATTTTATTTTAATTTTTTTTATAATTTTTTCTTATGTATTTTTTATATTTCTTCAATTTATTTGTTTTTATTTCATTTATTTAAATTTCTTTTTTTTTAATTATACTTATTAGCTGAAAATTTTATTCACATAAGCCACAATTTACACTTAAATTTAATATTATATTTATATAAAAAAAAATTAATTAATTTGTTAAGTAAATTATAAAAAAAATAATAATATTTAGTCTTGTCAAATTTGTCATGTTAAGTACCAATTTTATAAAAATAAAATCCATTTAAAAAAATTTTTTATTCATAGAAAATTATAAATTTTAAGTAAATTTTTGTTAAACTCTCTCTATCTCTCTATGCTGAAGAGTTTATTGTGACATTACAGTTTGAAAATCACTGTGTGTTTGTTTACTCTATTATGCTTTGGTGTGTCAAACACTACAGTTTGAAAAGCATTGTATGTGTTTAATTTTGCTTTTTTGAGAGAGTTTTTGCTTTACAGTTTGAAAACTATTATTACATCAATTCAATTAAACATTTTAATGAATATTTTAATTGATTTTTTATACATAAAACTTGTTTTTAACCAAATGTGTTTAACCCGTTTAAATTTGAACTTTTTTTCTTTAGCAAAAAGAGTATTTATAAGAAATGTCATGGTTTGTTAATAAAATGTTTTTGAAAAATATTATAAAATTAAAGCAAATCTTAAGCTTAATAATAAATTTAAACTTAAATAAATGGCATGTTATTTATAAATATAATTTGAATTTAAAAACTAAACGAAAAGAAAAATTAAGGCAATTTCTTTTTAAAACTAAAATCATAAAAAATATTTGTTCCATACTAAACACCAGTTCTTCTTCAAAATTTTAATTTCAGTTTGTACATTTTTTAAGTTTTAAAAGCTGGTGTTGTTAATACTTTATTTAAACTTATAAACTTTAACTAATGAGGTTTTAAACTTAAAATAAAACTTAAAAAATAATATTTCTTCATTTCGTACATTACTATTTTCTTTTCATTTTATATATATATATAAATATTTTTCTTTACTCTATATAAATTTAATACTTTATATAAAGTTAATATTTATTTTATAATCCAAGCATATGTATTCCCAAAATTTGAAGTAAAATCTTTTTTTAATTATAAAAGATTTTACTAAATTATTTCATTATATTTTTATATAACTCCTTCTCTATAAGTTGTAAATTTTTGTTACTGTTCTTCTTGGCAATTTATACTGCTGAATTTTTGCCTATTATTTCACCACTTCGTGAGTGTACAAATTTACCATCAAATTCCACTGTGGAATTTTGTTTCATACTTCCGGTGGGTGTTTGTAAAGGCTGTTTTTCATCTCTGTTGGAAAAAGATTAAGAAAATAACGGAAATTTATGAAAAATTTTGTAAAAGTTTCTTTATATTGTAATAATATTAAACTAATTTCTACGAATATATTAAATTTACAGTTAAAACCAGACTATAGACTAAACTATAGACAAGTCTCTAGAATAGACTATAGGATAGACTATGACTATACTTTAGAATAGACTGTAGACTAGAATAGACCAGACTATAGACTAGAGCTGAACTAGAATTTAACTAGAACAGAACTAGAACAGAACTAGAACAGAACTAGAATAGAACTAGAACTAGAACAGAACTAGAACAGAACTAGAACAGAACTAGAACAGAACTAGAACAGAACTAGAACAGAACTAGAACAGAACTAGAACAGAACTAGAACAGAACTAGAACAGAACTAGAACAGAACTAGAACAGAACTAGAACACAACTACAACACAACTAGGAACAGAACTAGAACAGAACTAGAACAGAACTAGAACAGAACTAGAACAGAACTAAAACAGAACTAGAACAGAACTAAAACAGAACTAGAACAGAACTAGACAGAACTAGAACAGAACTAGAACAGAACTAGAACAGAACTAGAACAGAACTAGAAACAGAACTAGAACAGAACTAGAACAGAACTCAGAACAGAACTAGAACAGAACTAGAACAGAACTAGAACAGAACTAGAACAGAACTAGAACAGAACTAGAACAGAACTAGAACAGAACTAGAACAGAACTAGAACAGAATAGAACAGAACTAGAACAGAACTAGAACAGAACTAGAACAGAACTAGAACAGAACTAGAACAGAACTAGAAACAGAACTAGAACAGAACTAGAACAGAACTAGAACAGAACTAGAACAGAACTAGAACAGAACTAGAACAGTACTAGAACAGAACTAGAACAGAACTAGAACAGAACTAGAACAGAATTAGAACAGAACTAGAACAGAACTAGAACAGAACTAGAACAGAACTAGAACAGAACTAGAACAGAACTAGGACAGAACTAGAACAGAACTAGAACAGAACTAGAACAGAACTAGAACAGAACTAGAACAGAACTAGAACAGAACTAGAACAGAACTAGAACAGAACTAGAGCAGAACTAGAGCAGAACTAGAACAGAACTAGAACAGAACTAGAACAGAACTAGAACAGAACTAGAACAGAACTAGAACAGAACTAGAACAGAACTACAACAGAACAGAACTAGAACCGAACTAGAACAGAACTAGAACAGAACTAGAACAGAACTAGAACAGAACTAGAACTGAACTAGAACTGAACTAGAACTGAACTAGAACTGAACTAGAACTGAACTAGAACTGAACTAGAACTGAACTAGAACTGAACTAGAACTGAACTAGAACAGAACTAGAACAGAACTAGAACAGAACTAGAACAGAACTAGAACAGAACTAGAACAGAACTAGAACAGAACTAGAACAGAACTAGAACAGAACTAGAACAGAACTAGAACAGAACTAGAACAGAACTAGAACAGAACTAGAACAGAACTAGAACAGAACTAGAACAGAACTAGAACAGAACTAGAACAGAACTAGAACAGAACTAGAACAGAACTAGAACAGAACTAGAACAGAACTAGAACAGAACTAGAACAGAACTAGAACAGAACTAGAACAGAACTAGAACAGAACTAGAACAGAACTAGAACTGAACTAGAACTGAACTAGAACTAGAACTGAACTAGAACAGAACTAGAAATATTGACCTTTGACCTGTAAATTTAATATATTTTCTGCAAAATTTTACATGCTTTGTTTTTAATAAAGTTAGTATTTTAAGCTCAACTAAACTAAATTTACTTATAAACTTAATAACTAGTATAATATTATAAAAGGATTAATATTAATTAAGGGGTTAATTGATAAATATTTCGATAAATTAATAATGATTATGACATGATTAATTAGTGGATTAGTAATTAATTTAGTAGATTAGTAGTATAGTAGTAGTAGAGTTAGCATTGTTTAAGTATTTACGTACGATGGTGATGTCATTGGTGATCCACCTAATTTAACGGGAGGTGGTAAAGGTAACGGTGATGGTGGTGGCTCCTTAACCAGCTGGCCACTGCAATAAGGTAGCGGGAAACGCCAACCATAAAGACTGCTTGGTTAAATTTGTGATATTTTTTTTTGGATTTGTTTGTGAAGGGTATAAATGATTTTTTTTTGATATTTGTACGATAAAATGAATTTTGAAATGCGGGTTAGGAAAGGTTAGAAATTAAAATTTTGGGGCTATATGAACTATATATGAATATGAATGTTAAGAACTAAGGTTTTAATAAAAAAAAGGGAAAACTAAGGGGTGTTATAAAGAAACTAAACTAAAACTAAACTTTTTTTAAAAATAAGAAATTAGTTTAGGGGTAGGAGGGTTAAGTTTTAAACACAAATCATTTAATATTGCACTAGTCGTTTTAAGATAACTTAAGAATTTGAAAAAAAAAAAATAAACTTAAAAATTTTAAACCAATGTTAATGAATTACGATTGTTTAGAAACGATTTGGGCCTTAGGAAAACCCAATGATAATTTAAATCCTGATTATGGGCTTTCACTTTGGTTAATTTAACACTTTTATTAAAAAAGACAAAATATAAAAAAATAAAAGAATTTTTTAAAAATTTTTAATATTTTAGTGCAATATTAATATGATCTTAAATATTAGTCTAAAAAAAATTCTTTACTAAAATCATTAAAAGTTCTAACAAAAAATCCAAATAATTAAAAAAATTTTTCTAAAAATTTGTTTAAGCTTACCTTCCCAGTTTAGCTTCCTCATCGATTTCCGAGGGTGATCTTTTGGTGCGCCTACACATACTGGCCATTACACCCATATTAATGGTAACACAGCATAATAAGTCCACTATGAAAAGTAACAGCAAAACTCCGCCTACTGCTATGCCTACTATGGAGGCGGAGGATAGCACTTGTCTTTCAGCAACTTGTATAACATCGATACCTGGTTTAAAGGAAAAAAATAGGTTTCAAATTGTTAATGCTTTTCAAATTTTAATCAATTTTAATGTTTAGCTATTTCTTAGAAAATTTTCTTTGTAATTTAGGTTGTGGGGATAATTTATAACTTTTAACTTGTGTCTAATATTCTAAGTTTTAACTTTCTCGTTAAGGGTTATTTTTTATACATTATGCTTTTGATTGGCTTATTTTAGTTAAAATTGTATTTTTTTTAAATTATTTTAAAAAGAAAATTTCATGAAAAAAGTTTTAATATAAATTAAACGACATCGTTCAATTAAGTTCCGTTCAAGCAAACAATTCCTACAAATGTTAAGAGCCCTATAACTCCACATCTCAAAATTCTCTTATATTCTTATAAATATTGGAACAAACTTAAGCTTTTCTAATGCTCTCTCTATAGCTGAGAGTATACTCGATTCTGCAGAATGTCGCAAACTTGGTATTTTTAGTATAACTTCCTACCCAACTCGATGTTAAGTATTTCTAATGCTTTCTCTATAGCTGAGAGTGCACTCGATTCTCTAGACTAGTATCAAACTTGGAATCCTCGACATAAGTTCTTAAACTTCCTACACAACTCACTATTAAATCTTTCTAATGCTCTCTCCATAGTTGAGAGTACACTTGATTCTCCAGACTCTCTTAAACTTGGAATCTTCAGTATAACTTCCTACACAACTCGATATTAAATTTTTTAATGCTATCTCTATAGCTGAGAGTATACTTATCCAGATTCTCTCAAACTTGGAATCCTCAGTATAACATCCAACACAACTCGATATTAAGTCTTTATAATGCTCTCTCTATAGCTGAGAGTACATTCGATTCTCCATACTCTGTCAAACTTGGAATCCTTCGTATAACTTTCTACACTTCCTACACAACTCGATATTAATACTTTCTTTGCTCTCTCTATAGCTGCGAGTACACTCGATTCTCCAGACTCTATCAAACTTGGATTCCACATTATAACTTCCTACACAATATTCTTCTCTATACTAGACTATAGGCAAAATTTAGAGTAGATCTGTCAAGAGAGAACATGATCATGTAATGGTTATGATATAAATTTCTTAATTATAGTGAAGATATGTAATGCTCTCTAATGGATTTCAAAAGTTTCTTAAGATTTTCTTCTTTTGATCAAGGTTCCTATAGAATAGATCTTCCAAGAGAGCACATGATCTAGTAAACTTTGTCAATTTCAAGAAAATACACGGAGAGGGAAAGTTTAATATTCCAATTATGTATACCACAAGATCATTTTATCCATTTTCTTTTTAAGACTTCAAAGATCTTAAATTTTAGGAGTAAAATATTAATCGATCTTTATTCGAAGGCATTAGTTTATATCCTCAACGGTAGTTTATATCGATCAAGTTCTTGATCGTTCTATGGAGTGTCCCAAGATCTTGTGCAAATGATTTCTATGATCTTTAGTTTCAAGAGAGAGATCTGCATATTTTCAGAGATCATTTGAAGTAAAGATCTTTGAATGCAGAGAATCTGATCTTGTGTAAATGCTACTAACGATCTTCAGTTTCAGGAGGATGATCTGCTTATTTTGGAAGATCATTTGGAGTAAAGACCTTCCAATGAAGAGAATTCGATGTGGAGTAAATGGTTTTTATGATCTGTAATTTCAGGAAAGTGATCAGTGATCTTTAATCATGTTCATACGAATTATAGATTCTAGGAGAAAGAGAAGCAGTTTCATTTCTTTGTGGAACTAAGACAAAAAGAATTGCTTTCATAAGACACTATTACTGATCAAGTTATTATGCTCATTAACCTTTAAACTATAACAAGTTTTGAATGTTTTCTATAGAAGGGAAAATTTCAAGAATATGATGATCAATGATCTTTGAAAGTAATAAGTTGATTCTAAAAGTTTCACTTTGTCTTAAACATTTCAAGAATTTGCTGATCACCGATCCATAGATCTTTGATTGATCAGTGATCTATAATCTTTCAAGATGATGAGCTGATTCTAAAAGTGGTTAAAAGTATTAAGCTTTCTCTTAAGATTGATTACGACATGTCTAAAAACGAGTTTCTTCGAAAAGTTTATGTTTTTGATAATACTGAGAGTATTTTGAGATCGTTAGTTTCTAAAGGTGTTACTTTTTGCTTAAGAGTTATGAAAGAAAATATAATTTGTCTTAAACATTTCAAGAATTTTGGTGATCAGCGATCCATAGATCTTTGATTGATCAGTAATCTATGATCTTTGAAGATGTTGAGTTAATTCTAAAAGTGGTTAAAAGTGTTGAGCTCTCTCTTAAGATTGATTATGATATTTCTGAAAATGAGTTTCTTCTCTTTATGATCTTCTATTGATCGTGTGATCTTTAATGTTTAGAAGAATTTAGATGATCAAAAAAGAACAATTTCGGATACCAGAGTTGATCGCTAGATATTTTCGCCCATTGGTTGCATTTCAAAGTTATTTGGAAGTGGCTCTTCGAAAAGTTTATGTTTTTGATATGTTGAGAGTATTTTGAGATCGTTAGTTTCAAGAATATGATGATCAGTGATCTATGAAAGTAATGAATTGATTCTAAAAGTGTTTATAAGGGTTTGCAGGATATAAAGAGTTAAAGTCAAAGTAAATTTAAATTTGTCCTAAAAATTTCAAGAATGAGGATCAGTGATCTTTGGATCTTTGATTGATCATTGATCTATAATCTTTGAAGTTTGAGTTGATTCTAAAAGTGTTTAAACGGTTTACTTTTTGTTTGATCACAGTTATCAAAGGAAATTCAAATTTGTCTTAAAAGAATCAGTATAAACTGATCAGTGATCTATGATTTTTGATAATATTGAGTGGTTTCAAAAGGTGCTTAAAAGGGCAACTTTTTGGTGGTTCTAAAAAGAATGCTAAATAAATATAAAGTTAACATAAAAAAACTTTTCTAATTGTGGTTTAAAAACTCAGAACTCTGCTATTGTCAGCTAAACTTAAGTATCATTTCAATGATCTTCTTGTGAGAAATTTGAGAGACTTCTTAAATATTTAAAATTTACATTTAATTTATAAAAAATATTTAAACTTTTTTTCATGAAATTTTCTTTTCATTTTCATTTTGGCTTAAATGACTAAACTTATTGTCTAAAAAAAGCATTAACCAAATATTAATGATTTGCAATAAAGTGATAATTGTTTGATATTTATTTTTTAAATCATTTTTTTAAGATTTTCACTTTTTTTACATTTTTGTGTGTGTATGGATTTTTTAATTTTCGTTATGGTTTTTGAAAATAATTCTCAAAAATAATTTACAAATTAAAGAAACTAAATTCAAACTAAATTTGTTAAAAGAAAATTTTAATAAAAATTAAAAAAAATAAAAAATAAATATAAAAAAGCTTTTATAACTAAATTTACCAATTTGCATAAAAAATTGTTTTCGTTGACAGCAAACAAATTAAAGCAACATGCGTTAGAGAAAAGGAAAAATTTTTTAAAGATTTTTTTTAAATAATAAGAAATAAAAGGACAATACAAACAACCAATGCAAGAAATTTTAAGAAAAATAAAAGGGGGAAAGAGTAGAAAAATTATATACAAATATTAACACAGGCTGGTTTTTAAAAGATTGGTGGCTTATAGTAAAAGCTTTCTAAATGAAAAGTATCAAAATAAATAAATATTTACAGCATGGAAGTTTTTTTTACAATTTGGGGGAAAGAGGGCTAGTGAGGGGATTTTAGAAAACTAATAATATATGTGTTTTAGTTATTAGTTTATTTATGTGTGTTACTAAATTGTTAGTTTTTATATAACTTTAAGGGTTTTATAATTATATTACCTTTAGTTTCGTTTTAACAGCAATTTTCTTTAACAAAATATTGTCACAATTACCGCTAAAATTTGTTGTTGTTGTTTTTTTTTTTAAAGAGGGGAAGATAATATTTTTTATATAAACATTTTTCTAGTTTTTATAAATAAGTATAAAAAGTTTTCATAATTTTTTTTAAATAAATATTAAAGATTTTTTAAATATTTTTAATAATTTTTTAAAATTTTTCAGAAAATTTTCTTATTTTTAGAAATTTTTTAATAAATTAATATAATTTTTTAAAAATAATATTAAATTTCATTAATTCTTTTTACAAAATATTCAAAATTTTCTTGGAATTTAAACACTTTTTTGCAAAAATTTTTTCTCTCAGTGTTTAAAATCCTTTAAAATGTTTCAAAATTATGCATTTACTACTAGTTATTAGAATTCTAACACAGTTTCCTCTCAACAGTTTGAAAACCTTTGTCTAGGTGTTCTGCTAACGTTAGTTTTGTCAATTCCTCACTTTCTCTTTCTCAAGGAATTGTCATTCTCTCTCATAGAAATTGTTAACATTTTGAATACCTTTGTCTTAGTATTTAGTCTTTCTTACTGCCTTAATAGGAAATATTAACAGTTTGTAAGCCTTTGTCTTAAAGTTTTGTTCACGTTTGTGTTGTTTTCCTTAGTCTCGCTCTCTTTACTGTTTGTGTTAACGTTTGTGTTTTATCTTTATTGTTTGCTGTTCCTTCTCTGTCTCTCTTTTGTATAGCTGCTAGTAGTTGTGTCTTAACAGGAAGTGTTTACAGTTTGTAAGCCTTTATCTTGAAGTTTTGTTCACGTTTGTGTTGTTTTCCTTACTCTCACTCTATTTACTGTTTGTGCTAACGTTTGTGTTTTATCTGTATCGCTGCTTGTAGTTGTGTCTTAACAAGAATTGTTTACAGTTTGTAAGCCTTTGTCCTAGAGTTATGTTGAGGTTTGTGTTGTTTTCCTTACTTTCGCCCTCTTAACTGTTTATGTTTGTGTTAACGTTTGTGTTTTATCTCTAATGTTTGTGTCCCTTCTCTTTCTCTCTTTAAATGTTTTTAATTTTAATATTTATTGATGTCACTCGTTTTATTAGTAAGTTTTCGTGTAGATTTCTTCTTTCCGTCTCGCTCTCTTCACTGTTTGCGTTTGTGGTAATGTTTGTTTATAGTTGTGCCATAAAAGGAATTGTTGGCAGTTTGTAAGACTTTGTCCACGAGTTTTGTTAAGGTTGGTGTTGTTTTCCTTACTCAGTCTCTACTGTTTGTGAAAGAGTAAGGAACTGTTTGTGTTTCGTTGGACGTTTGTGTTTTCTCTTTATTTCTTGTCATTACTGGTCTTTCTTCTTCAGCTGTTTTCGTTTTTAAGCTCTCTTTAGGTTTTCACTCTGTTTGTTAATACGTTTTGTCTTTCTGTTTATTTCACTCTCTTTACTGTTTGTGTTTAGTTAATGTTTGTGTTGTCTCACTGTTTGTGTGGTGTTTTAATAATCTATTATATTAAAGTACTCCCGTTTGTTTAAATTTGTTTTATTATTTAACACAAATTCTTTTTATTTTTTAATTATTTTTTTTTTTTTATAACTTATTTTATATTTTTACTTATTTTTAATAATATTTTTTCTAAATTAAATTATTTACACTTAATATTTTTTTATATTAATTTTCATTTATAAATTATTATAAATTTTTAATGCTAAATATTGGTTAAAGAGGCGGGTTTCATTAAACACACTGTAGATGAACATTTCTTTATAAAAAAAGAAATATTTTATTTCAAGGGCAAGAGAACAAAATCCTCTTTTAAACTATAAATTTCTTATGAGGATTTTGTTAACGTATTTAACTTGCCCCTGCTGTCTTTCTCCTTGGTAAACTGTAATTTTGTCTGTAAAAGTGCGTGTGTTTTTCTTGTAAGATTTCTCTAACTATAATGTTTTATTATGTATATAAAAAATTTAATTAAATTTTTTATATTTATATTAAACTAAAAAGGCTTAATGGAAACGAACAAATATTATTCGTTTATTTTATCTATTTTTTTTAACAAATACTATAAACATTTAAAAGGAATGTTGAACAAAAACAAGGCAGTTTGAGAAAAATGGAACAATAATGAACGAGAACAGGACTAGAGCAGATCTAGAACTAGAATAAAACTAGAATTACAACTAGAACTGAACTAGAACTGAACTAGAACTGAACTAGAACTGAACTAGAACTGAACTAGAACTGAACTAGAACTGAACTAGAACTGAACTAGAACTGAACTGGAACAGAACTTGAACGGAACTAGAACCGAACTAGAACCGAACTAGAACAGAACTAGAACAAAACTAGAACAGAACTAGAACTGAATTAGGACAGAACTAGGACTTAACTAGAACTGAATTAGAACTGAACTAAACTTATTTTCTTAAAATTTCTAAAATACCTTGCTTTTCTGTCGATTTTTTTAGATTTATAGTTATATAATGTGTTCAAGCAGATTTTTTTCGTTTAAAATGCTTATCTTGCTTTTTCTTTTAAAATTCATTTATTGTCTTTAACGTATACATCTTCTAAATATATTGTTTTTTTTTCAATTTGTTTTAACGATTTTATAACAAAAGCTTTCAGTTTTATAAACAAAATTAAAATAATTTTGTTTCGCAAATATCGGCCTTTTAAGCTGCAAATTGTTTTTAAAAAGAAAAATATTTATGAACGGGAAAGAAATTATTAAAAAATGAACGCCATAGGAACAAGAAGAAAAAGCAGGGAATGTCTAGCAGTAATAGAAATTTCCTTTAAATATTTTCCTTTTAAAAACATTTAGCCTTTTAATTAAATTAATTATTTTGCTGAAGTATTTTGTAAACTGTTTACAAAATTTTTTTTGTTTTTTATTATAAATTTTACTACAAAATTTTTTAATATTTTTATATAAAAAAAACATTTTGGGAGGATATGTTTCAGTATTATTTAAGTCATTAGTTTAATTTTTTTTATTGTTATTATAAATATTTTGTTGTTGTAAATGTAAACTAACAAATAGTTTGATATTTACACATATTAATATATAAAATTTATACTATATAAAATTTTTTGGTTTTAGAAATTTCGTTTATGGATTTATTGTTTTTAATATTTTTTTTATAAATTTTTTTTTATAAAAATTTTATTTGGCAGTGTTTGTGTTTTAAGAAAAAATTTTGAATAAAGAAATTTAAACAAAAACCTAAAAGTGGGGAAAATTATCATTAGAACAGAACTAGAACGGAACTAGAACAGAACTAGAACTAGAACAGAACTAGAACAGAACTAGAACAGAACTAGAACAGAACTAGAACAGAACTAGAACTAGAACAGAACTAGAAAAGAACTAGAACAGAACTAGAACAGAACTAGAACAGAACTAGAACAGAACAGAACTAGAACAGAACTAGAACAGAACTAGAACAGATCTAGAACAGAACTAGAAAAGAACTAGAACAGAACTAGAACAGAACTAGAACAGAACTAGAACAGAACTAGAACAGAACTAGAACAGAACTAGAACAGAACTAGAACAGAACTAGAAAAGAACTAGAACAGAACTAGAACAGAACTAGAACAGAACTAGAAAAGAACCAGAACAGAACTAGAACAGAACTAGAACAGAACTAGAACAGAACTAGAACAGAACTAGAACAGAACTAGAACAGAACTAGAACAGAACTAGAACAGAACTAGAACAGAACTAGAACAGAACTAGAACAGACCTAGAACAGAACTAGAACAGAACTAGAATAGAACTAGAACAGAACTAGAACAGAACTAGAACAGAACTAGAACAGAACTAGAACAGAACTAGAACAGAACTAGAACAGAACTAGAACAGAACTAGAACAGAACTAGAACAGAACTAGAACAGAACTAGAACAGAACTAGAACAGAACTGGAACAGAACTGGAACAGAACTGGAACAGAACTAGAAGAGTACTAGAACAGAACTAGAACAGAACTAGAACAGAACTAGAACAGAACTAGAACAGAACTAGAACAGAAGTAGAACAGAAGTAGAACAGAACTAGAACAGAACTAGAACAGAACTAGAACTGAACTAGATTTGAACTGGATCTGAACTAGAACTAAACTAGAACTGAACTAGTAGAGAACTAGGACAGAACTAGAACAGACCTAGAACTAAACTAAAATTGAACTAGAACAGAACTAGAACAGAACTAGAACTGAACTAGAACAGAACTAGAACAGAACTAGAACTGAACTAGAACAGAACTAGAACAGAACTAGAACAGAACTAGAACAGAACTAGAACAGAACTAGAACAGAACTAGAACAGAACTAGAACAGAACTAGAACAGAACTAGAACAGAACTAGAACAGAACTAGAACAGAACTAGAACAGAACTAGAACAGAACTAGAACAGAACTAGAACAGAACTAGAACAGAACTAGAACAGAACTAGAACAGAACTAGAACAGAACTAGAACAGAACTAGAACAGAACTAGAACAGAACTAGAACAGAACTAGAACAGAACTAGAACAGAACTA
This sequence comes from Lucilia sericata, assembly GCF_015586225.1. Lineage (NCBI taxonomy): Eukaryota > Metazoa > Arthropoda > Insecta > Diptera > Calliphoridae > Lucilia > Lucilia sericata. The sequence continues at coordinate 387,130 of NW_023994173.1, read as the reverse complement.
GAACAGAACTAGAACAGAACTAGAATATTATAACTTTAATAATTTATATATTTGTTTTAATATTTCAATAACAATTATATTTTTTAACAAAATATTATTTTTTTAACAAAATATTATTTTTTTATATAAAACAAATATTTTTATTTATTTTATTAAAAAAAAATTAAGTAACATTTATATAAATTTGATTTACTAAACAAAATTATAAAGAATTATTTAACTATTTTTAGGAATTTTAACAATTATTTTTTTGAATTTTTTGTTAAAAATGGAGATTTTTGTTAAAGAGATTATTTTTACAGCTTAATTATTACACACAAAAAAAAAAAAAAAAACAAATGACAAAAAGGACTTATTTATTACACTGTGGAACTGACTGTGGAATGTAAAAATGTTCGTATTTTACAAAGCTGCTGCTGGTGATGCCAACGTACTCCTCCATAACGACGAGCTAAAAACCCAACTGCCACAAGTTGCTGTTAGTAGTAGTAAAAGTAAAACCTTTGGTGACTGGTAGCTGGTAGCAGCAGAATCTTTGGGATAAGGATTATCTGCTTGGGCGTTAGGGCATGGTTGTTGTTTAAAGAAGAAGGAGCAGCACTCACACAATAACACACATTTTTATATATAAAACACGCACGAGCAGGTTTTTTTTAAGGTTTTATGGTTTTAATTTAACAATTTTTGTTTGATAAAAATTTTGAATTAATTTTTATTTTAAGCGTGCCAAAGTTTTATTTGTTTTATTAGAAATCAGGTAGTAGTTAAAGAGTTTGTTTATATATATAAAAAGAGAAAAAAGGAAGAAAAAAATGGGAAAGATATAAAAAAATTAAGGTTTAACAAACACCCAATTTTTTTTTGTTGCTAACATTTAAAGAGTTTTAGTAGTGATTTTTTGATTTTCGGCGTTTTTATGGGGGGTTTTCGGGGTTTTAGAAAAACAGTTTAAAAACATAAAAGTTTTAGTTTTTTTTTTTAATTTTTAAACAAGTGTTTAGTTTAGGGGTTAGTGTTATGAAGGGTTAAAAAGTTAATTTATTCACTTTTAGTTAGTAAATTTTATAAATAATTGTTAAAAAAAAAATTACACAAAAATGTTAAAGAAAAAACAAAATTTAACATTTATTTAAACAAAATTAGTAACAGGATTTTTAAGGGTATCATGGGTTTTACTCTCTGAAATAAAAATTAATTAAAAAATCCTTAATTTTAAGAAAATTTTTTACTTTTTTCCACCTAAATTATCAGTTTTCCTTCATCTAGAGGATTTTCTTTAAAAAGTTTTAAAAATTTTCTTAAATCTTTTCAAAAAACTAAAATCGTACCAGAATTTTTACTCCAAAAACCATTTTTGCTAATACTCTCTAAACAACACCTAAGCAAATTCCAAAACTAAGAGAGCCCTTAAAAAGCTTTATTTTACATCATACATTCTTGATTTTTAATTAAAATAATAATCATATAAACATTGTCCTTCCAGTACCCATTTTTTTCGACGACCCGATCTTTAAACAACACCTAAGCAAAACTTAAAACCAAGAAAATCCATAAAATACTATAACTTTAAGCTCAATTTCTTTGAATGGAATGTTAAGCCAACAAAGAGAGCATTTTAATAACCCTAAAAAGCAGGAATGGAAAATATAAATGTCGAAAAATACTCATTTTCCTTGAATTGTTATATTAACGTAATTGTCGTGAATACAATGTAAAATTTCGTATCATTAAGGAAAGTTTTCATTGCTTTCAAATTGTTTTAAAATTTGTGTATAAAAGATTTTCCTATGTTAATTTTTTTGTGTATAACAGTTGTTCCTATAAAAATTTTTCAGTATAACAGTTTTGTTTTGAAAAAATGTTATGTATAACAGTTTTGTTTTGAAAAAATGTTATGTATAACAGTTTCTTTTTTCAATAGAAAATTTTCATTAGAACAGTTAATTCCCTAATAATTTCGAGTATAACAGTTTTTTTCTATAAGAATTTTTCATTATAACACTTTTTTTTATAGAAACATTTGAGTATAATAGTTTTCTTTATAAAAAATTCCAAGTATAAGATTTTGTCTATAGAAAATTTCCAGTATAACAGTTTTTTCTACACAAAATTTCGAGTATAACAGTTTTTTTTAAAGAAAATATTCATTATAACAGTTATATGTGAGTAAAATTTTGTTTATAACAGTTTTTCTATAAAAAATGTTTGTGTAAAAAGTTTTTCCTATAGAAAAAGTCTCTGTATAACATGTGTAGAATAATTTTTTCTGTAGAAGACATTCAGTTTAACCGATTTGTCTTAAAAACGTTTTGTGTATAACAGTTTTTTATATAAGAAATTCTCATTTAAAACTGTTTTATATAAAAAATTAGTTTTTTGTATACAAAATTTCAGTATAACAGTTTTTCTATAAAAAAATACTAGAAAAGTTTTTCTATATTCTATAATTTCAAGTATATCAGTTTTTGATATACAAAACATCGAGTATAACAGTTTTTTTCTAGAAAAGTTTCAGTATAATAAAAATTTCTAGAAAAAATTTTCAGTATAACTGTTTCGTCTTATAAAACTTTGGACTATAACAGTTTTCAGTCCAACATACATTTCTATACAAAATTTTCAGTATAATAGGTTTGTCTTATAAAATTTCCCGTATAACAGTTTATTTCAACAGAAAATGTTCAGTTTCAGTTCAGTTTTTCTGTTTTTCACATAAAGTTTCGATTATAATGCTTTTTTATAAAGTTAATTTTCAGTATAACAGTTTTGTCTATAGAAAACATTGTTTATAACAGTTTTCTATAAAAATATTTGTTTATAATAGTTCTGTGTATAACAGTTTTCTATGAACATTTTGAAAATTTCAAAAAAACAGAAAATTTTGTCTTATAAAACTTAAGAGTATAACAGTTTTCAGTGTAACAGATATTTCTATACAAAATTTTCAGTATAACAGTTTGGTCCTATAAAATTTTCAGTATAACAGTTTATTTAACACAAAATTTTCAGTTTTTTTACATAAAGTTTCGAATATAATGGTTTTTTATAAAGTAAATTTTCAGTATAACAGTTTTGTGTATAGAAAACATTGTTTATAACAGTTTTCTATAAAAAATTTAGTTTATAACAGTTTTCTATCAAAAGTTTTGAAAAATTCGAAAAATTACAGTATTTCCGTTTAGTTCTGCAAAAAATTTGGTTTGTAACAGTTTTTTCTTTAAAAATTTAGTGTATAACAGTTTTTTTCTATTAAAAATTTCTAGTATAACAGTTTTTTCCCAAAGAAATTAATGGTATAAAAGTTTTTTAAAGAAATATTAGTTTGTAGCAGTTTTTTTCTATAAAGAATTCAATTATAACAGTTTTTTCTGTAAAAATTTTCGAGTATAACAGTTTTTTTGATACTCTGAAATATAAAGAGTTTTATTTGAAAAATATTCTAGAATAAAATTTTCCATTCCTGCTTTTAATTCTATAAGAAAAAAGGTAAGTAACTAACTGAAGTAATCAAGAGAGGAAAAAAAGTTTAAGAGAGTAAAATTTAAAAGAGCTTTGAGCAAATAAAAGAGTATGAGTATTAAAAACTAAATAAACGACTACAAATATGGAGAAACAAAAAGTAAACCAAAAAAAGGGGGAGATTAATGAAAACATTACTTAAGTACAAAGAGCGAGAGAGTAAAACGAGCACAAAATCAAAACACAAACATACAAGACGTAAACACAAACAGACACAAACATAAACAGACACAAACATACACAAGTAAACCACAAGTAAAGAAATGAAAATGCTGGTTTTTATTAAAAAAAGTATATTGTTGTAATTTTTTTTATATATAATTAAATATTTATTATCATTTAGTTTAATATTTAAGAGCAAAAAACAAAAATTATTTTTAATATAATAATAAGAGAAATAGTAAAAAGATTTTTATATAAAATGTTTTTTTTTTGAGGATTTTATGTTTAACTATTTGATTTTTGAGTTTAAGTTTGATTTTTTATTTATTTTAGATGTTTATTTAAAAGATGAAAGCACACACAAAAATATAAAAATATTTAACTAAATGTAAGTGAGAGAGAGAGAGAAAAAAAAAGAAACGGAAACTCAAAAATATTTTAGGAATTTTTTTTTTAAGAAAAATTAAAAATAATACTACATTTAGGGTTAAGGCCTGGTTTTGTTTTATTTTTTAATTATTTATATAATTAAAAATTTAAATTAAATTAAATAATTATTGCAATATTAAGTAAAACTGTGTAAAGTTAACTTAAATAAGAAATTTTCGTTTTTTTTTCAAAATGTATTTTTTTTTTTATAAAAAAGTTAAAATTTTTTTAATATAATACATTTTTTTATTAAAAAAATAAAAAAACTAACTTATGGTTTAAAATAAGAAATTGTTAAAGTTTTATGAGTTTTTTTTTTTTAATTAAATTAATGGAATATTTGTTTGATTTTACCTAATTTTTATTTCAATTTTAAAATAAATTTTTTTTCGTTTTTCTTTCATATTTGGCAGTTTGTGTTAAAGTTTAAATGATTTGTTATAAATATTTGACAGAGAAAAACAAAAACACTTAAGATTTTTTTTTGGACAAACTAAAAAAGCAACATAAAAAATTTATTTATAACACACACACATGAAAAACTTTAATTAAATTATTTCATTTTTATATAAACTTATATTTTAAAACAAAAAATGTTTTACAAAAAAAAAGACATCATAATTTTTTTTGGTTCATAATGATGTTAATGATAATGTGTTTGAAAATGTTTTAGCAAGCTTTTAAGCATTTTATAAAATAATTTTTTTTTTATAAATATTTAATTTAAAAAAAATAAACTAAAATTTTGTTTAAAATGTTATTTGTGAATGAAAATGTTGTTAGTTTCGTTTTTTTGTAATGATAAAATGTGTGAAATTTAATGAAATGTAATTCGTTGTTTTTTATAACTTTAATTTTTAACAGTGTATTTTGCTTTTTTTGTTTTCAATTTAAAAAAGTCCCTAAAAATCTAATTTTTGAATTAAATTCAGCCCAAATTTATTGATTTTAACACTTATTTGCATTTTTACTAACGGGAAATGGAGAACTTCGCAAGTTTTAAGCGAAGTCGAAGTTCGAATTTTCGAACTTAATCTCGAACAAAGAAATTTCACCTAAAATTACTGATTTTAACACTTATTATCATTTCTACTAAGAGATTTATAAAAAATTCAAGTTTCAATCCATTTTGCCGAAGTTCGAATTTTCGAACTTAAATTCGAACATAGAAATTTGACCTTAACTTACACATTTTAACTCTTACTTTAAGCCATTTTAAGCCATTTCGCCGAAGTTCGAATTTTCAAACTTAATTTCGAACATAGAAATTTTACCCAAATTTACTGATTTTAACACTTATTTTCATTTCTACTAAGAGAATTAGGAAAATTTAAATTTTTAAGCCATTTAAAGAAAGTTCGTATTTTCGAACTTAATTTCGAACATAGAAACTAGGCCAAAATTTACTGATTTCAACACTTTTATTCAATTTAACTAAGAGAAAGGCAATATTTTCAACTTTTAAGCCATTTAAAGGAAGTCCGAATTTTTCGAACTTAATTTCGAATTTTCGAAAATTGACAAAATTTACCAATTTCTGGCTTTTTTTAATTTAGCCAATAGAATAGCTCGAATTTAACATTTTTACCCAGAAATGCTGAAATCGAATTTTCGAACTAAATTTCGAATTTTCGAAAATGGACAAAATTCTCTGTTTTTTACATTTTCTTCTAATTTAACAAATAGAACTACTTAAATTTTATATTTTTACAAAAAAACGCCTAATTCGGGGTTTCGAACTTAATTTCGAATTTTCGAAAATGTTCGAAATTTCAATATTTTTTCAAAATTTAACAAGAAATGTGCAATTTTTAAACAAAATTATAAAGTGTGAAAGAAATTTTGAAAAAAGTTTAAACATTTAGGCAAACGGTGGCTAAGAGACTTAAAGCCTTTTTGGAGCATAATTTCGAATTTTCGTAAATGTTCGAAATTTCCATATTTCCTTAAAATTTTATTTAAAAAAGTTTTAAAATGTCTAATTTTTCAAAAAAAGTTTAAAGTTTGAAAAAACTTTTGACTTAAAGAGAAAAGTTAGGAAAATAACTTAAAAGTTCATTATTTTTTGCTTCAAAACTAAAGTTTTCGTGCTACTTTATCGAAAGCTTTTAACATAAAGCTTTCTATAAAGTAGCAAGTAACATTGTCTATATGTAATCCAGCCCTCTTAGACTCTCTCGTTTCCATTTCGAAGGTTTGTGGCAAACAGCAGCTTGTGCTGTTTAAGAAAAAGCTCTTAAAAAGCTATTTTGTTATTAGGGAAATTAAGAGAGTCTATTATATCTCATTTAGTTAAAGCGCAAGTTGGTGTGTTGAAAAACACTTAAGATGCTTCTTTGATCAGGATTTAAGAAGCTTTTAAAAAAAGCTTTTGTAGTTTTTAAAGCTTTTATTTGACAATGAGTTTGTGTTACTCAGTGCTCTCCCTTTTCTTCTTTTAGCAGCATTTGTGTGACCACTATCTCTCTTTTGTAAGAAGAAAAAGCCATTAAAAAGCTTTTTTAGTTATTTAGGAATTTGAGAGAGCTTATGGAAACATTCTGCTACTTATTTAAAAAAAGCTTAAAGGATCTGAATTTAAGAAAACTTTAATTGAAGCTTTCATTTGACAGTGAACGCTTATATTTAATGGAGAGTGTGTAATCTTGTGCTCTCTCTTTTCTTCTTTTAGCAGCATTTGCGTGAATATTGTCTTTCTGTTTTAAGAAGGAAGATCAGTTACTTTTTAGTTACTTAGGATTTTGAGAGAGCTAATGGGAACATTCAGGTATTTATTTAAGAAAAAAGCTCTTTTCTTATTTATTTTATGTGATCATTTTCTTTCTGTTTTAATGTTTTAGTTGGTCTGTTAAAGAAAGCTTTTAAACGCTTTTTTGTTTTGTAAAGGATTTCAGGGGAAATTTATGAAAACATTCCTTTTATTTTTTATAGAAAAAGTTAAAAAAGCTTAAAGCTTCTTAAAGCTTTTTTATTAATGATTTAAGACCCTTTTCGGAAAGCTTTTTACAGCAAGAGAGTATTAGTAACATACGACTGCAGAGAGCGACAAGTTTTTTTGTTAAAGCTTTTGAGCTTTTCGTGTTTTCTACCGTTAGTTTTAAATAATTCAAGTTGAAATTAAGAAAATGTGAATAGAATTGAAAGAAGATAATAAAAATGAACAAAAAAGTTATAGTTAACTGTGTGTGTATGTGTTGTTCTTCCGGGTTAGTGTTCTGATAGCAAATTTACGGAGATATTTTTTATATAGAAATATAGTTGAAGGTTTTAGCAAAAAACCACTACAAAAAAAGCATGCAGAGACAACAAAAATTATTACAAAAAAAAATTCTTTTTAAATTTCAACATACAAAAAGTAAGAGAAGTAAACAAAATACAACAAAATACACTGAACAAAATTAATGTTTAAGTTACAAAAAAATATATATTGTATACGAATAAAATTTGTTTTCAAAAAGTAAACTATTTTTGAAATTATTACCAATCCATAGAATTAAAAATTGATTTTTACTTAAAATTTTCTTTAAGGGATCTTGAGTTATTGTTTTTTTTTTTTTAGAAAATTATAAAAAATTTTGATTCATGTTTTGAATAAACTTTAAGCTGTCATAGTGGCTAAAATGCTTAACAATGTTATGCATGTTGTGGTAGCAATAGCCATGACTGTAGATGTTGTTGTAATGGTGTTGATAGCCGCTGTAGTAGTAGTTGTTGTTGTTGTGGAACGTGTAAATAATGTTATGAAGTTTTTATGATTTGATGGGGCGGCTGAAGCCGAATTAAGACCGGCCGTATATAATAGAGTTCCCAAATTATTATTAGCAGAATCGGACTCACCTCGTGTTGTTTTCATTATAATGGAGGCAGGCGATGAGAAGCCTATAATGTTGTGGGCACGCAATTCTATGCGATAATAGGTGTTGCCACTTAAGCGTGTCATTTCATAGGAAGTGCTTTCGATAACATCGGCTGATTGACATTGATTTTCCAGCTCATGCCAGGCACCGGCCATTTTGACGCCCTAGGAGAAGAGGAGAAACGTTAATAAAGAGTTATAGTTATATTATGTTCAAATTTTCTACTTACCGGACAATATTTAACTTGATAGAAGTCAATGGGTTCACCATTATCGGCAGGTACACTCCATCTTAATTCAAAGTGATCGGAATAGGGTGAGACCACCACGGGTTCTTCGAAATCATTTTGTTCGGGTGCATGTAAAGGTTTGGGTTCTTCGGGTGCTGATCTCTTGGGTGTCGATTGTTGGGTATTCACACCCCAAATGCTTAAACCTACTTGATTGCGTGCAGCAAAACGGAAATGATACATGGTCTGGGGTTTCAGTCCCTCAACAATATAGGGCGAATCTGGAGACCAGCTGCGATTTTGGGCCGTTGACCAATCGGGATTAATGGCTTCTTTGTATTGCACTGTAAATGCCGTTATGGGTAAACCTAATTCTGTGGGTGGTCCTCGTATATCAAAAGTAATACTAGTAGCGGTTAATTGTTTGGGTACAGCAGCCTCCACAGCTTCGGGTACTCTAGCCTCCTTCAATTGCATATCATGCTCAGCCGTGCCATGGATATTGGTGGCAATACATTTATAAACCGAATAATATTGACGAGCCACGGGATGTACTATCAAATTACTACGTGGTCCTGTACCCTCAATCACTAAATTTTTATCGAAAGAATCCTTAATCGGTTTGCCATTCCATCTCCATTCAATGGTAGCATTTGGTATACCCATAGCCAAACAACTCAAATTAGCCTTACGCTCTTCCCAACTGAAGACGGGAGGTAAAGTTTTCATATGCGAGAAATCTGGTGGAAATTCCACAGTAATATGTCCCGTCTTATAAGCCGTTTCACCCTTGTTGCGAGCCAAACACTGATATAGACCATCATCGGTACGCATAGCACGAGCAATACGCAAAGTACCAGAACTTTCACCTTTTTCCTCATCAAAATGTTGTTCCAAAACAATACGATCATCATCGACCTGTACGCCCGGTGCATACTCATCCTCGCTGCCCCAACGTCTGAAGGTAATTTCGGGTGCAGGACGACCCTTGGCACGACATGTTATTGCGACTTCTTTCTCACTAATACCGGTCACATTGTACAACTCATAGACGGAGGGTCTTATCAAAACATTAAATTTCGTCTTCTTATCCACTACACCGGCATCGTTTTTCGCTATACATGTATACATGCCATAATCGTCCTGTGTCACCGAATTAATATTTAATAGCCCAGTCAGGGGATTCACTTGAAAACGATCTGCACTGGCCACATTTTGTTGGGTAGCATCTTTAATCCAGGAAATTTCTGGTACTGGCTTGCCGGTAGCTGTGCAATTGGCTGCAAATGGTTTACCCTCTACCGCTTCCAATGTATTGGGTAAGAAAGTGATCTCAGGACGGCTATAGACTTCAACGCGTATGGTACGTTCGAGTAGTTCACCAGTCTCAATGACAGCAGCACGGCAGGTATAAATACCATCGTCGGATTCTTGGACATTACGTATGAGAAGACCATGGGTTTGTACGACGTATTTATCGCCGGTGCGGATCTGGAAGTTTAGAGAAGGGAGGGAAAATTTTGAGATTTTGTTTAGTTTAGAAAGACTAAAATGTGGAATAGATTATAGAGTCTGGTCTATAATCTAGACTATGGAATGGACTATAGAGTAGACTATAGACTAGAATATAGACTAGACTATAGACTAGACTATAGACTAGACTATAGACTAGACTATAGACTAGACTATAGACTAGACTATAGACTAGACTATAGACTAGACTATAGACTAGACTATAGACTAGACTATAGACTAGACTATAGACTAGACTATAGACTAGACTATAGACTAGACTATAGACTAGACTATAGACTAGACTATAGACTAGACTATAGACTAGACTATAGACTAGACTATAGACTAGACTATAGACTAGACTATAGACTAGACTATAGACTAGACTATAGACTAGACTATAGACTAGACTATAGACTAGACTATAGACTAGACTATAGACTAGACTAGACTAGACTATAGACTAGACTATAGACTAGACTATAGACTAGACTATAGACTAGACTAGACTAGACTATAGACTAGACTATAGACTAGACTATAGACTAGACTATAGACTAGACTATAGACTAGACTATAGACTAGACTAGACTAGACTAGACTAGACTATAGACTAGACTAGACTAGACTATAGACTAGACTATAGACTAGACTATAGACTAGACTATAGACTAGACTAGACTATAGACTAGACTATAGACTAGACTATAGACTAGACTATAGACTAGACTATAGACTAGACTATAGACTAGACTAGACTATAGACTAGACTATAGACTAGACTATAGACTAGACTATAGACTAGACTATAGACTAGACTATAGACTAGACTATAGACTAGACTATAGACTAGACTATAGACTAGACTATAGACTAGACTATAGACTAGACTATAGACTAGACTATAGACTAGACTATAGACTAGACTATAGACTAGACTATAGACTAGACTATAGACTAGACTATAGACTAGACTATAGACTAGACTATATAGACTAGACTATAGACTAGACTACTAGACTAGACTATAGACTAGACTATAGACTAGACTATAGACTTGAGCTATAGACTAGACTATAGACTAGACTATAGACTAGGACTATAGACTAGACTATAGACTAGACTTTAGACTAGACTATAGACTAGACTATAGACTAGACTATAGACTAGACTATAGACTAGACTATAGACTAGACTATAGGACTAGACTATAGACTAAGACTATAGAACTCGACATAGACAAGACTATAGACTAGACTATAGACTAGACTATAGACCTAGACTATAGACTAGACTATAGACTAGACTATGACCCTAGACTATAGACTAGACTATAGACTATACTATAGCTAGACTAGTAGACTAGACTAAGACTATACATAGACTAGACTATAAGACGAGACTATAGACTAGACTATAGCTAACATAGACTAGACTATAGACTAGAACTATAGACTAGACTATAGACTAGACTATGACTAGACTATAGACTAGACTATAGACTAGACTATAGACTAGACTATAGACTAGACTATAGACTAGACTATAGACTAGACTATAGACTAGACTAATAGACTAGACGATAGACTAGACTATAGACTAGACTATAGACTAGACTATAGACTAGACTATAGACTAGACTATAGACTAGACTATAGACTAGACTATAGACTAGACTATAGACTAGACTAGACTAGACTAGACTAGACTATAGACTAGACTATAGACTAGACTATAGACTAGACTAGACTATAGACTAGCTATAGGACTAGACTATAGACTAGACTATAGACTAGACTTATAGACTAGACTATAGACTAGACTATAGACTAGACTATAGACTAGACTATAGACTAGACTATAGACTAGACTATAGACTAGACTATAGACTAGACTATAGACTAGACTATAGACTAGACTATAGACTAGACTATAGACTAGACTATAGACTAGACTATAGACTAGACTATAGACTAGACTATAGACTAGACTATATACTAGACTATAGACTAGACTATAGACTAGACTATAGACTAGACTATAGACTAGACTATAGACTAGACTATAGACTAGACTATAGGCTAGACCATAGACTATAGACTAGACTATATACTAGACTATAGACTAGACTATAGACTAGACTATAGACTAGACTATAGGCTAGACTATAGACTAGACTATAGACTAGACTATAGACTAGACTATAGACTAGACTATAGACTAGACTATAGACTAGACTATAGACTAGACTATAGACTAGACTATAGACTAGACTATAGACTAGACTATAGACTAGACTATAGACTAGACTATAGACTAGACTATAGACTAGACTATAGACTAGACTATAGACTAGACTATAGACTAGACTATAGACTAGACTATAGACTAGACTATAGACTAGACTATAGACTAGACTATAGAATAGACTATAGAATAGTCTATAGAATAGACTATAGAATAGACTATAGACTAGACTATAGAATAGTCTAGACCATAGACTAGGCTAAATTTTGTAATATTTTAACACAGCTTTGTAATCTTACTTGATCACCATTTCTCAACCAATCAATTGTAGGGTTAGGATCGGCCTTAACTTCACATCTCACCACATAATCTTCGCCCAAAATGGGATTTTGATTTTCGGGGGCATTTGTCCAAGTAATGGCAACTGTAAAGAGAGAAAAAAAACAGGAAAAAATTAATAATAAAATTAAATAAATTGTTTACAGACATCATGTGTGACAGTTACAAAATAGTTATTTACTAAAACTACTTTATTTTCTCTATATAAAACCACCAACACAAAAACAAGCAAACTTTAACTTAACTGCTCAAGGATACACGTCTAAAAAGATTTAAAGGATTTGAAGAGTATTTGTTGACATTTTCTGCTGAAAAATTTATTCTGTAAAGAACTTGTGTATGGAGGATAAACGTGACTAAACATAAACAATTTTCTCAAGTTTAGTTTTTCGTATATGGAAGTCAGAAAGATAGAAGACACTTTCAAGGGAGTGTTTAAGGATGTAGAGGTTTCGAAAAGTTGTCAAGACTACAAAGGGTAGAAGTTTTGGTTTGTTTGTAATAAGTTATTTATAAATATGTTTTGTTTTGTTTTTTTAAGAAATAAAGTTATTTTATTATGTTTTAAAGAAGTTTAATTGCTAAAGATTTATTTTAGAAAGTATGTAAAAAGCATGTTTAAAAAGAAAGAGATTTATAAGAAATTTTCTTTTAAAAAATTTGAGAAATTGTTTAGTTTTTTTTTTCAAGTTGTATAAATCTTTAGCCTGGTTTATGTTTTTTCAGATTTGTTTATATTTCCTAACAAACAAAATCTGTCTTTACTGTTGAAAATATATTTCTTTAAACTAACCAACCGGAAATCTTAACAAAACTACTCGAATTTCTTCCTTTTACATTTTGCTATTTATTTATAGTATTTTTCTTCGTTTTTATTTTTGGTTGTGCTTGTATTGTTTAAAAAGAAAAACTCTTAAACAAACAAATGCATTAGCAGTATAGAATACTAGATAAATAACAAGAAAAACTAGCTAAACAACAAAACATATCCTGTAGTTTTTATTTAAAAAGCTGAAAAAAAATTAGAGATTTTTTTCCACTGACATGCAAAGCTTTCAATACTAAACTAAAAGAGAAACTCCTAAAAATATACTTAAGAAAAAAACTTCTAAATTTTAGCTTGTTGTGTAAGGAAATCCTTGTGAAGAACGAAGGAACGAAAATCTCAACAGATCATATAGAAAACAAGTAACAACATGTGTTGTCATCAGCACGTAGAAAAAGCTAAATAAAGGGAAAAAATGTTTTGTAAACTAATACAAACTGACATGTTAAACTTATATTAAGGCCAAAAGAATTTTATTCTGATTTTTTTAATTTTATTTAAAATTTTATAAAAAACCGGTAAATCGAATAATTATTCGGTTTTTATTCGAATAATTTTTCGGTTTTTATTCGAATAATTTTCATATTTTAAAAATTTCATAAATATGTCTATTAAGGAAACTTATTTAGTAAATTTTTATAACCAATCCCCTACATAAAACTAGAAATATAAAAATTTTCCTAACAAAATATTCATTATTGATGGAAATACTTTTTCGAATTTCCCTTATTTATGGAAATAAGTTTTATAAAATTTTAAAATTTGCATAAAATGTTAATAACTTTTCACTAATTTTATTAAAACTTCAAACGTTTCAACTTAAAAGAGAAATTTGAAAATTTTTTCCAATTTATTCGAATAATTTTTCGATTAATCGTTTCATTTAATCGAATAATTTTAAGACTATTTGTAAATTTTTAATTTTCATTTATTAATGAGTAATAGTATTTTTTTAAATACAAAGGGTAAATTGGAATATATTCGAATAATATTCGATTAATTATTCGGTTATTTATTCGTATAATTATACGAATAATGTTTTTAAATTTGCTAAAATTTTAGTTTTTTATATATAAATATGCTTTGGCTATAGTTTTTGCCATAATGCCAAATTTATTCGTTTAATTTTTGGATTATTCGCTTCATTTAATCGAATAATTTTAAGAATATTTGTAAACAATTTTATAATTTTCCTTTTTTTAATTAGAAATAGTATATCTAAAATACAAAAGCTAAATTAAAATATATTTGTACTTTACTCGAGTAATTATTCGGTTCTTTATTAGAATAATTATCCGAATATATTTCTTTAATTTGCTTAAATTTTAGTTTTTAATAGAAGAAATATGTTTTCGCTATAGTTTTTGCCAAATTTATTCGTTTAATTTTTGGATTATTCGTTTCATTTAATCGAATATTTTTAAGAATATTTGTAAATTTTTTTATAATTTTTATTTTTTAATAAGAAATATCATTCCTCAAATACAAACGTTAAATTAAAATATTTGCATATACTATTCGATTAATTACTCGGTTATTTATTCGAATAATTATCCGAATATTATTTTTAAATTTGCTAAAATTTTAGATTTTTATATAAAAATATGCTTTAGCTATAGTTTTTGCCATAAATTTTCAAATTTATTCGTATAATTTTTCGATTATTCGTTTCATTTTATCGAATAATTTTAAGAATATTTGTAAAAAAATTTATAATCTACCTTTTTTACTGCAAAGTAGCATTTCTTAAATACAAAAGCGAAATTAAAATATTTGCATTTTTTACTCGATTAATTTTTCGGTTTTTTATTCGAATAATTATCCGGATATTTTTCTTTAATTTGCTTAACTTTTAGTTTTTCTATAGAAAAAAATATGCTTTAGCTTTAGTTTCTGCTTTAAACTGGCAAATTTATTCGTAAAATATTTCGATTATTCCCCTATTTATTAGAATATTTCGAAAAAATTTCCTATTGGCCTTTCTAACATAACTAGCCTTTTATTTAGTTTCTTATCCTTAGAATTTTGTACTTTTTCTTGTCTTTTTTAGATTCTTTTCTTCGACAAATCAATCCTTTTTCTCTAACTGAAAAACTTTAGATATTGAAAAAGTTTTTTTTCAGCTGTTTGCTTATAAAAGAAAACAAATATCTCTATACAATGTTCTATATTTTTGTTCTATGGAAAAATCAAATTAAATTTATTTGTTTTAAATGAAATTATTTGAAATGTAAAAAAAAGAAAACTTTATGCAAAATATGTTAAATAAAGTTTCATTCATTCTTTTTTTTTTTTTTTTGGTTTCCATAATGGCCATATGTTTTCTCAATAATTTGTGTTTTTTTTATAACAACATCTTCAAATAACTTAAAATTAATTTTGCCAACCACTTAAAAGGCAGGTTTATGAAAACAATAAAAGTTTTTTTAGATTAAAAGAAAAGTTGGCAAAACATTTAACAATATTTTGTTTTGAATAAAGTTTAATTTAATAAATATAGAGAATAAATTGAAGAAAATACAGTAAACCCCTAAAAATATACTACTAATTAAACATTTGCAATATCTATACCCTAGTCTACAGAATAATCTAGTCTGGCCTATACATAGACAAGTCTATAGCCTGGCCTATAGACTAGTCTATAGCCTGGTCTGTTCTATAGACTAGTCTATATTCTGACCTGTAGACTATTGTATAGTCTGGATTATAGACCAGTCTATAGTCTGGCCTATAGACTAGTCTATAGTATGGCTTATAGACTAGTCTATTATCTGGCCTACAAACTAGTCTATAGTCTGGCCTACAAACCAGCCTATAGTCTGGCCTACAAACTAGTCTCTAGTCTGGCCTACAGACTAGTCTATAGTCTGGCCTATAGACTAGTCTTTAGTCTGGTCTATAGACAAGTCTATAGTATGTTCTATAGATTAGTCTATAGCCTGTTCTATTGACTAGTCTATAGACTGGCCTGTAGACTAGTCTATATAGTCTGGCCTATAGGCTAGTCTATAGTCTGGACTATAAACTAGTCTATAGTCTGGCCTACAGACTAGTCTATAGTCTGGCCTACAGACTAGTCTATAGTCTGGCCTACAGACTAGTCTATAGTCTGGCCTACAGACTAGTCTATAGTCTAGCCTACATACTAGTCTATAGTCTGGCCTATGGACTAGTCTATATTCTGGCCTACAGACTAGTCTATAGTCTGGCGTATAGACTTTTTTATAGTCTTGCCTATAGACTAGTCTATAGTGTGGCCTTTAGACTAGTTTATAGTCTGGCCTATAGTATATCCTGATCTATAGTTTAGTGTATACTTTTAGACTATATTGTAGTCTAGAGTCTGGTTTCAAGTCTAGTCCATATTCTGGATTCAAGTCTAGTCTATATTCTTGCTTATAATCTAGGCTCTAATGTGGACTATAGTCACTTTTATAGTCTGGACTATAGGCTAGTTTAAGGTCTAGCTTACATGACTATAGTGTGGTATATGCGCAAGACTTAAGCCTAGTTTCTGCATTATAGTCAAGGCTACAGCCTTAAATTTTGATTTACATTTCCTTAATTTTACAACAATTAAATTTTGTTCTTAAACTCCCTAAACTATGCTTCTTTTTTCCCCCTAAAAAAACATTTATTATGCCACATAATAAAACTATTATCTAGCTTTCTATATAGTTTTATAATTTTCCCATAAAAACTGAAAACTTATTTCAACGTACTTGCACATTAGACAACAACTATTATTATCTTTTAGTAAAAGAAAAAAGTTTACAACAAAAAAATGTTTTCCGCCACAAACTACTGCAATCATAATCGTTAACAAAATATACATATATTTTGCAGCAGACTTAACAGCAGCTTCCTATTTTTGGGGAGCAAAAAAAAAACGAACCAAATAAAACTATAACGCCTTTTTCCCCAAAAAAGAGCAGTAAATGAGCGCAACAAATCCTGAACAAAAAGAAAGATATTGAAACTAAAGCACTTGAAAATAGGCTTTAGTTTTTTTTGTTACTTTACTTTTGTTTGTTTATCCTAAAAGTAGACTATAGTATTGCTACTACTTTTTGTTATAGATATTTAAGTAATATTTGTAAAAAAGAAACTGCTTAAGTATTACAAAATTAAGTCCACTTTAATTTGAGTTGCTAAACAATGAAAGGAAAAGGGGAGAAAGGATTTAATTAAATATTAAACCAAAAAAGTAGGCAATAGTTTTTTTTTTAACAATTGTGACAGGAATTAAAACAAATTTTGTAAGAAATCTGGGTTTAAAAATGTTTCTGAAAGAGAATATTTTAGGTATTAAGGGAGGTGGTGTTATTTTAGAAATTAATAACAAAAATTACACCTAAAAGTAGGCAATAAAATTTTAGTTTTTTTAATAAAGCCATAATTTTTTTATATTTCAAATTGTTACAATATTGTTTTTATTTTAATTTTCTTTCAATATTGTTTTTCTTTGGAAATTATGCTTTTTAAACTCTTTTTTTCTCACCCCTAAAAGTAGGTTGTGAGCACAACTTTCTATGTTTTTCTTTTGATAACTTTTTCTTTAAATATTTAATTAAAACAAATTTCTTAGAATTAACAAATAAAATTTATTTTTATTGCTAAATACATAACAATAAATGCAGTTGTCTTTAGGTTATGTAAACAATGTAGCCTACTTTAAGGCTATTAAATAAATTATGTAAATAAGAAGAAATTTTGTAGAGAAAAGTGTGTGTTAGACATGTTTATAGTATTTTTTACAAAATTAAGTTGTTAAAGTTTAAAATATGCTGTTGTTGAATAGTTTTATAACAAAAATCCCTATAGAAAATTCCATTATACTAAAATTAATTTCATTATCAAGTTGTTCAGTTTTAGCAGCCAAAAAGTATGCCATAATTTTTGTATGCGTCTAAAGATAGGCTATAGATTTCTTGTTGTTTAAACATTTTTGGCTTGAAGTTAAACTTGAAATTTTGCCAAAAGTTTACACAAAAAATTCTTTAATAATTATCTTAATAAAATTAGTAAAAAGTTAAATCTATAAAAGTTTATTGGCTTTTAAGGAAAATTGCTGAAAGGAAGAACAATTTTGGATTTTAACTTTGTAAATATTGTCAAGTATTAAACTAGTAAAAGTACTAAAATTGTAAGTAAATAAATTATAATCTCTAATAATTTATAAGCTGCTTATAGTTGCTAAAAACAGAAATATTAGAATTTATAAATTATTATAAAACTACAAAGAAATATTAGATACTAGTTCTTCTTCTTCTTTTGGCAAACTTTTTGATAAAACAAGTAACATTTAAAACATTTGCCTTAAAGTGTGTTATATTTTATACATGATCCTAAAAGTATGCTAAGTTTTAAGAGCTTAGTAGTAATACTAAGCAAAAGTGTTTATAAATTCTCTATTTCTTAAAAAAGCTTAACAAATTTAAGACTTTTTTATACTTAAAAACTAATTCAATTAATTTTAAGACAAAAATCTTAAACTACTTTAAGGCGTTTAAAGAAAAAAACTCTATGTTTTAACATAAACATTATTTTTATAAAAAAACTAAATTAAATTTATCATTACTAAATGTTAAGAAAAAAACACTACTTAAACTATAGTAAAATCTTTTCATACGCCAAAAACTATGCTACAGTTTATGTTATAAGCAAAGTAAATCTAATTAAATTAATTTAACTTTCAAAATAAACAAGACACGCTAGCAAAGACATTACAGCTTTTCCTAAATTAAAGACAATTTTTGACTGAAAATACTCAACATAGTATAAGGCTTTTTAACGTTAAGTTTTTTTTTCTATAAACTAAAGTTTACTAAAAGTTTATGCCTAAAAGGCAGTTTAGCAAAGATTGTGGAATAACTTTGGAATAGCTAAAAGGGGAACAACAACTAAGTAAATGTATAATTTATTTAATCAACATAGTAATGGAAAAGATTATCTGGAAAAAGCTAAACAATTAAATTGAGAAACTAAAGCATAATTTTTGGGGCATTTGCAGAAATAAAAAGTTTTAACAATTAAATCAAATTTGTTACAATAATTACGTAATATTGGACAGCAACATGGAAATGAGAGTAAAATTATTCGAATAGAGAAACTATAGTCTAGTCTATAGTCTAGTCTATAATCTAGTCTATAGTCTAGTTTATAATTTAGTCTATAGTCTAGTCGATAGTTTAATCTATAGCCTAGTATATAGTCTAGTCTATATTCTAGCTTATAGTCTAGTCAATAGTCTAGTCAATAGTCTAGTCTATAGTCTAGTCTATAGTCTAGTCTATTGTCTAGTCTATAGTCTAGTCTATAGTCTAGTCTATAGTCTAGTCTATAGTCTAGTATATAGTCTAGTCTATAGTCTAGTCTATAGTCTAGTCTATAGTCTAGTCTATAGTCTAGTCTATAGTCTAGTCTATAGTCTAGTCTATAGTCTAGTCTATAGTCTTGTCTATAGTCTTGTCTATAGTCTAGTCTATAGTCTAGTCTATAGTCTAGTCTATAGTCTAGTCTATAGTCTAGTCTATAGTCTAGTCTATAGTCTAGTCTATAGTTTAGTCTATAGTCTAGTCTATAGTCTAGTCTATAGTCTAGTCTATAGTCTAGTCTATAGTCTAGTCTATAGTCTAGTCTATAGTCTAGTCTATAGTCTAGTCTAGTCTATAGTCTAGTCTATAGTCTAGTCTAGTCTAGTCTATAGTCTAGTCTAGTCTATAGTCTAGTCTATAGTCTAGTCTATAGTCTAGTCTATAGTCTAGTCTATAGTCTAGTCTATAGTCTAGTCTATAGTCTAGTCTATAGTCTAGTCTATAGTCTAGTCTATAGTCTAGTCTATAGTCTAGTCTATAGTCTAGTCTATAGTCTAGTCTATAGTCTAGTCTATAGTCTAGTCTATAGTCTAGTCTATAGTCTAGTCTATAGTCTAGTCTATAGTCTAGTCTATAGTCTAGTCTATAGTCTAGTCTATAGTCTAGTCTATAGTCTAGTCTATAGTCTAGTCTATAGTCTAGTCTATAGTCTAGTCTATAGTCTTGTCTAGTCTATAGTCTAGTCTATAGTCTAGTCTATAGTCTAGTCTATAGTCTAGTCTATAGTCTAGTCTATAGTCTAGTCTATAGTCTAGTCTAGTCTATAGTCTAGTCTATAGTCTAGTCTATAGTCTAGTCTATAGTCTAGTCTAGTCTATAGTCTAGTCTATAGTCTAGTCTATAGTCTAGTCTATAGTCTAGTCTATAGTCTAGTCTATAGTCTAGTCTATAGTCTAGTCTATAGTCTAGTCTATAGTCTAGTCTAGTCTAGTCTAGTCTATAGTCTATAGTCTAGTCTATAGTCTATAGTCTAGTCTATAGTCTATAGTCTAGTCTATAGTCTATAGTCTAGTCTATAGTCTAGTCTATAGTCTAGTCTATAGTCTAGTCTATAGTCTATAGTCTAGTCTATAGTCTAGTCTATAGTCTAGTCTATAGTCTAGTCTATAGTCTAGTCTATAGTCTAGTCTATAGTCTAGTCTATAGTCTAGTCTATAGTCTAGTCTATAGTGTAGTCTATAGTCTAGTCTATAGTCTAGTCTATAGTCTAGTCTATAGTCTAGTCTATAGTCTAGTCTATAGTCTAGTCTATAGTCTAGTCTATAGTCTAGTCTATAGTCTAGTCTATAGTCTAGTCTATACTCCAGTCTATAGTCTAGTCTATAGTCTAGTCTATCGTCTAGTCTGTAGTATAGTCTAGTCTATAGTATAGTCTAGTCTATAGTATAGTCTAGTCTATAGTATAGTCTAGTCTATAGTCTAGTCTATAGTCTAGTCTATAGTCTAGTCTATAGTCTAGTCTATAGTCTAGTCTATAATCTAGTCTATAGTCTAGTCTATAGTCTAGTCTATAGTCTAGTCTATAGTCTAGTCTATAGTCTAGTCTATAGTCTAGTCTATAGTCTAGTCTATAGTCTAGTCTATAGTCTAGTCTATAGTCTAGTCTATAGTCTAGTCTATAGTGTATTGTATAGTGTAGTATATAGTCCGGTATATAGTGTAGTCTATCTAATCTGGAGTAGACTATAGCCTATTTTAGGGCGCAAACATCAAATATGTTAAAAAAGTTGTTTTTATTTTAATTAAATTTTTCTTAATTGTATTCAAAAAACAAAACAAAGAAATCACTTCTTTATTTAATTTAGATTTTCTTGCAAAGTAAACTTTTTCTTCTATTTGCCTTAAATTTTGCTACATGTATTTAAACTTCCGGTTTAACCACATAAAATGAAATACAAAATATATTTCTTTTTTTGTTTAAAACCCAGAAGAAGAACCCACAAAAAAAGAAACAAGCAGCCAATTAAAAATTAAAAGAAGAAAGATTTTTTTTAAAGAAAAGCAAATCTATAAAAAAGAATACTTAACAACACCTAAAAGTAGGCTAAAGTAAATATGTTGCTTTAGCTTAAAATAGGTTAAAGTAAGAGCGAAAAAAACTTTCTAACTATTCCTTTACAATTATTTTAAACAAATATTTCTTTAGAAAATTTTAAGCATTAATTTAAAAATATATATATATACCACTCACCATAAGTTTTAATCATTACACTGGTTTTCAACAGCTCTGTACTGGCATACGATGCTGTACAATAGTATCTGCCTTCCATTTCCACACTGAGAGAGGTAATCATAAGCGCCAAACTTTCACCGGGTAATGTTTCTGTATACATGGGTGGCTGTTGATTGCGGCCATTTCTATAGTTAAAACACAAGGAAAAGAATATAGAGAAAATTTTTAATTAGTATTTTAATATTTACATAAAAAACAAGCTAAAATTTCTATAAGATAAATAACATTTCTTTTAAAAAATATAACTCTTTTTTTTTGCAAATGATTTTTTTATATTTTAGGGTGTTAGTGTTGATTTGCAAACCAAAATCAGCCAGAGTAAATGTGTATAAAAATATATATGTAAATGAACAAAATGAAAAACCTAGAATGTAAATGTTATCAATGTTTGGAACTAATTGTTAAAGGATATAGAGAGTAGTAGTAGTAGTTGTTTTGTTTCTTTAAAGTGCATTATTAATTTCATTAGTATACTTTAAGGGGGGCGTTACAAAAACACTTATGAGTTTAGAAGTTAATATGGAGTTTTAATGATGATTTCAATTTAAATTAAATTTATCAAATGTAAACGATTTTTATAGAATATCTTAAATTTTTGGTCCGAACATGATTTTTAACATGAAATGATAATGCAAAGTTTAGACTATGACTAAGCAAGACTAGACAATAGACTAGATTTTAGACTAGACTAGAATATACACAAGACTGTAGACTAGATAATAGACTGAAAAATAGAGTAGACTATAGACTAGATTATAGACTAGACTATAGACTAGACTATAGACTAGACTCTAGACTAGACTCTAGACTAGACTATAGACTAGACTATAGACTAGACTATAGACTAGACTATAGACTAGACTATAGACTAGACTATAGACTAGACTATAGACTAGACTATAGACTAGACTATAGACTAGACTATAGACCTAGACTATAGACTAGACTATAGACTAGACTAGACTAGACTAGACTAGACTAGACTAGACTATAGACTAGACTATAGACTAGACTATAGACTAGACTATAGACTAGACTATAGACTAGACTATAGACTAGACTATAGACTAGACTATAGACTAGACTATAGGCTAGACTATAGACTAAATTATAGACAAGACTATAGACTAGACTATAGACTAGACTATAGACTAGACTATAGACTAGACTATAGACTAGACTAGACTATAGACTAGAATATTGACTGGACTATAGACTAGAATATTGACTAGACTATAGACTAGACTATAGACTAGACTATAGACTAGACTATAGACTAGACTATAGACTAGACTATAGACTAGACTATAGACTAGACTATAGACTAGACTATAGACTAGACTATAGACTAGACTATAGACTAGACTATAGACTAGACTATAGACTAGACTATAGACTAGACTATAGACTAGACTATAGACTAGACTATAGACTAGACTATAGACTAGACTATAGACTAGACTATAGACTAGACTATAGACTAGACTATAGACTATAGACTAGACTATAGACTAGACTATAGACTAGACTATAGACTAGACTATAGACTAGACTATAGACTAGACTATAGACTAGACTATAGACTAGACTATAGACTATACTATAGACTAGACTATAGACTAGACTATAGACTAGACTATAGACTAGACTATAGACTAGACTATAGACTAGACTATAGACTAGACTATAGGCTAGACTATAGACTAGACTTATAGACTAGACTATAGACTAGACTATAGACTAAGACTAGACAGACTATAGACTAGACTATAGACTAGACTATTAGACTAGACTATAGACTAGACTATATGACTAGACTATAGACTAGACTAGACTAGACTATACTAGACTATAGACTAGACTATAGACTAGACTATAGACTAGACTATAGACTAGACTAATAGACTAGACTATAGACTAGACTATAGACTAGACTATAGACTAGACTATAGACTAGACTATAGACTAGACTATAGACTAGACTATAGACTAGACTATAGACTAGACTATAGACTAGACTATAGACTAGACTATACTAGACTAGACTATAGACTAGACTATAGACTAGACTATAGACTAGACTATAGACTAGACTAGACGACTATAGACTAGACTATAGACTAGACTATAGACTAGACTATAGACTAGACTATAGACTATAGACTATAGACTAGACTATAGACTAGACTATAGACTAGACTATAGACTAGACTATAGACTAGACTATAGACTAGGCTATAGACTAGACT
This sequence comes from Lucilia sericata, assembly GCF_015586225.1. NCBI lineage: Eukaryota > Metazoa > Arthropoda > Insecta > Diptera > Calliphoridae > Lucilia > Lucilia sericata. The sequence goes on along the minus strand of NW_023994173.1, from coordinate 363,148 downwards.
ATAGACTAGACTACAGATTAGACTATAGACTAGACTATAGACTAGACTACAGATTAGACTATAGACTAGACTATAGACTAGACTACAGATTAGACTATAGACTAGACTATAGACTAGACTACAGATTAGACTATAGACTAGACTATAGACAAGACTATAGACTAGATTACAGATTAGACTATAGACTAGACTATAGACAAGACTATAGACTAGATTATAGACTAGACTATAGACAAGGCTATAGACTAGTCTATAGACCAGTCTATAGACTAGACTATAGATTAGACTATAGATTAGACTATAGGCTAGACTATAGACTAGACTATAGACTAGACTATAGACTAGACTATAGACTAGACTATAGACTAGACTATAGACTAGACTATAGACTAGACTATAGACTAGACTATAGACTAGACTATAGACTAGACTATAGACTAGACTATAGACTAGACTATAGACTAGACTATAGACTAGACTATAGACTAGACTATAGACTAGACTATAGACTAGACTATAGACTAGACTATAGACTAGACTATAGACTAGACTATAGACTAGACTATAGACTAGACTATAGACTAGACTATAGACTAGACTATAGACTAGACTATAGACTAGACTATAGACTAGACTATAGACTAGACTATAGACTAGACTATAGACTAGACTATAGACTAGACTATAGACTAGACTATAGACTAGACTATAGACTAGACTATAGACTAGACTATAGACTAGACTATAGACTAGACTATAGACTAGACTACAGATTAGACTATAGACTAGACTATAGACTAGACTACAGATTAGACTATAGACTAGACTATAGACTAGACTACAGATTAGACTATAGACTAGACTATAGACTAGACTACAGATTAGACTATAGGCTAGACTATAGACAAGACTATAGACTAGATTACAGATTAGACTATAGACTAGACTATAGACAAGACTATAGACTAGATTATAGACTAGACTATAGACAAGGCTATAGACTAGACTATAGACCAGTCTATAGACTAGACTATAGATTAGACTATAGACTAGACTATAGAGTAGACTATAGACTAGACTATAGACTAGACTATAGACTAGACTATAGACTAGACTATAGACTAGACTATAGACTAGACTATAGACTAGACTATAGACTAGACTATAGACTAGACTATAGACTAGACTATAGACTAGACTATAGACTAGACTATAGACTAGACTATAGACTAGACTATAGACTAGACTATAGACTAGACTATAGACTAGACTATAAACTAGACTATAGACTAAACTATAGTCTAGACTGTAGACTAGACTATAGTCTAGATTATAGACTGGACTAAAGTTTGTCCAGAATATAGACTAGATTTTTGTGTAGGCTATAGACTAGACTATAGTCTATATAATGGACTAGACTATAGTGCAGATAATAAATTGTATTTAAATCACTTCCAATGCTCTTTATTTTATTCATATTTCTAAAAATAATTTTCTCAACTTGAGTTATCTATCTATATATATAAAATTCTAACGTTACTGACTGACTGACTGACTGACTGACTGACTGATTCACTGACTGATTCATCATCGCACAGCCTAAACGGTTGAAGCTAAAGAGCTGAAATTTGGACAGGAGGTTGGTCTCCCGCCAAATAGATCCACTAAGACGGGATTTTTGGAAATTCGAATGTTTAGGGGGTAAAAAAGGGTAAAAACGGGTAAATTCGGTAACCTTATATCTCCTAAACTAGAAAAGATACAAAAACAGTTTAAAGCTTATCGCTGTTCATTTAAAAAATAAACGGACAGGTGTCTGGTACTTTTTTAAAATTCGGCCCCTTTAGGGAATAAACGGGTAAAAACTGTATTTTGGTACTTTTTTCGCACCCCATGTATCTTTTAAACCAGTGCACATTCAAAAAATATTTTTGACTCCTTCATAACTTAACAAAAAAATAAAAATATGAATTTAGTACTTTTTGGATATTCGGACGTTTAAGGGGTTAAAATTGTACCTATTTTTGGTACTTTTTTCATAAAACATTGTTTTTGGTTTATTAACTTATACATATGAATACATAATAACGGGCTCCCACTACGATGTTGCAACTTTTTGGAATAGAATTTTTATTTCGTTAATGGGGAGGAAAAAAGTACCAAAAGGGGTAAAAACGGGAAATTTGATTTTATTCAACCACAATGATCCAATTTAGATAAAATTTTTAAATTTAGAAACACTAAATATCCTAATGGGGTGTTATTTGGAACCCCGGTACCAAGTGATATTTTTTGGTACTTTTCATTCTCCAACTGTCCTTTTTGAGTTTTCTATGATATTGAAATAGAAACATGAAATTAATAATAAAGGGACTTTTCGCTACTTTTTCGTTCTACACAGGTACTTTTTTGAGTTTTCTTTAAAATTAAACCTAGAAACATGAAATTAAGCATGTAGAGCTCGGAGTAAATGAGAATCTATAAAATGGGACTTTTTGGTACTTTTTCGTTCTTCAAAAGGTACTTTTTGAATTTTCTATAATATTGAACCTAGAAACATGAAATTAAACATGTAGAGACCGGAGTAAATGAGAATCTATAAAAGGGGACTTTTTGGTACTTTTTCGTCCTTCGACTGGTACTTTTTGAGTTTTCTATAAAATTTAACCTAGAAACATGAAATTAAGCATGTAGAGCCCGGAGTAAATGAGAATCTATAAAAGGGGACTTTTTGGTACTTTTTCGTCCTTCGACTGGTACTTTTTGAGTTTTCTATAAAATTTAACCTAGAAACATGAAATTAAGCATGTAGAGCCCGGAGTAAATGAGAATCTATAAAAGGGGACCTTTTGGTACTTTTTCGTCCTTCGACTGGTACTTTTTGAGTTTTCTATAAAATTTAACCTAGAAGCATGAAATTAAGCATGTAGAGCCCTTAGTAAATGAGAATCTATAAAAGGGGACTATTTGGTACTTTTTCGTCTTTCGACTGGTACTTTTTGAGTTTTCTATAAAATTTAACCTAGAAACATGAAATTAAGCATGTAGAGCCCTTAGTAAATGAGAATCTATAAAAGGGGACTTTTTGGTACTTTTTCGTCCTTCGACTGGTACTTTTTGAGTTTTCTATAAAATTTAACCTAGAAACATGAAATTAAGCATGTAGAGCCCTTAGTAAATGAGAATCTATATAAGGGGACTTTTTGGTACTTTTTCGTCTTTCGACTGATACTTTTTGAGTTTTCTATAAAATTTAACCTAGAAAAATGAAATTAAGCATGTAGAGCCCGTAGTAAATGAGAATCTATAAAAGCGGACTTTTTGGTACTTTTTCGTTCTAGAAAAGGTACTTTTTGAGTTTTTTATAAAATTTAACATAGAAAAATGAAATTAAGCATGTAGAGCCCGGAGTAAATGAGAATCTATAAAAGGGCACTTTTTGGTACTTTTTCGTTCTTCAAAAGGTACTTTTTGAATTTCCTATAATATTGAACCTAGAAACATAAAATTAAGTATGTAGAGGATGAATTAAGTGAGAACCTATAAAAGGGGACTTTTGGTACTTTTTCGTTCTTCAAAAGGTACTTTTTGGATTTTTGTATAATATGGAACCTAGAAACGTGAAATTAAGCATATAGAGCCCGGAGTAAATGAGAATCTATAAAAGGGGACTTTTCGTTCATCAAAAGGTACTTTTTGAATTTTTTATAATATTGAACCTAGAAACATGAAATTAAGTATGTAGAGCCTGGATTAAGTGAGAACATATAAAAGGGGACTTTTTGGAACTTTTTCGTTCTTCAAAAGGTACTTTTTGGATTTTTGTATAATATTGAACCTAGAAACGTGAAATTAAGCATGTAGAGTCCGGATTAAGTGAGGACCTATAAAAGGGGACTTTTTGGTACTTTTTCGTTCTTTAAAAGGTACATTTTGAATTTTCTATAATATTGAACCTAGAAACATGAAATTAAGCATTTAGAGCCTGGATTAAGTGAGAACCTATAAAAGGGCACTTTTTGGTATTTTTTCGTTCTTCAAAAGGTACTTTTTGTGTTTTTTATAATATTGATCCTAGAAACATGAAATTAAGCATGTGGAGCCCGGAGTTAATTAGAATCTATAAAAGCAATCAGGGACTTGAGTGAATGAAAATTTAAACTGGAATATTTTCTGGTACTTTTTGAATTTTCTATAATATTGAACTTAGGAACATGAAATTAAATAAAATAGCTTTCTAAAATATTGAATATATAAACAAAAAATTAAACACGCAGTATCCCAATTGAACGAAAATTGAAAAAGGATACTCTGGTACTTTTTTGTTCTTTTACTAATACTTTTCGAATTTTCTATAATATTGAACCTAAAAACATAAAATTGGACATGTAGCATCCTGATTGTATAAAAATCTTTATGCGATTTTTTGGTTTCTGGTTGAAAATTAAACATGCGTCATCCTGATTTAATGAAAATATATAAAAAGGCACTGTCTGGTACTTTTTCGTTCTTCAACTGTTTTTTTTAATTTTCTGTAATATTGAGACTAGAATCATAAAATCAAACTTAAAGAGTTCTCTAAAAGGGGAATTTTTGATATTGCAGATATATATACATTTACAATAATGATATTTGTTTTATTCCATTACGATGAGGGTAGCGAAGCACACTGGGTATAGCTAGTTTTTAATATATTTCTCCTTTTTTAAAATTATTAAACAAACTTTCTTTTGCCAGCCCTTAGGCTCAGAAATGTATTGAATTTCTTTAGCAAAAAAAAAAAAATAAATTACATTTACAGATTTTGTGCACTAAACTACACAAAACTTAAGCAACAGTAAAGCATACTTTTAGGCTAAAAACTTTTTTCATATAGAAGAAAAATATTGTTGCATTATTAAAATAACATTGGAAAACTCTTTATGTTGCTTATAAACTCAAAGTAAGAATAAAACTAAAAGTTGTAATAAAGTTATTGAAGTCTGGCATTTTAAAAAATGTTGCATATTTGTAGGCTAATGGGGAAAAAAGGAAATAGCTAGCAAATAGATAAAAGTAGAGTCTGAAGTTGAATTAAAGAAATATTTGATAAAATTAGCAAGACTTAAAGAAAATTACCAGTTTGGACACAAAACTTTAGCCCACTTTTAGGTGGTAATACTATAGTGTACATTTAGGTGTTCGAAAAAACTAAAATCTTGTTTTTTAATAATTTTAATAAAACCTAAATGAAATAAATTTTGTTTATTTTCATATTTTTTAATAAATAATATTTAAAACAATATTTTGTTTTTTATGTTTTTTAAAGTCCCCTATATTTTTGTGTGTTGTTGCCTTGACACAGGAAGAGACAAAAAAGAAAATATTTGCCAGCAGACATGAGTGATTTATAACAAGATTAAAAGCTTAAAAATTTGTACCAAAAATATCTAACACATGTAAAACACGCCAGGTTATATGCTTCATTTTTTATGCTGCTGGTCGTTCAACAAACCGGATTTGCAACAATTTATTTGTATAAAAAATATTAACCAAAAATAGTTAAATAACCATAGTAATGGATAACAAGAGGCGGTACTATTGTAATTTTTGGAATGTAAAGCTTTTTTAGAAGTTGTTTTAGAAAAATTGGTATAAAATCAAATGTATTGCACAAATTTCAAATTTTACATACTTTTTGTAATTAAAACAAAGGTAGCTTTCAAAAACTTTAAAAAGCTTTATAAGCTTTAATAGAAAATATTAAAAAGACATGAAGTCAAAATTTAAAAAATAAAAAAAAAAAATTTTAAATAATAAGATTTAGTAAAAGTTCTGTAAATTCTATAAACTTTAAGAGATTTCAAAAAGTACATACTTTTCCGAATTACAACAAAAGCAGCTTTCAAAAACTTTAAAAAGCTTTATCAACTTTTATAGAAAATTTTAATCTATATATATAAAATTCTAACGTTACTGACTGACTGACTGACTGACTGACTGACTGATTCACTGACTGATTCATCATCGCACAGCCTAAACGGTTGAAGCTAAAGAGCTGAAATTTGGACAGGAGGTTGGTCTCCCGCCAAATAGATCCACTAAGACGGGATTTTTGGAAATTCGAATGTTTAGGGGGTAAAAAAGGGTAAAAACGGGTAAATTCGGTAACCTTATATCTCCTAAACTAGAAAAGATACAAAAACAGTTTAAAGCTTATCGCCGTTCATTTAAAAAATAAACGGACAGGTGTCTGGTACTTTTTTAAAATTCGGCCCCTTTAGGGAATAAACGGGTAAAAACTGTATTTTGGTACTTTTTTCGCACCCCATGTATCTTTTAAACCAGTGCACATTCAAAAAATATTTTTGACTCCTTCATAACTTAACGAAAAAATAAAAATATGAATTTAGTACTTTTTGGATATTCGGACGTTTAAGGGGTTAAAATTGTACCTATTTTTGGTACTTTTTTCATAAAACATTGTTTTTGGTTTATTAACTTATACATATGAATACATAATAACAGGCTCCCACTACGATGTTGCAACTTTTTGGAATAGAATTTTTATTTCGTTAATGGGGAGGAAAAAAGTACCAAAAGGGGTAAAAACGGGAAATTTGATTTTATTCAACCACAATGATCCAATTTAGATAAAATTTTTAAATTTAGAAACACTAAATATCCTAATGGGGTGTTATTTGGAACCCCGGTATCAAGTGATATTTTTTGGTACTTTTCATTCTCCAACTGGTCCTTTTTGAGTTTTCTATGATATTGAAATAGAAACATGAAATTAATAATAAAGGGACTTTTCGCTACTTTTTCGTTCTACACAGGTACCTTTTTGAGTTTTCTTTAAAATTAAAGCTAGAAACATGAAATTAAGCATGTAGAGCTCGGAGTAAATGAGAATCTACAAAATGGGACTTTTTGGTACTTTTTCGTTCTTCAAAAGGTACTTTTTGAATTTTCTATAATATTGAACCTAGAAACATGAAATTAAACATGTAGAGACCGGAGTAAATGAGAATCTATAAAAGGGGACTTTTTGGTACTTTTTCGTCCTTCGACTGGTACTTTTTGAGTTTTCTATAAAATTTAACCTAGAAACATGAAATTAAGCATGTAGAGCCCGGAGTAAATGAGAATCTATATAAGGGGACTTTTTGGTACTTTTTCGTCCTTCGACTGGTACTTTTTGTGTTTTCTATAAAATTTAACCTAGAAACATGAAATTAAGCATGCGGAGGCCTTAGTTAATGAAAATCTATAAAAGGGGACTTTTTGGTACCTTTTCGTCCTTCGACTGGTACTTTTTGAGTTTTCTATAAAATTTAACCTAGAAACAAAAAATTAAGCATGTAGAGCCCTTAGTAAATGAGAATCTATAAAAGGGGACTATTTGGTACTTTTTCGTCTTTCGACTGGTACTTTTTGAGTTTTCTATAAAATTTAACCTAGAAACATGAAATTAAGCATGTAGAGCCCTTAGTAAATGAGAATCTATAAAAGGGGACTTTTTGGTACTTTTTCGTCCTTCGACTGGTACTTTTTGAGTTTTCTATAAAATTTAACCTAGAAACATGAAATTAAGCATGTAGAGCCCTTGGTAAATGAGAATCTATATAAGGGGACTTTTTGGTACTTTTTCGTCCTTCGACTGGTACTTTTTGAGTTTTCTATAAAATTTAACCTAGAAACATGAAATTAAGCATGCGGAGGCCTTAGTTAATGAGAATCTATAAAAGCGGACTTTTTGGTACTTTTTCGTCCTTCGACTGGTACTTTTTGAGTTTTCTATAAAATTTAACCTAGAAACATGAAATTAAGCATGCGGAGGCCTTAGTTAATGAGAATCTATAAAAGCGGACTTTTTGGTACTTTTTCGTCCTTCGACTGGTACTTTTTGAGTTTTCTATAAAATTTAACCTAGAAACATAAAATTAAGCATGTAGAGCCCTTAGTAAATGAGAATCTATAAAAGGGGACTATTTGGTACTTTTTCGTCTTTCGACTGGTACTTTTTGAGTTTTCTATAAAATTTAACCTAGAAACATGAAATTAAGCATGTAGAGCCCTTAGTAAATGAGAATCTATAAAAGGGGACTTTTTGGTACTTTTTCGTCCTTCGACTGGTACTTTTTGAGTTTTCTATAAAATTTAACCTAGAAACATGAAATTAAGCATGTAGAGCCCTTAGTAAATGAGAATCTATAAAAGGGGACTTTTTGGTACTTTTTCGTCTTTCGACTGGTACTTTTTGAATTTTCTATAATATTGATCCTAGAAGCATGAAATTAAGCATGTAGAGCCTGAAGTAAATGAGAATCTATAAAAGGGGACTTTTTGGTACTTTTTCGTCCTTCGACTGGTACTTTTTGAGTTTTCTATTAAATTGAACCTAGAAACATGAAAATAAGCATTTAGAGCCCGTAGTAAATGAGAATCTATAAAAGGGGACTTTTTGGTACTTTTTCGTTCTTCAAAAGGTACTTTATGAATTTTCTATAATATTGAAAATAGAAACATGAAAGTATGCATGTAGAGCCTGGATTAAGTGAGAAACTATAAAAGGGGACTTTTTGGTACTTTTTTGTTCTTCAAAAGGTACTTTCTGAATTTTCTATAATATTGAACCTAGAAACATGAAATTAAACATGTAGAGCCCGAATTAAGTGAGGACCTATAAAAGGGGACTTTTTGGTACTTTTTCGTTCTTCAAAAGGTACTTTTTGAATTTTCTATAATATTGATCCTAGAAGCATGAAATTAAGCATGTAGAGCCTGGAGTAAATGAGAATCTATAAAAGGGGACTTTTTGGTACTTTTTCGTTCTTCAAAAGGTACTTTTTGAATTTTCTATAATATTGATCCTAGAAGCATGAAATTAAGCATATAGAGCCTGGAGTAAATGAGAATCTATAAGAGGGGACTTTTTGGTACTTTTTCGTTCTTCAAAAGGTAGTTTTTGAATTTTCTATAATATTGAACCTAGAAACATGAAATTAAGCAAGTACAGCCAAGATTAAGTGATAACCTATAAAAGGGGACTTTTCGGCACTTTTTCGTTCTTCAAAAGGTACTTTTTGAATTTTCTATAATATTGAACCTAGAAACATGAAATTAAGTACGTAGAGCCCGGAGTAAGTGAGAACATATAAAAGAGGACTGTTTGGTAATTTTTCGTTCTTCAAAAGGTACTTTTTGTGTTTTTTATAACATGAAATTAACCATGTGGAGCCCGGAGTTAATGAGAATCTATAAAAGGGGACCCTTTGGTAATTTTTCGTTCTTCAACTGGTACTTTTTTAATTTTCTATAATATTGAACTTAGGAACATGAAATTAAATAAAAGAGGTCTTTTGTTACTTTTTCGTACTTCATTGGTACTTTTTGAGTTTTCTAAAATATTGAATATATAAACATAAATTTAAATAGGGGACTTTTTGATATTGCAGATATATATACATTTACAATAATATTTATTTTATTTCATTACGATGAGGGTAGCGAAGCACACTGGGTATAGCTAGTTTTATATAAAGTTAAAGTTGAAAAAAACTGAGAAAAATTGGAGAATCATTTTTATATAAAAGGTTTTAATAAAAGTCTTCCCAAATCTTTAGATGACAAGGGATTTCAAAAAGCCGATATTATTTGAAATCATAAGAGAAATAGTGTTCAAAATTTTTCACTAAATACAAAAGCTTTCATAGATATTTGTGAAGGAAAATAAAGACAAAGTTGGAAAAATTTGAAATTTTTATGAAGTAAAGAGTTTAAGTAAAGACGGACTAAAATCTACAATATTCAAGATATTTGTATAAATTTTGAACTTACAGCAGACCTGACTTTCAAAAACTTGCAAAAGCTTTTGAATAAAATGAAGTGAAAGTTTGTTAAAATAGAAATTTTTGAGAATATTTGTATATAAAAGGTTTTAGTAAAAGTGTTCCAAAATCTTTACATGACAAGGGATTTCTAAAAGTTTATGTTTTTTAGGATCCTAGTAGAGAGAGGAAAGCTTTCATAGTTTACTTTTAAAGAGATTGTAACATAGTAATCAGCTACTCTTTGTTATGGTAGGGTGCTTTTTTATTTATGTTTTTTAAGTTATTTATTATTTTTTTTTGTTTGTTTATTTTATCCTTTCCATTTTAAACATATATATATTTCTGTTGCATAGTTTTAGGCGGCAATTTGTTTTTTAACTACAGCATTTCTAATGGAGTTAGGAAGGGGGCCAAGGGTGTAAAAAGAAATGTTTATACATGACAAAACATGTTTTTTCTCTGCTTGGTTTTATTTCCTATGTCTTTTATTTTAACATGTATATGGTTAAAAAATGTTTTGCATTTTTTGTTGTTATTTTATTTATTTTTATATGGCATGTTTTTAGGGATAAAGTCACAGTATTTAACATGGGTTTTTATTTAGAGAGTTTTTTTATGTTTAAAAGAATTTTTTTTCCAGATTTCATAAGAGAGAATTTCTTTTTTTTTATCTCTCAGTTAAATATATATGAGGTTTTAAAACATAATGGTTTTAGATATTAAAGAGAAAAACCAGGATTTGTTTGAAAAAAGAAATAAAGATTTGGTTTTTGGGGAGCAGGAATAGTTATATGGTGGTTTTAGTATAAATAAATTTATAAAATAACCAAGAAAATAAAAATAATTAAAGAATTCTACAAAAATAAATAAATAAATATAGTATACTTTAAGGAGTTTAAGAAAAATCATTTGAAATATTAATTAAACTTAATATTAAGCTTTCATCTTCCTTGTCATGCTGTTAACAAACTTAAACACTTTGTTACGGCTTCCTCTACCCTTCCTCTAGTATCTCTAATTTCCTTTAATTCTATAATATCTTTAACAACTGTATTTAGTAATAAATTTACCATGTTATATTTAATACAATTTCCTTGTCTTAAGCTTCAATCTAAGACCTCAGTATTTGTATTACTTTTAATGTAATTTATGTGCTAAAACGCCTAAAGATTAGTGGCAAAATTAATTATATTTTGCAATTAAATTTCATTTCAAATAACATCATTTCTCTATATAATTATATAGAATTAATGTTAATTGTTAAATAAAATTGACCTGAATTTTGCCAAATAATAATAAAATGCCTTTAAGTTATACAGAATGACAGACATGAAAGCCAACAAAGCCTAACACAACTAATGGCCAGTTATTTATAGCCTTAAAGTAGGCTTTTTTAATAAATTTTAATGTTAGCCTTAAAATAGACTTTAAAAAGTCTAAGTTTTAAAAACAAACATTATTTTCAATTTGTTTTGTTACAAAAAATCAATATAATTTAAATAATCTTTTATATTATTCTACAGTCACAAAGATTTTCATTTTAAATCGCCTTAAAGTAGTTTATTAAATAAGGCAGCTTGCATTATGTACATGTGTGTTTGTATGTGTACAGGAAAATGGCCTTGCAGCTAAATTTGATGCATAATCAAGGCAATATAGCACAAATAACAAAAAGGAAATTGTGAAATAATGATATTTATTAAAAGCCACACACACCTACAACTTAAAGTGTGTCATAAATTTTTTAGGAAAAAAAATCAATATTTAATAAACTGTATCAAATTAACAATTATTCAGTCCAATTCCTTAAATAACTCTTTCAAATGTTTGAAAATTTTCTTAAAAATTTATTTTCAAATATTTTTTTTCATTTTACCTTACAATTTTTACAAAATTTTGTATGAAAGCTAGTTTAATTTAAGCCAAATACTGAACTATTATTTTATTGCCAACTCAAAAAGTGTTCATTTTTAGAAATCGAATGAAAATTGTAGATTTTATACAACTTTTTCCAAACCTACTTCCAATAACTAAACCATGTACTTAGCAAAGCCTGAAAGTATGCTTTAAGAAAGCTTATCTTAATACGAATACAAAAAGTGTTCAATTTTAGAAATCGGATAAAAATTATAGATTTTACACCAGTTTTCTCAAACCTACTGCCAAAAACTAAACAATTTTCTTACTAAAGCCTAAAACTATGCTTTAAAATTAACTGCAACAGTAAAGCAGTCGTATGAATATTTATAGAACTTTAGAAAAAGTTGCATAACTTCTATAATTTTTAAGCAATTTTAACAAGTGATACATCATTTTATTGACAACAAAATAAGCTTTTAAAATTTTTCAATAAATTTATGCAATTTTGTGGAAAAATTTTGTAAAAATTCTGTTCAAATCTAAAAAAGTGAAAAAAAAAAATGATAAAGGATTAGAAAATGTTGCATAACTTCTATAATTCTTAAACGATTTAAATAAATGATATTTCATTTTAGTCACAACAAACTAAGCTTTTAAAATATTTCAAAAAATTTATACGATTTCATAGAAAAATTTTGTAAAAAAAGTTCAAAAAATCCAAAAAAAAGCAAAATGTTTGAAAAATTACCCAGAAAATCATTGACAATGTCTTTCTTTTGAGTAGAATTTGTTTGTTATTAAAAAGCCTAATTCCTACAGGTATAAGGCTTTTATTTTTAATCACAAAACTATATTTTTTATTCAATAACTTATTCAATTTCATTCTGGGAATTTTTAATTAATTTTTAAAACCTAATTCATATGCTTTAGAAAATATTATAACTTTTTGCCTAAAAGTAGGCTGCAATTTTTTTGAATAAAACAGCTATAGGCCTCTAAACAACAACTCCTTTTAAAGACTTAAGAAATAAAAGGCAAAAAACATTCATTCAAAAGAAAAATTATATTAAAACCAGTATCAGAAAGAAAAAAGTAACAAAAATTTATTGAAATTTTGTTTGAAGGACAGCAGAAAATTCTTAGAAAAAGGACATTATTGACAAAATGCAGACTAAAAAGTATGCCAACAATTATTTTCCTTAAAAAAAGAAAATACAAAAACTTAATTTTTTAAAAAAAAGTGTCCAAAATTAAAGCCACTAGAAAAATGATAACAAAAGTTATTTAAAAATCTACAAACCTAAAAGTAGGCTTAAGAAGAAGTCTATATTATTATATATACAAAAATCTGACATATTTGTAAAACAAACCTGTTAAAAGTCAATTACTTAAAAACGTTTTATATTAAAGTTTAAAAATTTCTATAAAACCAACACATTTTGTTAGACAGTAAAGCTTTATAGGAATAACTAAATAGTTAGCCTTGAAAGTATGCTTTAAAGTTTGACAAAATGTAAAATAAATGTTTAGCCTTGAAAGTTGACTTTAATTTAAACATATAAGCAGAAATTATTTTTTTATTTAACTAAAAGTATAAAAGTTAATTTAACAACATTTAAGCCCTAAAGTATACTTTAGTATTGTGTTAAAAAGGTTAAATAAAGTAAATAAACCTTTTTATTTGACTTCTAGCCCAAATAAACAGTAAAAAAGGAACCTTTTGCAAAGGAAACGAACTGAAATAGAAAAATCAGGAAGTAAATTGATGTAAAATACATTAAATTTTTAGAAAATTAAAAAAAGAACTAGAATAGAACTAGAACAGAACTAGAACAGAACTAGAACAAAACTAGAACAAAACTAGAACAGAACTAGAACAGAACTAGAACAGAACTAGAACAGAACTAGAACAGAACTAGAACAGAACTAGAACAGAACTAGAACAGAACTAGAACAGAACTAGAACAGAACTAGAACAGAACTAGAACAGAACTAGAACAGAACTAGAACAGAACTAGAACAGAACTAGAACTAGAACAGAACTAGAACTGAACTAGAACAGAACTAGAACAGAACTAGAACAGAACTAGAACAGAACTAGAACAGAACTAGAACAGAACTAGAACAGAACTAGAACAGAACTAGAACAGAACTAGAACAGAACTAGAACAGAACTAGAACAGAACTAGAACAGAACTACAACAGAACTAGAACTAAAACAGAACTAGAGCATAACTAGAACATAACTAGAACAGAACTAGAACAGAACTAGAACAGAACTAGAACTGAACTAGAACAGAACTAGAACAGAACTAGAACAGAACTAGAACAGAACTAGAACAGAACTAGAACAGAACTAGAACTAGAACAGAACTAGAACAGAACTAGAACAGAACTAGAACAGAACTAGAACTGAACTAGAACAGAACTAGAACAGAACTAGAACAGAACTAGAACAGAACTAGAACAGAACTAGAACAGAACTAGAACAGAACTAGAACAGAACTAGAACAGAACTAGAACAGAACTAGAACAGAACTAGAACAGAACTAGAACAGAACTAGAACAGAACTAGAACAGAACTAGAACTAGAACAGAACTAGAACAGAACTAGAACAGAACTAGAACAGAACTAGAACAGAACTAGAACAGAACTAGAACAGAACTAGAACAGAACTAGAACAGAACTGGAACATAACTAGAACATAACTAGAACATAACTAAAAGAACTAGAACAGAACTAGAACAGAACTAGAACAGAACTAGAACAGAACTAGAACAGAACTAGAACAGAACTAGAACAGAACTAGAACTGAACTAGAACAGAACTAGAACAGAACTAGAACAGAACTAGAACAGAACTAGAACAGAACTAGAACAGAACTAGAACAGAACTAGAACGGAACTAGAACAGATCTAGAACAGAAATGAAACAGTATTATAATTTGTTGAAATGTTAAAAAATGTTCCAATTCTTGACGATTTGTTCAGCTTTCCCTTAATAATGTGTTGAAAAGTTACTATTTAAGGGTAAAATGTAACAGTTAGAGGTTAATTAGTGTATTCATGTTTTTTTTTCAAACTATTTATAAACCTAACAATTATGTGCTGTAAATAATAAAAAGCCTACTTTAAGGCTGAGTCAAACAAAAGGTTATAAAGTTAATTTATGGTGGGTTTTTTGCCTCGTTGTTATTATAAATAGAAAAACAATAATTGACCTAGTTTTTTTTTTATTATAAAAAAGCCACGAATGAAAAAATCTAAAAAAGTAAATATAACAGTTAATATTATTAATTGGTATTTAATACTATTTCAAAGCCACAAAGGTAAAATAAATAATAAAAATGTATTAAAAATAAACAAAAGAATTAAATTTTATTAGGAAAAAAACTATAAACAAGTTTAATTTTATATAAAGCAAAAAACCACTTTACTTTTTACTTAATATAAAAGCCCAAAAGTAGACTTTACTAGTCAAAACATTAGTATTATTCATGTTACTATAATAAACCTACTCTTAACTAAAACATTCTTTTGGCTTTAAGCACTAATAGTAATAACGTTCCACTTTTAGCTAGCTGTTCCTACCACCTCCTAAAACTATGCTTTATAGCAAACTAAAAGAATTTGTATGAAATTTAATGCTGCATACAGGTAAGTTAATACTTTGTTTTCTCTTTTTGTATAAGCCCGTTACCGCAAGCATACTATTCACTATTCAGTTGGCCAGTTTAATTCAGAAAGTAATCGATTTTTTTCTCCAGCCTACAGCCTGAAAATATACTGCATTTTTTTGAGCAAAAATTTACAAAAATGTATTGAAAATTTACAAAATACCAAACAAATTGAATTGAACAAGTAACGTTAAAAGAAAATTTTAGACATTTTTTTGTTTGTTAACCTTATGACTGGTAAAATGTATGGGATTTATAATTTTCTAGATTTTTGTGCAAGAGGAAATGTTAAGGAAAAGCTTTTACTACTTAGTAGTTGAGTTAATATGTATTTGTTTAAAGAATTTATCAGTTGTAAATAGAGTTGGATATTGAAAACTCAGGCCTTAAGTTGTAATAATTGTTTAAAAATAAAAACAAATTTCAACCAGAACAGAACTTGAATAGAACTAGAACTAGAACAGAACTAGAACAGAACTAGAATAGAACTAGAACAGAACAGAACTAGAACAGAACTAGAACAGAACTAGAACAGAACTAGAACAGAACTAGAACAGAACTTGAACAGAACTAAAACAGAACAGAACAGAACTAGAACAGAACTAGAACAGAACTAGAACAGAACTAGAACAGAACTAGAACAGAACTAGAACAGAACTAGAACAGACTAGAACTAGAACAGAACTAGAACAGAAGTAGAACAGAACTAGAACAGAACTAGAACAGAACTAGAACAGAACTAGAACAGAACTGGAACATAACTAGAACAGAACTAGAACAGAACTAGAACAGAACTAGAACGGAACTAGAACAGAACTAGAACAGAACTAGAACAGAACTAGAACAGAACTAGAACAGAACTAGAACAGAACTAGAACAGAACTAGAACAGAACTAGAACAGAACTAGAACATAAACTAGAACAGAACTACAACAGAACTACAACAGAACTACAAACAGAACTAGAACAGAACTAGAACAGAACTAGAACAGAACTAGAACAGAACTAGAACAGAACTAGAACGAACTAGAACAGAACTAGAACAGAACTAGAACAGAACTAGAACAGAACTAGAACAGAACTAGAACAGAACTAGAACAGAACTAGAACAGAACTAGAACAGAACTAGAACAGAACTAGACAGAACTAGAACAGAACTAGAACAGAACTAGAACAGAACTAGAACAGAACTAGAACAGAACTAGAACAGAATTAGAACAGAACTAGAACAGAACTAGAACAGAACTAGAACTAGAACAGAACTAGAACAGAACTAGAACAGAACTAGAACAGAACTAGAACAGAACTAGAACAGAACTAGAACAGAACTAGAACAGAACTAGAACAGAACTAGAACAGAACTAGAACAGAACTAGAACAGAACTAGAACAGAACTAGAACAGAACTAGAACAGAACTAGAACAGAACTAGAACAGAACTAGAACAGAACTAGAACAGAACTAGAACAAACTAGAACAGAACTAGAACAGAACTAGAACAGAACTAGAACAGAACTAGAACAGAACTAGAACAGAACTAGAACAGAACTAGAACAGAACTAGAACAGAACTAGAACAGAACTAGAACAGAACTAGAACAGAACTAGAACAGAACTAGAACAGAACTAGAACAAAACTAGAACAGAACTAGAATAGAACTAGAACTAGAACAGAACTAGAACCAGAACAGAACTAGAATAGAACTAAAACGAACTAGAACGAACTAGAACAGAACTAGAACAGAACTAGAACAGAACTAGAACTGAACTAGAACAGAACTAGAACAGAACAGAACTAGAACAGAACTAGAACAGAACTAGAACAGAACTAGAACAGAACTAGAACAGAACTAGAACAGAACTAGAACAGAACTAGAACAGAACTAGAACAGAACTAGAACAGAACTAGAACAGAACTAGAAGAACTAGAACAGAACTAGAACAGAACTAGAACAGAACTAGAACAGAACTAGAACAGAACTAGAACAGAACTAGAACAGAACTAAACAGAACTGGAACATAACTAGAACATAACTAGAACATAACTAGAACAGAACTAGAACAGAACTAGAACAGAACTAGAACAGAACTAGAACAGAACTAGAAACAGAACTAGAACAGAACTAGAACAGAACTAGAACAGAACTAGAACAGACTGAACTGAACTAGAACAGAACTAGAACAGAACTAGAACAGAACTAGAACAGAACTAGAACAGAACTAGAACAAACTAGAACAGAACTAGAACAGAACTAGAACAGAACTAGAACGAACTAGAACAGAACCAGAACAGAACTAGAACAGAACTAGAACAGAACTAGAACAGAACTAGAACAGAACTAGAACAGAACTAGAACAGAACTAGAACAGAACTAGAACAGAACTAGAACAGAACTAGAACAGAACTAGAACAGAACTAGAACTAGAACAGAACTAGAACAGAACTAGAACTAGAACAGAACTAGAACAGAACTAGAACAGAACTAGAACAGAACTAGAACAGAACTAGAACAGAACTAGAACAGAACTAGAACTGAACTAGAACAGAACTAGAATAGAACTAAAACAGAACTAGAACAGAATTAGCAGAGAAGTAGAGCAAAATTAGAACAGAATTATAACACTTTTTCGTTTAATTTAAAACTTTGTCCATTAAGTTTTAAATTTCTTTTTAAATTTTTTATTTTTTTTTTTGTGATTTTTCCCCCCAGATTTTTCTCTGATTTATTATTTATTTTATTTAATTCTTTATGATTTATTATTATTGCAAAAATACTATTGTATTTGTTGCCCAATTTGAACATTTATTATTTAAAATAAATAAATTTATTATTTATTTTGCTAAAAACAATTACAATTAAACAAATTTTTACAGTAGAAAATAAAACAATTGAATACATTCAAAACGAGAGCAACAAAAATAAAACATTGTTGTATGTTTTATAAAATAAATATTACAAAATGTGTTGCCTAGCTAAGGGGGGTAAGTTAAATAGAATAACCTGTAATATTAAATAACTAACAATTAAAATCTATTGCCTATGTTAGGGAGTAGAAATATAAAAATATTTAGAATTCTTGCATTTGGTAATAGAAACTTTAAAATTATTAACTAGTTTATGCTTTTTAATAAATGAAATATTAAATAAAAAGTAAAGTTTAAATATATTTAGTTATTGCTTCCTTCCTTCCTCTTTTTCAATTATTTATAGAAAATATGTCTATAACATTTAAAACCCATTATCTGTTTAATGTTTATTTTATCGCTGTATTCTTCCTCTCTAGAGATAAATAATTTTTAATTATATGCGATAATCTTAATTAGTTGTTAAAAACATGGCATTTATTTTTGTGGTTGTTTTTAAACAACAAGTATTTTTAGTGTTTTAAATAAATATTTAAAAATATATGTTAAATGAATGTTCACATTTATGGTTAAATAGGTTTATATATGGATTTTGCTGTTTGCTCGATTTCCCTAAAGAACATTTATATTTTTGTAGATTTTTTTCACAATTTAACACAAATCCCTAAAGTAGGCTTTAGATAGGCATCAGAGAAATGAAATCAAGATAAATGGTATGCAATGGTTTATTAATGTTTTTAAAAATTAATTTATTTAAAAGAAATGTGAATTAAAATTCACAAATCTTGCGAAAAATTGTAAAACATCGTTAAAAGTTTAAATACAAAGTTTCGTTAAGTTTTAAAACCTTCGTTAAATTAAAATTTTTTCTTAATTTAATAATAATTTGGGTCTACTATCTAAATATGCAGAAATAGCCTGAAAATTCCTTCTGGGGGCCTAAATAAAGTTTCGTTAAGTTTTTAAAATCTTCGTTAAGTTCAAAATTTGTCTTAAAGTTGCTTCCAATTCGTGTCTGTAGCTTGAATATGCAAAAATATTTTGAAAATTCCTTTTAGGGGCCGAAATAAAGTTTCGTTAAGTTTTTAAAACTTTCGTTAAGTTAAAAATTTGTCTTAAATTCAATTCTAATTTGGTTTTACTATCTAAAAATGCAAAAATATCTTAAAAATTCCTTTTAGGAGCCGAAATAAAGTTTCGTTAAGTTTTTTATACCTTCGTTAAGTTGAAAATTTTTCTTAAATTCTAATCTAATTTAAGTCTATTAACCAAATGTGTTAAGAAATCCTTAAAATTCCTGTTAAAGGCCGAAATAAAGATTCGTTAAGTTTTAGAAATCTTCGTTAAGTTGAAAATTTGTCTTAAATTCGAACTTAAGTTAAGACTTTTACCCAAATATGCTTATATATATTGAAATTTGCTTTCAGTAGTCGTAATAAAGTTTCGTTAAGTTTTTAAAACTTTCGTTAAGTTCAAAATTGGTCTTAAATAAGTTTTTGATTTTTGTCTATAGCTTGAATTTGAAAAAATATATTGAAAATTCTTTTTAGAGACTAAAATAAAGTTTCGTTAAGTTTTCAAAATCTTCGTTAAGTACGAAAATTTTCTAAAATGTTTCATAAAATCAAGTTTATTACAAAAATAAGCAAAAATATCTTAAAATTTCCTGTTAGGTGCTAAAATAAAGTTTCGTTAAGTTTTCTTAAACTTCGTTAAGTTCAAAATTAGTCCTAAATTTAAAAGCAAATCTGCTCTATAAAATGAATTTTAAGAAAAATCATAAAAATTTATTTTTTCTAACAAAATACACCTTCGTTAAGTTTTAAAAACTTTCGTTAAGTTTAAAATTTTTATAAAATTTTCCAGTTTAAACAGGTTAAGATTCAATGAACATGATATTGTTGCAAAATGTTTTAGCATTTAATGAAATTTAAACAAAAATTCAAAATTTTTATTAAAAATTTCTAAGTTTTTATAAAATATTGATGGTTTTTTAAAATTAATGTTAATTTATTAAAATTTCTTAAAATAAGATTTATTTTCTTTAAATAAAAATTATTTTTGTGATTTTTTTAATGATTCCTAAACCTAATAGAAGCTAACAGTTAATTAATTTATGAAAGCCTACAGCTATGCTATAGTTTTTTAAATATAAATTATGTTTTAGTTAGTCTACACCACTGTTATTGTATGGTAATGATTCGTTTAAAGCGACATGACACATGAATACTAAAATGATTAAATGTATAACAGACAACAACAAATACACACAAAATTACAACAAAAGAAACACAAGCAA
Organism: Lucilia sericata; assembly: GCF_015586225.1. Taxonomy (NCBI): domain Eukaryota; kingdom Metazoa; phylum Arthropoda; class Insecta; order Diptera; family Calliphoridae; genus Lucilia; species Lucilia sericata. The sequence goes on along the minus strand of NW_023994173.1, from coordinate 342,633 downwards.
AAAAATTATAATAATAATAAAAAAAACATAAAAAAACAAACTAATAAAAACTATAAAAAAATTATAAATTTTTAATAAAATTTTTAAACAAAACTCAACTAATGGTGTTTTAGTTTTTATCAAATTTAACTAGAAAACGTGCAGGGGTTTGTTTGATTTTTAAACATTTAAGGATTTCTTTTAATTTAAATAATTTTTATGAAATTTCTCAAAAAAACTTTGTTAAAATTTTGTGTGTTTTTTTTAGAGCCTAGTTTTAGGTTTTTAGTGGTTATATAATGTTTTAATTATCTTTCAAATCATCCAAAAGCAATCATTATAATTTTGGTTAGCGTTTCTAAACTAAAGGGAAGTTTTTTTCAGGAAATTCCTTAAAGAAAAACTTCCCTTTACTTACTTATCAGTTAATCTATGTCCTTTGGAATCATACAGTGGTTGATAAGATTTGTACCTACAGTAGAGTTTTTCATTATTAAAAAAAAACGAAACGAAAAAAAATATTTAAGAAAAATAAATTTAAATAAATTTGGAAAAAAAATTATAATAAATAATGTAATCAATTATAAGCATTAAAAAGCGTAAAATTAATAAAGCACACAGTTTTTTATATAAAAAGTATAAGAAATTAAAACAATCACAAGCTGGTACTTGTATGGATCTGCAGTTTAAGTTACATAGAGTTGGAAAATACTTTGACACCAACATATAAAATAAGCTTAAAATGTATAGATTTCCCTAGAAAAGCTTACTCTCTAAAAGTTTAAACAAACACTGGCTTTTTATAGAACATTACTCTCTCTTTCTCTTGAATCATAAACACCTAGACTTGATCATAGACCAGTCAATAGTTCAGTCTGGAACTAGAACTGAACTAGAACTGAACTAGAACAGAACTAGAACAGAACTAGAACAGAACTAGAACTGAACTAGAACTGAACTAGAACTGAACTAGAACAGAACTAGAACTGAACTAGAACTGATCTAAAACAGAACTAGAACAGAACTAGAACAGAACTAGAACAGAACTAGAAAACTAGAACAGAACTAGAACAGAACTAGAACAGAACTAGAACAGAACTAGAACAGAACTAGAACAGAACTAGAACAGAACTAGAACAGAACTAGAACAGAACTAGAACAGAACTAGAACAGAACTAGAACAGAACTAGAACAGAACTAGAACAGAACTAGAACAGAACTAGAACAGAACTAGAACAGAACTAGAACAGAACTAGAACAGAACTAGAAAAGAACTAGAACAGAACTAGAACTAGAACAGAAATAGATCAGTACTAGAACAGGACTAGAACAGAACTAGAACAGAACTAGAACAGAACTAGAACTGAACTAGAACAGAACTAGAACAGAACTAGAACAGAACTAGAACAGAACTAGAACAGAACTAGAACAGAACTAGAACAGAACTAGAACAGAACTAGAACAGAACTAGAACAGAACTAGAACTAGAACAGAACAGAACTAGAACAGAACTAGAACAGAACTAGAACAGAACTAGAACAGAACTAGAAACAGAACTAGAACAGAACTAGAACAGAACTAGAACAGAAACTAGAACAGAACTAGAACAGAACTAGAACAGAACTAGAACAGAACTAGAACAGAACTTAGAACAAAATAGAACAGAACTAGAACAGAACTAGAACAGAACTAGACAGAACTAGAAAGAACTAGAAACAGAACTAGAACAGAACTAGAACAGAACTAGAACAGAACTAGAACAGAACAGAACTAGAACAGAACTAGAACCGAACTAGAACAGAACTAGAACAGAAACTAGAACAGAACTAGAACAGAACTAGAACAGAACTAGAACAGAACTAGAACAGAACTAGAACAGAACTAGAACAGAACTAGAACAGAACTAGAACAGAACTAGAACAGAACTAGAACAGAACTAGAACAGAACTAGAACAGAACTAGAACAGAACTAAAACAGAACTAGAACCGAAGTAGAACAGAACTAACAGAACTAGAACAGAACTAGAACAGAACTAGAAAGAACTAGAACAGAACTAGAACAGAACTAGAACAGAACTAGAACAGAACTAGAACAGAACTAGAACAGAACTAGAACAGAACTAGAACAGAACTAGAACAGAACTAGAACAGAACTAGAACAGAACTAGAACAGAACTAGAACAGAACTAGAACAGAACTAGAACAGAACTAGAACAGAACTAGAACAGAACTAGAACAGAACTAGAACAGAACTAGAACAGAACTAGAAAAGAACTAGAACAGAACTAGAACAGAACTAGAACTAGAACAGAAATAGATCAGTACTAGAACAGGACTAGAACAGAACTAGAACAGAACTAGAACAGAACTAGAACAGAACTAGAACAGAACTAGAACAGAACTAGAACAGAACTAGAACAGAACTAGAACAGAACTAGAACAGAACTAGAACAGAACTAGCACAGAACTAGAACAGAACTAGAAAGAACTAGAACAGAACTAGAACAGAACTAGAACAGAACTAACTAGAACAGAACTAGAACAGACTAGAACAGAACTAGAACAGAACTAGAACAGACTAAGAACTAGACCAGAACTAGAACAGAACTAGAATGACAGAACTCGAAACAGACTAGAACAGAACTAGAACAGAACTAGAACAGAACTAGAACAGAAACTGAAACAGAACTAGAACAGAACTAGAACAGAACTAGAACAGAAACAGAACAGAACTAGAACAGAACTAGGAACAGAACTAGAACAGAAACTAGAACAGAACTAGAACAGAACTAGAACAGAACTAGAACAGAACTAGAACAGAACTAGAACAGAACTAGAACAGAACTAGAACAAACAGAACTAGAACAGAACTAGAACAGAACTAGAACAGAACTAGAACAGAACTAGAACAGACAGAACTAGAACAGAACTAGAACATGGAACTAGAACAGAACTAGAAAAACAGAACTAGAACAGAACTAGAACAGAACTTAGAACAGAACTAGAACAGAACTAGAACAGAACTAGAACAGAACTAGAACAGAACTAGAAACAGAACTAGAACAGAACTAGAACAGAACTAGAACAGAACTAGAACAGAACTAGAACAGAACTAGAACAGAACTAGAACAGAACTAGAACAGAACTAGAACAGAACTAGAACAGAACTAGAACAGAACTAGAACAGAACTAGAACAGAACTAGAACAGAACTAGAACAGAACTAGAACAGAACTAGAACAGAACTAGAACAGAACTAGAACAGAACTAGAACAGAACTAGAACAGAACTAGAACAGAACTAGAACAGAACTAGAACAGAACTAGAACAGAACTAGAACAGAACTAGAACTAGACAGAACTAGAACAGAACTAGAACAGAACTAGAACAGAACTAGAACAGAACTAGAACAGAACTAGAACAGAACTAGAACAGAACTAGAACAGAACTAGAACAGAACTAGAACAGAACTAGAACAGAACTAGAACAGAACTAGAACAGAACTAGAACAGAACTAGAACAGAACTAGAAACAGAACTAGAACAGAACTAGAACAGAACTAGAACAGAACTAGAACAGAACTAGAACAGAACTAGAACTAGAACAGAACTAGAACAGAACTAGAACTGACCTAAATTGGAACTAGAACATTTTCCTTAAAGCAATTCCGTTGTTAATAAATATCCTGTTAATAACTCTTTTAAAGATTTCTTTTTGTTTAGTTACGTTTTTGGGTTAAATATTTTGGGGGCACGTTTTTTTTTTAGGAAATGTTTATCCTTAATTTAGGTGTGTTTTCTTCTTGATTTAGTTTATTGGGGTTTTTAGGGGTTCTTTTTACATAGTTTTTGGTTTTTATACAAAATTTACAATTTTTCTTAAAAACAAAGATTCAAAATATTTCACTTACGGTTTGGGCAATATTGTATTATTGAAATTATCTTTCCATTGTAAATCGGTGACTAGACTACCTTGAGGCACATTGGGTCGACAGGTTAATATTAAGGATTTACCCACGGGTTTTCTTTGTACTTCTTGCATGGGGAATATTTCCAATTTGGCATCGTCATCGGCTAATGTGAAATCTGTGAAAGAGAATAGAAGAAAATAGGTGAGAAAAGTTAAAAAAGTTTTGATTACATAGTTTTGCTTAGTCAAGTGACTTGACTAAAGTGTCTAAACTAAGCAAGACTTTGCTTAAGTGTTCTAATTAGAATATTTTTAATAAAAACATAATTTTGAAAATATTTTCCATTTTGCTGAAAAGTGAATCAAATTTAAATTGTTGTTGTTTTTTTAAGAAAATATATTTATTTAACATGTGGTTTAATTAAATTCTCAAGTTAGTGTGAAAAAATATTTCAATTATTTTCAAAATTTCTCAATTTTTCCATATGTGTACGAAAAAAGTAAAAGAAAAAAAATGTTAAAACAAATAATACATTTATAGCTTACATATGATTTAAAGTACTTATTATGGGTTTAATATTTATGCTGCACAGTGGTATAGGAAAAAAAAAGAGGGAAATAATTCGGTAACTTCTAAACGGTTAATCCGATTTTAATGAAATTTGGTATGCACAAAGAGGAGGTGTTGTCGAGTTTAGGTTTTGAATTTGGACCTTATAGGCCAACCAGGGGCCCGGCGGGGGGTCCTCAAATTAGGACACCTCGCCTATGTTAAATTTTTAAAACGATCCTATTTCTTCATTTGAGTTCCGATTTAAAAAAAATTTCGTATATAGAATCTCCTCATCGAGCACTATAAAAAATGTCGTCGTAGCAGTAAATTATCTCTTATAGTTTAGGAGATATTCGCATTTGAATATTAAAATTTTAAAATTTTTACCGTCCTTACTTTAGTTTTTTTGATAATAGCAGGTCCAAATATTTCCGATTTTCGCCATTTTTTTTATTTGCTTAACAACAAGTTTATATACCAAGCAGTGAAAGAATTATGTAAAAATCATGACTGAGTCCAAAGTTATAGGCATTTAAATTTAAAAAATTAAAAAAAGGCGATTTTTTGTCATTTTTTTGGGAAAAAAGTATCTTTTTCTTTTTAAGTTATCTAAAAAGTTTCTAAGAAGATGTATATAGAATTTATACTTTTTGGAAAGCTGACTTTACATAAAATACGATAAATGAAACAAAACCTAAAAATTTTTGATACCGAGGGGACCAGGTCCATCCAAAAAAACCCTATTTTTTATGGAAAATTAAATTTTGAGCAAAAATTCTCAAATCGCATAGTCGATATCAAATTATAGTGACCTGTTTTATATGACCCAATAAGTTCTTAATCATTTTGTAACGGGTTTCGATAACCCCGCCCCTGGTATGGATATAATAGGCAAAAAACCAAAAAATCCCATTTTTGGGATTTTTTAAAACTTTTTTGGGAATTCCGGGATTTCTAATAAGAAAATTCGAAATTTTTATTTAATTTTGGATTTTGAGTAAAAAAATCTACCTAACTGTAAAATTTCATCAAAAAATATTCATAAATAAAATTTTTATTGCAATTTGAAAAATTTGTATCTTCGCAAAAACTGAATAAAAAACATTTTTTAATTTTTTTTAAAAAAAGTATTCCGCGAATTTTTTAATTTTCAAAAATTATATACAGTTTTGAAAAATAGACAAAATTACCTTTCCATTGATATATAACATGCCTACCTAATGTTTTTTAAGTGACAAATTAATTAAGGAAAACTCAACATCTTTTAGAAAATTTACCTAGCACTATTATTTTCATCCATATATGTAACAAATTTAAGAGTTAACCTTATGGATGAAAATAATAGTGCTAGGCAAATTTTCTAAAAGATGTTGAGTTTTCCCTAATTAATTTGTCACTTAAAAAACATTAGGTAGGCATGTTATATATCAATGGAAAGGTAATTTTGTCTATTTTTCAAAACTGTATATAATTTTTGAAAATTAAAAAATTCGCGGAATACTTTTTTTAAAAAAATTAAAAAATGTTTTTTATTCAGTTTTTGCGAAGATACAAATTTTTCAAATTGCAATAAAAATTTTATTTATGAATATTTTTTGATGAAATTTTACAGTTAGGTAGATTTTTTTACTCAAAATCCAAAATTAAATAAAAATTTCGAATTTTCTTATTAGAAATCCCGGAATTCCCAAAAAAGTTTTAAAAAATCCCAAAAATGGGATTTTTTGGTTTTTTGCCTATTATATCCATACCAGGGGCGGGGTTATCGAAACCCGTTACAAAATGATTAAGAACTTATTGGGTCATATAAAACAGGTCACTATAATTTGATATCGACTATGCGATTTGAGAATTTTTGCTCAAAATTTAATTTTCCATAAAAAATAGGGTTTTTTTGGATGGACCTGGTCCCCTCGGTATCAAAAATTTTTAGGTTTTGTTTCATTTATCGTATTTTATGTAAAGTCAGCTTTCCAAAAAGTATAAATTCTATATACATCTTCTTAGAAACTTTTTAGATAACTTAAAAAGAAAAAGATACTTTTTTCCCAAAAAAATGACAAAAAATCGCCTTTTTTTTAATTTTTTAAATTTAAATGCCTATAACTTTGGACTCAGTCATGATTTTTACATAATTCTTTCACTGCTTGGTATATAAACTTGTTGTTAAGCAAATAAAAAAAATGGCGAAAATCGGAAATATTTGGACCTGCTATTATCAAAAAAACTAAAGTAAGGACGGTAAAAATTTTAAAATTTTAATATTCAAATGCGAATATCTCCTAAACTATAAGAGATAATTTACTGCTACGACGACATTTTTTATAGTGCTCGATGAGGAGATTCTATATACGAAATTTTTTTTAAATCGGAACTCAAATGAAGAAATAGGATCGTTTTAAAAATTTAACATAGCCGAGGTGTCCTAATTTGATGACCCCCCGCCGGGCCCCTGGTTGGCCTATAAGGTCCAAATTCAAAACCTAAACTCGACAACACCTCCTCTTTGTGCACACCAAATTTCATTAAAATCGGATTAACCGTTTAGAAGTTACCGAATTATTTCCCTCTTTTTTTTTTCCTATACCACTGTGTGCTGTTATTGTTGTTGTTATAATATATCATAGCAAATGTTGTGTTAACTGACAGTTCTGACAGCTGCCTTTATACTGTCAAATATTTTAAAGCTAAACTTTCAACACAACACCAGAAATTTAAACACAATGAAAATTTTTCAAAAAAAAAAAAAAAAAAAACAAGCAAAAACAAAGAACTAATAAACAATTTTACTAAATGACTGACTGACATATAAAGTATTTTTATGCACATATTACTACTCTTAGTTCCAGCACAAATTTCGTTTTCATCTTTTCTTGTATATAATTTTTGAAAATTTTGTTTATTTTAATCATAATGAAGATGCTGTTCGTGTGCCTTTTCTATTCTTATAAAATTCTGTTTGTTTGATATGTTATGTGAATAATTTGAAATTTGAATAATTTTTTTTTTTTTTGAAAATTATGAAGTGTTATTTGTTTTCTTAAACTTCAGAGTTAATTAAAAATAAAACTGATTGTAATTGTTTTTTATGTATAAATGTCAGAGATCTGTCATGTTTGCTTTAGATTTAGAAAAGAAATTTTGAGAAAATTTTTGGGATATGTGAAAAACATTTGTGGGAAAATTGTTTTTTTTTTAAGGAAAAATTCTAGATCTGTCATAGTTCTGTTCTAGTTTTTGTTGTAGTTCTGTTCTAGTTTTGTACTAGTTCTGTTCTAGTTCTGTTCTAGTTCTGTTCTAGTTCTGTTCTAGTTCTGTTCTAGTTCTGTTCTTGTTCTGTTCTAGTTCTAGTTCTGTTCTAGTTCTGTTCTAGTTCTGTTCTAATTCTGTTCTAGTTTTGTTCTAGTTCTAGTTCTGTTCTAGTTCTGTTCTAGTTCTGTTCTAGTTCTGTTCTAGTTCTGTTCTAGTTCTGTTCTAGTTCTGTTCTGTTCTAGTTCTGTTCTAGTTCTGTTCTAGTTCTGTTCTAGTTCTGTTCTAGTTCTGTTCTAGTTCTCTTCTAGTTCTCTTCTAGTTCTGTTCTAGTTTAGTTCTAGTTGTGTTCTGTTCTAGTTCTGTTCTGTTGTAGTTCTGTTCTAGTTCTGTTCTAGTTCTGTTCTAGTTCTGTTCTAGTTCTGTTCTAGTTCTGTTCTAGTTTTGTTCTAGTAATGTTGTAGTTCTGTTTTAGGTCTGTTGTAGTTCTGTTGTAGTTCTGTTGTAGTACTGTTGTAGTTCTGTTGTAGTTCTGTTCTAGTTCTGTTCTAGTTTTGTTCTTGTAATGTTGTAGTTCTGTTGTAGTACTGTTGTAGTTCTGTTGTAGTTCTGTTCTAGTTCTGTTCTAGTTTTGTTCTTGTAATGTTGTAGTTCTGTTGTAGTACTGTTGTAGTTCTGTTGTAGTTCTGTTCTAGTTTTGTTCTTGTAATGTTGTAGTTCTGCTTTAGCTCTGTTGTAGTTATCTTGTAGTTCTGTTTTAGCTCTGTTGTAGTTCTGTTGTAGTTCTGTTGTAGTTCTGTTGTAGTTCTGTTGTAGTTCTGTTGTAGTTCTGTTCTAGTTGTTGTAGTCTGTTAGTTCTGTTCTAGTTCTGTTCTAGTTCTGTTCTAGTTCTGTTGTCTAGTTCTGTTCTAGTTCTGTTCTAGTTCTGTTCTAGTTCTGTTCTAGTTCTGTTCTAGTCTAGTTCTGTTCTAGTTCTGTTCTAGTTCTAGTTCTGTTCTAGTTCTGTTCTAGTTCTGTTCTAGTTCTGTTCTAGTTCTGTTCTAGTTCTGTTCTAGTTCTGTTCTAGTTCTGTTCTAGTTCTGTTCTAGTTCTAGTTCTGTTCTAGTTCTGTTCTAGTTTTGTTCTAGTAATGTTTTAGGTCTGTTGTAGTTCTGTCGTAGTTCTGTTGTAGTACTGTTGTAGTTCTGTTGTAGTTCTGTTCTAGTTCTGTTCTAGTTTTGTTCTGTAATGTTGTAGTTCTGTTGTAGTACTGTTGTAGTTCTGTTGTAGTTCTGTTCTAGTTCTGTTCTAGTTTTGTTCTTGTAATGTTGTAGTTATCTTGTAGTTCTGTTTTAGCTCTGTTGTAGTTCTGTTGTAGTTCTGTTGTAGTTCTGTTGTAGTTCTGTTGTAGTTCTGTTGTAGTTCTGTTGTAGTTCTGTTGTAGTTCTGTTCTAGTTCTGTTCTAGTTTTGTTCTAGTTCTGTTCTAGTTCTGTTCTAGTTCTAGTTCTGTTCTAGTTCTGTTCTAGTTCTGTTCTAGTTCTGTTATAGTTCTGCTCTAGTTCTGTTCTAGTTCTGTTCTAGTTTTGTTCTAGTAATGTTGTAGTTCTGTTTTAGGTCTGTTGTAGTTCTGTTATAGTTCTGCTCTAGTTCTGTTCTAGTGCTGTTCTAGTTTTGTTCTAGTAATGTTGTAGTTCTGTTTTAGGTCTGTTGTAGTTCTGTTGTAGTTCTGTTCTAGTTCTGTTCTAGTTCTGTTCTAGTTCTGTTCTAGTTTGTTCTTGTAATGTTGTAGTTCTGTTTTAGCTCTGTTGTAGTTCTCTTGTAGTTCTGTTTTAGCTCTGTTGTAGTTCTGTTGTAGTTCTGTTGTAGTTCTGTTGTAGTTCTGTTGTAGTTCAGTTGTAGTTCTGTTCTAGTTCTGTTTTAGTTCTGTTCTATTTCTGTTCTAGTTCTGTTCTAGTTCTGTTCTAGTTCTGTTCTAGTTCTGTTCTAGTTCTGTTCTATTTCTGTTCTAGTTCTGTTCTAGTTCTGTTCTAGTTCTGTTCTAGTTCTGTTCTAGTTCTGTTCTAGTTCTGGTCTAGTTCTGTTCTAGTTCTGTTCTAGTTCTGTTCTAGTTCTGTTCTAGTTCTGTTCTAGTTCTGTTCTAGTTCTGTTCTAGTTCTGTTCTAGTTCTGTTTTAGTTCTGTTCTAGTTCTGTTCTAGTTCTGTTCTAGTTCTGTTCTAGTTCTGTTCTATTTCTGTTCTAGTTCTGTTCTAGTTCTGTTCTAGTTCTGTTCTAGTTCTGTTCTAGTTCTGTTCTAGTTCTGGTCTAGTTCTGTTCTAGTTCTGTTCTAGTTCTGTTCTAGTTCTGTTCTAGTTCTGTTCTAGTTCTGTTCTAGTTCTGTTCTAGTTCTGTTCTAGTTCTGTTCTAGTTCTGTTCTATTCTAGTTCTGTTCTAGTTCTGTTCTAGTTCTGTTCTAGTTCTGTTCTAGTTCTGTACTAGTTCTAGTTCTGTTCTAGTTCTAGTTCTGTTCTAGTTCTGTTCTAGTTCTATTCTAGTTCTGTTCTAGTTCTGTTCTAGTTCTGTTCTAGTTCTGTTCTAGTTCTGTTCTAGTGCTGTTCTAGTTCTGTTCTAGTTCTGTTCTAGTGCTGTTCTAGTTCTGTTCTAGTTCTGTACTAGTTCTGTTCTAGTTCTGTTCTAGTTCTGTTCTAGTTCTGTTCTAGTTATGTTCTAGTTCTGTTCTAGTTCTGTTCTAGTTCTTTTCTAGTTCTGTTCGAGTTCTGTTCCAGTTCTGTTCCAGTTCTGTTTTTGTTGAGTTTTAGTCTAGTTTTTGTTTAAAAATTATAAATTTCTTTAAAATATTTGCATTATCTTTCATTTTATTGCCATTTTTCTGCAGAAATATTCGCTCAATTATTATTTTCTTAATAAAATTTTCCATTTCTTATAAATATTTCATATCTCTTTTCCATTTATAACCACATTTGTCTCAAGCTACTTAAATTTAATCAAATAACCAAACAGTCCTACTGACACAAGCCATTAAGCCAAAAATCGTTATAAGACTTCAAGATGCCAAGGAATATAAATCGCATGACTTAAAACTGCTGTCAATCCTTAAAGCAAATATATGAAATCCTCTGTTATATATGAATATTTTAAGAGAAATAAATACAATATAAAATATTTAAAGGACATTTTGTTGTTACATAAACATGTCACACACATGTGCTATATATGGATGTATTTATATGTGTACTTTGACCAAAGATAATTAAGCAGAGAGAAATGTGAATAATAAGGAAAATGAAATTTACAAAAATAATATGTTAAAATTTATTTACATAAATTTTCTTTTATGAGGGCACTATTTATCTTAAGCTTTTGTACATAAATTATTTGTGTTTTTTGTTTTCTTCTTTAAAATTGTATTTTATTTTCTGTGGTTTTCATACTTTTAATAAAACTTATATGTAAATTAATCTGGCTACTTGTGCGAAATTGCAACTCTGTTTAAAATTGTTAAGACTTGCTTGCATTCTTGCTATATCGTTCTCATTTGCTGTAACGTTAAACTGCTTAAACGTTGTATATATCTTCCTCTCTCTCTTTCGCTTTTTACTGTTATATGTTTAACCATTTGCGGTCTTTTTACTGTGTTACTGTTATTTGTTGTTATAATTAAAAGGGGCGAAAAGAAAAACTGTTAAAATTTTAATACTTTACACATTGACCACGTTAAAATTGCATTTCTGTATTTTTTTTTTTTTTTTTTTTTTGGATAGCATATGTTCAGGGGTTTGTTAAAGTGCGTTTTGTACTGACAACCATCGAGGCCTGGTCACATTAACGCATTATTTACACATGATGTTTTATGCACGTGAATTAAGTTTTCATTTAAATTTTTTCGTATTTATTTCTGTATTTATTTTTTGTATTTATTTCTGAAAATGTGACCTGAGAACAGTTTTTTTCGCTTTTTTTCTCTGTGGTTTGTTTTTAAGCCTTTATTTTACTGTGAAAATGAAAATACTTTTGCAAATAAATTGGTTACTACTGGGGCCATTTGAAGTTAACAACAACATATTTGTTAAAATGTAAAAGTAATACGAAGGACTATTTAAAGATTTATTGTAAAATGCGATAATTTATATAAACTTTTTATAAAAAAGCCTGAAAAATCAAGAAAAATCAACTGTTCCCAGTTTTTTGAAATCAGTTCCCACTCTGAAAATCATGGTTTTCCTGTAGGAAATACTTGTGTGTGGTTAAAAATTCCTCTTTCTCTAATAATAAACTGTTCCCACTTGCCTAAAGCTAACAAAAAAGAAAATAAAAACTGTTCCCACTTTATAAAATCAAAATTTAATCATTATAAACAGTTTAAAAAGAAAAACATTAGCTTTTCTTGCATCTTTTACTAATTTTTTAAAAATTTTGTAACTGTTCCCACTTTTTTGAAAACTGTTCCCACTCTAAAAATTAAGTTTTTCCTATAAGATATACTTGTGTGTGGTTAAAAATGCTTTTTCTATAAAAATTAACTGTTCCCACTTGTTAATTATTAAGAACAATGAAATAAAAACTGTTCCCACTATAAAACATTTTACATTTTATCATGTTGAACGGTTTAATACGAGAATATATGACTTCTCATTAATTTTAGCTTAATTTTGAAGAAATTTCAAACTGTTCCCACTTTTTTGAAAACTGTTCCCACTCTGAAAATCGGTTTTTCCTGTATGAAATACTTGTCTGTAGTTAGAAATGCTTTTTTCTTTAAAAACAAACTGTTCCCACTTGCTAAGTTCTAATAATAATGAAACGAAAACTGTTCCCACTATAAAAAATTTTACATGTTATCATGTTGAATGGTTTAATAAGATAACATTTGACTTTTCTTTAATTTTTGTTTAATTTTGAAGAAATTCCAAACTGTTCCCACTTTTTCGAAAACTGTTCCTACTCTGAAAATTAAGTTTTTCCTATAAGAAATACTTGTGTGTGTTGAAAAATACTTTTTTCTTTAAAAATAAACTGTTCCCACTTGTTAATTCTTCAAAACAATGAAATAAAATCTGTTCCCACTTGAAATTTTTTTTTATTTAATTATGTTCAACAGTTTACTACAAAAATATTTGCAATTTCTTTCATTTAAGGCAAATTTATGTACAAATTCTTAACTGTTCCCACAATTTCGAAAACTCTTCCCACTCTTAAAATCACGGTTTTCTTGTAGGAAATACTTGTGTTTAGTTGCCGACTAAATTTTGTAAAACAAATTAAATATTTTGCTTAAATTAAGAAAATTACTAAACTGTTCTCACTTTTTAAAAAAAATAAATTTCCAAAGTTTTAATTTGTTATTTTTCAAAAAAAAAAAAAAAGGAAAAAGTAAACAATTTTTATCTTATTTTTCTTGCCAACTTGTCAATATTATTTTTACGGTTTATTTATAAATAAAATATTTGACCATAACTTCTTCAACACCCACCACCCCCTTCAAGAAAAAATAGACTAAAATAACAAAAAACTTTTTGTTCCCATAATTCCCTGAAAAACATAAATAACTTACACTTTTTCTTGAGAAAAATTGCAAAAAACTATATTTTCAATTTCTAACTGCTGCAATTTTCTTTTGAAAACTGTCAACAGTATTTTTCTTTCTGGCTCTCTTTTTCTCTCTAACAAGCACAAGAAAAATGCTTTTAAATATTAACAATTTACTACTTATTTCGTTGAACTTTTTCTTCGTCCTGCATTTCTTTACTTGTTTTTCTTCTTCGTTTTAACCGTGCAATTCATTCGTTTATTTTTGCAGCCATTTTAAATGCCACAAGTTGACATTAATTTCATTTGTTGTTTTCTTTATTGTGTCACATAGTTTTCATTTTTTTTCTCCGCCATCTTTATAGTATTTTTCCTTTAGGTTTGTTTACTAACAATAGTAGTTGTAGTTGTTATAGTTGTTCTTAATATAAAGCTTTCATACTTCTTTAGTCTCTCTCTCCCTTACTTGTCCTTAAGGTGTATAAGAACTTGGTTTTGTAGTTTTTGAGTGGGAATTATTTGTGGGTAATTGTAATAACGATTTCATTTGTGGAAGAGAGAGAACACATCAGGTATGGGAAATTAAAAAAAGACTACTAATAGACTAGACTATAAACTAGACTTTAGACTAGACTATAGACTAGACTATAGACTACACTATAGACTAGACTATAGACTAGACTATAGACTAGACTATAGACTAGACTATAGACTAGTCTATAGACTAGTCTATAGACTAGACTATAGACTAGACTATAAACTAGACTATAGACTAGACTATAGACTAGACTATAGACTAGACTATAGACTAGACTATAGACTAGACTATAGACTAGACTATAGATAGACTATAGACTAGACTATAGACTAGACTATAGACTAGACTATAGACTAGACTATAGACTAGACTATAGACTAGACTATAGACTAGACTATAGACTAGACTATAGACTAGACTATAGACTAGACTATAGACTAGACTATAGACTAGACTATAGACTAGACTATAGACTAGACTATATACTAGACTATAGACTAGACTATAGACTAGACTATAGACTAGACTATAGACTAGACTATAGACTAGACTATAGACTAGACTATAGACTAGACTATAGACTAGACTGTAGACTAGACTATAGACTAGACTATAGACTAGACTATAGACTAGACTATAGACTAGACTATAGACTAGACTATAGACTAGAATATAGACTAGACTATAGATAGACTAGAAACTATAGACTAGACTATAGACTAGACTATAGACTAGACTATAGACTAGACTATAGACTAGACTATAGACTAGACTATAGACTAGACTATAGACTAGACTATAGACTAGACTATAGACTAGACTATAGACTAGACTATAGATTAGACTATAGACTAGACTATAGACTAGACTATAGACTAGACTATAGACTAGACTATAGACTAGACTATAGACTAGAATATAGACTAGACTATAGACTAGACTATAGAGTAGACTATAGACTAGACTATAGACTAGACTATAGACTAGACTATAGACTAGACTATAGACTAGACTATAGACTAGACTATAGACTAGACTATAGACTAGACTATAGACTAGACTATAGACTAGACTATAGACTATACTAGACTATAGACTAGACTAGAGTATAGACTAGACTATAGACTAGACTATAGACTAGACTATAGACTAGACTATAGACTAGACTATAGACTAGACTATAGATTAGACTAGACTAGACTATAGACTAGACTATAGACTAGACTATAGACTAGACTATAGACTAGACTATAGACTAGACTATAGACTAGACTATAGACTAGACTATAGACTAGACTATAGACTAGACTATAGACTAGACTATAGACTAGACTATAGACTAGACTATAGACTAGACTATAGACTAGACTATAGACTAGACTATAGACTAGACTATAGACTAGACTATAGACTAGACTATAGACTAGACTATAGACTAGACTATAGACTAGACTATAGACTAGACTATAGACTAGACTATAGACTAGACTATAGACTAGACTATAGACTAGACTATAGACTAGACTATAGACTAGACTATAGACTAGACTATAGACTAGACTATAGACTAGACTATAGACTAGACTATAGACTAGACTATAGACTAGACTATAGACTAGACTATAGACTAGACTATAGACTAGACTATAGACTAGACTATAGACTAGACTATAGACTAGACTATAGACTAGACTATAGACTAGACTATAGACTAGACTATAGACTAGACTATAGACTAGACTATAGACTAGACTATAGACTAGACTATAGACTAGACTATAGACTAGACTATAGACTAGACTATAGACTAGACTATAGACTAGACTATAGACTAGACTATAGACAAGACTATAGACTAGACTATAGAATAGACTATAGACTAGACTATAGACTAGACTATAGACTAGACTATAGACTAGACTATAGACTAGACTATAGACTAGACTATAGACTAGACTATAGACTAGACTATAGACTAGACTATAGACTAGACTATAGACTAGACTATAGACTAGACTATAGACTAGACTAGACTATACTATAGACTAGACTATAGACTAGACTATATACTAGACTATAGACTAGACTATAGACTAGACTATAGACTAGACTATAGACAAGACTATAGACTAGACTATAGACCAGACTATAGACTAGACTATAGACTAGACTATAGAATAGACTATAGACTAGACTATAGACTAGACTATAGACTAGACTATAGACTAGACTATAGACTAGACTATAGAGTAGACTATAGACTAAACTATAGACTAGACTATAGACTAGACTATAGACTAGACTATAGACTAGACTATAGACTAGACTATAGACTGGACTATAGACTAGACTATCGACTAGACTATCGACTAGACTATAGATTAGACTATAGACTAGACTATAGACTAGACTATAGACTGGACTATAGACTAGACTATAGACTAGACTAAGAACTATAGACAAAGACTATAGACTAGACTATAGACTAGACTATAGACTAGACTATAGACTAGACTATAGACTAGACTATAGACTAGACTATAGACTAGACTATAGACTAGACTATAGACTAGACTAGACTATAGACTAGACTAGACTATAGACTAGACTATAGACTAGACTATAGACTAGACTATAGACTAGACTATAGACTTAGACTATCGACTAGACTATAGACTAGACTATAGACTGGTCTATAGACTAGACTATAGACTAGACTATAGACAAGACATAGACAAGACTATAGACTAGACTATAGACTAGACTATAGACTAGACTATAGACTAGACTAGACTAGACTAGACTATAGACTAGACTATAGACTAGACTATAGATTAGACTATAGACTAGACTATAGACTAGACTATAGACTAGACTATAGACTAGACTATAGACTAGACTATAGACTAGACTATAGACTAGACTATAGACTAAGACTAGACTATAGACTAGACTATAGACTAGACTATAGACTAGACTATAGACTAGACTATAGACTAGACTATAGACTAGACTATAGACTAGACTATAGACTAGACTATAGACTAGACTATAGACTAGACTATAGACTAGACTATAGACTAGACTATAGACTAGACTATAGACTAGACTATAGACTAGACTATAGACTAGACTATAGACTAGACTATAGACTAGACTATAGACTAGACTATAGACTAGACTATAGACTAGACTATAGACTAGACTATAGACTAGACTATAGACTAGACTATAGACTAGACTATAGACTAGACTATAGACTAGACTATAGACTAGACTATAGACTAGACTATAGACTAGACTATAGACTAGACTATAGACTAGACTATAGACTAGACTATAGACTAGACTATAGACTAGACTATAGACTAGACTATAGACTAGACTATAGACTAGACTATAGACTAGACTATAGACTAGACTATAGACTAGACTATAGACTAGACTATAGACTAGACTATAGACTAGACTATAGACTAGACTATAGACTAGACTATAGACTAGACTATAGACTAGACTATAGACTAGACTATAGACTAGACTATAGACTAGACTATAGACTAGACTATAGACTAGACTATAGACTAGACTATAGACTAGACTATAGACTAGACTATAGACTAGACTATAGACTAGACTATAGACTAGACTATAGACTAGACTATAGACTAGACTATAGACTAGACTATAGACTAGACTATAGACTAGACTATAGACTAGACTATAGACTAGACTATAGACTAGATTAGACTAGACTATAGACTAGACTGGACTATAGACTAGACTATATACTGCACTATAGACTGGACTATAGACTAGACTATAAACTAGAATATTGACTAGACTATGTGCTGGACTAGACTATAGACTAAACTTTTCCATGCCTGCATTGTAGTTTTAAAGTGGGTGTTATTTTGTATATTTTTATTACAATAACAAATCTAGACAAAGTTTGGTTGAGTTTTTTTTATTTTTTTAAACAATTACTGTATTTTATGTTTTTAATTAAATTGTGAATTTGTGAACATAATTTGTGATATTTTTCTTTGTTGTTAAATATAGTTTTTTTTTCTGTGGTGGTTTGTCAGGAAAACAAAGTTTTGCTAATAAAAATTGTTTTAACTGGTTTAAAAAAGTTAAACAAATTACCACCAAAAAGTGGAAACATTTTGCACTTAAAGAAAAAATTCAAAGAAATTTTTTAAAAAATTGTATAAATTAGTAAAAAAATGTAATCAAATTTAAAAAAATGTGTCTATTCAGAATATATAAATTTTTTCTTTGACTATGATTTGTTTAATTGTTTTTCATTTATTTTGTAAATAAATTCTGTTTTTATGCAAATTTCCTTTTTCTCTATTCTTAACATTTAAATTTGTCATAGTGATATTTTAATAAACTAAAAAACTGTCATTGTATAATTGTATAAAGAGTTTTTTTGTTGCTGTTTGTTATTTACAATTTAAATTAATATGTCACAACATTATACAATAAAATACAAGAGCTTTATATTATGTGTACATAAATAACTTTTTGGAAAATGAACAAAAAAACGTACACTTAAAGAAATTTAAAAACAAAACTAAACAAAAATTTGCAAAAATGTCTGAAAAATTTTTAAAATATTTAAAGAAATTTGTTATTTTATTCTAAAATTTAAGAAAAATATTAAAAATTTACTTGTTTCCGTGTTAACAACTAAATTTTTGAAAAATCTGAAACTGTTCCCACTATATTGAAAACTGTTCTTATTCCAAAAATTAAGCTTTTCCCTTAGGAATTGCTATTGTGCTTCAGAAATTTGATATTCTTCCAAAAATCAACTGTTCCCACTTGCTATTTTCCCTTAAACAATGAAATAAAAACTGTTCCCACTTAAAAAAATGTACATTTAATCATGTTAAATGGTTTCTATAGTAAAAATTATTACTTTTCTGCAAATTTTGCTAATTTTTTGAAAATTTTCCAAACTGTTCCCACTTTTTAGAAAACTGTTCCCAGTCTTAAAATTATCCCTATAACTTTGTTTACACTTGTAGGTGTTTAAACATGTTTTTTTAGTGTTAATTACAAACTGTTCCCATTTGCTTATTTGTAATAATCTTACTATGGAAACTGTTTCCACTTTAAAAATCAATACAATTTCATGTTAAACAGTTTTTATAGGAAAAATTTTAACTTTTCCGTAAATTTTACTAATTTTTTTAAAAATTCCAAACTGTTCCCACTTTTTTGAAAACTGTTCCCAGTCTAGAAATGATGCTTAACACTTACATAGCACTTCTAAGTGTTTAACAAAAGTATTTAGATTTAAAAACAAACTGTTCCCACATTGAATTTCGTATAAACACTTAAATAAAAACTGTTCCCATTTCAAAATTTTATCACAAAATGATGTTGAATTCCTTTTAAAGTATAAATTTGATATTTATATTACTTTTGCTTAGATTTTAGAAAAATTTCCAACTGTTCTCACTTTTTCGAAAACTGTTCCCACCTTCAAAATTACGGATTTCCTTTATGAATTGATTGTGTTTAGTTAAAAATGTATTTTTCCTTAAAAATAAACTGTTCCCACTTTCTATTTCCCCTAAACAATATTATAAAAACTGTTCCCACCTTTAAAATTTATCACAAAATGATTTTTAATTCCTTTTAAAGCATTAATTTGCTTTTTCTATTACTTTTGCTTGATTTTTACAAAAAAAAAAAATCCAACTGTTCTCACTTTTTCGAAAACTGTTCCCACCATCAAAATAACGTTTTTCCTTTAGGAATTAGTTGTGTTTAGTTAGAAATAAGTATTTTCCTAAAAATAAACTGTTCCCACTTGCTCTTTTTTAAAAATAATAAAATTAAAAACTGTTCCCAGTTAAAAAATGTAATAATTAATCATGAAAAATTGTTTATATATGAAAAATTTGCAAATTCTCATGATTTTGACCGAATTGTGGGGAAATTTTTAACTGTTCCCACTTTTCGAAAAACCGTTCCCAGCTCCAAAATTACAATTTTCCATTAAAAATTACTTGTGTTTAGTTAGAAAAGTATTTTTCATTGAAAACAAACTGTTCCCACTTAAAAAACCAAAAATAAAATCTGTTCTCACTACAAAATTTTGTTATAAAAATATGTTTTACAAATTAAAAATTAAAATTTGAACTTTTACAAAAATGTTCACAATTTTTATGGAAAATTTTTCTTTCTGTTTAAAGTTTTTTTTTCTTGTTGCCAAATGATTCATTATAATTTTTTACATATCAAGTGACTTAAGTAAATATTAATTTTGTATAAATATCATTTTATTATGATTATTTTTTTTTTATTGTAACAGTCTGTAAACTATTCACGAGCTTTTCATTAAACAGAAAATAAAAAAAACTTCGGCCCATCGACATGCATGACATTATTCCAGCTCTTTTAGTACTATTACTTGTTGTTTATTTTTCTTGTTTGTTCAAAAGCAATAAAAAATAATTAATATTAATTGAAATTTAAGTAGATTTTTCATATTTTTACAATTTACTGCAAGTGCAAGCTGCAGTAGCAGCAGCCAATGAATTAAATATTTGTTTGTAATGAGAGAATAGTTAATTTAAAAACACAGAAAAAACAAATAGCCAGAAAGTAAATGAGCAAATAAAGTGGTGATGATAAGTGGGAAAATTAAAAAAATAATAAACTAATTGAATATAAAAAGGGAAATTAACAAAAAATTAAAAATTGTTCCAAAAAAATTAATAAAATTAGCTTTAAAAGCTTTAAGAAAAAAGTATTTTCCAACAATTAAAGCTTTTTTATCTTCTAGGTAAAAGAATGTAAGACAAAATCCTCTCTTTTCCCTACAAAACTGTAAGAAATTCCTTTCACGCCAGACAGGAAGAAAGATCATGTTTGGAGTATCAAATAGCATTCAAGCAATTTAACAAAGAAATAGCATACATTAAGGGGCATGATTACTTTTTTGTTTCCCTCCTTACCTTACTGTCCTCTAATGACTTGCAGAATAACATGAAAAGCAAGGGAAAAAACTCTGCAAACGTGTAAGGCATATAAATTTGCAACATAAAACCACAAAAAGACCAGATTTTAAATGAAATAAAAATATGCTATAAACTTTAACATTCAACAGCCTTAAAATAGGCTACACTTTTTTAATTTAACAAATTTTTCATTCATACAATTCCTGCTTTAATAAAAAAACAATTTTCTTATGTAAATTAGTAGCAGTAGTTGGGAAAAAAAAGTAAAAAATGTAAACAAAACCATATTCATGAACTGCCTAAAAGTATTCTATGTTTTATATTTCTAGTTGTTTATATTTGTTTTTTGTTCTCCTCTATGCCTTAGTTAATATTATTCTCTTTTTATTTTCTATTTTTTGCTTTCGCATATCAAAGACTTTAGTTTTTGTTTGTTTGCTTGTCATTACTATTTATTTGGTTGTCTAGTAAGAGAGCTGCTTTAGAATTTACATATGCTACTCTATCACTCATTCTGTGTACATTTGTCTTTGACAGATTTCTGTTTTTGTTTTGTGTCTTGGCAAAAATGCCTAAACACCTATAAATATGCAATGAATGTCATTTACTTTGTTGGGGGCGTAGGTTTTTGAATAGAAAACAAGGCCATCATAAGTATTTGTTATTTGGTTATCAATCCTTGCACTAGGTTTGCTTAATTTTTCTTCTCTCTCTCTCTTTGCACAGAAGATTGTTAGTTGGTCCCCAATCATTTCATTACATCTGCTTAACTTGTCTCTCTCTATTTTCAAAACATTATTTGGTGTCCAATCTTTCTACTACAGCTGCTTAATCTGGTCTTTCTCTCTCTGTTTACAAAACATTAGTTGGTCACCAATCTTTTTACTGCAGCTGCTTAATCTGTTCACCAATCTTTGCACTTTACCTGCTTAATTTTTTCCTTCAACAAAACATTGTAATTTGATCTCAAATCATTGTACTTTAGCTGCTTAACCTGGTCACCAATCCTAGCACTACACCTGCTTAATTTTTTCTCTCAACAAAACATTGTAATTTGGTCTCCAATCTTTCTACTACAGAAGCTTAATCTGGTCACCATTCCTTGCACTACACCTGCTTAATTTTTTCTCTCAACAAAACATTGTGATTTGGTCTACAATATTTTTACTTTAGCTGCTTAATCTGGTCACCAATCATTGCACTACACTTGCTTAATTTTCTCTCTCAACAAAAGATTGTAATTTGGTCTCCAATCTTTCTACTACAGAAGCTTAATCTGGTCACCATTCCTTGCACTACAACTGCTTAATTTTCTCTCTCAACAAAACATTGTGATTTGGCCTCCAATCTTTTTACTTTAGCTGCTTAATCTGGTCACCAATCATTGCACTACATCTGCTTAATTTTCTTTGGGCTCCAATCTTTCTATTACAGCTGCTTAATCTAGATTCAATTTTTGCACTAGTCTGGATTAATCATTCTATCTCTATTTACATTGTGATCTGTAGTCTCCAATCTTTCTACTTTAGCTGCTTAATCTGGTCACCAATCTTTGCACTACGCTTGCTTAACGGTGCTTCTCTGTCAACAAATCATTTTGATTTGGACTCCAACCTTTGTACTTTAGCTACGTAATGTGGTCACCAATCCTTACACTAGGCTTGCTTAATTTTTTTTTTCTCTCTCTACTACGCAACTTAATCTCGTCACCAATCCTTGCACTAGGCTTGCTTAATTTATCTATCTCTGTTTACTTTGTTATTTGGTCTCCAATCTTTCTACTACTGCGGCTTAATCTGGTCCACAATTCTTGCACTACACCTGCTTAATTTTCGCTCTCAACAAAATATTGTGATTTGGGCTCCAATCTTTGTACTACTGCTGCTTAATCTGGTGCAATATCTGTGTTTACATTTTATTTGGTTTTCAATCTTTCTACTACCGTTGCTTAATCTGGTTACCAATCCTTGCACTAGGCTTGCTTAATCAGTTTCTCTCTCTATGTTTACAAAACATTATTTGGTATCCAATCCTTTTACTAGGCTTGCTTAATCTGTTTATCTCATTCTCTCTGTTTACAAAACAATATTTAAACTCCAATCCTTTTACTAGGCTTGCTTAATCAGTTTCTCAAGTGCTCAAAAGAGTTAATTTATAGAATTTATTTTGCATTTAAAAAATATTTTCTTAATTTATTATTTACAACAGCTTAATGAACAATTAAAGTAAAATCTTAAAAAATATAACTTTGTAAAATTTATGCAAATTTTAGCATCTTTGGTAGCATTGTTTTAAATCAATTGACTAGTTTACTCTTTAAAGTAATGAGGGGGAGAAAAAAGAAATATCGTTTACTCTTACAAATTGACAATTGAGTCACTTACTAAAAGTGCATTTCTTTTTTTTTTTGTTGTAATTTCAAGCGACCACAAAATAACTTAACAAAGAAATTAATACAAAAATTGTATAATACAAAAAAGAACAAGCGCCAGTTGACTACATACACACACTGCTATTTAATGAATGAATGCTTTGACAAAAGGGTTTTCCAGCTCAATTATTAATTAATGAGTTCTTCTTTTAATGAGTTCTTCTCAACAGCAAAAAAAAAGAAAGCAACCACAATAACAACAAACAAGTGCAGCCACACATTTACTCTATCTGATAAAGCTGAATATTGTTGCTGTTTAGTTTGACTATAGTTAAGCAGTAATTGAAGAGGAATTGGAGGGGGTAGTGGGAGGGGAAAAAAGAGCTCTTTTGCTAGAGATATCATTTGTACATTTTTAAATGATTAAAATTTGAGTACCCAGTTCATTTTTATACAAATTACTGGCTGCTGTTTATAACACCACTACCGCCAAGTAAAAACTTTATTATATGCATTGACATCATCCTCATCATCCCAAAGCCTTTTTTAGTTGTGAAGCGCTATGTTAGGGAATTTTACTGGTTGAATGCCTTTTTGCTATTGATGGCGCAGTTTCAAGTGACGTAGGGGTCATATTAATGGTTTGTCATTTAAACACCATTACTAATTTATGCAATTGAATATGTTTTAAAGTTCTTTTTTTGTATCAAACATGGACTTTGAATACAAATTAAAACACATGTGTTTGTTAATGGAAATGATGGAGGATATAGAGAAAAAAACAGTGGGTGTTGTTCTGTTTGTTAGTTGTAGATAATTAAATAAGAAATTTTTAAGTTTATTACATAAATAGTAAACAATTAAGAAAACAATTTTCCTATTTAACGCCGTTAGCTTTTTAATGCAAAGGCGGCCTGTATTTAATAACACTGCATTGAACTCTCTCTTTCATTTAGCTAACGGCTTAACATTCTTTTTTGCTTTATTGACATTTGCCACAGTGTTGCTAACTATTAACAAGTAAAATAAAGCTGGAAATTGTTAATTTTGAATAAATTTAATGTAATTTTAAAAATTTCAGCTAAAAACATCAAAATTAAGCATAATTTTAAATCGAATTTAAGTTTTATATAAAAATGTTTTTATTTTAAACTGAAATTAAGAAAAATTAAGAAACTTGTGTGTGAAATTTATATAAAATGTCTGTGCATTCATTTTAAAATTGTTCTTTCTCTTTTTTGTTGTTGTTGCTCCAACAATTAAAACAACTTTTGGCAAGTTTTTGTTGTTTATTTTGTGTTGTTATTTGTTCTTGTTATTTGACAATTGTTTATTTATTTTTGGGATTATTTGCTTTTTTTCTTTAACAACATCTTGTCAAAAATTTACTTTTTATGAAAAAAAATCACATACAACTTAAGACCACACAAGTAGCTTAAGCTTTGATGAACAGTTTTAAAACGTTTCCGTTAAATGTAAGAAAAAAATGCCCTTTTTTAAATAACTGTACCAGTATTCCAGTTGAAACTTTAAGTTGTTAAACAGTAGGCGGTCGGACAAGCAAAACGAAGAGGGTTCTAGAGTTTAAGAGAGTAGAGACTAATACTGGAATTATTTTATGCAAAATTATGTTCGTAAGATGAGTAGTTAGCAGAAACATGACAATACTTGAAATGACAGCTGTTAACGTATAGAAAATTTAAAGCGTTTTAAAAAAGGGGTTACATTTTTGAATTCTTTCCATTCTCCTCAATTTGTTTTTATTTTTTCTACATTTAATTGGCATTTAATAATTAAATTTATATTAATCCTTTGTTTTTAAATTTATTGTTTGAGATTTGTTTTTTTTTTATGTTCACACCACTGGACTTAATTACATTTAACGGTTTGTTTTATTTTTTTTTATTAAATAAAAAACATGAAAATCCTTTTTATAGATTTAAATTTTTTTATTTAAACTTTAACATATATTTTGCAGGATTAACAAACAGATTTTTAACAGAAATTACAATGAAAATCCTAAAAAAACAATAATAAATTATTGTATTTATATTATTTTGAGATAAAATACAAAATTGTTTAAAAATTGAAAATTTCTTTAAATTTTTAAAGATTTCTTCTTACAATTTAGAAGAAATTGTTGAAATTTCTTACGCAATTGAATATGTTAGCGTTTTCAAGCTTAATTGTATTCATTAACAGTTAGCAACACAGGTGCAAATGTCAAAAAAGCAAAAAAGAGTTTTTTTTAACCGTA
Organism: Lucilia sericata; assembly: GCF_015586225.1. Taxonomy (NCBI): domain Eukaryota; kingdom Metazoa; phylum Arthropoda; class Insecta; order Diptera; family Calliphoridae; genus Lucilia; species Lucilia sericata. Next base: position 317,291 of record NW_023994173.1, on the reverse strand, counting down.
AGCTAAGAGAGAGAGTGACAGTTCAATGCCATTGCCTAAAAACTAACGCCGTTATATTTGAGATTTATATAATTTCCTATTTTTATTTAACTTTTTCTCTTTAATTAAATAAACATTATTGAAAAATTAAAAAGAAATATTAAAACTTTTAAAATCAATTCCTTCCCTTTTCCTTTTCTTCCTTCTGTTTGGTTAAGTAGTACAACGATAACATTTAATTCTAAAATTCCCCTTAGATTTCATAACAGTCATAGCAAATATGAATGTGTCAGGGAGGGGAGTATCAACAAACTATCAATAACATTTTATAAAGTTTTTTTTTCTTTGCTTGAATTGATTTCCAATTGAAGATTATAACTGACTAATAATTTCTAATACCCCTTAGAAAACTACATAGTAGGTACTTGTGAAATACTTATACAATTTTCCTAGTTTTCTTACGCTTAAGAAGAAAATGAAGAAGAAGCAAAAGTGTCAGAAAATGTTAAAGCATACCAACTTACAAACTTATTTAAACAAGAGCCCGAACGTTGAAGTTTGTTTGATGAGTGTGTGTGTCTAAGACATAGAAAAATCATTAGAGAATTTTCTTTTTCTAAGTTTTCTTAGAAAAACTTTATGATATCTTAGTTAGACAACAACAATTTATTAAGTATATATATTCTAAGCATGTTGTAGTGATATGTCACTTTCATAAAAGGAGAAGCGACTGTCTATGGCTAAGATTCTTAAGAGTTTGTTTTTGATTTTAAAAGTTTTTCTTCTTCTTCTAACAATTTATTTTGTTAAAGAAGTTTTCATTTGCAATAAATATTGACTCAAGTTGTTTATTTAGGGAAATGTTCTTAGGTTTTTTTTTCCTGCAGCATATAATTGCTTAAATGAAAATAATTGTTTGAAAGTGATTTTGTTAAATTGAGGAAAAATATCGAGAAAACGAAGAACTCATATTAATTTAAACATAAATCAGTTTATTTTTTATTTAATTTGCAAATAAACCTTAAAATTACAGTAATAAATGAAATTCCTGATTTACACAGCATTATTTTTGCATGTAGTGGCAGCCTTACGCCGTTATTTAATAGCACGACATTGAACTTTATCTCTTTAAGTAACAACTACTTAAAATAAACAAAAAATAGTCTATAGTCTATCTATAGTCTAGTCTATAGTCTAGTCTATAGTCTAGTCTATAGTCTAGTCTATAGTCTACAGTCTAGTCTATAGTCCAGTCTATAGTATAGTCTATAGTATAGTCTATAGTTTAGTCTATAGTCTAGTCTATAGTGTAGTCTAAAGTCTAGTCTATAGTCTAGTCTATAGTCTAGTCTATAGTATAGTCTATAGTTTAGTCTAATCTATAGTCTAGTCTATAGTCTAGTCTATAGTCTAGTCTATAGTCTAGTCTATAGTCTAGTCTATAGTCTAGTCTATAGTCTAGTCTATAGTCTAGTCTATAGTCTAGTCTATAATCTAGTCTATAGTCTAGTCTATAGTCTAGTCTAGTCTATAGTATAGTCTAGTCTAGTCTATAGTCTAGTCAAGTCTAGTCTAGTCTAGTCTATAGTCTAGTCTATAGTCTAGTCTATAGTATAGTCTAGTCTAGTCTATAGTCTAGTCAAGTCTAGTCTAGTCTAGTCTAGTCTAGTCTAGTCTAGTCTAGTCTAGTCTAGTCTAGTCTAGTCTAGTCTAGTCTATAGTCTAGTCTATAGTCTAGTCTATAGTCTAGTCTATAGTCTAGTCTATAGTCTAGTCTATAGTCTAGTATATAGTCTAGTCTATAGTCTAGTCTATAGTCTAGTCTATAGTCTAGTCTATAGTCTAGTCTATAGTCTAGTCTATAGTCTAGTCTATAGTCTAGTCTATAGTCTAGTCTATAGTCTAGTCTATAGTCTAGTCTATAGTCTAGTCTAGTCTATAGTCTAGTCTATAGTCTAGTCTATAGTCTAGTCTATAGTCTAGTCTATAGTCTAGTCTATAGTCTAGTCTATAGTCTAGTCTATAGTCTAGTCTATAGTCTAGTCTATAGTCTAGTCTATAGTCTAGTCTATAGTCTAGTCTATAGTCTAGTCTATAGTCTAGTCTATAGTCTAGTCTATAGTCTAGTCTATAGTCTAGTCTATAGTCTATTCTATAGTCTAGTCTATAGTCTAGTCTATAGTCTAGTCTATAGTCTAGTCTATAGTCTAGTCTATAGTCTAGTCTATAGTCTAGTCTATAGTCTAGTCTATAGTCTAGTCTATAGTCTAGTCTATAGTCTAGTCTATAGTCTAGTCTATAGTCTAGTCTATAGTCCAGTCTATTGTCTAGTCTATAGTCTAGTCTATAGTCTAGTCTATAGTCTATCCTATAGTCTAGTCTATAGTCTAGTCTATAGTCCAGTCTATAGTCTAGTCTATAGTCTAGTCTATAGTCTAGTCTATAGTCTAGTCTATAGTCTATAGTCTAGTCTATAGTCTTGTCTATAGTCTAGTCTATAGTCTAGTCTATAGTCTAGTCTATAGTCTAGTCTATAGTCTAGTCTATAGTCTAGTCTATAGTCTAGTCTATAGTCGAGCCTATAGTCTAGTCTATAGTCGAGTCTATAGTCTAGACTATAGTCGAGTCTATAGTCGAGTCTATAGTCTAGTCTATAGTCTAGTCTATAGTCTAGTCTATAGTCTAGTCTAAAGTCTAGTCTATAGTCTAGTCTATAGTCTAGTCTATAGTCTACTCTATAGTCTAGTCTAGTGTATAGTCTAGTCTGTAGTCTAGTCTATACTCTAGTCTATAGTCTAGTCTATAGTCTAGTCTATAGTCTAGTCTATAGTCTAGTCTATAGTCTAGTCTATAGTCTAGTCTATAGTCTAGTCTATAGTCGAGCCTATAGTCTAGTCTATAGTCGAGTCTATAGTCTAGACTATAGTCGAGTCTATAGTCGAGTCTATAGTCTAGTCCAGCGGTTCCCACCGTTTTTTACTTTGCGGACCCCTTGAGGAATTTATTTAATTTCACGGACCCCCATACATATTTTGATATCTTATTGTTATAAATAACACTGTGATACAAAAGTGAAGAAAAATAAAATGCAGGCGTTCTCATATACCAATTCTATTTCGTTATAGTCCATAGAGTACGAATATATTTTTAGTTTTCCCCTATCACTTTTTAAGAGCAAAAGATGCGAAAAAGAGCCATTTTTGAAGTTTTAAATTTGAAAAATCATAAGTTTAGTAGTTTTCATCCGATTTTCAAATCCGATATTTTTTTTAATGATACAAGTGTCTTTTAATCCAAAAAAAGAAATCCAAAATTTATGGTCAAATGTCTGAGTTACGGTCGTTTAAGTAAAAAAACTCACACTTTTTTAAAAAATTTTCATTTTCATCATGCTCTACTTTGACCATGAGGCAGTGAGTTCATCTTTTATTACTTTCCTGAAGAATCACATAAAGGAAGGTTGCTAAAACTTGTTATTTCATAAAAATCTATGAAAAACTGGATGATTTATGCCAATTTTTCTAATAGCATGTTTCTCGAATTTTTGGTTTTCTCTATACAAATTAATTTTTGTATAAAAATGTTTATAAACATTTTTTAAACTTGTTACAAAGAAAACCAGAAACATGAACGTTTTTGTATGGAAGAAATATGCTATATTTTTATAAAACTTAGCACAACTCATAACCTTTTTCATCGATTATCATAAATTGACCATCATTGGAAACCCAACTTAATGTGCCTTTTTTCAAATGTAATAAAAGCTAAAGTTACTGCTTCATGGCCGACGTAGAGCAGTATGAAAATTAAAAATTGTGAAAAAAGTGTGAGTTTTTTTACTTAAATGGCCGTAACCAAGACATTAATCATAAATTTTGGATTTATTTTTTTGGGTTTAAAGACAACACTTGTATCTTTAAAACAAAATATCCAATTTGAAAATCGGTTGCAAACTACCAAACATATATTTTTTTAAAGTTAAAACTTCAAAAATAGCTCTTTTTCACAACTTTTGCTCTTAAAAAGGAACTAAACGAAGTGATCGGGAAAAATTAAAAATAAATTCCTACTCTATGGACTATAACGAAATGGAATTGGTATATGAGAACCCCTGCATTTTTTTGCTGCATCACTGTGTAATTGTTCGTCCGAAAATTGTCTTAGTCCTGGTCCATAAACCCTATAAAATATTCCCGTACATTGAGAACATTTAGTATTTCGGAGATGTTTTCAATTTCATGGTTTTAAATATAGAATGACTTCTAACATGATGTTTAATTTTATGATCGTGAGAGCTTTCATGTTCATTTCTCGTCAAGGTAGAGAAAAGGTTTCTTTAACAAGTATTGTCGACATGTGCTTAAAGAGTCATGTTTCTAAATTTTTTTGCGATTGCATAGGAGTGAGCTGAGTATGTAAGCTAAGTTTTCGGGAAAATATGTGAAAGTTAGACTTCTTCGATGTTGTTGCGGAATGCGTTACCCACATAAAATATGACCTGAACTCTTTGCGAATGTACTGTGAATTTGGATCTTAAATTTGAATTTTAAAATACCTACGAATTATTTTACTGCGTGGTTTTGACTATTTACGCAAAACGCTATGAATTTTCTGATGTTGATTTAATAATATTGGACAACAAAATGAAGTTAAAATCTGTGTATCACGTTGGAATGGAATATTTATATTTAAATTTAACTAGATTAACACTTTTGCTTACAATTTAAAAAAATATTATGAAATGTGACCTAACTTCATATTCCGGGATACCAGTATCAGTATTTAATTCTAAGGCAAATCATTATCCGTCTGCTACAAAAACATTTATTTCGATACATATATATTTATAAAAATTACAAATCACGTAATACTTTACTTTGTAAAAGTGAAACAATAAATTTGTAGGGCCTAGCTTCATCCTGATAAACGACCGAAACAATAAAATTCAAAGAGTCACCAACAAATCTGGGATTATTGAATAAAAATTGTGTATTTTAGTATTTATGAAAAATTTGGAGATATTTTTAATATTTTGTAACATATAGAGAATATTTTTTATTCATGATTTTTTTCGTTCGTCTTCGCGGACCCCCTAGGATTTTGCTACGGACCACTAGGGGTCCGCGGACCCCCTTTTGGGAACCGTTGGTCTAGTCTATAGTCTAGTCTATAGTGTAGTCTATAGTCTAGTCTATAGTCTAGTCTATAGTCTAGTCTATAGTCTAGTCTATAGTCTAGTCTATAGTCTAGTCTATAGTCTAGTCTATAGTCTAGTCTATAGTCTAGTCTATAGTCTAGTCTATAGTCTAGTCTATAGTCTAGTCTATAGTCTAGTCTATAGTCTAGTCTATGGTCCAGTCTATAGTCTTGTCTATAGTCTAGTCTATAGTCTAGTCTATAGTCTAGTCTATAGTGTTACTACTAAATTTCTTATATAACGGCGTTATTTTTGTATCAAAAGGCGGCCTTTAGCCTTTATTTAATGAGATAACAATGAACTCTATTTCTAACTAACGGTTACTCTCTTTTTTGCTTTATTGTCGTTTTAAAACAGTGTTGCTAACTGTTAAATAAGAACAAGCAGGAAAGAAGCAGGAAAACAATTTATTTTTTTTAAATAAAATATTGTTTTAGGAAATATATAATTAAAATTAATTATAAATAAAACTTCCTTTTAGTTGTAGCTAATAGATTTTTCTTTTCTATTAATTTCTTTAACATATTCTAGTAACAGTTTTTTTTATGAAATTGTTATTACATTTATTAAATGTTTTTCTTCCACTCTCTCGGAACACTCTTTACAAGTTTATCAAGTAATTGTTTTCAATTAGCGCTGTGTCTTTCTATAGGCCACAAAATAAAAAATACTAATAAAAATAATAAAAAAAACATTATTATTAAATTTTATTTTCTTTTTCCACATTCAACAATAATACAATGAACATTAAATGAACTCTCTAATGAAAGATGCAAGAGTATTTATTTCTGTAAAATATTTCAATATAAAACCACAAGATGTAATAGAGTGAACAAATTGAAAGAAAAAAAAAAAAAAAAAAAAAAACAAAACAAACAATTTTCTGTTGAGTATTTATTAAGTGCAAAATAATTAAAACACCAGCAATACAATAGCAAGTTTATAAATGTTGGGAAATAAAAAAAAATAAGGAAACAAGTGGAAATTTTTCAAAATGGAAAAGAAAATGAATTAAATTTATTAATTAATTAAAATGTATTAAAATTTTAAAAATTATTTAACAAATTTCAAAAAAGTTCTAAAAAAAAAAAAGAAAAATAAACATTAAAATCTTTATGACACCATTTTGTTTAACACTTAATATTCCTAAATTTAAACATTCACTGTTCACATCGGCCGATTTTTAAAACAATTTTTCTCTTCCAAAAAAACTACTTAAAGTTTAAGAAAAAAAAAGAGAAAGGAAGAGCCAAGAAAAGCTAAATGAAAATGTAATTTATAATGATTATATTGCCAAAGATGTTTTGGCACTTTTTTTTAAGGCAAAAGAAAACCCCACACACACAATAGTAATAATGACATTGGCCAGCATGAGAAACTAGAAATCTTAAGAAAGACATTAAATGTTTTTTTAAAAAAAAGAATGCAATTTTGCTTTCTTCTTCCTAACAATCAATTCATACATTGACCCACTAACACTGTGACACGAAAAACAGAGCCATCAATATGAAAATTAAACAATGAAAGGAAAATAATAAAGAAAATTGTATGAACAGCAGCTAGATTTTAAAATTTATTATATTAAGTTCTGCTAACTAATCAATAAAGAAATAAATATAAAAATCTTACAACTCTTTTCATTTTTTTTTGCGAAAAAGTCACCTGTTTTACCGAAAATTTCACTATAATATTATTAACATACCTGTAAAGAGAAGAAAGAAAGGGAAATTAGTTAATTATATAAAAATTTTAATTAATATAATTAAAAAATATTAAAAAAATTAAATAAAATCTATAATCTAGTTTATAGTCTGGTCTATAGTCTGGTCTATAGTCTAGTCTATTGTATAATCTGTAGTCTGGTCTGTAGCCTAGTCTATAGTTTGGTCTGTAGTCTAGTCTATAGTCTGGTATATATTCTAGTCTATAGTCTAGTTTATAGTCTAGTCTGTAGTCTGGTTTATAGTCTGGTCTATAGTCTGGTTAATAGTCTAGTCTATAGTCTAGTCTAGTCTATAGTCTAGTCTAGTCTATAGTCTAGTCTAGTCTATAGTCTAGTCTAGTCTATAGTCTAGTCTAGTCTATAGTCTAGTCTATAGTCTAGTCTATAGTCTAGTCTATAGTCTAGTCTATAGTCTAGTCTATAGTCTAGTCTATAGTCTAGTCTATAGTCTAATCTATAGTCTAGTCTATACTCTAGTCTATAGTCTAGTCTATAGTCTAGTCTATAGTCTAGTCTATAGTCTAGTCTATAGTCTAGTCTATAGTCTAGTCTATAGTCTAGTCTATAGTCTTCTCTATAGTCTAGTCTATAGTCTTCTCTATAGTCTAGTCTATAGCCTATCTATAGTCTAGTCTATAGTCTAGTCTATAGTCTAGTCTATAGTCTAGTCTATAGTCTAGTCTATAGTCTAGTCTATAGTCTAGTCTATAGTCTAGTCTATAGTCTAGTCTATAGTCTAGTCTATAGTCTAGTCTATAGTCTAGTCTATAGTCTAGTCTATAGTCTAGTCTATAGTCTAGTCTATAGTCTAGTCTATAGTCTAGCCTATAGTCTAGTCTATAGTCTAGTCTATAGTCTAGTCTATAGTCTAGTCTATAGTCTAGTCTATAGTCTAGCCTATAGTCTAGTCTATAGTCTAGTCTATAGTCTAGTCTATAGTCTAGTCTAGTCTATAGTCTAGTCTATAGTCTAGTCTATAGTCTAGTCTATAGTCTAGTCTATAGTCTAGTCTAGTCTAGTCTATAGTCTAGTCTATAGTCTAGTCTATAGTCTAGTCTATAGTCTAGTCTATAGTCTAGTCTATAGTCTAGTCTATAGTCTAGTCTAGTCTAGTCTATAGTCTAGTCTATAGTCTAGTCTATAGTCTAGTCTATAGTCTAGTCTATAGTCTAGTCTATAGTCTAGTCTATAGTCTAGTCTATAGTCTAGTCTATAGTCTAGTCTATAGTCTAGTCTATAGTCTAGTCTATAGTCTAGTCTATAGTCTAGTCTATAGTCTAGTCTATAGTCTAGTCTATAGTCTAGTCTATAGTCTAGTCTATAGTCTAGTCTATAGTCTAGTCTATAGTCTAGTCTATAGTCTAGTCTATAGTCTAGTCTATAGTCTAGTCTATAGTCTAGTCTATAGTCTAGTCTATAGTCTAGTCTATAGTCTAGTCTATAGTCTAGTCTATAGTCTAGTCTATAGTCTAGTCTATAGTCTAGTCTATAGTCTAGTCTATAGTCTAGTCTATAGTCTAGTCTATCGTCTAGTCTATAGTCTAGTCTATAGTCTAGTCTATAGTTTAGTCTATATTCTAGTCTATAGTCTAGTCTATAGTCTAGTCTATAGTCTAGTCTATAGTTTAGTCTATAGTCTAGTCTATAGTCTAGTCTATAGTCTAGTCTATAGTCTAGTCTATAGTCTAGTCTATAGTCTAGTCTATAGTCTAGTCTATAGTCTAGTCTATAGTCTAGTCTATAGTCTAGTCTATAGTCTAGTCTATAGTCTAGTCTATAGTCTAGTCTATAGTCTAGTCTATAGTCTAGTCTATAGTCTAGTCTATAGTCTAGTCTATAGTCTAGTCTATAGTCTAGTCTATAGTCTAGTCTATAGTCTAGTCTATAGTCTAGTCTATAGTCTAGTCTATAGTCTAGTCTATAGTCTAGTCTATAGTCTAGTCTATAGTCTAGTCTATAGTCTAGTCTATAGTCTAGTCTATAGTCTAGTCTATAGTCTAGTCTATAGTCTAGCGTATAGTCTAGTCTAATGTCCTGTGTAAAGTGTAGTTTTGTGTGATCATGATGGAACTTTTTGATACTTTTTCCTTCTTCAAATGATACTTTTTAGATTTTCAATAAAAGTATTTACATTTATAAATTGTTTGTTTATTTTTTTCCTAAAAAAAAACTTTTGTAATTAAATTAAAACATTGAATTGTTTTTGTATTGTTGGCAATAAATATTTTATCTCTTTTAGCTGTCAGTATTTTTTTTTTTTTTTTTGTTGTAAATGTCTTTTTTAACTTTGACCTTTTGCCAAAAAAGCAAACAAACACAAAAATTATACTTATTTGTTTGTAAAAATATATTAACAAAAATAACAACAACAATAATAACAAAAGTAGAGCAAACTTAACATAAACTTTATTTTATGAAATTTATGAGGCGCCAGACATATTGTTTGCAAAAAGACAGCACAACTTCATACAACTTTCATTATTATGGGAAAGGAGGTGGGGAAGGGGGTAGAGCAAAAGTAAACATATAAAAGAACAAATTACTTAAATAACTTCAGAAATAAAAACACTTTAAAATTCCACTTTTGATACCATAACATGTCCCCCTTTTACATGTTATACAGAGATATCTTTCTACCAGAATTCTTTAGATCACCGAAAGGTGTCGTCCTCCTCCTTTCTTTCCGGTTTTATATGCAGCATGTGACAAATAATTAAACGCCTACTTAAGGCGGTTTTACTTTAAAAAAAAAAACAGATTTGTTTCTTTTAATTTTGTACTTTTTTCCAGTTTTTTTACAAACTTTATCTGCTGGAGACAAGTATAACAAACAGCTGCTGTTGTTTTTTTCACATTTTTTTTTCTCTGCCATGAATTCTACTCTGTATGCTAAACATATTTCTTGTGCGTATGTGCAAAAATAAAATTATGTTTTAAATTTATATATCATAATAAATATATGTATGTTTTTTGTTGTTGTATGCTGTGTGTGAGTAATATATTTATTGTTTGTGGCTGTTTTTTTTTAATGCACAAAGTGTTATGGAGTAAATTCTTGGTTTGGCTAGTGACACAAAAGTATAAAGAGAGGGATACCTAATAAAAGAGCAAAAATAGTAAAGGGGAGAGCAGCAGTTAAACTTAGTTTGAAACATGAAACATAAAGAGAAATGTTAAAGCATTGTTAAGGGCAACCTCTAAGCAAAAGGAGAAAGAAATTAAGCTCAGCTTCAAGCGTTTAGTGATTAGATTGAGGAACACTTAAGCAAAAGTAAACAGAGAGAATAATCAAGCAGAGTTTGACCAAGTAAATTCTTGGTTTGCCTAGTGACACAAAAGTATAAAGAGGGAGGAAACTAATAGAAAAACTAAAAGAGAAAGTTTTTAAAATAGTAAACAAGAGAGCAGCAGTTAAACTTAGTTTGAAACATTAAGCATAATAATGTAAACAAAAACATAAAGATAAATGTTAAAGCACTGTTAAGGCGTAACCAGTAAGCAAAGGGAGAGAGTAATTAGGCTCAGCTTGTAGCGTTTAGTGCTTAGATTGAGTAACACCTAAGCAATAGTAAGCAGAGAGAATAAGCAAGCGAAGTTTGACGCTTCGTTAAAAACCGGAAGTGAAATGTTAAGCAACTAAGCAAAGAGAGAAATTAAGAAAGAAAATTAATAAATAAAGAGAAAAGCAAGAGAACATTAAACTCTATTCTCCTAGTTTAAAACCCTACAACGGCAAACAATTGTAATCGAAATAAAGAGAGAGCATTTAGCATTAGTTTTGTCTAAATTTAAAATAACTAAAATTGTTTTCAAATTGTTTAAAATGTTTAATTTTTGTTAGCTAACCTTCCCCTTTTTAAGTATTTTTTTATGATTTGTTTTTTAAGAGTTGAAAGTTTAACATTTACAAATGTTATATATTGCATTATATTTTGTTTTGTTGGTTTATGTGTGTTTTATTTTTTGTTGTTTTCTTTTGTTTTAGCAATATTTATTTATGAGGTCATGCGTATATGTGGGAAATTTAGTTTTTTCACTCACTTCTCCTTCGTTAGTGGGGTATATAAGTTTGTCATTTCGTTTGTAATTTCTATAATTTTCCGACCCTATTAATTACATACGTAAGTATGTTTCGAGTCCTTACAGATAGCGGAGTCGTTAAGATATACACATTTGTCTGTCTATCTTTCTGTTCGTCCATCCGTCCGTCCGTCCGTCTGTCTGTCTATCATTCTTCCTGTCCGTCCGTCCGTCCGTCCCTCCGTCTGTCTGTTTATCATTCTGTCCTTCCCTCTACATGTTTGTTGAAATCAATTTTCTGAAGGCCCAATATATTTACGGGAACCAAATCTTCAACATTTCTGTCTATCTTTCTGTCTTTCCGTCCGTCTGTCATAGTCTATCTATCTATCATCTATCTATCTATCTATCTATCTATCTATCTATCTATTCTATCTATCTATCTATCTATCTATCTGAGCGAGCGAGCGAGCGAGGAGCGAGCGAGCGAGCGAGCGAGCGAGCGAGCGAGCGAGCAGCGAGCGAGCGAGCGAGCGAGCGAGCGAGCGAGCGAGCGAGCGAGCGAGAGAGCGAGCGAGCGAGAGCGAGCGAGCGAGCGAGAGCGAGCGAGCGAGCGAGCAGCGAGGAGAGCGAGCGAGCGAGCGAGCGAGCGAGCGAGCTAGCGAGCGAGCGAGCGAGGAGAGCGAGCGAGCGAGCGCGCGAGAGCGAGCGAGCGAGCGAGAGAGCGAGCAGCGAGCGAGCGAGCGAGCGAGGAGCGAGAGAGCGAGCGAGCGAGCGAGCGAGCGAGCGAGCGAGGAGCGAGCGAGCGAGCGAGCGAGCGCGAGCGAGGAGCGAGCGAGCGAGCGAGCGAGCGAGCGAGCGAGCGAGCGAGCGAGCGAGCGAGCGAGCGAGCGAGCGAGAGCGAGCGAGAGCGCGAGCAGCGAGCGAGCGAGCGAGCGAGCGAGCTATCTATCTATCTATCTATCTATCTATCTATCTATCTATCTATCTATCTATCTATCTATCTATCTATCTATCTATCTATCTATCTATCTATCTATCTATCTATCTATCTATCTATCTATCTATCTATCTATCTATCTATCTATCTATCTATCTATCTATCTATCTATCTATCTATCTATCTATCTATCTATATAATCAACCCCAGATATCTTTCGCAACCAAATCTTCCACATTTCTGTCAGAAATGTTTTCGAGAAGTTTTCTATTTCAAATCGGTCCATAAATAATGGATCATGAAGTGTATATAAGATTCGGCATAGCCGAATATAGATTTCCTACTTGTTTGTTATTCATTTAACAAATGTATGTAAATAATCTTTTAATGTGGGTAGTATTTATAGTTATGTAGGACTTAACTGGATTTTTTCTCATAAAAAATCTCTTTGTTTTTTTTTCGTGCAGAAAATAAATATACAGGATAAATGGGTTTAATTGCTATAAAAAAGGAGTTAAAGTAAAAACTACAATGAAAAGAATAAATAAACATAAATACGAAAAGAAAAATTATTCTATAAAGATTTCAAAACTAAATTTTAAACTAAGAAAATTAAATAATTTTCCTTTCTAATAATCCTTTACAAAATTATTATTAAAATGTTTTAATATTTTAATATTCCAACTCGTCAGCCGGATTTTTTTTGTAAGCAGAAAAAAAAAAACTTTTTATAGTTTTTTATTTGATGCTAATCTACTTTAAAACTATGCTTTTTTCTAAGATTTAAGCAAAAATGTTTTCTTGCCTCAAAACATGCAAAAAAAAAAAAAATATTGCTTCTTTGACAAAAAAAGATAGAAAGAAAACTTCTTCTAGAATCTCTATTCTCTAAAACTTTAACAAAACGCTAAAGAATGGAGGTTTTAGTTAAGTAAACTATTTTTTTATTCCGAAAAAGAAAACTATAAAAAGTTTTGTAGTAATATTTTGGTAGTTAAAAAAACTTAAAAAAACATTTTTACAAACTTTCAGTTAATAAAAAAAATCTTAAGCTTTAGCGGAAAATATGTAGAATATTTTAAAAGCCCACAAACTTTAATAAGTTTTAAAGAAATTTAAACAAAGAAAATTAAATAAATATTTACTTTTACAGAGAAAATGGCAAAATATGACTTTAGACTAGACTATAGACTAGACTATACTCTAGACTATCGACTTAACTTTAGAGTAGACTATATTCTAAACTAAAGACTAGACTATAGACTAGACTATACTAGATTATAGACTAAACTATAGACTAGACTATACTCTAGACTATAGACTAGACTATCGACTTAACTTTAGAGTAGACTATATTCTAAACTAAAGACTAGACTAAAGACTAGACTATAGACTAGACTATAGACTAGACTATAGACTAGACTATAGACTAGACTATAGACTAGACTATAGACTAGACTATAGACTAGACTATAGACTAGACTATAGACTAGACTATAGACTAGACTATAGACTAGACTATAGACTAGACTATAGACTAGACTATAGACTAGACTATAGACTAGACTATAGACTAGACTATAGACAGACTATAGACTAGACTATAGACTAGACTATAGACTAGACTATAGACTAGACTATAGACTAGACTATAGACTAGACTATAGACTAGACTATAGACTAGACTATAGACTAGACCTATAGACTAGACTATAGACTAGACTATAGACCTAGACTATAGACTAGACTATAGACTAGACTATAGACTAGACTATAGACTAGACTATAGACTAGACTATAGACTAGACCTATAGACTAGACTATAGACTAACTATAGACTAGACTATAGACTAGACTATAGACTAGACTATAGACTAGACTATAGACTAGACTATAGACTAGACTATAGACTAGACTATAGACTAGACTATAGACTAGACTATAGACTAGACTATGACTAGACTATAGACTAGACTATAGACTAGACTAGAGACTAGACTATAGACTAGACTATAGACTAGACTATAGACTAGACTATAGACAGACTATAGGACTAGACTATAGACTAGACTATAGACTAGACTATAGACTAGACTATAGACTAGACTATAGACTAGACTATAGACTAGACTACAGACTAGACTATAGACTAGACTATAGACTAGACTATAGACTAGACTATAGATTAGACTATAGACTAGACTATAGACTAGACTATAGACTAGACTATAGACTAGACTATAGACTGGACTATAGACTAGACGATAGACTAGACTATAGACTAGACTATAGACTAGACTATAGACTAGACTATAGACTAGACTATAGACTAGACTATATATTAGACTATAGACCAGACTATAAACTAGATTATAGACAAGAATATAGACTAGACTATAGACTAGACCATGTACTACACTATCCACAAGACTTAAAACTAGACTATAGACAATACTATAGAATATACTATAAACTAAACTATAGACTAAACTAGTCTAGTCTATAGTCAAGTCTATAGTCTAGTCTATAGTCAAGTCTATAGTCTAGTCTATAGTCTAGTCTATAGTCTAGTCTATAGTCTAGTCTATAGTCTAGTCTATAGTCTAGTCTATAGTCTAGTCTATAGACTAGGCTATAGTCTGGTCTATAGTCTGGTCTATAATCTAGTTTGTAGTGTAGTCTATAGTCTAGGCTATAGTCTAGTCTATAGTCTAGTCTATAGTCTAGTCTATAGTCTAGTCTATAGTCTAGTCTATAGTCTAGTCTATAGTCTAGTCTATAGTCTAGTCTATAGTCTAGTCTATAGTCTAGTCTATAGTCTAGTCTATAGTCTAGTCTATAGTCTAGTCTATAGTCTAGTCTATAGTCTAGTCTATAGTCTAGTCTATAGTCTAGTCTATAGTCTAGTCTATAGTCTAGTCTATAGTCTAGTCTATAGTCTAGTCTATAGTCTAGTCTATAGTCTAGTCTATAGTCTAGTCTATAGTCTAGTCTATAGTCTAGTCTATAGTCTAGTCTATAGTCTAGTCTATAGTCTAGTCTATAGTCTAGTCTATAGTCTAGTCTATAGTCTAGTCTATAGTCTAGTCTATAGTCTAGTATATAGTCTAGTATATAGTCTAGTCTATAGTCTAGTATATAGTCTAGTCTATAGTCTAGTCTATAGTCTAGTCTATAGTCTAGTCTATAGTCTAGTCTATAGTCTAGTCTATAGTCTAGTCTGTAGTCTAGTCTGTAGTCTAGTCTAGTCTAGTCTATAGTCTATTCTAGTCTATAGTCTAGTCTATAGTCTAGTCTATAGTCTAGTCTATAGTCTAGTCTATAGTCTAGTCTATAGTCTAGTCTATAGTCTAGTCTATAGTCTAGTCAATAGTCTAGTCTATAGTCTAGTCTATAGTCTAGTCTATAGTATAGTCTATAGTCTAGTCTATAGTATAGTCTATAGTCTAGTCTATAGTCTAGTCTATAGTCTAGTCTATAGTCTAGTCTATAGTCTAGTCTATAGTCTAGTCTATAGTCTAGTCTATAATCTTGTCTATAGTCTAGTCTATAGTCTAGTCTATATTCTAGTCTATAGTCTAGTCTATAGTGTAGTCTAGTCTATAGTCTAGTCTATAGTCTAGTCTATAGTATAGTCTATAGTCTAGTCTATAGTATAGTCTATAGTCTAGTCTATAGTCTAGTCTATAGTCTAGTCTATAGTCTAGTCTATAGTCTAGTCCATAGTCTAATCTATAGTCTAATCTATAGTCTAGTCTATAGTCTAGTCTATAATCTAGTCTATAGCCTAGTCTATAGTCTAGTCTATAGTCTAGACTATTCTATTGTCTGATCTATAGTCTAGTCTATAATATTGTCTGTTGTCTAATCTATAGGCTATTCTATAACCTCGTCTACAGTCTGGTCTACAGTCTAGTCTATAGTCTTGCCTGTGGTCTAGTCTGTAGTCTTGTCTATAGTTGAGTCTACAGTCTACTCTATAGTGTAATTTAGACTCTAAACTTTAGAGTGTATTTTATAGTCTAGTCTGTAGTGTAGTTAATAGTCTACATACTAGACTATAGACTAAAGTCTCTTTCCTAAAGTACTGTGACAGCAAAAATGTGCTCTATATTTTGATTTCGATAAAATGATAAGCATTTTTTTGCATATTTTTTCAATTTAAAATTAAAAATTTTTTAAAAATTTAAATAAATCTTATTTATGTTTGTTCAGTAAGTCTCTTTCCTAGAAACATTTTGTAATATAATAATATTGCCTTTTTGCTCTATTTGCATAACAAATTTTTATTTTAAACGAATGCATTTCATTACTTATGAAAGTATTTCACAAATAAATGTAAATTTCATACAATTTTATACCTTTGTTTTCCATGTAAATTTGGTGAAAAAAAAAAGATAAAAATCTCAGAAAAAGAGAATATTTTTTTATATTTGTGTAAATCTTCTTAAAGCGATTGCTTACTAAAATATTCTTTTGAAACGATATTTTACATGACAATAAAGGATGTTTGGAAAAATTTCATTTTAAATTTAAGCTGGAACATATGCTGCGTTAATGATCAATCATTGGAAGTTTTTTGCCTTTTTTTTGACCAAATATTTTAAATAAATTTTGTTTTTGGTGGATTTTTTTCAAATCCCAAAAATCTTTAATAAATGATTGATGTGCCTTTAGGAATATTTGTGTATTAGATTTTGTTGAGCGCATATTTTCCCATTAATTCCCTTGATTTTTACTCCAAAAATAAGCCTACATCCATCATAATTTTTTGACACTTATGTATGTTGTTAAGGCTCTCTGCGCTATCTAACCTCTCTCCCTTAACAGGCACTTTTGTTCAGAGTAAATATAACTGTTTGTCTTTAACATGAAGTGTAGATTTTTTTGGGGGGAATGAGTGATGATTGAGTGTTTGCATGTGTGCGAAAAAAAAATTGTCCCGTTTTAAAGTAGTATTTGAGTATTTGCTGTGTGGTTGTTTTAGGTTTTCATTAAATGACAGACAAACCAATATGGCGATTTTAAAACTTGTCATTATTATAGGCCCTATAATGATGAGTTTTTTTCCTCTCTTGTTTACTTAAATGCCTGGTATTAGATGATTTGTTGTAATCATTGTCGCGCTATATGTTGTTGACATACAATATCTCTCATATTTGCAAGAGTGTGAAAGAGTGATGTGTGTGATAGGATAGTGGTGATGTGATGATGATGACTATACTGGTGATAATGATGGATGTATGAATGCTTAGATTTGTCTGTTGATTATTTATGCTAAAGAGTGTGTTATTTGTTGCATAATTGTAATAACCCAGGATTATAAAGTGGGGCGGGGCAGAGGGGGTAGTTTAGAAGTTATTAAAGCAAAATTCTAGTGATTAGGATGAGAAAAGGGTAGTAGAGGAAACAGCTTTAAACTAAACGTGAGTTTTAATATAATTTAAGGATTTACCAAATAGGAAAATTTATAATTAAAACCAATTTTCAAAAAGTAAACTTTAATTGATAAATAATAAACAAATAAATGTTTAAATTATCAATAAACTAGTCTATGCATTATTCTATTATCTAGTTTATTGACTATGGATTAGTCTATTGAGTAGTCTATTGATTACTTTATTGAGTAGTCTAATGACTAGCCTATTGACTCGTCTATTGACTATTGACTAGTCTATTAACTAGGCAATTGATTAGTCGATGGTCTAATGTATTAACTAGTCTATGGACTAATCTAGAGACTAGCCTCTAGACTGGACTATTGACTAGTCTATGTTCTAGTCTACTTACTAGTCCATAGTCTAGTCGATGGTCTAGTCTATTGACTAATCAATATCATAGCCTATGGACTGGTCTATTGACTAGTTTATGGTTTATATATAGACTAGTCTGTTTAACAGCCTTTTGACCAGTATATTCACTGGTCTATTCACAAGGCTATTGACTAGTCTATTGGCTAGTTAACTAGTCTATTGAGTAGTCTATAACCTAGTCTATTGACTATGGTTTAGCCTTTGGAGTAGTCTGTTGTCTAGTCTATTTATTAGTCTATTGACTAGTCTATGGTATGGTCAATGGAGTAGTCAGTGACCTAGTCTATTGAATAGTCTATGGACTAGTCTATGGCCTAGTCTACAGACTAGACTATTGACTAATCTATGCACTAGTCTATGAACTGGTATATTTACTAGTCTATAGACTATTCTATGCACTAGTCTATAGTCTAGTCCATTGACTAGTCTACGGTAAAGTCTATTGATTAGTCTATGGTCTAGTCTACTGACTTATCTATAGACTAGACTATTTACAAGCCGATGTATAGTCAATAGTCTAGTCTATTGAATAGTCTATGCACTAGTGTATTAACTAGTCTGTTTACTAGTCTATTGACTAGTCTTTGGCAAGTCTATTGACTAGTCTATTGATTAGTCTATGGTCTAGTCTATTGACTTATCTATAGACTAGACTATTTACTAGTCAATGGTCTAGTCTATTGACTAGTCTATTGAATAGTTTATGGACTAGTCTTTTGACTAGTATGTTTACTAGTCTGTTGACTAGTCTATTGACTAGTCTATTAACTAGTCTATTGGCTAGTTTATTAACTAGTCTATTGTCTAGTCTATTGCCTAGTCTATTACCTAGTCTATTGACTAGTTCATTGACTAGTCTATTGCCTAGTCTATTAACTAGTCTATTGACTAGTCTATGGTCTAGGCTATTGACTAGTCTATTGCCTAGTCTATTAACTAGTCTATTGACTAGTCTATGGACTAGTCTATGATCTAAACTATTGACTAGTCTATTGAATAGTCTATGGACTAGTCTATTGACTAGTCTATTTACTAGAGGATGAATTAGTTTATTCACTAGTACATTGACTATTCTATGGAGTCTGTTGACTACGGAAAAGTCTTTGGACTAGTTAATGTATTGAATACTCCAGATAAATAACTAAATATTTTATATAATAATTAACATTTTTAACAAATATGTTTTTTTAATATTATAAATCCTTTTAATAATATTAAATTCACAAATTGAGTTTGAATAATATACATTTATTAAATTTAAACTGCAGCAGAATAAAAAAAAAACTTAACAAAATAATAATAACATATTAACTTAACTGTTCATATTGAATTATGGCCTCCTGTGCACAGAACCATATAAAAATACAACTATTTAATAGGACGAAAAAGTGAAAAAAATAAAACGAAGCAGGCTTATCAAATACAAATAAAAATTTCCATTGGCTTTGCAGCAATGTTGTTGTTATTCCACCACAAATGCCACAACAATATGTAAATGCCATTAGTAGGAAAATATTTATGTTTTTTCAAAGGATAACTACAGTTGAATTGGTGGAAATGTACACATTTGCCATAGGTTGGTAACAGGTTAAAAAGTTTTAAAGCAAAAGAGAGTTTTAAATGGTTTTGCTTGGTTGTTTTTCAAGTATTATACCCCTAAAGCTATGCTTTGTTTCTCTCTCACTCTCACTCTCTCTCTGCTTAGTTGCTTTTATTCAAGCACTGCTTAATCATCAATGAGAGCTTAATAGTTCTCTAAATTAAAAAGATTGCCCTTAAAATTTATTTAATATTTTATAGGGCATTAAAACATCCTTGTATCCTCAACATAACATACCAATTTATTTACTCCTGCAGAAAATTCATTTAACTTTAAAAAAAAGAATCATTGAAAACAACCATGATTTATTCATGGTGAAAAAAAAATATGTACATACATACGTATAATATAATATGCAAATGGGAGTTATTATTGTAAAAAAAGCGAGGCTTTACACAAAAGTTAAGGCCCTTATTTTGCTTAAATCTTGTAATTGAAATATTATAAATAAAATTATTTAAAACCAAACCTCCTAGTTTTTATATGAAAAAAATATTTTCTCTTTTTTTTGTGATTTCAATAAGCAGTGAGTAAAAATATAACAATTGAACCGTAAATACTTTTTGGTATTTATTCGCCACCCAAAAAAAAAAGAAACTTTTTAAATAAAATTCTCTTCAATTCACAGTTACAACTGATTTTTCGTTACTGTTTCTATATGATTTATGATGAATATAGTATTTAATTTTAATATAAAATACAAAAAAAAGCCCTAAATCATAAATCGAACCAGGAAATGCAACTGGCTGGAAAAATGTTTTGGGGACTTGACACCAAAAATATAGAAATAAGAAAAAGAAAAACAATAAAAAGCAGATTTTAAACCAGGATAAAAATTTAAAAGAGATTTAAATTTATCAAATGTTTATAAAGACTAGTCCATATTGTGGTCTATAGTCTAGTTTATAGACAAGTGTATACTTTGGCCTATAGTGTAATCTAAAGACTAGACAAGCTAGTTTATAGTCAATGCTACAGACTAGTTTGTAGTACAATTTATAGTCTAAGTGTTTATTTAAGGCTATAGTCTAGTCTATAGTCTAGTCTATAGCCTAGTCTATAGTCTAGTCTATAGTCTAGTCTATTGTCTAGTCTATAGTCTAGTCTATAGTCTAGTCTATAGTCTAGTCTATTGTCTAGTCTATAGTCTAGTCTATAGTCTAGTCTATAGTCTAGTCTATAGTCTAGTCTATAGTCTAGTCTATAGTCTAGTCTATAGTCTAGTCTATAGTCTAGTCTAGTCTAGTCTATAGTCTAGTCTAGTCTATAGTCTAGTCTATAGTCTAGTCTATAGTCTAGTCTATAGTCTAGTCTATAGTCTAGTCTATAGTCTAGTCTAGTCTAGTCTAGTCTATAGTCTAGTCTATAGTCTAGTCTATAGTCTAGTCTATAGTCTAGTCTATAAGTCTAGTCTATAGTCTAGTCTATAGTCTAGTCTATAGTCTAGTCTATAGTCTAGTCTATAGTCTAGTCTATAGTCTAGTCAATAGTCTAGTCTATAGTCTAGTCCATAGTCTAGTCTATAGTCTAGTCTATTGTCTAGTCTATAGTCTAGTCTATAGTCTAGTCTATAGTCTAGTCTATAGTCTAGTCTATAGTCTAGTCTATAGCCTAGTCTATAGTCTAGTCTATAGTCTAGTCTATAGTCTAGTCTATAGTCTAGTCTATAGTCTAGTCTATAGTCTAGTCTATAGTCTAGTCTATAGTCTAGTCTATAGTCTAGTCTATAGTCTAGTCTAGTCTATAGTCTAGTCTATAGTTTAGTCTATAGTCTAGTCTATAGTCTAGTCTATAGTCTAGTCTATAGTCTAGTCTATAGCCCAGTCTATAGTCTAGTCTATAGTCTAGTCTATAGTGTAGTCTATAGCCTAGTCTATAGCCTAGTCTTAAGTCTAGTCTATAGTCTAGTCTATAGTCTAGTCTATAGTCTAGTCTATAGTCTAGTCTATAGTCTAGTCTATAGTCTAGTCTATAGTCTAGTCTATAGTCTAGTCTATAGTCTAGTCTATAGTCTAGTCTATAGTCTAGTCTATAGTCTAGTCTATAGTCTAGTCTATAGTCTAGTCTATAGTCTAGTCTATAGTCTAGTCTATAGTCTAGTCTATAGTCTAGTCTATAGTCTAGTCTATAGTCTAGTCTATAGTCTAGTCTATAGTCTAGTCTATAGTCTAGTCTATTGTCTAGTCTATAGTGTAGTCTATAGTCTAGTCTATAGTGTAGTCTATAGTCTAGTCTTTAGTCTAGTCTATAGTCTAGTCTAGTCTATAGTCTAGTCTGTAGTCTAGTCTATAGTCTAGTCTATAGTCTAGTCTATAGTCTAGTCTATAGTCTAGTCTATAGTCTAGTCTATAGTCTAGTCTATAGTCTAGTCTATAGTCTAGTCTATAGTCTAGTCTATAGTCTAGTCTATAGTCTAGTCTAGTCTAGTCTATAGTCTAGTCTATAGTCTAGTCTATAGTCTAGTCTATAGTCTAGTCTATAGTCTAGTCTATAGTCTAGTCTATAGTCTAGTCTATAGTCTAGTCTATAGTCTAGTCTATAGTCTAGTCTATAGTCTATAGTCTAGTCTATAGTCTAGTCTATAGTCTAGTCTATAGTCTAGTCTATAGTCTAGTCTATAGTCTAGTCTATAGTCTAGTCTATAGTCTAGTCTATAGTCTAGTCTATAGTCTAGTCTATAGTCTAGTCTATAGTCTAGTCTATAGTCTAGTCTATAGTCTAGTCTATAGTCTAGTCTATATAGTCTAGTCTATAGTCTAGTCTATAGTCTAGTTATAGTCTAGTCTATAGTCTAGTCTATAGTCTAGTCTATAGTCTAGTCTATAGTCTAGTCTATAGTCTAGTCTATAGTCTAGTCTATAGTCTAGTCTATAGTCTAGGTCTATAGTTAGTCTATAGTCTAGTCTATAGTCTAGGTCTATAGTCTATAGTCTATAGTCTAGTCTATAGTCTAGTCTATAGTCTAGTCTATAGTCTAGTCTCTAGGTCTATAGTCTAGTCTATAGTCTAGTCTATAGTCTAGTCTATAGTCTGTCTATAGTCTAGTCTAGTCTAGTCTATAGTCTAGCTAGTCTAAGTCTAGTCTATAGTCTAGTCTATAGTCTAGTCATAGTCTAGTCTATAGTCCTAGTCTAGTCTATAGTCTAGTCTATAGTAGTTATAGTCTAGTCTATAGTCTAAGTCTATAGTCTAGTCTATAGTCTAGTCTATAGTCTAGTCTATAGTAGTCTATAGTCTAGTAGTCTAGTCTAAGTTAGGCTATAGTTTAGTCTATAGTCTAGTTACAGTCTAGTCTATAGTCTAGTCTATAGTCTAGTCTATAGTCTAGTCTAGTCTAGTCTATAGTCTAGTCTATAGTCTAGTCTATAGTCTAGTCTATAGTCTTGTCTATAGTCTATAGTCTAGTCTATAGTCTATTCTATAGTCTAGTCTAGTCTAGAGTCTAGTCTATGGTCTAGTCTATAGACTAGACTATAGTTTAGTCTATATTTTATTCTAGATTCTAGATTCTACATTCCATTTTTCTCTCATTTTCTCTTTATGTTGGGAAAACAACAACTAAACCAAGAGCAGAGTTTTGTTTTTAAAGTAAAATGCTTTGGCGTTAAAGTTTCCTTTAGGAAAATTTAAGTTAATTTAGGGTTTTAAATTAATATTTTAAAAGTTTTGTTGAATTTGGAATTTTAAAAGTTTTTTTAGGGTTTTTTGTTCTCTCCCTTTTTGCTATTTTTTCCCCTTTAGATATAACCTCCCAAACTATTACTTTTTATTTGAAGTACCAACTTATTTATCCAACATTTGAAAAACTCCTCGATAAAGAAACAATTAAGTGTTTTTTTTTTGTTCTATTCTCTAAATAAATTTTAATGTTTGGCTGCTATTGATGGAAAGAAAAAAAGTAGTAAAAAGGGGATATTAGCACATCATCATTAGATGGTTTTTGCGCGTGACTGCAAAACATTTTAAGCTTTTTTTGTTGTTATATTTAAACGCGAAAATGATCAACAAGAACATCATCAACATCATGAAAACATTAGCACAGGAGTAAGAAGAGCTGGAAATGAATGCATGCTTGTTTTATTTACTCGATTTTGGTCTGTAAACTAAATACAATAGTTCTTGTTTTTTTTTTTTTTTTGGTTGTTTTATGGAAACTAAAATATTTATAATGATTGGGTTTTTTCCCTCTTTCTCCTCATACAACTACAATTTTAGTATTCTGCATCAATGGCTAATAAAGTGTCCGAAACAGTGAAAACTGTTAGGGAAAAACTCAATAATTTATAAAGAATTTTTAGTTAAAATTTAAAGTTTTCACTGTTTTTTTCTAAATTTTTAGTAGAATTTCCTAAAAGTATGTATGTGTGTGTGTTTGTGTGTTTTGCTCATGAATATAATTTGCTGTTAAATATATTAGTTTTTAGAATGCACATTACATTATTTTGCAAAATTGAATTGTTTTCCAATTTATGTTGTTTAAAGTATTGAATTACAAATGACTTCATTTTTGTTGTATATTTGTTTGTGTATTTTTTTTGCGCAGCAATTATTGTCTAAAACATTTTAGCCAATATTTTGGGTAAATGAAATTATTGATAAACTGCAGGATTTTCAATGAAAATCAAAAAATTAATGGAACGAAAAAAAGAAAAAATAAACTTAAAATTTAAAGGATATTTATTGAAATGTTACTTAAACATGTTATAACGCTTTAGCTCTTAACTTTTTGGCATTAAATGTTCAATTTGAGTCCAAATCAGTCCTTAAGTTTGTAAAAAAAACATACCTGCAAAGAAAAGAAATAAGAAAAATTGGTTAAAATAAGTTTTAATTGAAAAATAGTAGTAGAAAAAGTAGTAAATACTAAAAAAATTAACCGGAATATATCGTACACATTAAAAGGAAACCAAATCTGCAACAAATTTTTCCATTTAAAAATAGTAGTAGATATACTACTTTTTTCAAAAAGTATAAAATTCGTCGTATTATCACTTGGAATATGATTATTTAATAAATTTTATTAAAAAAGAAAATATTTTTTCTCAAACTTTTCAAAAAAGTACTAAAATTTTTAGTACTTTTTTTTGAAAAAAGTAGTATTTTATGAAAAATTTTGATTGCAATATAATCTGCACATAAAAAATAAACCAAAACTGCCAAAAATGTTTAATTTTAAAATAGTAGTAGAAATACTACTTTTTCCAAAAAGTATGAAATTTGTCACATTAAGGCTTGGAATATAATTATTTAAGAAATTTTATTAAAAAAGAAAATATTTTTCTTAAAATTTTTCAAAAAAGTACTAAAATTTTTAGTACTTTTTTCGAAAAAGTAGTATTTTTTGAAAAATTTTAATTCAATTATAAAGTATATATCCAAAGGAAACCAAATCTGCCAAAAATTTTTTAATTAAAAAATAGTAGTAGAAATACTACTTTTTTCAAAAAGTATGGAATTTGACAAATTAAGGTTTTAAATATGATTAGTTAATAAATTTTATAAAAAAAGAAAATATATTTTCCAAATTTAATGAAAAAGTACTAAAATATTTAGTACTTTTTTTTACATAAAGTAGTATTTTTCAAAAACATTTATTGTTGTATAATCTACACATAAAAAGTAAGCCAAATCTGACAAAAATTTTTAATTTTAAAATAGTAGTAGAAATACTACTTTTTTAAAAAAGTACTGAATTTCTTATTAGAATGCCTGAACATATTGTAGGCATTGTTAAGTTACGAAATCTGCTAAAATTTTGCAGTTTTAAAATAGTAGTAGAAATACTACTTTTTTCAAAAATTATTAAATTTACCTTTTTTTCTTTAAAATACTTAAATAAACCTTGTAAATGTGAGAAAAATGAGCTTAATTGTCTGTCTAACAATGACATCTTTCTTTTTAAAGAAATGTCAACAAATAAACGAAACCCATAAAATTGTCATTTTGAAAATGTCAATTTTTGTTTAAACAAACATATTAATGTCATGCCAAAAGTATACTTATACACATCAACCTAATAAAATATTTGTTGTTTAATTTGCAGAGAAAAAAGTTTTAATGTATTTTTATATATTTTTAAAGAAATTAAAAAGAGTGCAAAATTTTCTTGTTTTCTTAAAAAAACATGTGTATAAAATTAAGGTTGTTTTGCAAATGACAAGAAATTTTTCTTATTTTTTCTTGTCTATTAAAAAGTTTTTCATACTTTTTATGGAACAAAAAATACAAAAAAAGGAACAGGAAGAAAAGCATATATTTTTCATTAAGATAAAAATATGTTTCCTAGACAATGAAAAAAAAAAAAAGCAAACTGGGAATCAACTTCTTGTAAAAAGTAGTATTTTTTGTATTTCTTGTTTAAATGGAAAATGAAAGCTAATAAAACAAGGAAGGAAAAGTTGTGATATGTTTTTTTATGAAAGAGAGATTTTAAAGATTTTAATTTAAAAGGACTCAAGTCGTAAAAAATTAAATAATCGTAATCCATAAGTAAAATTTTGTAATTCCATACTTTTTGAAAAAGTAATATTTCTACTGCTATTTTAAAAACGAAAATTAATGTCAGTTTTAAACTCACTTGGATGTAGGCAATATATTTCTGTTAAATTTTATTTAAAAATACTACTTTTTGCAAAAAAGTAGTAGAAATTTCATTACTTTTTAACAAAATTTTATAAAAAGACATTAGCTTTTAGTTAGAATTTTATTGAATAAACATATTCTCTGCTTAAAATTTCAAAATTCTATACTTTTTAAAAATAGTAGTATTTCTACTGCTATTTTAAAATTGAAAATCAAAAGCAGATTTCAACTCAGTTGGATGAATGCAATATTATACAGTTGAAATTTTTTTTAAAAATACTACTTTTAGCAAAAAAGTAGTAGAAATTTCACTACTTTTTTAGAAAAATGTATACATAAATATTAGCTTTTTGTGAAAATTTTATTGAATAACTATATTCTCTACTTAAAATTTCAAAGTTACATACTTTATGAAAAAAGTAGTATTTCTACTACTATTTAAGAATTGAAAATTAAAGGCAGATTTCTACTCAGTTGGATGTATGCAATATTATCCAGTTTAAATTTTTTAAAAAATACTACATTTTGCAAAAAAGTAGTACACGTTTTACTACTTTTTAGAAAAAGGTGTACATAAATATTTGCTTTTTGTAAGAATTTTACTGAATAACTATATTCCATGCTTAAAATTTCAAAATTCCATACTTTTTGAAAAAAGTAGTATTTATACTACTATTTTAACATTGCAAATTAAAGCCGGATTTCAACTCAATTGGATGTATGTAATATTTCCCAGTTCAAATTTTTAGCAAAAATACTACTATTTGCAAAAAAGTAGTAAAAATTTTCTTTAATAACTTTATAAAATGGTTCTTCTTACTTTAAAAGTCAATTTATAAACATTTTATTGCTTTATTTTTATCTTGCTTTTCTTTACTTTAAGCTCACTTATCAACTACCCATTACCCAATAACCACACACTTAAGTTAAAGAGGAAGAAGAAGAAGAAAAAAATCTACTACTTATTTATAATTTCATATCAAGCATTTCAAATTATTGCAAAAAAGGCATTAAAAAATAGGTTAAACTGTCTGTCTAATACTTGTTTCATGTGCTGCTACTTCTGCCACTTCCACCCAACAACAGCAACAACAACATAACATAAACTGTTAACTGGCACACACAAAAGCCAAAGACATCAACGCAACGTCTCTTTTTAGACACAAAAGGAAATAGTAAATGTTTACCACACACAATTGTTTCTACGAGGAGGCGGAGGAGGGGAAAAAATCAAAAGGCACTTAACAACTTCCTTATAATGCAATTTTCTTTCCTCTAGACTTTTTTTCTATTTGTACTATAAAAATATTTTTAGTTCTTCCTCTCGCTATCTCTCTTTTTTTTTACCAATTTCAGCACTTTTTTGCTTATTATGCAAATATTTAGTTGCATATTTCTTTTAGCTTAAATCTTTGCTGGTATTTCTAGCCTTTTAGATCAATATTTAGTTAAAATGACAAGTGTGTCGCTTAAAGTAAAGAGTAAAAGGAGTGATGAAACAGAATATAAAGTCAAGTCACTTAGATTAGTTGTAATGCAAAAAAGTAGTAAAAGTGGTAGAAAGATAACTTAATTATCCGAGAGAATTCTTTAACAAATGTATAAGAAATTTAAAAAACTGGCTTTAGACATTTCAAAATAGTAGCAGAATTACTACTTTTTTAAAAAAGCAAGGAATTTCAAATTTTTTTTTCACAGAAAATTTTTATTCGGATTATTTTTAGCAGAAAGAAAATATATTTCTTTACAATATTGTTAAAAGTAGTGAAATTTGTACTACTATTTTGCAAAAAGTAGTAGTTTTCGAAAAATATTAATTGGCCTACATTATATACACTAAAAGAAAACTAAATATGTTAAAAATTTTCAATTTTAAAATAGTAGTAGAAATACTACTTTTTTAAAAGGGTATGGAATTTGAAATGTTTTTGCACAGAAAATGATTATTTGGATAATTTATTAAAAAAAACAAATATTTTTTATACAATTTTGTTAAAAAGAAGTGAAATTTTTACTACTATATTGCAAAAAGTAGTATTTTTGGAAAAATTTTAATTGGTCGACAATGTATTCATGAAAAGAAAACGAAATCTGTTAAAATTTTTCAATTCTAAAATAGTAGTAGAAATACTACTTTTTAAAAAAAGTATGGAATTTAAATTATTTTTACACAAAAAATGATTATTCATAAAATTTCATATAAAATGAAAATAGTTTTTGAAAAATTTTGTAAAAAAAGTAGTGAAATTTGTACTACTATTTTGCAAAAAGTAGTCAATTCCAAAAAAATTTATTTGGATTATATTATTTACATCTAAGAGGGTTTAAATCTGCCTTTAATTTTCAATTTTAAAATAGTAGTAGAAATACTACATTTTTAAAAAAGTATGGAATTTATAATCTTTTATTAAGGTTTAAGATTATTGATGAACTTTTGAAACAAATTGTTTGCCTTTTACTGTCAAACAAACTTCCTGGGTTTTTAAAAAATGCAGTTAATGTGTACATATTAAAATAACACACACTTGCAAACAACCAACCCAACAATTGTCAAAATGTCATTGATCATGATCATTATATACTCTAAACATTTAAATTGACACAATAATAATGCTGCTAAAAAAACTACATATTTCTTTACTAAGCGGTTTCTATAAAAGGTCTTCTTTTTTTGGGGTAAATACTTTATTGATAGCGCTGCCTTCATGCATTACAACAACAAAAACAATAAAATGATGCTGCAATTACTATGTAAGTTGTAAGTAGCAATATCATCAGCAGCAACATTTTCAGCATCATCATCTTCATTATTATTATTGTATTCGTTATAAAGAAGAGGTATGGGGGCCTTTTAAATGACCTCTTTAATTTGCACTTTACTTATAAAGCCCCCTCTTACACCCTCCTCCTTCTCCTTATGCTTCATCAATATTGTCTGATTCTCCCCTCTTTTTCCATATATTTTGTCTCACAATTGCTACATGTGTAAATGTGCCTTAATGATTATTTGTAAATGTGTTTGTACTCTGTCTTTATTCATAATATACATTGGATATTGTCATTTATATAGAAAAATCATCAACAACAATAACAACGACAATGAATATAACATTATTCTATTACATACAAACAACATCAATAAATAAAAGACAAAAAAAAAAAAAAAAAAAAAAATAAGTTCAAACATTGGCATTTTAGTTATTTATTGTATGAGTGTGAGCAAAAGATATAAAAGAATGAAAAAATTAAAAAAAGTAGAGAAATTTTTACTACATTTTTTTTTAAAAAAAGTAGTATTTTATAAAAAAAAAATTAACTGGAAAATGTTTCCTTTATAGAAAGGAGTTAAAACCTGTGCATAGTTTGCAATTTTAAAATAGTAGTAGAAATACTACTTTTTTTTAAAGTACTAAATTCAGAATTTTAAAGCCTGAAATGTGGTTATTAATAAAACTTCTTATAAAATGAACACATTTTTCTAAAAAAAGTTATAAAATACTAGTGAAATTTCTACTACTTTTTTGCAAAAAATAGTATTTTTTAAAAAATTGTATCAGGAAAATCTTTCCTTTATAAAAAGGAGTTGAAATTTGTTCATAGTTTGGAATTTTTAAATAGTAGTAGAAATACTACTTTTTTAAAATTGTACTGAATTTTAAATTTTTAAGCCTGAAATATGGTTATTAATAAAATTTTTTATAAAGTGAACACATTTTACTAAGAAGTTTGGTAATATAGTAGTGAAATTTCTATTGCTTTTTTGCAAAAAGTAGTATTTTGTAAAAAATTTTAGCAAAAATATGTTTTTCACATAAAAAGAAGTTGAAATCTGTGCATAGTTTGCAATTTTAAAATAGTAGTAGAAATACTACTATTTTTAAAAAGTACTAAATTTAGAATTTTTAAGCTTGGCATAGGATTACTCATAAAATTTCATAAAAAAGAACATATTTTTTTAGATATTTTTATAAAAAAATAGTAAAGATTTTATATTTTTCCATCCCTGCCTTTTTATACAACATCCGAAATACAACAAGAATAACAAGCAATTTATGTAGTATATGTACATGTATACATACAATGCTAAACTCTACTGTGTCATCACAATGTACAATATACACGTTTTGGAATTTAGAACACACGGAATAACATGAACCACCACAACAACAACAACAACAATACAAATAAAACACAATAATAACGAATATTTTATTGAACAATTTTGTACAAAACTAACAAAAAACATAACCTTGCATTGACAATATAGTTTTGCTAAAATATACAAAACTTTAAGCATCTTCTTTATATTTATGTTATTTTTTTTTTAATAAAAAATAATATTAAAATATTTTAAATATTGTTTTCATTTTACAAGAAAACTATTCTTGTTTTTATAAATTTTTATAGAAAAATTAGTGAAATTTCTACTACTTTCTTGCAAAAAGTAATATTTTTGAAAGATTTCGTTTGGAATATATTGTATACATAAAACTAATATGAAATCAGCCTTTAATTATCAATTTTAAAATAGTAGTAGAAAAACTACTTTTTTAAAAAAGTATTGAATTTACAACATTTATTTATGGAATATGATTATTGAATAAATTTCCTATAAAATTAAAATATTTCTTAATACATTTTTTGTAAAAAAGTAGTAAAAATTTCCATTACTTTTTTGCAAAAAGTGGAATTTTTCAAAATATTTCGATTGGAATATATTGTGTACATAGAGAAGATTCGAAATCTGCAATAAATTTCCAATTTTAAAATAGTAGTAGAAATACTACTTTTTTAAAAAAGTATTAAATTTATAAATTTTAGGCTTGAATTATGGTTATTAAAAAAGTTTCCTATAAAATGAAAATATTTTTTTATAAATTTTTGTAAAAAAGTAGTAAAATTTGTACTACTTTTTTGGAAAAAGTAGAAATTTTCAAAAAATTTCGATTGAAATATATTTTATACATAGAGAAGATTCGAAATCTGTAATAATTTTTCAATTTTAAAATAGTAGTAGAAATGCTACTTTTTTAAAAAGTATTAAATTTATAAATTTTAAGCTTGAATTATGGATATTCAAGAAATTTCCTATAAAGAAAAATATTTCTTTATACATTTTTGTAAAAAAGTAGTAAAATTTCTACTACTTTTTTCCAAAAAGTAGTATTTTTCAAAAAACTTTAATGGGAATACACTCTATACATAAAAGTGAGTTAAAATTTAAATTAATTTTAAAATAGTAGTAGAAATACTACTGTTTTCAAAAAGTATTAAAATTATGTAGTTTTTTTAGTTATTGTTTTAATAATTCCCTTTTTATGTTCTCTAGATCATAATAATTCCTAATAATCCTTTAAATATCCTTAATTTAAAGTAAATATTGTTTTACTTTTCTACTACTTCTACTGCAACTTTAGTCTATTTATATCAATTATTTTCTAGATAACTGTTTAAACAAAGTTTGTTTTTTTTATTATCATTTGTATCTTAGCAAACATTTTTACTTAGTTTTAGTTTTACTGTTGTTGCCGGCTTATTTGGAAAGTTTTGTAAATCTTAAAATTTATAGCAAAAGTTTCTTTTGCAGCAACTATATACATACAAACAAATAAACATTGTATAATAACATTTTAATAGAATTTTATGACAAAAGTTTTTAGTTTTTTTTAAGCTGCTAGCGAGAAAAAAGATAAATCTAAATATTTTTAATATAATTATAGTGTTTTCTTCTTATTAAGAGATTTTAGTTTTTTTTACAATAAAATTAACTAAGTTGTTAGGGAAAATAGTTTTATTTCACTTTTTTCATGGTAAAAGATTTTTTTTTTATTATTTTCTTTAATAAAAAGTTATTTGATCACCACCTTTCTCTTTTTTGCACTTAGTTTTTAATTTAAAAATAGTAGTGGAAATACTACTTTTTTTAAAAAGTACTGAATATGATAAGTTTAGCAATAAAATAGGATTATTAATAAAATTTTGAACAAAACTGATTTATTTGTTATAAATTTTTGTAAAATAGTAGTAAAATTTCTACTACTTTTCTGCAAAAAATAATATTTTTTGAAAAATTTTAATTGGAAAATATTGTATTCATACCTAGGATATGAAATCTGGACTTAATTTTCAATTTTAAAAAAGTAGTATTTCTACTACTTTTTTAAAAAAGTATGAAAATTTAAAGTTTTAAATATAAATTATGTTTATTTATAAAATTTTGAACAGAACTGCATTATTTTTTTATACATTTTTGTAATAAAGTAGTAAAATGTCTACTATTAATTTGCAAAAAGTAGTATTTTTGAAAAAATTTGATTTGGAAAATATTGTATTCATACCTAGGATATGAAATCCTGACTTAATTTTCTATTTTAAAAAAGTAGTATTTTTACTACTATTTTAAAAAAGTATGGAATTTTTAACTTTTAAGCAGGGATTATGATTATTCTTGAAATTTCTTACAAAACGAAAATATATTTTTTTTTTAATTTTTGTAAAAAAGTAGTAAAATTTTTACTACTAATTTGCAAAAAGTAGTATTTTTGGAAAAATTTTAATTAGAAAATATTGTATTTATACCTAGGATATGAAATCTGTACATATTTTTCAATTTCAAAATAGTAGTAGAAATACTACTTTTTTAAGAAAGTATGGAATATTCAATTTTTAAGCATAAATTATTATTAAACAAATTTCCTACAAAAAAAAAATATTTTCTATTTACTCATAGAAAAAAGTACTTTCTAGCTCTCTTTTCGTTTTCTTAAACATTTTTACAAATTCTTAACATGTTGTTGCTGTTGTATTCAAATATCATCAAGTTATGAATACACAAAATTTTTGACATTTAACTGTATGACATTTTGAAAAGAAAAGAAAATGAAGAAAAATCAGTGTTTTTTTAACAATTTGTGGCACAAAAATACAAATTGTAAAGCAACAAAAAGTGAAGATGCAGCTGTTAATAGTATGAGTAGGCTATCAGTAGTAGCAAAAGAAACATCATCTTGAGGATAAGACTACAACAATTACATAGGTAAACAGTTTGTAAATGTCATTTGCATTTTTTGACATTTAATATAATAAAAGAAGCAAAAAAGAAAACTAAAAGGTAAAAATAATGAAATAAAAAAAGTATGATAATGAATGAAATCTGAAATGAAAAATGAAATTAAATCTGATATCTTAATTTTCAGTTTTAAAATAGTAGTAGAAATACTACTTTTTTTCATAAAGCACTGAATTTTCAAGTTTGTGGATTATGATTATTCATAAAATTTCGAACAAAACCAAGATTTTTTTTTAAATTTTTTGTAAAAAAGTAGTGAAATTTCTACTACTTTTTTGTAAAGAGTAGTAAAATTCCAAAAATTATAAATGGAATATATTGTGTATACAAAAGGGAGTTGACATCAGTGCTTTATTTTCAATTTTAAAATAGTAGTAAAAATACTACTATTTTCAAAAAGTATGAAATTTTGAAGTTTTTAGCGTGAATTAGGATTCGTCATAAAATTTCGAAGAAAAACAAGATTTTTTTCGAAAAAACTTTGTAAAAAAGTAGTGATATTACTACTACTTTTTTGTAAAAAGTAGTAAAATTCCAAAAATTTTAAATGACATGTATTTTATTTATACTAGAGAGTTGAAATTTGTGCTTTATTTTCAATTTAAAAATAGTAGTAGAAATACTACTATTTTTAAACAGTATGGAATTTTTATGTTTTAAGCGTAGATTATGATTATTGATAAAATTTCGAATAAAGCTAGACTATTTCTTTTATTTTTTTGTGGAAAAAGTAGTGAAATTTCTACTACTATTTAGCAAAATGTAGTATTTTCTGAAAAATTTGTATGTGGAAATAATGTCTTTATGCAAGAGAGTTGAAATCTGTGCTTAATTTCCAATTTTAAAATAGTAGTAGAAATACTACTTTTTTCAAAAAGTATGGAATTTATAATTTTTTTGACGTAATATGTTTGTGCCAAAAATTCTTTACAAAAAGACAACTTTTTCTTTAGAAAAAAGTAGTGAAATTGATGGTATTAAACAAAATAATGACATTTAAATTATATTGAGCCATTTTAGTTGTTATTCTTTTAATTAACTTAATTAACTAATATTTATAAAGAAAAGAAATGAAGCTTTAATTAAGTATTTAATGAAAAATAAAGACATAATATTAAAGCAAATTAAACTAAATATTTAAATAAGGTTAATTAGCAGTAATTAAAGTGAAAGATAGACAGAAAAGAAAGAAATTAAAAAATATAAAAAGCCTATAAAAATGAGAGAAAACTGCTAGATAATAAAATTAATGATTTTGACACTGTTTTAAGAGATTTTTAGAAGAAATTATTATTTTTTTTAATTTCCCTTTTAATTTTTAATAAAAATTTTCCGCCCTAAATTTAAAAATTCATTTGCCAGTAAGAAAAGTAAATACAATTTTAGCCAAAAAATATATGTCACCTACAAAAGCTGTCAGAAACATTCAGAAAAGACAATACAAACTAACCCCAACAACATACATATCACCCACAAACCATGATGGCCAGTTCCCAAGAAGAGAAAAAACTCAACATATTTTCTTACTTTCTGATTTATGTTTATGGAAGTGTATTTAAAATAGCAAGTTATGGTTAGTTTTTGTTTTACTTAACATATTCCCATTTATTAAAAGCATAATAACAAGGCTGCAACAACATAAATAAACAAACTAACACCAACAACAACTACAAAACTGTTGCCTATTGTATAGGCTTGCCACTATATAAACAATATGTGTTGCCTATTTATAGGGGAGAGTAAGAGTGTGAGTATATTAAAAACTTGTTCATTCACACTCGAAACTTTATTATAGTGTAATCACTACAACAACAGCCTCAAATAGGTTTTTTTCTGTCTTTCTTTCTTTATATAAATATTTTTTGTTAAGAGAACCTTTAATGATTTGTGTTGTCGGAAACCATAACTTTTCACATGCAACCAAACCAACCAACCAACTAACCGTCCTGTCCTAACCATACAACCAAACCATTTAAATTGTTTCACACAACCGTCCCTACTACCAACCAAACACATGACAGTTTTAGTGCAATTTCGCTTTTGTTAAGGGTTCTGTTTTTCGGGGTAGCAGGGCGCTTTTTGTATGCGCTCCGTTTCAGCCATTAACTAGAACAAACAAAAATAGTTTAAACATTTTTATGATGAACAGTTTATAAAACTCTTTGCTGTTATCCTTGGCTTGCTTTTTTGTTTTATTACTGCATTTTACTGGCATGTAGTGTGGTTGTCTGTCTGTCTGTCTTTCTGTTTTTAATTTTATTAACTTTTACTTTTAACTTTTCAGCTTTACAGGCAGGAAGCAGCAAAAGCCTGCATGTTAGTTAAGGATAACAGTATTTTAATTTGTATTAAAAAATTTTGGCTTTATTTTCTGAATTTTCTGTAGTTTCTTACCTAAACTAGAGTAGACTATTAACTGGACTGTAGACTAGACCATAGACTACGCTACAGACCATAGACTACAGACTAGGCTGTAGACTTTACAATAGACAAGACTATAGACTAGACAATAGGTTAAACTACAGACTAGACTACAGACTAGATTACAGATTAAAATATAGAATATATATTAGAGTATAGACTAGACTATAGACTAGATTATAAACTAGACTATAGACTTGACTATAGACTAGACTATAGACTAGACTAT
Organism: Lucilia sericata; assembly: GCF_015586225.1. Lineage (NCBI taxonomy): Eukaryota > Metazoa > Arthropoda > Insecta > Diptera > Calliphoridae > Lucilia > Lucilia sericata. The sequence continues at coordinate 281,718 of NW_023994173.1, read as the reverse complement.
AGACTAGACTATAGACTAGACTATAGACTAGACTATAGACTAGACTATAGACTAGACTAGACTATAGACTAGACTATAGACTTGACTATAGACTAGACTATAGACTAGATTATAAACTAGACTATAGACTTGACTATAGACTAGACTATAGACTAGACTATAGACTAGACTATAGACTAGACTATAGACTAGACTATAGACTTGACTATAGACTAGACTATAGACTAGACTATAGACTAGACTATAGACTAGACTATAGACTAGACTATAGACTAGACTATAGACTAGACTATAGACTAGACTATAGACTAGACTATAGACTAGACTATAGACTAGACTGTAGACTAGACTATAGACTAGACTATAGACTAGACTACAGACTAGACTATAGACTAGGCTATAGACTAGACTATAGACTAGACTATAGACTAGACTATAGACTAGACTATAGACTAGACTATAGACTAGACTATAGACTAGACTATAGACTAGACTATAGACTAGACTATAGACTAGACTATAGACTAGACTATAGACTAGACTATAGACTAGACTATAGACTAGACTATAGACTAGACTATAGACTAGACTATAGACTAGACTATAGACTAGACTATAGACTAGACTATAGACTAGACTATAGACTAGACTATAGACTAGACTATAGACTAGACTATAGACTAGACTATAGACTAGACTATAGACTAGACTATAGACTAGACTATAGACTAGACTATAGACTAGACTATAGACTAGACTATAGACTAGACTATAGACTAGACTATAGACTAGACTATAGACTAGACTAGACGATAGACTAGACTATAGACTAGACTATAGACTAGACTATAGACTAGACTATAGACTAGACTATAGACTAACTATAGACTAGACTATAGACTAGACTATAGACTAGACTATAGACTAGACTATAGACTAGACTATAGACTAGACTATAGACTAGACTAGACTATAGACTAGACTATAGACTAGACTATAGACTAGACTATAGACTAGACTATAGACTAGACTATAGACTAGACTATAGACTAGACTATAGACTAGACTATAGACTAGACTATAGACTAGACTATAGACTAGACTATAGACTAGACTAGACTATAGACTAGACTATAGACTAGACTATAGACTAGACTTATAGACTAGACTATAGACTAGACTATAGACTGACTAAGACTAGACTATAGACTAGACTATAGACTAGACTATAGACTAGACTATAGACTAGACTATAGGACTAGGACTATAGACTAGACTATAGGACTAGACTATAGACCTAGACTATAGACTAGACTATAGACTAGACTATAGACTAGACTATAGACTGATCTAGACTAGACTATAGACTAACTATAGACTAGACTATAGACTAGACTATAGACTAGACTATAGACTAGACTATAGACTAGGACTATAGACTAGACTATAGACTAGACTATAGACTAGACTATAGACTAGACTATAGACTAGACTATAGAACTAGACTATAGACTAGACTATAGACTAGACTATAGACTAGACTATAGACTAGACTATAGACTAGACTATAGACTAGACTATAGACTAGACTATAGACTAGACTATAGACTAGACTATAGACTAGACTATAGACTAGGACTATAGACTAGACTATAGACTAGACTATAGACTAGACTATAGACTAGACTATAGACTAGACTATAGACTAGACTATAGACTAGACTATAGACTAGACTATAGACTAGACTATAGACTAGACTATAGACTAGACTATAGACTAGACTATAGACTAGACTATAGACTAGACTAGACTAAAGACTGGAAAATGGTATGCTATAGACTAGATTATAGACTAGACTTTAGTCTAAGTTATAGACTAGACTATAAATTAGACTATTGGCTAGAATATAGACTAGACTATAGACTAGACTAGACTATAGACTATACTGGACTAAACTATAGACTAAATTATAAACTAGACTATAGACTAGGCTATATCAAGCAAAAAATTTTTATGTGAACACAAATACAATATTTTTAAAAAAATTTCATTATAATTAACAAAATGTTAAGTTTCTTTATACAATAAAAAAATTCCACACACACTTTTTATTATTTTAACCAAATTTCTCTCCCTTTTTTCTAGGTATTTATAAATATCTCTTTAGACATAATTTTGTAAACATTTCTGCTTCATTAATTTGTTTGGTGACAAAATTAAGTGTTTAGAACTGAACGAGCTGAAGGCAAATTAAAGGGGCCGGCGGTGAGGTAAGTGTAGCAGGATTTTTTTTTTTTTGAAGTAAAAATATCTAGAATTATACTTATGTGTGTTATACTAAAAGGGGAGCCTATTGAAAATGCACACATACACTTACAAAAAAATTTAGTTATTTTTAAACAATTCTACAATATTCACATTTCTTTTACATCTCTGGCATATAATTTTAGTTTAGAAATTATTAACACTTGAAATATCATAAAGATAGATATAAAAGTTTAACTGACCTTTAAAGTTTTCCATAAACATAAAACAATGTGGCCACATATATGTATAAAAGACAAAGTTTTTTTTTATAAAAAAAAATCTAAATCATCTTTTCATAAAAAATTTGTGCTAATGACCTAAAATATGCATGTATGTAGCCAAAGATTATCATTTATATCTAAATGTATGTATTTTTTTCTTGTTGTTTTCTTTTATTTTTAAATTGTTTTTAGTTTATTAAACTTTTTTAAAGAAAAATCTATGGCGTACTTTTACGTTTTTGAATTTGCGACACACGCCAAAAATATTTCGTCACTGGTTTTGGGGTAAATGTGGTTTTTAAATAGATTTTGTTGTGTGTTTGAAAATATAAAGAAAAATATTTTAAAATGACTTGGTGTTTTTTTTTTTCTTGGAAAAAAAAAAGAAAAATGTATTTTAAATTGATTGAAAGTGTTATTTGCTAAGAAAATAAATTTTTGAAATATTACAAATTAATAAAAATTTCAGTTTAATATATAGTCTAGAATGTAGTCTAATCTATAGTAAAGCCTATAGTCTAGTCTATAGTCTAGTCTATAGTCTACTCTATAGTCTAGTCTATGGTCTAGTCTATAGTCTAGTCTATAGTCTTGTCCATAGTCTAGTCTTTAGTCTAGTCTATAGTCTATTCTTTAGTCTAGTCTATAGTCTATTCTTTGGTCTAGTCTATAGTCTAATCTTTAGTCTAGTCTATAGTCTAGTCTTTAGTCTAGTCTATAGTCTAGTCTAGTCTTTAGTCTAGTCTTTAGTCTAGTCTTTAGTCTAGTCTATAGTCTAGTCTATAGTCTAGTCTTTAGTCTAGTCTTTAGTCTAGTCTATAGTCTAGTCTATAGTCTAGTCTATAGTCTAGTCTATAGTCTAGTCTATAGTCTAGTCTATAGTCTAGTCTATAGTCTAGTCTATAGTCTAGTCTATAGTCTAGTCTATAGTCTAGTCTATAGTCTAGTCTATAGTCTAGTCTATAGTCTAGTCTATAGTCTAGTCAATAGTCTAGTCTATAGTCTAGTCTATTGCCTAGTCTATAGTCTAGTCTATAGTCTAGTCTATTATCTAGTCTATAGTCTAGTCTATAGTCTAGTCTATAGTCTAGTCTATAGTCTAGTCTATAGTCTAGTCTATAATCTAGTCTATAGTCTAGTCTATAGTCTAGTCTATAGTCTAGTCTATAGTCTAGTCTATAGTTAGTCTAGTAGTCTATAGTGTAGTCTATAGTTAGTCTATAGTGTAGTATAGTCTAGTCTAGTCTAGTCTATAGTCTAGACTATAGTCTAGTCTATAGTCTAGTCTATAGTCTAGTCTATAGTCTAGTCTATAGTGTAGTCTATAGTCTAGTCTATAGTCTAGTCTATAGTGTAGTCTATAGTCTAGTCTATAGTCTAGTCTATAGTCTAGTCTATAGTCTAGTCTATAGTCTAGTCTATAGTCTAGTCTATAGTCTAGTCTATAGTCTAGTCTAGTCTATAGTCTAGTCTATAGTCTAGTCTAGTCTATAGTCTAGTCTAGTCTATAGTCTAGTCTAGTCTATAGTCTAGTCTATAGTCTAGTCTATAGTCTAGTCTATAGTCTAGTCTATAGTCTAGTCTATAGTCTAGTCTATAGTCTAGTCTATAGTCTAGCTTATAGTCTAGTCTATAGTCTAGTCTATAGTCTAGTCTATAGTCTAGCTAGTCTTATAGTCTAGTCTATAGTCTAGTCTATAGTCTAGTCTAGTCTAGTCTATAGTCTAGTCTATAGTCTAGTCTATAGTCTAGTCTATAGTCTAGTCTATAGTCTAGTCTATAGTCTAGTCTATAGTCTAGTCTATAGTCTAGTCTATAGTCTAGTCTATAGTCTAGTCTATAGTCTAGTCTATAGTCTAGTCTATAGTCTAGTCTATAGTCTAGTCTATAGTCTAGTCTATAGTCTAGTCTATAGTCTAGTCTATAGTCTAGTCTATAGTCTAGTCTAGTCTATAATCCAGTCCACAGTCTAGTCTATATTCAAGTCTATAGTCTAGTCGATAGTCTAGGTTATAGTCTACAGTATAGTCTAGTCTATTGTCTAGTGTATAGTCTAGTCTATTGTCTAGTCTATAGTCTAGTCTATAGTATAGTATTGTCTAGTCTATAGTATGGTCTATAGTCTAGTCTATTGTCTAGTCTATAGTCTAGTCTAAAGTGTAGTCCATAGTCTAGTCTATAGTCTGTTCAATAGTCTAATATATAGTCTAGTCAATAGTCTAGTCTACAGTTTAGTCTTTAGTCTATTATATAGTCTACAGTCTAGTCTATAGTCTAGTCTATGGTCCAGTCTTTAGTCTAGTCTATATTCTGGTCCATAGTCTAGTCTATAATCTAGTCTATAGTCTAGACTATAATCTAGTCTACAGTCTAGTCTATATTCAAGTCTATAGTCTAGCCGATAGTCTAGTCTATAGTCTAGGTTATAGTCCACGCTATAGTCTAATCTATAGACTAGTATATTGTCTAGTGTATAGTCTAGTCTATTGTCTAGTTTATAGTCTTGCCTATAGTGTAGTTCATAGTCTAGTCTATAGTATGTTCAATAGTCTAGTCAATAGTCCAGTCTATTATATAGTCCAGAGTCTATTGTGTAGTCTATAGTCTAGTTTATAGTCTAGTCTATAGTCTAGTCTATAGTCTACTCCATAGTCTAGTCTATAGTCTGTTCAATAGTCTAGTCTATAGTCTAGTCTTTAGTCTATTATATAGTCTATAGTCTAGTATATAGTCTAATCTATTGTCCAGTCTATAGTCTAGTTTATAGTCTGGTCTATAGTTTAGTCTATAGTCTAGTCTATAGTCTAGACTATAATCTAGTCTACACTCTAGTCTATTTTCAAGTCTATTGTGTAGTCGATAGTCTAGGTTATAGTCTTCACTATAGTGTAGTCTTGTCTACTGTATAGTCTAGTCTATAGTATAGTATTGTCTAGTCTATAGTATGGTCTATAGTCTAGTCTATTGTCTAGTCTATAGTCTAGTCTATAGTCTAGTCTATAGTCTAGTCTATAGTGTAGTCTATAGTCCAGTCTATAGTGTAGTCTATAGTGTAGTCTATAGTCTAGTCCATAGTCTAGTCTATAGTCTAGTCTATAGTCTAGTCTATAGTCTAGGCAATAGTCTAGTCTATAGTCTAGTCTATAGTCTATTATATAGTCTATTATATAGTCTATTATATAGTCTATAGTCTAGTCCATAGTCTAGTCTAGGCTAGTGTATAGTCAGTCTATAGTCTAGTCTATAGTCTACTTCATAGCCAAGTCTATAGTTTGGTCTATAGGCTGCTTTATAGTCCATTATATTCCCTATTTTTTGTTTATTTTTCTTTTTGGACAATGTTGCTAATTTAATTGCAAATCTTATTGGCGATTTGTTTATTCTAAATTAATGATGTTATTGCTTTGAGATTTATAAAAGAAATCTAAACATCGATTTGTTTACATGATCGCTAGTTGTAGATGATCAAGCTTAAGTAAATTTTTAAAATAAAATTTGTTTATAAAATTGTTGTCATCATTAAATAAGCGGTAAATTGATATGAAATAAACAAAATTTTCTAATTTTTTTGTAGCCAAAAACAACCTTGTAGTTTAATTAACACTATTACTTTTACTTTGACATCATTGTTGACAGAATTTTTTATCAAAGGAAGGGGCGAAGACCCTCCCCCTTTACTGTTCTGTTAAAGGTTCATGTACAAACCTTATAAGAGACAATTAAAAAAAATTGTTTTATTTAGAAAAACTAGAGCAATGTCAAAATTGCATTATATAAAATTTTTGCAGTTGTTGTTGTTGTTATAGTACATACTAGTTCAATTAATTATTGTATGTGTTTTTGGAAAATTTAAAACCCAAAGGAAATTAAATATTAAATGTCAAGTATTTTGACAGCTTGTCAATTAAATGTTTATATTAAAAGAAATTAAAACCACAAAACAAATGTTTCTTAAAATAAACTTAATTACTGTAATAATTTTATAATTTGTTTAAAAACTTCTGGTCTAAAGTTGTTAAAAATGTCTCAACATTTGAAACATATTAATCAAAATTTTCTAAATTTACTCCAAAAAAGTATTAATTACAAGACTTTGCAACAAAAATAGACAACTTTTGTGTTAACATTCCCCCCCTTTATTAAAATATCTTTTGTAGGGGAATCTTCTAAATACATCTTTAATTCCTTGGATAATAATATTATGTTTGTGTGGATAAATCTTATTTCCCTCTCGAACCCTCAAAAATAAAGAAATAGTTTTCAAAAACAATAAATTTAAACAGCACCTAATAATAAATGTCTTTGCGTTTTGTTTAAAATGTCTGTTTTTATCCAAAATAAAATTCCTAAACAACTGTTGCTATTCACGGAAACGACATTTTATTAAATGTTTTTCTAAATGTCTGGCACATTAAATGTCATTGTCACTTAGTATCAGACAGTTTGGTGGTCCAGGCAAGACATTGAAATGCTCAATTTGTTTAAATTTAAACAATTTTGAGAAATTTTAAAACTTTTTTAAGAAAATTTTAACGGGAAATATTGTCCACATAACAGGGAGTTGAAATCTGCAAAAAATTTCCAATTTTAAAATAGTAGTAGAAATACTACTTTTTTAAAAAGGCATGGAATTTAGAATTTTTATGCATAGAATATGATTCTACAATAAGTTTCCTTCAAAAGAAACATATTTTCTTTTAATTTTTATAAAAAAGTAGTAAAATATCTACTACTATTTTGCAAAATGTATTTTTTTCTGAAAAATTTTCATGGGAAAAGATTGTCTTTATACAAGTGAGTTCAGATCTATGTTATATTTTCAGTTTTAAAATAGTAGTAGATATATTACTTTTTTTAAAAAGTATGAAATTTTTAATTTTTATGTACGAATAATGATGGTACAAAAAATTTTTTACAAAAAAAATATTTTTCAAACTATTTGACTAAATCAGTAGTAAAATTTCTACTACTTTTTTACAAATGGTACTATTTTTAAAAAAAATTTAATGGGAACATATTGTCAACATAACAGGAAGTTGAAATCAGTACCTAATTTTCAATTTTAAATAGTAGTAGAAATACTACTTTTTTTAAAATGTATGGAATATTGATTTTTTTTTGCAAGGAATATGTTTGTATAAAAAATTTCTTAACAATAGAAAATATTTTTCAATAAATTTTTGTAAAATAGTAGTAAAATTTTTAGTACTTTTTTGCAAAAGGTACTTTTTTCGAAAAATTTTAATGGGAACACATTACCCACATAACAGGGAGTTGAAATCAGTACCTAATTTTTAATTTTAAAATATTAGTAGATATACATACTACTTTTTTAAAAAATTGGAATTTTGAATTTTTAAGCAAGGAATATGTTTGCATAAAAAATTCCAAAAAAAAAATAAAATATTTTATAAACAATTTGTTTAGAAAAGTAGTATATGAATTTTTCTACTTTTTTAAATGTACCAAAATTTCAATTTTAAAATAGTAGTAGAAATACTACTACTTTAAAAAAGTATTTAATTTTTAATTTTTATGTACGGGATATATTACAAAAATAAAATATTTTTCAAACAATTTTTCTAAAAAAGTAGTAAAATTACTACTACTTTTTTTCAAAGGTACTATTTCCAACAAAATTTTAAAGGGAACATATTGTGCACATAACAGGGAGTTGAAATCAGTACTTAATTTTCAATTTTAATATAGTAGTAGAAATACTACTTTTTTGAAAAAGTATAGAATTTATAATTTTTAAACACGGAATATGATTATTCATCAAATTTCTTATAAAATTAAACTTTTTTTCTAAAAATTTTTGAGAAAAAGTAATAAAATTTCTACTACTTTTTTGCAAAAAGTACTTTTTTTCAAAAAGTACTTTTTTTCAAAAAAATTTAAAGGAAAACTGTTGTCTATATAAAAGAGAGTTGAAAACAGCAATTATTTTTCAATTTTAAAATAGTAGTAGAAATACTCCTTTTTTTTTGGAATTAGAAATAACTTACCCTAAGAAATATTTCTTAATAATATTTATTTGAAATCAAGAAAACATACCTGTAAATAGAAAAATAAACAACAATTAATATAAATTTTTATAAAATTATAAAAATTTTTTTTTGACATGTTTGTACTTGTTTACACCTTAATACATCTAACCACTAAATACAGGAAATTGTATAAAAAACCTGTTGCCCGATAAAAAAAAATAAAATTCCAAACATTTATTACACCATTAAACACAAAATATACAAAAAATGTATGTTTATTATAGAAAAAATTCTATAAAAAGCGCCACCCATTTAGTCACAGAAAAAAAAACAGCTGACCAGACAATAATTACTCTATAAAAAATCAAAATAATGAAAGAATATTCCCAAACAATAAACCCCTGCTTTTTAAAAACAGTTTAAAAACTACAAAATGAAAATTATTTATAACACAAAAAACCAACTGTATGAAAACAATTAAAAATCTCACAGGCATAAAATTTCATAATGATTACAAAAAAAAAGACCTGAATAAAATCTATAAAAAAATTATAAAAAAAAACAACAAGTATTCATTCTCACACAAATTTTTTGAAGGAGTTGGAAATTTGATAGTTTTTTAATAACACTTTTTTTTTGTAAAACTTTAAAATAAAACGCAAAAGGAAGTTTTAGTTAATAACAAAAACAAGTTATTTTGTTGAACATGTGTTTAATTAGTAACATAACAGCAGGAAATTGTTAATTACTGATTAAACTTTAACATTTTTATAAAAAATATTAAATTTTGGGGCAAGAACTTTGAAGGCAGCTATTGCCTATGTATACTTGCAAAAAGCCAAATGGAAAATCTATTCTGTAGACTATAGTCTATAGTCTAAACTATAACATAGTCTATAGTCCAGTCCATAATCTAGTCTATAGTCCAGTCCATAGCCCAGTCTATTGACTAGTCAGGACTATAATCTAGTCTATGCTCTAATCTACAGTCTAGTGTATAGTCTAGTCTATAATCTAGTGACTTTTGTAGTCTACAGTCTAGTCTGTAGTCTAGTCTATAGTCTAGTCTATAGTCTAGTCTAGACTATAGACTAGACTAAAGACCAGAATTTAGACTAGACTATAGAATAGACTATAGTCTAGTCTATAGTCTAGTCTATAGTCCAGACAATAGTCTAGTTTATAGTCGAGTCTAAAGTCTAGTCTATAGTCTAGTCTAAAGTCTGATCTATAGTCTAGTCTATAGTCTAGTCTATAGTTTAGTCTAAAGTCTAGTCTATAGTCTAGTCTAAAGTCTAGTCAATAGTCTAGTCTATAGTCTTGTCTATAGTCTGGTCTATAGTCTAGTCTATAGTCTAGTCTATAGTCCAGTCAATAGTCTAGTCTATAGTCTAGTCTATAGTCTAGTCTATAGTCTAGTCTATAGTGTAGTCTATAGTCTAGTCTCTAGTGTAGTCTATAGTCCAGTCTATAGTCTAGTCTATAGTCTAGTCTATAGTATAGTCTAGTCTATAGTCTAGTCTATAGTCTAGTCTATAGTCTAGTCTATAGTCTAGTCTATAGTCTAGTCTATAGTCTAGTCTATAGTCTAGTCTATAGTCTAGTCTATAGTCTAGTCTATAGTCTAGTCTATAGTCTAGTCTATAGTCTAGTCTATAGTCTAGTCTATAGTCTAGTCTATAGTCTAGTCTATAGTCTAGTCTATAGTCTAGTCTATAGTCTAGTCTATAGTCTAGTCCATAGTCTAGTATATAGTCTAGTCTATAGTCTAGTCTATAGTCTAGTCTATAGTCTAGTCTATAGTCTAGTCTATAGTCTAGTCTATAGTCTAGTCTATAGTCTAGTCTATAGTCTAGTCTATAGTCTAGTCTATAGTCTAGTCTATAGTCTAGTCTATAGTCTAGTCTATAGTCTAGTCTATAGTCTAGTCTATAGTCTAGTCTATAGTCTAGTCTATAGTCTAGTCTATAGTCTAGTCTATAGTCTAGTCTATAGTCTAGTCTATAGTCTAGTCTATAGTCTAGTCTATAGTCTAGTCTATAGTCTAGTCTATAGTCTAGTCTATAGTCTAGTCTATAGTCTAGTCTATAGTCTAGTCTATAGTCTAGTCTATAGTCTAGTCTATAGTCTAGTCTATAGTCTAGTCTATAGTCTAGTCTATAGTCTAGTCTATAGTCTAGTCTATAGTCTAGTCTATAGTCTAGTCTATAGTCTAGTCTATAGTCTAGTCTATAGTCTAGTCTATAGTCTAGTCTATAGTCTAGTCTATAGTCTAGTCTATAGTCTAGTCTATAGTCTAGTCTATAGTCTAGTCTATAGTCTAGTCTATAGTCTAGTCTATAGTCTAGTCTATAGTCTAGTCTATAGTCTAGTCTATAGTCTAGTCTATAGTCTAGTCTATAGTCTAGTCTATAGTCTAGTCTATAGTCTAGTCTATAGTCTAGTCTATAGTCTAGTCTATAGTCTAGTCTATAGTCTAGTCTATAGTCTAGTCTATAGTCTTGTCTATAGTCTAGTCTATAGTCTAGTCTATAGTCTAGTCTATAGTCTAGTCTATAGCCTAGTCAGTAGTCTAGTCTATAGTCTAGTCTATAGTCTAGTCTATAGTCTAGTCTATAGTCTAGTCTATAGTCTAGTCTACAGTCTACTCTATAGTCTAGTCTATAGTCTAGTCTATAGTCTAGTCTGTAGTCCAGTATATAGACTAGTCTATAGTCTAGTCTGTAGTTTAGTCTATAGACTATAGTCTAGTCTATATTTGGTATAGGGTATCATATGGTCGGACATGTGCAACTTTACTTTTTACCTATTTTCTAATAAATAATCTATTGTTTCCTTTGGTTTTATTGTTTAACGAAACAATAATTTTATTGTTTTTCCTTAAAACAATAACACTACATGATATTTTATGTTTATTTTTGTTTGCAATAATCGATAAAAGACAAATCAATTAATAAATCATAAAATTAATGAAACGTTTGACTTTTTTTTATACAAAAATTCCTTTTAAACTGACCTTTTGCTAGGTATGTAGTATAAGGCAATTTCTAATGTTTCTAGCTAAATCTAAAGGTAAACAGAAAATTAGCTAAACATACAGTGAAACAAACAAACATGCTGTTTTATAAAAACACATGATATAACAATAAAAAAAAAAACAATGACAAAGGAAGTTGTTGTTTACCATGAACCCACCCCTCTTGGGAACTTTTTGTGTTGTACCTTGTTAAGGTTTTTAGGTTAAGGAATCAGCAAAAAATTGATGTTTGGCTTGAGTTGTAATAAAAATTATTAATTGACACGTGTTAGTAATTGGTGTAAATGCAATTTTGTTTTTACACAAAGACAGTAGTGTTCAACAACTTTTAAGCAGAAAGAGAGTTTTGAGTGTATTATTTTACAAAATTTTTCAAATACTTAGTAACATTCTTTAAGTTTTGAATAGCTTTAAGTAGAAAAAACCAGCTGCTCTTAATTGCTTACAAATATTTCAAAATTTTTTTATACAAAATAACATATAGGAAACCTTTAATCATAGAGAAAATACTTTAATATTAAAAACAAACATTACTAATTGCCTTCGATAACATATATTTTTTGCAACAACAACAACAACAAATAACAAGCAAACATCATCATTAACGACTTAAGTCTCAAATAGTCATTGCAGCATTTTATATTATTGAGTCATGTGGCTTATGTGTTGCAACATGCAACATTTTCTGTAACATGATGAGTGGCATTACACATAATCCCTAAAAATGACAATATTGTGTAGTTTTATGAAAAAAACAGGGAATAGAAAACCAACCCTCCTTGTATCCTTATAAAATCTTACACGAACCATAAAATTTTTTGTATAACGTTAAATTATTATTATTACTGTTATTATTATTGTTATTATCGAGCATAAGTCTCTTATTTATCCAAAAAGGTAATAGAGAGAAAAAGGACACTTAATGTTCTTTTGGGGATTTTGGGATTTACATAGAGAAACATTTAACAAGACAAAGAAAACGTGTGTTTGAATATATAGTTTTAGAAACAAGCAAAATTATCCACAAACATAATGTATTGAGGCTCGAAAGGGGGTCTTACAAGGAACGAAATGCATATAGCAGAGTAGATGTTAACTTTAGGCGAATATACCCTTTTTTAAAATGGATAAGCTCCAGATAGGTTTCGTACCTTACATATGGACCCACAAGTTTACGAACACAACTATACGAAATTGGACAAACCGTTCCAAAAAGATTGTAAAGATTGACATTGAAACCCTAAAACACTTTCTCTGTCATTGCCCGGCTTTCTTCGAAATGGGATAATGTGATAATTGGATCAAGTAATGCAGCGTTATAACAACAATTTTAAATTCTTATTTTCTTAAAATTTGTTTTCTACAAAAACAAAATTCTGTTGTTTATTTACATCTAATCTAATCCATCTGTTTCCACTTTAAAAGATCTCAACTCAGTCTTGTTAGTAATTAATACCCATATCAATTATCCATTGGATGATGCCATTTCTTGATGACTACAAAATTTGTATGGGATTTTTTTCTCCACGTCTTCAAAAAAACAGCTGTCCATAATATTTTAGTAAATAGAAGTATATAAATTAATTAAAAACCAAGTGTTAATTAAGACAAACAGATACTTAAGACAAACTAATTGCTATTAAACAAACAAAATTGAAAGGGGTTTAGGTTTACCTCTTGTAGTTAAATGGTTTTGAAAAAATTAAATAAATAAATTTTAATTTAATACAAATTTATTAAATTTCTAGACATACTAAACAAAATTAAAACAACAACAACAAAAGAAGAAAGCAATTAACAAAAATTACCTTAAATATATAATAAAATAGTTAATAACAGATTGTTTTTTAAAAAATATAAAATTTTCTGAATAAAAAGTTAAGTAAAACTATATATTTTTTAAAAGCTAAACAAGTCAGCTTTAACTTTATAAAATATCACAAAGATCGGTTTAGAAATAAAAAAGTTCTGAATTAAAATATAACACCCTAAAAAAGTAGAATTTTGCCTGCAACTATCAAAGATAATATACAAAATTCTTAAGCTTAAGCTAAAACTAACAAGAAGTTTTAAGAGCTTTTAAAAGCTTTAAGTCTCTTTAATATTTGAGCGAAATATGAAAAAAATCGCTTGAGAAATACAGGAATTATAAGCCAATTTATAAGGACCCATAAAAACCAAATACCCAGTATTTTTTTGAAAGTAAATATTTTTTCTTTAAAATTATGTAATATTTTGAATGAAAGAGCATAAAAGTTATACATTTTACAAAAGCTTAAGGTCTTGGCTATAATTGTGAGAAAAATGGAAAAGATCGGTTAAAGAATAAGAAAGTTATAAGCAAAAGTTTAGGAATATATAAAACTGTAATTAAACTAATTTTATGAATTTTCATAAAAAAATTTTTTTTGAAAAAATTTCATATTTTGTGAGTGAAAGCTCAAGAAATATATCAATTTTTAAAAAGCTAAAAGTCTAAGCTATATATAAGTAAAATATTAAAAAGATGGGTTAAAGCATTAGAAAGTTATATACAAAAGTGTAAAACGATTAAATGCTGTATAAAAAGGGATTTTTGTAGAAATAGACGAATTTCTTTTACAAAAATATTACATTTTTTGAATGAAAGGTTAGGAAAGTTATATATTTTTTAAAAGCTTAAAGTGTAAGCTATAAATATGTAAAATATTAAAAAGATCGATTAAAGCATAAGAAAGTTATAAGTAAAAATGTAAGAAGTTATAAAACTGCAATGAAACCAGTTTTAGAAATTTTCATAGAAATAGGGCCAATTTCTTTGAAAATATTTAATTTTCTGAATGAAAGGTTAAGAAAATTATATATTTTTTGAAACCTAACAGTATAGGCTATAAATGTGTAAAATATTAAAAAGATCTGTTAAATAATAAGAAAGTTATAAGTAAAAGTGTAAGAAGTTATAAAACTGCAATGAAACAAGTTTTAGGAATTTTCATAGAAATAGGTCCAATTCTTTTGGAAAAATATTCAATTTTATGAATGAAAAGTTAGAAAAGTTATGTACTTTTTGAAAGAGTGAAGTCTAAGCTATAAATGTGTAAAATATTAAAAAGATCGGATAAAGAATAAGAAATTTAGAAGCAAAAGTGTAAGAATAAAATATATTGTTAAAAAGGGATTTTTATAGAAAAAAGATCTAGACTTTTGAAAATATTTTAAATTTTGTGAATGAAAGATCAGAAAAATTGTATACTTTTTGAAAGTTTAAAGTCTAAGCTATAAAATATTAAAAAGATCGGTTAAAGAATAAGAAAGTTATAAGTAAAAGTGTAAGAAGTTATAAAACTGCAATTAAACAAGTTTTAGGAATTTTCATAGAAATAGGGCCAATTCTTTTTGAAAAATATGAAATTTTCTGAATGAAAGGTTAGGAAATTTATATATTTTTTGAAACCTAAAAGTCTAGGCTATAAATGTGTAAAATATCAAAAAGATCGATGAAGGAATAACAAATCTATAAGCATAAATGTAAAAGCTTCAAAAATGTTATTTTCCTTAAAAAGGTATATAACTGTTTTATAAAAGCAGCAAATTTCTTGGTAAACATTTTAAATTTTTCTGAATGAAAGGTAGGAATAGTGTTATATTTTCTAAAAGCTTAAGGTTTTAGCTATGAACGTGTCCAAAAATTTAAAAGATGGGTTGAAAAATAAGCAAGTTGTAAGCAAAATTGTAAGACCCTTAAAATTTTTATTTTGTTAAATATGATAGAAAATGTTGTTAAAAAATCTTAGGTAGGTAGGTAGGTAGGTTGATAGGAGGATGTATACTACATCAAATCCGAAGAAATACACCTAGGCCACTATCGGGCCTGTTGTGCGCTCCAATTCAAGAAAAAAAAAAAAAAAAAATTGTTCACTGAATGTATTATTTTTCCATGTTCAGAAACTCAGTTTCCTGGACGTAATTCCTAAGAATCTTCCAATCGGTGTTGGTTAAGAATGTTATTTCTGGAATAACATCACTTCCAAGATACTTGGATCTAACTTCGACGAATGCCTGACAATGGCAAAGAAAGTGCTCCAGAGTTTCACTGTCCTCTCCACATGCTCTACATTCGTCTGAATTCGCACGTCCAATTTTGTATAGATGTGCTCGTAATCCTGTGTGTCCACTGAGAATACGTACCATCATACTAACCTCAGACTTGCTCATTTTGAGAAGATTTCTCGTCTTGCTCTCATCAGGGTCACCCCATAGAATCTTTGTGGTTCTACCCACCGTTTCATTATTCCAAGAGGCCTTATGGGATTCTCTCATCCATATTTTTAATTCAGCTTTTGTTGCGTCGAATGGTTTTGCGTTTGTCAGGTTAACTACATCGAGCTCCCTTCCCTTTAAAGCTATTACATTCGCCCTTTCGTTGCCGGCTACTCCCGAGTGGCCTGGTACCCATATGATGTGAACCTTACCTCTGGGAGAGTATTCAGTTAAAGCTTTCTTACAATCCAATACGGTCTTAGATTTAATTCTATCACCTGATATCGCACAAATTGCCTTCTGGCTGTCGGTAAATATATTAAGCCCTGTGGGCGCCATATTTATTCTAATCCAATTTACACATTCCGTTATTGCTCGTACTTCTGCCTGGAAGCTTGTGTTATGATTAGGTAAACGGTGGTATATTTCTGTTTCTGGGTCTTCAATATAGAACCCCAGACCCACTTTGTCCCCTAATTTAGAGCCATCCGTGTAGCAACGGATTCCTACTGGTATTTGCTCTAATGTTCCGCTTGACCAAGACATTCTATCTGGGATTAGCGTTTCAAAGTTTCCGACATATTCAGTGTCTGGTATGCGATCAGGCACGTCCGATGAATGTGTATAACCTTCCAATGTGTCCAGTATACATTGATGACGTGTCCTATAACCGTTTTTGGCCAGTTCGCCTAAAGTAAAGAGCCGTTCGGCTGTAAGCGCCGCCTCATATCTTATATATGTTTCAATGGGTGGAATATCTAGCAACGTTTCCAGAGCCTTGGTTGAAGTAGTACACATGGCACCACTTATACCCAAGCAGCATGTACGCTGAACTCCCTGTAGTAGTTTGATATTACACTTTTTGTCCAAAGCAGTCCACCAGATTATTGAAGCATAAGCTAGAATTGGTCTAATTACACTTTTATAAAGCCAATTTGTCATAGTAGGACTAAGACCCCATTTCATGCCTATGGTTCTCCTACATATCGCCCAGCACCGATGTGCCTTGTTGATCCTATCCTCTATGTGGTGTCTCCATTTTAATTTCCGGTCAAGTATTACACCTAAGTACTTAACTTTGTCTGTCACCGGTATCTTCTTGCCCAAGAAGCAAGGTTCAGTATATGTAGAAATTTTTGTCTTTCTTGTGAAAAGACAGATTTCCGTCTTCGCCGGGTTAACATTGAGGCCTCTCGGTTGAGCCCAGCTCAAGGCCGTATTCAGAGCCTCCTCAGCTCTTCTACACAAGTAATTTGGATCCTTTCCCTTTAAAAGTATTACGACATCGTCTGCATAGCAGACAGGTCTAAGTCCTTTCTCGGTTAGGGTCCTTAGGAGGCTATTAATCGTGGTGACCCAGAGTAAAGGTGACAAAATGCCACCCTGTGGTATACCGCGAAATACCTTTTTCCTGATAGTTATATCGTACATCTCGCAGCTTATCCATCTGTTCCTTAGCATGTAGTTGATCCAGTTACGGAGCACCCGGTCAACATAAAACTGGTCTAGGGATTGGATAAGGGTATCAGTGTGCACGTTATTGAAAGCGCCTTCGATGTCAATGCATACTGCCAGTGTATACAGTTTGCTATCGAAAGATTCACTTATGTAGTGGACAACTTCATTTAAAGCGGTCTCCACCGATCGTCCCTTTACATAAGCATGCTGCTTATATTTAAGGTCATTGTATGGTATGCTGCTTTTAACCATGCTATCGACTATCCGTTCCAAGGTTTTAAGTAGGAAGGACGTAAGACTTATCGGTCGATAGGACTTAGGTGTCGCATAGCTAGGTTTCCCTGGTTTGGGTATAAATATTACCCTTGCATCCTGCCATTTAACTGGGGTATATGCCAATTTTAAGCATGCAGTGAATATCTGTGACAGATGTACGGAAACCAGTCCCGCCTCCATCTGCAAAAGTGCCGGGAAAATTCCATCCGGCCCTGCAGCTTTATAGGGAGCAAAGCTCTTGATTGCCCCTTTAACCATGTCAGTTGTAATAACTATTTCCGTGTTACCCTCCCCTTCCTCCAATATCGGTTCATCTATGTTATTCGATATACCGGGTGGGAAATGAGAATCCATTAGGAGTTTCATTGTCTCCTCCATATCCTCAAGCCTCCTGCCCGTGTCATCGATCATAGATTCCGGTTGGACATGAGTTTTGGATAGGAATTTTTTTATCTTCGATACCTCATTTACGCTATCTACCTGTTCACAGAAAAGTTTCCAGGAGTCTCGTTTGGCTCTTCGAACGATTTTCTTATATTCACCAAGTTTATTACGATACTCATCCCAGTATACTGCGGTCTTTTTACGCCGTGCCCGGTTAAATAGTTTGCGAAGAGTCTTCCCAAGGTTCCGGATCTCCCCAGTTACCCAGGGTTTTTCCTGGGCAGATCTCCGCTCTCGCAGAGGGCAGCTGTCCTCGAACGATTCAACCAGGGCACTTGTGAACGTTTCCACTTTGGCATCTATATCCTCTTTATTTCGACATTGAAAAGTGTCCTGACCTAAACGGTTCTTTAGTAAGGCCCCGAACATTGTCCAATTAGTTTTAGACTTATTCCGAAACTTTATCGGCTTTGGTGGTGGCCTTAGTATTTTGAATCTTATGTACCGATGATCAGAAAAGGAGTGCTCGTCCGAAACTCTCCAATCCTGAATTTCGTTTATAAGCTCTTCTGAACATATAGTTATATCTAATACTTCTTCTCTGATTCTATTGACGAAGGTAGCTTTATTACCTAAGTTCAATGTTATCAAGTCTTTAGTATTAAAAAAATCTTATATTTGGAGTAAAATTTTTTGGAAAATTTTTATATTTTCTAAAAGCTTAAGGTGTTAAGTATAATTAAGGCAAATTTGAGACAAATCTGTGGACAAATGCGTAAGTTATGTAAAAAATAATGGTTTAATTAGTGATTAAATTTTCTTAAGCTTTAATTACCTTAATATTTATTTTATACCTGAAGCTAAGTTTTACTTCTTTAGTTTTAAATTGTTGTTATTATTCAAATTGCTTAAGGTCTAAAATTTTTTTATTTATTTCTTAAAATACCTTTTTAATTATTTACTACAGTTTTTATTCATAAGTTATAGAAATTGCTTTAAGGTTAAGCAGGACTAAATAGATAAAAAAGAGAATACTTTGTACTATTATGCAGGATTTGCCATAAACAACAACAAACACTCTGGTAACCCCTGAAGGATGCAACCACAACAACAACAAGAAACCATAGAAATTATGTACTCTTTTTTCTGAAAACTACTTTAAAAGTACTTTTTACTACTACTACTGCTGCTGCTACTACTATCCTAAGGCCAGGAATACTTAATAAATGTTGAAGAAAAGTAAGGAAAATGCGAACATAAAAAGAATTTGACCGAGGGGCAAGTGAAATATTTGAAAAAAAAAAACTACCAGGAAGTAGTAAGCATAAAAAAGCAATTTAGAGAAATTAAAAAAAAAAAAAACACACAATGGGAAATAATGTAAAAAATTTCACTTTAAATTTAATAAATAACAATTCAAAATTTTTAGAAATTTAAAAAAAAAAATCATAAAAAAGTATTAACATTAAACATAAAGTTTTTTTTAATTGATGGGAAATTTTCTACTTATTTTTTTATTAATTACACAAGTAGCTCATTAAATGCCCTTATAAATGTGTGTTAATTAATTAAAAGCAGAAACATGCTCACACACAAAATCTAATAAAATTTTTTAACAAATTTTTTTAACAATAAATAAAAAAACTTTTACTATTCTAAGAAAAACATATAAAAACTTATTATGACCACTAATAACAAAACATAATTTTCATTAATTTCCACATATTTAATGGAAAATATCATAAGAAATAATTAATTTTTGAGGTTTTAAAATTTTACTTATAACTTAAGTAGTTTTGAAAAGATTTTGCTGAAATTTTACTTAATTTATCTTGAGTTGTTAAGCTTTCAATAAAAGTATAAATGTTTTTAAAAGTTTATGGAAATTTTCTAAAAACTTGATCTAAAATTCCAGTAAAATAACACAAATTTTGAAATTTAAATTTTTTAGTGTTTCAACAAATTGCTTAAGAACTTTTACCGAAAAATGTTCTTAGCGCCCTAATTATTAATTTTTTTAAATTCTATCTAAAGTAATAGTTTTTTATAATTTTATACTCTTGCTTATAACTTTTCTATAACTTAACCGAACTTTTTCATATTTCACACATTTATAGCTAAGTCTCCAAGCTTTCAGAAAATATATAACTTTCTAAAGCATTCATTCAGAAAAATTCAGATTTTTAAAAGCAATTAGCTAACTCTATAAAATTATAATACAAAATATTTATTGAAAAAATTAACTAATTTGCTGTTACAGTTTTGCTTATAATTTTTCTATTCCTTAACCGATCCTTTTTATATTTTCACACAATCTTAGCTAGAACCTTTAGCTTTTAGATAACATACAACTTTCTAAAACTTTCATTCCGAAAATTTCATATTTTTTAAAATAAATTTACTAACTCCACTATAAAAAATATTTATTGAAAAAATAAACTATTTTACTGTTAAAGTTTTGCTTATAACTTTTCTATTCCTTAACCGATCTTTCTAATTTTTGACATAGTTATAGCTAAGACCTTCAGCTTTTAGATAACTTACAACTTTTTAAAGCTTTCATTCAGAAAATGTCATATTTTTCAAAATAACTCCATAAAAATATAATACAAAATATTAAAAAAAAATAAACTATTTTGCTTTTACAGTTTTGCTTATAACTTTTCTATTCCTTAACCGATCTTTTTAATTTTTTACACAGTTATAGCTAAGACCTTCAGCTTTTAGATAACATACAACTTTCTAAAGCTTTCATTCAGAAAAAGTAATATTTTTTAAAATAAATTTGCTAACTCTATTAAAACATAAAACAAAATATTTCATGAGAAAAAAAACTATTTTGCTTTTGCAGTTTTGCTTATAATTTTTCTATTCCTTAACCGATATTTTTAATTTTTCAAACAATTATAGCCAGGACCTTCAGTTTTTAGAAAATATATAACTATCTTACAGTTTCATTCAGAAAATTGTATAATTTTTGCAAAAACTTTACTAATTCCTGAAAAAATTAACGTATTTACTTTGGTTTTAAAGTTGCCAGATATTTGCTTAAAACTTGGTTATTGTTGCAAGGATTTGGTTTATATTTTCTTGAAATATTTAAAAGACTTTTAGCTTTTTATAATTATAATAATTTTTCCTTAAACTAGGGTTTAAGCTTAAGAATTTGATATAATTTTTTACATAATTTCGAGTAAAATTTTACTTTTTTAAGGTGTTATATTTTTGTTAATAACTTTTGTATTTATAAACAGATTTCTTTTAGATTTAGAATACTTAAAGCTAATATGTTAAGCTTTTAAAAAATATATACTTTTTATACAGTTTCATTCATAAAACTTAATATTTTCTAAAAAGAATTTGCTATTTGTATTATATTTTTTTCCTTACTTCTGCTTTAATTACAAATTTGTAACGGTTTTTTTCTTTTTAATAATTTAATCACAATTTGAAATCTTATTTCTAATTCCCAGAATTATTTTCATCTTCTTATTTTAATGTTAAAAGTTTTGTTTTTCCCAAAACCATTATAAATTTTCAGAAAATTACTCTGTTTTTTGCTACAAATAAATGCTCAAGGAAATTTAATATTCTGAAAAAATAAACAAATTAACATATAATTTGTTTACAGACAAAAAATGATCTTTAAATTCCTTTGTATTCTATTACATTGTCCAGAAAATCCACACAAACCGTCTCTGCCTACTATTAAGAAAACTGATTACTAAACAATTTAAAAAAATTCTTTATAATTATCATTAAGCCAAATTAACATAAATTATCTACAAATGAGCTGTTATGCTACTACAACTTCATGGTTTGTTGAAGAAAACCATAAGAAAAACAACAACAAATTGAATTAAATAAAAAAATAATTCAGAAAAAGAACAGAATTGGAACTTAAAACTGAAAATGGCGATACAAACACATTTTTATAAACATGAAAAATGAAGAAGAAGAAGCTGTTTAAAATAAAGAAATAATAGTTTTTAGGAAGAAAAACAACAAAAAGATCAAGTTTAATGGCAACTCTTTAACCGGCCAGTGATCACAATATTAGCAGCAGCGTTAATACAAACGAAAAATAAACTAGCATCAGCAAATTTATGCTAATGGAGCAGAAAGCAGGCAAATTTTCTGAGGATTTTTTTCTAAAATATAATAGTTATTTGTTTAGATTTAAAATACTGTACATTTTTGTTAAATTTTTTTAAAAATTTTTCATTATGATTGCAAAATAATCATAACCTCAAATATAAAATAACAAATTTGTTAAGGAAAAGAAAATGCTTTACTCTTTTCAAAAAAATGTAAATTTTCTGAATGAAAGCTTATGAAAGCTTTATAGATTTTAAAAGCCTAAAGTCTTAGCTAAGCTCGCGTCAAATATTAACAAGATCGGTTAAGGTTTACCAAAATGATGAGCAAAAAGGTAAGAGTACAATAAAAAAAAATTAATTTCTTAAAATTCCAGCCATATTAAAGTAAAATTTTGGTAAAAAATTTCACATTTTCTGAATGAATGATTAAGAAAACTTTACCGAATCTAAAAGTCTAGGCTATAATTTTGTGAAATTTGAAAAAGATCAGTTCAGATATAAACAAGTTATAAGCAAATATATAAAAGTATAAATAAATTTAATTTCATAAAATTTCAGTTATATTTTAGCGAATACTTTGTAAAAAAATTCTTATTTTCTGAATGAAAGCTTAGTAAATCTATATAGTTTTCAAAACTTTAAAGTCTCAGCTAACACCTGGCAAAATATTAACAAGATCGGTTAAGGTATACCAAAGTTATGAGCAAAAATGTAAGAGTACCAAAAATTTAAATTTTAGCAATTGTAATGTAAATTCTTTGTAAATAATTTCAAATTTTCTGAATGAATGATTAGAAAAACTTTATAGTTTTCAAAAGCTTAAAGTTTTAGCTAAAATTTTGCCAAATATTAGCAAGATCGGTTGAGGTATACTAAAGTTATAAGCAAAAAGATAAGAGTATAATCATAGGAATATAAGTTTATAACTTCTATTATACTTTAGCGAATGCTTTGCAAAAAAATTCGTATTTTCTGAATGAAAGATTAGGAAATCTTGACAGTTTTCAAAAGCTCAAAGTATAAATTCTAATAGTGCTAAACTCTATAAAGATTGGTTAAGGAATAACAAAGTTATAAGCAAAAAGATAAGAGTATTAACAAATTTGAAATCATAATATTTCATTTATATTAAAGCAAATTCTTTGTAAAAAATTTCTAATTTTCTGAATGGATGTTTAGGAAAGCTTGATAGTTTTTAAAAGCTTAAAGTCTAAGCTCTAACTGTGCAAAAGTAGAAAAAGAACGATTAAGGAGTACCAAAGTTATAAGCAAAAAGATAAGAGTATTAACAAATTTGAATTCATAATATTTCAGAAACATTAAAGCAAATTCTTTGTAAAAAATTTCAAATTTTCTAAATGAATGATTAAGAAAATTCTACAATTTTTAAAAGCTTATAAGTTAAGCTATAATCTTGTGAAATTTGAACAAGATCGGTCAAGAAATACCAAAGTTGTAAGCTAAAGCGTTAAACCATACAAAACAAGAAAATAATTTGAAATTGATTTTTTCAGTAAAACAACAAATTGTTTTTAAAAATTAGTAAGTTTTCTGAATGAAAGAGCAGGAAAATTGTATATCTTTTGAAAGCTTAAAGCTTTAGCTATAGTTGTGTAAAAATTAAGAAAGATCGATTGGGATTCAAAAAAATTATAAGCAAAAGTGTAGGGGACTAAAAATAGTAATTTTCTAAAAAAATTAAACCAAAATTATTTTGTAAAAGTTATAGGTTAAGTTAATTTAGAAAAACTTTTTTCAAGTTGAGCTTTTTTTTCAATTCATGGAACTAATTTAATATAAACAACAACAACCTTTTTGTAATTAAAATATTTACCGTTCTTTTTTTTGTTCTCAAACTATTTTTAAATTAAATGTTTTATAACCCTTTTGGTTTTGTGTGTTCTTTTGTTCTATTATTATAGTTCGCCTGACCAACACTTCGTAATTGGATTAAGTAAGATTTAACAGTAAAATTAAAACAAGTTAAATGAATAAAAAACACTATTTTTTCATTTAACTCTTTGCAACATTAACCCAACCACTAGTAACAACAGCAAAACGAAATGCACAATGTCACCTTCTAAAGCCGTTTACCTGGTTAAAGAAAACGTGAAAAAAGAACTAAACACATGAGTCAGTTTAAAATCTAACTATGAGTTTGAGGAGTTCTATGCTGGCTGTCTAAATACAATTGGCCACCATGATTTCTAGCCAAGTGTGGCTAAGGTCAATGATACATGTTTTTACTGTTTAACTGAAGATTATTAAGGCTTCATTGGCTCATCTATTACCTTTTGCTGGCCAACAAAAAAAAAACAACAACTTGATTATGTAAAACGTATGAAAAAACAAATACAAAAACGAAGAAAAAAGTAGAATTACTATAGAATCTCGTTTATTGAAAATTTTCCTTTTATAAGTTTATAAATTTGTTTATAACTTTGTTCTTATTTTAAGGATTTTGTTAATTTTTTACCTATTTATTCCAGAGACCTTAAGCTTTCAGAATATATAAAATTTTTATAATTTGTGGTTTTAGATTTCTTTAAAATTTAATTTTAAATTTGACCAAAAAACTTTTTTTTTGTAAATTAATTTTTTTTCTTCTAAATTTGCTTATTTGTTAGACATTTTTGCTAAAATTGTACTCATATTTAGCTTAATTATTCTTAAGGGATTAAGCTTTCTAAAAATATAGAAAAGTTTAATAAAATTTTCACAGAACAAAAGAATTTTGAAAAATATTTGTTGCTTCTTTGTTACTTTTTTGTTTATTTAAACAGCTTATTCCTTAGCTTCTAATTCTTTCATAACTTAAACGATCTTTTTAATATTTTGGGCATTAATAGCTGAGACTTTAAGCTTTTGAAAGCTATGCTGTTTATCTAAGCTTTCATTCAGAAAGCATAAAATTTTTTAAAAAGAATTTGCCATTAACATAAAAAAATATTTTAAACAGCATAATTATGCTCTTACACTTTTGCTTTTAACTTCTATATTCTTCAACCGACAACTTAATATTTTGCACAATTAAAGCTGAGACTTAAAGCTTTCCAAATATATACAACTTTTTTTCCACTTCATTCAGAAAATTCAATATTTCTTAAAAATAATTTTCTACTTTTATTAAAACATTCATTTGTAAGTTATATTTTTATGTCCTTAAACTTTTGTTTATAACTTTGTTATTCCTTAACCGATCTTTTTAAACTTTCGAACAATTATAGCTGACACTTATAGCTTTTGAAAGCTATAAAGTTTTCCTAAAGTTCAGAAATTTTAAAATTTTTGTAAAATAAATTGTTGTCTTCTTTAAACATTATTTGATAAAATTAAATTTTTTATGCTTTTACACTTATTGTTATAACTTTGTTATTTCTTAACCGATCTCTTTAAAATGTTTTAACATTTAAAGCTGAGTATGTAAGCTTTCAAAAGCTTTAAGGTTTTTCTAATGTTTCATTCAGAAAATTCAGTAATTTTAAAGAAGAATTTGTTATTTTTTTTAAATTATTTGATAAAATTAAATTTTTTAAGCTTTTACACTTTTCCTAATAACTTTGTTATTCCCTAACCGATCTAATTTAAATTTCAAATAATTATAGCTGATACTTTAAGCTTTTGAAATCTATAAAGTTTATCCAACGTTTCATTCACAAAATTCAATATTTTTTAGAAAGAATTTGTAGTTTCCCTTAAAAAATTTTGTTTATAAAATTAAATTTATTATGCTCTTAAACTTTTCCTTATAACTTTGTTAATCCTTAACCGATCTTTTTAATATTTTCAACAATTAGATACTATAAGCTTGTAAAAGTTATACAGTTTATCTTATGTTTCATTCAGAAAATTTAATTAATTTTAAGTAGAACTTGCTGTTTGCTTTCAAAATTAAGTGTTATTGATTAGGATAACTATTGTATAGTGTTTTGTTTATAACTTTTCTATTCCTTAACCGATCTTTTTGTTTTATACAAATATTTATAGCTAAGCTAAGCTTTTTAAATATATGCAATTTCTTTACTACTTCATTCAAAAATTTCAATATTTTCTAAATAGAAGTACATTTTTTACTTTTGTTTTTGGTCAATGAAAAAACTTGTTATTTTTTACTTTTTAAGGCTTAAAATGCATGTTAACAAGTTTTATCTAATTTTTTTTTAGATTTTTATTTAGCTTAAACATTCCCCTTCTAACAAACTAATCAGTTTGCCTTTCACGTTTCATTTGTTTAGTACGACTTTTTCTTTTTGCCAAAGAATAAAAGGCCTTTCCTGTCTCTATACTTTTTTTTCATCGTATAACAAAGTGAAAATTCTATTATAAACCTGCCTGTATTGGGGTTCAAACAAATTCTAGTCTAGCTGTAGCTATTGTTATATTGTTGCACATATACAATAATTAAATCCTTTTATTGCATATAGACTTCACAACCACACTAAGTCTTGACTTGTCAATAATGTTTTTCATCATTTAGGTCTCATATATATAAAATCGTGACTTCTTTTTTGTCAGCCAATTTCAGTTTGAATAAAAATTGTTGTTGTATTTAGAGAGAGAATTAATTGCAAACTTTGTTGTTTGTTTATTTATTTAGGTTTGCGTTTAATAAACAATATTTTTTTTTTATCTTTTGTCAAGAAATGCTGACTTGTCTTGATTTGACAGTAAAAAGACCCATTTAAGTTGTTGTTCTTTTATTAAATGGAAAGGAAATAATTTATTTTGAAAAAGGCAAAAAAAGAATAAAATTTGCCTTTTATAAATTAGAAATTGTTTTGTGTTTATTATTAAAAGTTATTAATAAGTGTTGAAAGCTTGTCATTAAAGGTTTTGAATGCTATTTTGGTTTTAATAAGCAAAAGGGGGATTATGTTTAAAGTATTTTATATTTTTTTTTCTAGTTTTGCGCTAATATTTAACAATATTTAAAAGAAATTGATATTGTTGTAAACTTTTGACTTTGGGGTATTATTAAGAAAATTTTCTTTAAAATCGGTTGAGTTTTAAGGAATTTTTGAAGCTTTAAAACTTAAGAACTCAAAATTAAGAAAATTTTAAAATTTAATTTTTTAATTCAATTCTTTTTCATTAAATATTTAATGTTTTTGTAAAAATATTTATATCAAGAAAATTGTTATAGTCTCTAGATATATCAAACCAAATTTCTTGGGAATCGTTTAAAAATTACTAAAGTTTTGAAGTAAAATACAACAACAACTCATAAATGGAAAAAAAAAAATTCGAAAATCATTTCTGTTTTGTTCTTCTAATGGTTAACAAATTATTAAGCAATATTTATATGTATGAAATTGTTGAGTTCTCTAGTTTTATTACACAAAATTACATAACAATCGGTTCAAATATACAAAAGTTTTGAAGCAAATTCCGGCAATACCTTACGCAGAAATGGAAACTTTTTTTTTAATTTTCTGTTTTAATTCAATTGTTTGTATGTACTAATTTTTATAAAATTTTTAAACAATATTTATATGTATGAAATTATTAAGGTCTCTAGTTTTATTCTACAAAATTTCATAAGAATCGGTTTAAGTTTACAGAAGTTTTGAAGTAAAATCCGGCAATACCTCAAAAATTAAAAACAAAATATTTTTTCGAAAAGGTGTTTTTTTTCACTTCTATTTTGTTCTACTAATTGTTGTAAAATTTTTAAATATGTATATGCGTGAAATTGTTAAAGTCTCTAGATTTATGCTACAAAATTTCATAAGAATCGGTTCAAATTTACAGAAGTTTTGAAGTAAAATTCGGCAACACCTCAAAAATGAAAAAAAAAAAATTATTTTATCGAGAATGTGTTTTTTCATTTGTGTTTGGTTTTACTAATTGTTATAAAATTTTTAAACAATATTCACATCGTTAAACTTGCTATAGTCTCTAGATTTATGTCACAAAATTTCAAAAGAATCGGTTCAGATTTACAAAAGTTTTGAAGTAAAAACCTTAGAAATGAAAAAAAAAAAAAAATAAAAAAATTTTTAAATGAATTTTTTTTGTTTTAGTTTTTTATACTAATTGTAGAAAACTTTTTAAACATTTACATATATGCAAAGTCCAAGGTGTTTAGTGTTATATTACAAAATTTCATAAAAATTGGTTAAGAATTACGAAAGTTTTGAACTAAAATAAGGCATTACTTAAATAATGAAAATTTTCAAATTGTGAAAAATTTTCTCATTTTTCATTACTTTTTTTCTTTTAATAGTTAACAACTTTATTAAAAAATATTTATCTATATAGAATTGTTAAAGTCTCTAGATATACGAAACAAAATTTCTTTAAAATCCTTTAAGTATAGCTAAAGTTATAAAGCAATATCCACTAACACCCATTAAGTTTATTAAGCTGGTTTTTATATATGTTTTAACATTATATTTATGTGCTTTTCTTTCTTTTAACAAATTTAATTATAAATCAATATTGTCTTTGTTAATTTATCACCCTCACAAATACCATAAATTTTTTATTTGAACAGATTTCAGTTATTTAACTTTTAGCCAAAAAAAATTATAGTGATTCATAATGGTAAAAAAAGTTTTTGGTCTTTCCATTTCTGTAACAAGCCAAACTAATGACATATTTTTTTTAAGCCAAAAACTGTAAAAAAGATTTATGAACTCTACAGTGTTAATGACCTTTTTTTTTGGATGTAACCCTAAATCCCCTCCTAAAAAAATAACCAAGAAAAAACATAAAATTCTGTTAAAAAATGCATTGGTACTACATCAGCATAAAAACGCATGTTTATAAAAGCCATGCATATAACCTAAAACGAAGAAAAAAGATACAATTTCAAATGAAATTTAATGGATCTGCTCCAACACATCACAGTGCACAGAACAATCATCATCATTACAACGGAATGTGTAACAAAAGGTTTTGCTGCTTTTTTTTTTGTTCGGAACCGAAAAATAAACCCAAATAAAACATTGTTTGCCTCATGTATTTGTTAAGCTGCTGATGGCTGAGTTACTGCTGCTGCTGCTGTAAAGGAGGAGAATGCTGGTGATAGATTTTCATGTAATAATATGCATTCTAAAGGTAAAATGAGTAAAACCCGTGGCATCATTAATCTTTGGCTGCTATAACAAAGTTCAGATGAGAAAGAAAAACAAAAACCTGTCAGGTTTCAAAGATCTTTTATTGGTGTTTGGGTTTTTTTCGGAGGAAAAAACAATGAATAATATAAAGAAGCTTAAGTAATAAATGTTATAAGTAAAATGTACATTCAGCAGATTTATTTTTTTTTAAATATTGTTTTAATTATAAAAGGGTTTTAAAAAGAGTTATAGGAAAAAAAGAGACAAATGTTAAAATTTGTTTAGTTTTAAATCCCTGTTTTCTGCTATCTGCCTTAAACTTTTTGAAAAATATGTATACTAATGAAATTGCCAAGGTCTCTAGATATATTGCACCAAATTTCTTAAGAATCTCTTCAAGTTTTGCTAAGTTTCGAAGGAAAATACGTCAAAGCCCCAAACATTCCAAAAAGAAAAATGACGAAAATTGTTTAGTATTTAAACCCGTTTTTCTTTTATTTGTTAAGGACTTTTTGAAAAATATTTACACTGATGAATTTGTTAAGGTCTCTATATATACTGTACCAAATTTCTAAAAATCGCTTCAAGTTTCTCAAAGTTTTGAAGTCAAAAACCCAAAAATTTCAAAAAGAAAAATTTTAATTTTTTGAAAATTTTCGGTTTTTATTACGTATTTTCGGTTAAGGAATTTCTCAACAATATTTATATCGATGAAAAGCTTAAAGTGTCTAGATATATTGTGGAAAATATCTTTGAAATTGGTTAAGATTTGTGGTAGTTTTGTAGTAAAATCCGGGATTACCTCAGAAATTTTAAATACAAAATTTTAATTTGTTGAAAATTGTTGGGTTTTTATTTGGTATTTTTTGGGCATTTGTTATGGATTTTTTAAACAATATGTACATCAATGAAAAGCTTAAGGTGTCCAGATGTATTGTGGAAAATTCAATGAAAAGCTTAAAGTATGTAGGTATATTGTGTAACATTTCATTATAATTGTGTAAGAGTTTCGGAAGTTTTAAAGTAAAATCCGTAATATCACAGAAATTTTAAATTTTAAAGATTTTTATTTAAAATTTTTCTAGTAATTTTTATTAAATTTTTAAGATTATTTATATCGATGAAAAGCTTTAAGTGTATAGATTTTGTGAAATAAAATATTTTTGAAATTGGATAAGTTTTGTGAATTTTTGAAGTAAAATTCATTATTAACCCAGAAATTAAAATGTTTATTTTTTTTTAATATTTTGATTTTTATTTTGATTTTTTCTTCTAACTTTTATAAAACTTTTAAACAATATTTATATTGATGAAAAGCTTAAAGGGTCTAAATTCTATAAGAAAAATATTTTTGAAATCGGTTAAGATCTTCGAAAGTTTGGAAGTAAAATTCGTTATTAACCCAGAAAATAACATTTTTATTTTTTTTGTATATTTTATAGATTTTTATTTAAAATTTTTCTAGTCATTTTTATAAAATTTTTAAACAATATTTATATCGATGAAAAGCTTAAAGTGTATAGATTTTATAAAATAAAATATTTTTAAAATCGGTTAAGATTTGTGAAAGTTTTATAGTAATATTGTTTAATATCTTTGAAATTAAATATTATAATTATTTGAAAATTTTTTTATTTTTATTTTGAAAATTTCCGCTAATTTTTATAAAATTTTTAAACAATATTTATATTGATGAAAAGCTAAAAGGGTCTAGATTTTATAGCAAAAATATTTTTAAGATCGGTTAAGATTTGTAAATGTTTTAAAGTAAAATTCGTTATTAACCCAGAAATTAAAAAATTAAAATTTTTAGTTTCTTTTAAATATCTTGTTTTTTATTTTGAATTTTTCTTCAAATTTTTATAAAATTTTTAAACAATATTTATATAGATAAAAAGCTTAAAGTGCATACATTTTATACGAAAAATATTTTTGAAATATTTTTGAAATTTGTAAAAGTTTTAAAGTAAAATTGGGGAATATCTTTGAAATTAAAAATGATAATTATTTGAAAAATTTTTGATTTTTATTTGGAAAATTTCCGCTAGTTTTTATAAAATTTTTAAACAATTTAACAACAAATTTTAAACAATAGCTTATGTCTAGATATATTTAGCGAAATTTCATTGAAATTGGCTAAAATTTGTGAAAGTTCTAAAGTAAAATACGTAAATATTTTTGATATTAAAAAGTATATATTTTTATAACTTTTCTTATTCTTTGTTACCACAAAGTCAAGGATGAGTAATCAATGTAAGATAAGCTAAAAGAGCATCAAACAGGTAAAAGAATTAAAGAGCCAAAAGGTCAAAGATTAATCTTTTACTTAATATTTATAAGAGGCTTAGAGTTAGAACCTTTAATTCTTTTTATGAAGGCCTCTATAATAGCTTTGAACAAGTTTGGTTTTTACTGTAAAACTGATGTGAGTCATTAACATTTTGTAATGAATTAAATTTTAAAGGATTTTTCTCCATTAAAAAAGGAAAATAAATGAGTTTTGTGGTTAAGTCCAAACCAAAGGTTTTCAATCCTTAGTAAAAAGCAATTAAACAAACTAAAAATAAATATTTTGCGGTTGTTTAAGAAAATTTTAGGAAAAATTTAAACAAAAAGTTTGACTTTTAAAAATTACATTACAGAAGACACTGTGTGTCTTCTTTTCTTATGCACTATGGCCTATGTGTGTTTAAAAACTACTCCCCCCTTTTTTTGGTTTAAGAAAGAAATTCTTTAATAAATTATTTTATTTCAAATTATGACAAGCATTTAAGGATTTATTATGTTTCAAAACTAGATAAAAATTTTCCCAGAACTTTCTAACCCTAATTTTGAAAAAATTTTCTAAAATTTCTAAGAAATTTTCTTTTCATATTTCCAATTCGTTTTGCCTGGTTAACATTTTGTTTATAAATATTTATAATTAATTAAAGTTAATAATAGAAAACATGTTTTAATTATGTAAAACATAACTTTAGCACCTTAACCTTAAAAAAACAAGAATATTTTAGAAAATTTTGAAAACATTTTTGTGTTTCAAAACAAATTTTATGGTTTCGATACCAATATTTCTATGTTTTTCTTTTAAACTTTAAGGGGGGAGGCTTAGACAAACACAGCTGTTTTATTTACCCATATTATAGTTATTTGTTAAACATATTATTTGAATATTGTTTCATTACATGTAATCTTCAATTTGTTTTTAATGTTTTCAATGCTTGTTTACATAAAATGTCAATTAAAGCTTGTCATTTATTTTTTGTTTTATTCTTCTTTCGAAAAGGGGGGAGAAGTCAAACAAAAAAAGATGATTTACAATGCATTTTTGTTTAAGGGTGGATTTAAAAACCCACAAGCTAAAGTACTTTAACCTTAATAACAAACAAGAAAAGAATTTTTCTAAAATTTTTATCTCCCAAAGTTGTTAACATACAAATGAGTTCATTTAATTATTTTAGCAGACACTCTTTTACAAAACAGAAAAAAAAATAAAAATTTTAAATATTTAAAAAATTTTAATAATTACACATTAAATTTTGTATGTTTATGATGAAAAAACATAAACTATATCTATAGTCGGGACCATAGAATAGTCTATGGTATGGACTATAGAATAGTCCATAGTCAGAACTATAGAATCGTCCATAGTCAGAACTATAGAATAGTCTATAGTCTGGACTATAGTATAGTCTATAGTCTGCACTATAGAATAGTCTATGGTCTGGACTATAGAATAGTCTATAGTCTGGACTATAGAATAGTCCATAGTCAGGACTATAAAATAGTCTATAGTCTGGACTATAGAATTTTCTATAGTCTGGACTATAGAATTTTCTATAGTCTGGACTATAGAATTATCTATAGTCTGGACTATAGAATAGTCTATAGTCTGGACTATAGAATAGTCTATAGACTGGACTATAGAATAGTCTATAGTCTGGACTATAGAATAGTCTATAGTCTGGACTAAAGAATAGTCTATAGTATGGACTATAGATTAGTCTATAGTCTGGACTATAGATTAGTCTATAGTCTGGACTATAGATTAGTCTATAGTCTGGACTATAGAATAGTCCATAGTCTGGACTATAGAATTATCTATAGTCTGGACTATAGAATAGTCTATAGTCTGGACTAAAGAATAGACTATAGTATGGACTATAGATTAGTCTATAGTCTGGACTATAGATTAGACTATAGTCTGGACTATAGATTAGTCTATAGTCTGGACTATAGATTAGTCTATAGTCTGGACTATAGAATAATCTATAGTCTGGACTATAGAATTATCTATAGTCTGGACTATAGAATAGTCTATAGTCTGGACTATAGGATAGTCTATAGTCTGCACTATAGAATAGTCTATAGTCTGGACTATAGAATAGTCTATAGTCTGGACTATAGAATAGTCTATAGTCTGGACTGTAGAATAGTCTATAGTCTGGACTATAGAATAGTCTATAGACTACACTGTAGAATAGTCTATAGTCTGGACTATAGAATAGTCTATAGTCAGGACTATAGAATAGTCTATAGTCTGGACTATAGAATAGTCTATAGTCTGGACTTTAGAATAGTCTATAGTCAGGACTATAGAATAGTCTATAGTCTGGACTATAGAATAGTCTATAGTCTGGACTATAAAATAGTCTATAGTCTAGACTATAGAGCAGTCTATAGTCTGGACTATAGAGCAGTCTATAGTCTGGACTATAGAGCAGTCTATAGTCTGGACCATAAAGCAGTCTATAGTCTGGACTATAGAGCAGTCTATAGTCTGGACTATAGAGCAGTCTATAGTCTGGACTATAGAATAGTCTCTAGTGTGGACTATAGAATAGTCTACAGTCTGGACTATAGAATAGTCTATAGTCTGGACTATAGAATAGTCTATAGTCTGGACTATAGAATAGTCTATAGTTTGGACTATAGAAGAGTCTATTTATATATAATAGTCTACTGTCTGGACTATAGAATAGTCTATAGTCTGGACTATAGAGCATTCTATAGTCTGGACTTTAAAGCAGTCTGAACTATAGAGCAGTCTATAGTCTGGACTTTAAAGCAGTCTGAACTATAGAGCAGTCTATAGTCTGTACTATAGAATAGTCTACAGTCTGGACTATAGAGTATTCTAGGGTATTTTTTGTTTTATTGTTTTATAGTATGTTTTTTGCCTTATTTTCCCCTTAACTAAAAACTACTGAAGTTACAGCAGCAATAAATGTTATGGCCATAAATCAAATACAATAGTCACTTTTCAAAGCAGAGAATTTCAATTTAACAAAGTGCGCGAAAACTGAAAAAAAAGTCTTACATAACAATGTAATAAAAATCGCATGAAAATAAAATTTAAAACCTTAAAAATTTCTTCTCGTTATAACTAAAAACAATGACATCATCAGTATTATCTAAAAAGAAATTTTGTGGGGGGGTGGGTGAAGAAGATTTTACTCCAACCCAAAATTAAAACATTTAGAAATTCTAAAATTTTCTCTAACCCAAAGATGACTTCATATTACTGTATAAAACATTAAAGAATTCCCCCTTCTCTTTATAAATTTAATAAACCATAAATTGATTTATGTCTTTATGTAACAAAAATTAAGAGCAAGAGTTTTCTTAATATAATAAACATCCCTTTTTCCATCTTAAACAATCGTCATAATAATAAAAACAAAAAAGTTTTATTTTATCAATAAATATTTGTCATTTTATTTGCCAAACTCTTGGAATGATGATTAAGGGTAACGTTTTAAGGAAGATAAAATATTTAGTTTATGGCGAAAAGAAAATATTCAATAGTTTTTCCGAAAATTTTTTGTTCAAAGCCTGCTGTTTAGATTGTATTTAATTTAATGGAACCAATAGAGGAAATTAAAATGTTATAAATTGAGAAGAGTTATGAAGAAGGGGATGAAGGGTAAAGCAGAAAGGGTTTCTTTCTAAAAGGGTGCTTGAAAGGCAAAATCCATAATTGTACTCTATAAAGTGTGAAAACGATTTGACTCTTTTGGCTTCTTAGGGACCCAATATTTGACTCTATAAATTGTTACGATTTGGCTTCATAGGGAACCAAGATTTCACTCTTTGAAGAGCCACCTTTTGGATTAAAAAGATTCCAAGATTTTGGAAAAAATTTAACTCCATAAAGATCCAAAATTTTACTCTATAAAGATTCAATATTGTGGAAGAGATTTAACTTTGTAGAGATTCAAGACTTTACACTTTATACTAAAAAAAGATTTGACTCTTTAAAGAGCCACGATTTGGATTCAAAGAGAGACAAGATTTGACTCTTTAAGGATTCACAATTTGAGTCTATAAACCGTGTAAAGCTTGTAGACGGGAGCTAAGATTGTGGAAAATATTGGGCACTTTAATGAGTCACGAATTGAACCAAAAAGGAGCCAAGATTGTAGAAAGGATTGGACTCAAAGAGAGACAAGATTTGACTCTTTAAAGATTCACAATTTGAGTCTATGAACCGTATAGAGCTTGTATGCGGTAGCTAATATTGTGTATAAGATTGGGCTCTTTAAGAGCCTCGAATTGGACCAAAAAGGATCCATGATTGTAGAAAGGATTGGACTCTGTAAAGACACATAATTGTGCTCCATAAAGAGTCTGTATTGTGATCAAATTTTTTACTCTTTAAAGCGACACAATTTGTCTTCAAAAAAAGGGCATCGATCAAGATCTATAGAGATCCAAATTCTAAAAAAGATTTCACTTTATAAAGAATTACGATTTAAGTCTTCAAACCGTAAAAGGTTTGGCTCTATAGAGAGCCAAGATATTGGAAGTGATTTGACTGTTGAAAGAGCCACGATTTAGTTTAGAAAGCCTATATTTTGGACAAGATTTTAAACTTTAAGGAGATACGATGTGGATTGTTCAATACATATGACCTCAAATGAAACCATTAGCCCCTATGTAGAGACGAGATTAAAAAAAAGGAGTCTATAAATACCGGAGATTAAGCTCTATAAGGCAGTCAGATTTCCTAATTGCTTTGACCCTAGAATGACCCTCTATTCGGTCGTATTGAGCACCAAATTTGTTGAATAGATATGACTCTATAAAGCGGGCAGATTGTCTCCATAAAACGGCTCTCTATAAATAAATATTTAACCCCATAAAAGGGCCAGATTATCGGATAGCTTTGACTTTAGAAAGAGCCACAATTTAGCTCCATCAAGCCCACAAATTATTGAATAGCTTTCTAGTTTATAGAGAATCTAGATTTGGCAAAAGCTTTGACTCGATCAAAAGCAAAGATTTGAAGCACTATAAAGCGGATAGATTGTTCATATAAAGCGACTTTCTATAGATCAAAATTAGACTCCATAAAGGTGCCAGATTGCGGGATTGCTTTAACTATATAATGAGCCACGATTTAGCTCCATTAAGCCCACAAATTATTGAATAGCTTCGACTTTATAGAGAGCCTAGATTAGGCAAAAAAATTTACTCGATTAAAAGCAAAGATCTGGCTCTATAAAGCGACTTTCTAAAATTTGATTCCATAAACCCTATAGTAAGCCGTAATTTGGCTGCTTAATGCGGCCAGATTGCTAAAAGAGACCATCTTGCCCATCACTGTTTTGCTGACTGGATTTGGTTCTATTAAGCACCTAAATTGTTAGAGAGATTTGACTTCATAGAGAGCCAAGATTCGGAAAAAGATTTGACTCAATTAAAAGCTAAGATTTTACTCCATAAAGCTGTCAGATTGCTGAAAGAGACCTTCTTGCCTATCACTGCTCTGATGACTTAATTTGGTTCTATTAAGCATCAAAATTGTTAGAGAGATTTGACTTCATAGAGAGTCAAGATTTGACTCAAGAAAAAGCTAAGCTTTGGCTCCATAAAGTTGCCAGATTGCAGAAGGAGACCTTATTGTCCATCACTGTTTTGCGGACTTGATTTGGTTTTATTAAACATCTAAATTTTTAGAGAGATTTGGGTTCATAGAGAGCCAAGATTTGGGAAAACATTTTACTCAATAAAAAGCAAAATATTGGGGCTCCATAAAGCTGTCTGATTGTTGAATTGCTCATAGTGCCAATCACTGCTCTATTGAAGATGAGTTTCTTAACATTTGCTGTCAAAGTTCAATTACATTTTATTGTTTTCATTCCTTTAATTAGCTGAACTAGCAATATTTACTTTCTAAATGTTGCTTTAAACTTAATTTGATACATTTTTTTCTTTGCTCTCTAAACTAGGTTTATGTTCAGATATAATGTTCAAAATTTGTTAAACTTTTAATAAAACTAAAGCATTTTCAGTTTTTCTTCGCAAAACTTTGTCGAAAGCTAGATTTTTATCTATTTGCTAGCTAGACAAAATTATTATTTATGTAGCCATAATTTTGAAAATTTTAATAAGCCATAAAAGTAGCATATAAAAAGTAGTTGTTAAAAAGTTAAGAGGCGTTTTTAGATTTAGCTTTTCTAAGCCGCCTTTTGTTTTCTGTCAGAAATAATAATGTTCAGCAATTAATTTTCATGTTTAAACACAAAAAGTTTATGTAAAAAAAAAAAAACGGGTTACTGGTGCTGGTTAAGTTGGCTTAAGAACAATTTTTTTCTAGCTTAATTTTAAGAATTACAGGTATTAGAATTTGGGTTAAGTGTAGGTTTCAGCTGAAAATAGTTTAAAATCAAAATAAAATGAAATTTTAAACGCAAAAGATAACTTTCATGAGTTATAGTTTTAGTTAGAATGTTTTTTTAAATGGAGTTTTAGATAATAGTGAAAGGTTAATATGTTAGGAAAGTTAGTAATACATTAATATTAACAATTTAACTCAATTTGTCTGTCCGTCCGTCTGTCCATCTATACGTTCGTCCGTCCATCCATCTGTCCGTCCATCCGTCTGTCTAGCTTAGATCTTAATGAATATAGTCTCTTGTATAGACTTTATATTGCAATTATAGCAGAGCAATAAAAAGTAAGAAAAATTTTTTATGTTTAAAACGGAAATACGGTCAACTTCAGTACAAAATAAAGAAAGAAAAATCTTGTGTTTTTTTAAGCCAACAGGAAAATTACTAAAAAAACACTAAAAACAATCTAAGGCAAGTCTGAATGCATGTAAGTATGTATGTAACTACGTTTGAGAAAATGTTGAAAAAGGTTCCCATGATTAACATTACAAATGATAGGAAAATGATGACATAGAAACGTAGTTGTTAGAAAAAAAAAGAGTGAATACGTAAACAGCCAACCAACCAGTCAAACAGTCAGTCAGCCAGCTCTATTACTTTCAATTACATAATCAAAAAGGAAATTCATTACATTACAGTCTATGTACATATGTATAGGTTTTTTTCATTTCTTTGTACTTTATTTAACATAGTTTTACTTTGTAGCAAAAAGTAGATAGCTTTTTTTTCTTTCAAAATAAAGTTGTATAGTTTGACTTGCAAGTTTAATAAGGTTAGCAATTACTTTTTAAAAAAATAGAGTTTAAATTAAATTAAATGCAAAGTTGCCAGATTTCTTAAAAGAACAGAACATATTTCTATAATTAAGAAACATTTCATAACAATTTTCTGTTAAAAAAACATTATGATACAAATAGTTTAACTTTAAGAAGATTTAATTCATCTTCTACTTTAAGAGTTGCCACCTATTTAGTTCAAGCGGCAAAATATTTGATTTTTTTTCTATAAAATTCTTGCCAAGAGTTCTTGATAAATAAAAAACATGTTTTTAACTAAAATATAAAGGTTTTGCCTTTTAGCGTTGCCACCTAGTTGCTTAAATTAAGAGATTTTTATTAAATTTCTTATGACTTATAAAACACTTAAATGATTTATTAATAATAAAAAAATGTTTAGCAGAAACAGTCACTTTTTGTTAAACAAGGTTGCCACCTATTTGGTTAATGTTAACAATTATTACATATTTTTAGTAATTATAACCCACTGTTCATTATATATGAAATGAATCATGATTAAAACAGTAAAAATCAACATTTTGCGTTAAGTGTTGCCACCTATTTGCTTAAATTAACAGAATTTTATAAAATTTTTTAAGCTTTATAAAATACTTAACTAACTTATTAATAATATAAAAATCTTTAGCAGATACAGTCAGTTTTTGTTAAATAAGGTTGCCACCTATTTGGTTAATTAAAAAATAAATGTAAATTATATGAAGATTTGTAAAATATTTAAATAAATTACTAATAATATAAAAATTTTTCAAGGAAACAGTTACTTTTTGCTATAAAAGGTTGCCACCTATTTTGTTCATATTGCAAGATATTCGATATTTTTAACAAATTTTTACTAGAAGTTCATTATACATGCAATAACTCATGTTTAAAATAGCAATAGTCGACATTTTCCGTTTAGTGTTGCCACCTATTTTGTTAAATTAACAGATTTTTGTAAAATGTCTAAAAATTTACAAAAAAAGTTAAATAATTTATTGAAAATATTAAGTTTTTGTGCGGAAACAGTTACTTTTTGTTATAAAAGGTTGCCACCTATTTTGTTCATATTGCAAGATATTCGATATTTTTAACAAATTTTTACCACGGGTTCATTATAGATGCAATAACTCATGTTTAAAATAGAAATAGTCAACATTTTGCTCTTGGTGTTGCCACCTATTTTTATTAAATTAACAGAATTTTGTAAAGTTTCTAGAGATTTACAAAATAGTTAAATAATTTATTAATAATATTAAGTTTTTGTGCGAAAACAGTTACTTTTTGTTGTAAAAGGTTGCCACCTATTTTGTTCATATTGAAAAATATCCGATATTTTAAAAACTGTTACTATAAGTAAATTTTAGATGCAATAACTCATGTTTTTGGAAATTTGAATCGAAAGAGCTGCCACCCTTTTGTTTAAATGTTAATAAATCGTTTACATTAATAATAATGCAATGTTTTTGTTATTTTCTTTTGCTTATAATTTTGTCATTCCTTAACCGATCTGTGGTTAATTTATATACTCTTATAGCTGACACTTTGAGCTTTCAAAATCTGTACAATATTTCAGAACTTTCATTCAGAAAATTTAAGATTTTTTTAAATGAATTTGCTGTTTGTATTAATTTATTATTATGTTTTTAATATTCTACTTATTTTGCTTATAACTTTGTCATTCTTTAACGGATCTGTGGTTTATTTTTATACTCTTATAGCTGACACTTTGAGCTTTCAAAATCTGTACAATATTTCAGAACTTTCATTCAGAAAATTTAAGATTTTTTTAAATGAATTTGCTGTTTGTATTAATTTATTATTATGTTTTTAATATTCTACTTATTTTGCTTATAACTTTGTCATTCTTTAACGGATCTGTGGTTTATTTTTATACTCTTATATCTGACACTTTAAGCTTTCAAAATCTGTACAATATTTCAGAACTTTCATTCAGAAAATTTAAGATTTATTTAAAAGAATTCGCAATTTCTCTTAATTTTTTCCTATTATATTACCATTTTTTATATTCTATTTCTCTTGCTTAAAATTTTGTCATTCCTTAACCGATCTGTTGTTAGTTTTGACATAATTGTAGCAGACACCGTAAGGTTTCAAAATATGTACAATATTCCTTAACATTAATTCAGAAAATTTAAGATTTTGTAAAAATAATTCGCAATTTTTCTTAATTTTTTTCATATCATATTACCGTTTTTTATATTCGTCTTCTTTTGCTTATAACTTTGTCATTCCTTAACCGATCTGCTGTTAGTTATTATACACTTATAGCTGACACTGTAAGCTTTTTAAATATGTATGATATTTTTAAGCATTCATTCAGAAAGTTATTTTTTTTTACAAGAATTTGCTATTTTTATAAAAAATCTTTACAATATTACTATTTCTTGTATTCTAGTTCTTTTGCTTATTACTTGGTTATTACTTAACCGATCTGTGTTTAGTTTTCACACAACTATAGCAGACACTTTAAGCTTTCATAATCGGTACAATATTTTTAAACTTTCATTCAGAAAATTTAAGATTTTTCTGAAAGCATTTGCTATTTTTATTAAATTTTGTTTTATAATATTTTTTATTTATATTTTCGTTCTATTGCTTATATCTTTTTCATGCCTTAACCGATCTGTTATTAGTTTTCATATAAGTATAGTTGACACTTTAAGCTTTTTAAATATATATGATATCAGCTTAAGCTTTCATTTGTTTTAGACTTATTTAGTTGATATTATGAATATTAAAAAGTAAGCTAGTTACAGGAAAGTTTTTAAGATTTTATTTAACAGAGTTGCCACTTTTTGGTTGTTTTTTTAGATTTTTGTTTGGAAATTGTTAGGGTATTGGTTAATTTGATTCTTTTGTATAATTTTTATATATTTTTTTTAAGATTTTATATTGAGCAAGTGGTGACAGTTTAGGGTTTAGTTACTTTTTATCTATAAAGTTTATGAAATAGTGATAAATTTTTTTGTTTAATAATCTAATCTTAAAAAGATAATAATTATCTTTTTTAAGCAATAATATCATAAACAGTTATTTAAATAAGACTAAGGTTAGTTCTTATAGCAAAACTTAGGGATTATGTTGAAAGAACTATTCAAATTAAGCAATATTTTGGGGAATTTTTAAGGCAAATAAATATTTCTATTTATTTAAAGATTGTGTCTCCATTTAAAGGTCTAGAATGTTATGGAATATTTTTTTATTGAAATTGCAAAATGTTTAGACAAGTTTTTAGGGTTATTAAATTAAATTATACTATTTATAATTTAAATAATTGTCAGCTGATGTTGTTAAACAAATACTAGTTCCATAACAAAACTATAAACTTTAACAAATATTTGCTTAAAAGTTAAAGCTGTTTTTAAGAGTCAAGTAATTAATTTTTGAAAAAAAAATTTCTTTATTTTATTATAAATTACAATTTTAAATATGCACTTACCTATTAATAATAAATTTAAAAATAATACTGCTATGATGGCTTTGGTTGCCAATGGTTTAATATTTATTTTGCCTATAGGCCCCATTTTTGTATAGTTGTTGTTGTTGTTTTTGCTGTCGTTCAGTTGAAGCAGTGCGTTGTTCTAGTAAATTTTTTTTATATCTGCTACAGATTGATGTTTGTTAGTTTTATTTTAGAATGTTTTTTATATGTTTTTTTTTTCGTTTATTTTTTCGCAATAAAAAACACTATATTTTTATTTAGATTTTGTTTGTTATATTTTTAAAACAAATTGGTGTTATTCACTGTTAGGTATTTTGTTTTATATAGAAAAAAACTATAATTTTAACACGATTTTTTTCACACTAAAGTTGTTTTTTTATTTTTATAAAAATTTATTGAGATTTTTAAAGTTTAAATGCAGGAAAACTAAAACAAATTGTTTAAAAAGTCCCTTTGGCCATTTAAAGAAGCTGTAAAGAGTTAAAAAAAAGAAAAATTTATTAGAAATTTAATAAAATGTGTGTTAATTAATCTAGCAAATTTTTTTTATTAAAATTTGCTAATAATTTTAAAATTCCTTATTTTGTAAGATATACACTTTTGCTTATAACTTCGTTAATACTTAACCGTTCTTTTTTTGTCAAGTTTATATCAAAAGCT
Source organism: Lucilia sericata (assembly GCF_015586225.1). Taxonomy (NCBI): domain Eukaryota; kingdom Metazoa; phylum Arthropoda; class Insecta; order Diptera; family Calliphoridae; genus Lucilia; species Lucilia sericata. Next base: position 239,070 of record NW_023994173.1, on the reverse strand, counting down.
AACACTTTAAGCTTTCAAAATATATATAATATTCATACTCTTCCATTCGGAAAATTCCATATATCTCTTAAAGAAAATATTACTGCTATCGACATTTTAGAGAAACACAAAGAAATTTCTTATATCAATGCTCTTACACTTTTATTTATAACTTAATTATTTCTTAACAGATCTTTCCTATATTTTAGTAAATTATAGCTAAGACCTTAAGCTTTCAAAAGCTATATAATTTATCTAAACTTTCATTCAGAAAATTTAATAATATTGTTAAAGAAATTGTACTTTAAGAAACAAACAAATTTCTTACATTTATGCCCTTAAACTTTTGTTTATAGCATCCTTATTTCTTAACAGATCTTTCCCATATTGTTGGCAGTTATAGACAAGACTTTAAGCTTTCCAAAGCTATACCACTTATCTAAACTTTTATGCAAAAAATTAAATATTTTTGTTAAAGAAATTGTAGTTGTTGAAAACAATAAAAAAAAATCTTACATTTATGCCCCTAAACTTTTGTTTATAACTTCCTTACTTCTTAAGAGATCTTTATGATATTTTAGTTAACCGTAGCTAAGACTTTAAGCTTTCAAAAGCTATATAATTTATTTAAACTTTCCTTCAGTAAATTCAATATTTTAGTTAAAGAAATTGTAATTAAAAAAAACAAACAAATTTTCTACATTTATAACTCCCTTATTTCTTGACAGATCTTTTCCATATTGTTGACAGTTATAGCTAAGACTTTAAGCTTTCAAAAGCTGTAGAATTTATCTAAACTTTTATTTAGAAAATTTAATATTTTTCTAAAAGACTTTGCTATTATTATTGAAAAATCTGAAAAAAATCATATTTCTACGATGTTATACTTTTGTTTATAACTTCCTTAATTCTGAACTGATCTTTTCCATATTGTTGGCAGTTATTTCTAAGACTTTAAGCTTTCAAAAGCTGTACAATTTATTTAAACTTTCGTTAAGAAAATTCCATATTATTTAAAGAAAATGTTCAAAATTGGAAAAAAATATATTTCTACTAAATGTAAGATCTTAAAAATGCTTTTAAATTCTTTATTTCTTCATGGATCTTTTCTTTATTTTAGACAGTTATAGCTGAGGCCTAAAGCTTTCAATAGCTATACAATTTATCAAAACTTTCATTCAGAAAATGCAATATTTCTTAAAAAGAATTTGTATTTATTATAGCGTTAAATTTTTTAATGTTTATAAGCTTGAACTTTTGCGTAAAGCTCTTTCATAACTTAAATGATCTTTTACTTTTTTAATGATATTTTACGCAATTAAAGTTGAGACTTTAAGCTTTTAAAATATATGCAATATTCATGCTTTTCCATTCAGAAAATAAAAAAATTTTTGAAAAAAAATTCGCTGTTTCTGCAAAAAAATCTCTATATTACTATTTCTTATATTCTTCTTCTTTTGTTTATAACTTTGTCATTCCTTAACCGATCTTTGGTTAATTTTTATAAACTAATAGCTGACACTTTAAGCTTTTAAAATCTGTACAATATTTCTGAACTTTCATTCGGAATATTTAAGATTTTTGTAAAAGAATTCGCAATTTCTCCTATTTTTTTATATCATTTTAACGTTTTTTATATTCTTCTTCTTTTGCTTATAACTTTGTTATTCCTTAACCGATCTGTTGTTAGTTTTTATACAATTATAGCTAATACTTTAAGCTTTTTAAATATGTATGATATTCTTAAGTTTACATTCAGAAAATTTAAGATTTTTTAAATAGAACAAGTTATTTTTATTAAATTTTTTATAATATTACTATTTATAATATTTTTGTTTTTTTGCTTACAGCTTTGTCATTCCTTAACCGATCTGCGGTTAGTTTTTATATCATTATTAGAGACACTTTAAGCTTTCAAAATCTGTACAATAATCTTGAACTTTCATTCAGAAAATTTAAGATTTTTTTAAAAGAATTTGCTTTTTCTTCCGGATTTTGGTTATAATATTATTATTTCTTATATTCTTGTTCTTATGCTTATGACTCTGTCATTCCTTAACCGATCTGTTGTTAGTTTTTATACAATTGTTAGAGACACATTAAGCTTTCAGAATCTGTACTATGATCTCGAACTTTCATTCAGAAAATTTAAAATTTGTTTAAAAGAATTTGCTATTTCTTTTAGATTTTGTTTATAATATTACTATTTTTTATATTATTGTTCTTATGCTTATTACTCTGCCATTCCTTAACCGATCTGTTGTTAGTTTTTACACAATTATAGCTGAGAGTTTAAGCTTTTTAAATATGTATGATATTCTTAAGCTTTCATTCAGAAAATTCAATATTATTTGAAAAGAACTTGGATAATTTATACAATTATAGTAGTTTTTTAATCTATTTGTAATGCTCTTACATTATTGCTTATAACTTTTACATTCCTTAACCGATATTTTTATCTAGTAATACTAGAGACTTAGAGCTTTTGAAATATATAAAATGTTTTAGTTTTAATTTTTTTAAACTTTATTTATGTTTCTTTTATAACTAAAACTCCCAGCAGTTCCAAGTGACTAACCACAAGTGAAGGTTTTATTAAAACTAACTTTTCATTTTTAAATCAATAAAATTTTTTAAAACTGAAAATCAATTTTCATAATTAAAATTAATTAAAAATTCCTTGAAAGTACATTAACCAACCTCAACAACATTCTTCTAGTGTTTGTTTAATGTTTTTTCTCTATCATTAATATGAAGACAGACAGACGGATTAACTAAATACTTTAAGCAAGACGCCTCTAACCTCGCTGACTCTCCTTATACACGTCAAACAACTGGATTCGAACACTGGAGTTTTTCAAATAACTGATTATGTACACAGGTGCTGATGCCTGGCTATGAACTTATATCGTGCGGGTTGGTGGTGTTGGCGGCGTCGTTGCTAACGGAAATCATATGTTGTTGGTTTATTGTGGTAAAAAAATGTAAGAAGCATCTAAAGAAAACACGTTTGTGGAATGCTTAATGATGCACGTTGCATAAAAGAACCCCTCACTTACTCATTCTCTATCACTTTGTCCCTCTCTCTACTGCTTGCTTAACTGTGACAACTAGTACTTGCAACAAACAAAAATATTTTGAAATGTTGCATTCAAACAAAAGGATATTTCTTCATATTCATCCGTTTACAGGTATGCGTGTGTCTCAGTCACGTCATTATGGTGTGGTGTCGCGCATTGAAAATGTGTGAAAATTATGCTAGAGGAATGTTTAAATACTTATTAAGGCAAAAAGACCCTAAGCAGTGGGTTTCTAAGGAAAATAAGCCACAAAAAAAAAAAAACAAGAAGATGTCATAAAAAGATCATTATCTTTTTAGCATAATAATGTTTGGGGTTTAATGAATATTAATGTTTGGTTCTTAAATATTCCTTTTTTTTTCAAATTGTCTTTTTTGTTTCAAATTTAATCTGAACCTTTAAAATACACAATAAGAAATTGTAAGACATTTTTTTATAGCTTTTCTTTATCCGCTCATGTTTTCCTTTAAGAATTTTCTTTAAAATTTAATAATTTCCAAAAGGTACTTTTTTGATACTTTTTAAAAAATCGCTTTTTAACATAAATCTCAAGTTTTCTTAGTTAAATAGGCTTTTCGGAACAAAAATTTCCCATTTTTGAAAAAGTACTTTTTTTTGGTACTTTTTGCTAAACTTGACATTCTTATAAAAACTTTACTTTTTTTAACTCGATTTCACAAAAACTTTTTAAAATTTTAAATTACTGGCCTTCAATTTCAGTTAAATTTAAGAAATTTCCAAAAAGTACTTTTTGGTACTTTTTTTAAAACTCGATTTTATATAAATTTTACGTTTTTTTGGAACAAAAATTTGACATTTTTAAAAAAGTACTTTTTTTGGTCCTTTTTTCAATATGTAGTTGAATTTATGTAGTTTTCAATACTATTTAAGGAAAACTCTTCAAAATTTTATAAAAATAGGAGTTATTTGTTTTTTACCTTAAATTTCTATAAAAAGCGTAAAATTACCAAAAAGTACTTTTTTGATACTTTTTACAAAATTAGATTTTAATGTTTTTTTATATTAATTATAAGTAAAATGGGTTTAAAATTAAGTTTTTTGATATCAATTTGTTGAAATTTTTAAAATTAAGACATTTTTTGCTTAAAAGTATACTTTTTTAAACAAAAAGTACCAAAAAAGTACTAAATTTTAAATCAAGTCTTTTGTTAGAAAATTTTGTTCAACGGCCTTTCTTACATTTTACATAAATTTAATAAAATTTTTTAATTGTAAGCATTTTTTGGTTTTAAAATTTGTTTTTTTAAAAAGTACCAAAAAAAGTACTAAATTTTGACTTAAGGATTTTGTTAGAAAATTTGGTGCAATTTAAAGGCCCTGCTTATTTTTTCTATAAATTTATTGAAATTGTTAAAATTTATGAGTTTTTTGACTTTAAAATCTGCATTTTAAAAAAGTACCAAAAAAAGTACTAAATTTTAAGTTAAGACTTTTGTTAGAAAATTGTGTTCAGTTTCACGGCCCTTTTACGTTTTATATAAATTTAATAAAATTTTAAAATTTTCACCTTTTTTGGCTTTAAAATCTGCATTTTAAAAAAGTACCAAAAAAAGTACTAAATTTTAAATCAAGACTTTTGTTAGAAAATTTTTTGCAGTTTAACGGTCCTTTTTACATTTTACATAAATTTAATAATATTTTTGAAATTTAGAAATTTTTAGGCTTTAAAATTTGTACCAAAATTTGTAAAAAGTTCCAAAAAAAAGTACTAAATTTTAAGTTAAGGATTTTGTTAAAAAATTTGGTGTAATTTAGGGGCCCGCTTTGTACTTTATATAAATTTAATAAAATTTTCAAAATTTAAGCATTTTTAAGCTTTAAAATGTGTATTTTAAAAAAAAGTGCCAAAATAGTACTAAATTTTAAATCAAGTTTTTTGCTAGAAAATTTTGTGCAATTTAGGTGCCTTGTTTAGTTTTTCTATATATTTAATAAAATTTTTAAAATTTAAGCATTTTTAGGCTTTCAAATGTGCATGTTAAAAAAAGTACCAAAAAAGTACTAAATTTTAAATCAAGACTTCTGTTGAAAATTGTTTACAATTTAAAGGCTCTTTTTATATTTTGTATAAATTTAATAAAATTTTTAAAATTTAAGCATTTTTAAGCTTTAAAATGTGCATTTTTAAAAAAAGTACCAAAAAAGTACTAAATTTTACGTTAAGGATTTGGTACCAAATTTGATGCAGTTTAAGGGACCTTTTCATATTTTATATAAATTGAATAAAATTATTAAAATTTCAGCATTTTTAGGCTTTAAAATGTGTTTTTTAAAAAAAGTACCAAAAAAGTACTAAATTTTAAGTTAAGGATTTTGTTAGAAAATTTGCTGCAGTTTAGGGGCCTGTTTTTATTTATGTAAATTAAATAAAATTATTAAAATTTCAGCATTTTTAGGCTTTCAAATGTGCATTTTAAAAAAGTACCAAAAAAAGTACTAAATTTTAAATGAAGACTTTTGTTAGAAAATGTTGTGCAATTTAGGGGCCCGCTTTGTACTTTATATAAATTTAATTAAGTTTTTGGAATTGGAGCAGCTTTTCTGCCTTTTTTAAAGAAATTTTAGTTTTGAAGTTTCTTGGTTTTAAAATGAGAATTTTTTTATTTGTTTTAACGCTTGTAGTTTTTATTGTGTTTTTAGGAACTTTTGTAGTATTTGCAATTAAAAAAAATATATAAAAAATTCTTGTGAATTTTATTCTTTTTTATGCAGCGCCTTTGTTTAATAAAAACTGGTTTCAGATTTCATTTCATTCATAATTATTTCCCATAAATATTTCCTTTCCTTTAACAGCGATTGAATAGCAGCACTTTAAAAGTAATAATATAAAAAACGATCAGCAACTACTATTTGCTATGTCTAAAAAAGAGATAAATTGATATGAAACCAATAACAGAAAAATGAGTCATACACCAATTAATTTGTGTAGTAGGGAAAAAGTGACCATTTTTTAAGAAATATTTTCGGCAAAGTTAAGGTACTGTACCTTAACTCAAATACTACACCAAAATTATCTTCTTTTTATTGTAAATATTTATTCTAAATGACACAATTATTTACAAATCTGTTAAATACCAGATAAAACTTAATGTAATAATAAGAAACATTTCTGTATTATTTATGACTTTATGATTACTTGAACACGCTTAAAGTTAATTTTGCTCAAAAAACCAGGCATTTGTTAAATCACTTTGGACAGGTTTTATTCAAACAAAGAGTTTTGTTTGTTTGTTTGAGTACGGGAAGGGGGTTGACTAAAAAAAAGAGAATTTTATTAAGAGTGCGAGAGTTAACTGATCAAACTGCATAGAATTGTTAATGTAACCATACCTGTTTGTTGTTTTTTTTTTTGCTTTGTTGACTTACGACAGGTAGCCAGGTTGGTTGGTCTTTTATTCAATGTGCATTCCAATTGTGGTTTTTAGTTAGTCAACCGTATCTTTGTTTTTCTCTAACTTAAACTCTCTCACACTCACTCTCTGCATACAAATTTATCAAAAAATATGGAAATAGTTACACTAGGCAACGGAATTTCATGAATTTTGTATGTTTCAAGCAAAAAATTTGACTTTTCAGAAAAGTACTTTTTTGGTACTTTTTTAAAATTTGATTTTTTTGCCTAGATTTTAATTTTTTTCATCAAATTAACATTTCTAAAGCAAAATTTCACATTTTTTAAAAAAGTACTTTTTAGGTACTTTTTAGAAAACCGTGGTACTTTTTTAAAATTTGCAATTTTGCAAAGATTTTCACTTTTTTTCATCAAATTAACATTTCTAAAGCAAAATTTCACATTTTTTCAAAAAGTACTTTTTTGGTACTTTTTGAAATACTATGGTACTTTTCTAAAATTTGATTTTTTGCCTAGATTTTTATTTCTTTTCATCAAATTAACATTTCTATAGCAAAATTTTAACTTTTTAAGTAAAAATTTCACATTTTTTAAAAAAGTACTTTTTTGGTACTTTTTGAAAAATTGTTTTTTTTTTTTAATTTTTGCCTTTTAAGCTTTAATTCTACAGAAATTCTTTAAAATTTAAAAAAGTTGGAAGTTTAAATTAAAATTCCCTTTAAATCTTTAATAAAAGCCTATAAATTTCAAAAAAGTACTTTTTTTGGTACTTTTTTAAAATTCGATTTTTTAATGGAATTTCATTTCTTTCCATAAAGTTAACATTTCTGAAGAAAAATTGTAAATATTTGAGTAAAAATTTCACATTTTTTTAAAAAGTACTTTTGTTACTTTTTTAAAATTGAAAATTTTTAGTGGAATTTCATTTCTTTCTATAACATTAACATTTTTGAAGCAAAATTTAAACTTTTTGAGTAAAAATTTCGCTTTTTTTAAAAAAGTACTTTTTTGGTACTTTTTGGAAAATTTTGTTATCAAAAGAATTTTGCGTTTTTATCTTTTATTCTTAAGAAATTCTTCAAACTTTAAGAAAGTTCATGAGTAAATCTTATTTCCCTATGAATTATTAATAAAAACCTTTAAATTTTCAAAATGTACTTTTTTTGGTACTTTTTTATAATTGAATTTTTTAAAGGAAATTCATTTCTTTTCATATAATTAACATTTCTAAAGCAAAATTCTAACTTTTTGAGTAAAAATTTCCCATTTTAAAAAAAGTACTTTTTTTGGTACTTTTTCAAAAAAAATATTTTATTAAAGAAAATTTAGTTTTTTCTACAGAAATTCTTATTTTATTTCTTAATTTTAAGAAACTCCATGAATAAATCTTATTTCCCTATGAGTTTTATGTAAAAAACTTAAAATTTCAAAAAAGTACTTTTTTTAGTACTTTTTAAAATTGATAATTTTTAGTAGAATTTAATTTCTTTCCATAAAATTAACGTTTCTGAAGAAAAATTTTAACTTTTTAAGTAAAAATTTCAACTTTTAAAAAAGTACTTTTTTGGTACTTTTTTAAAAATTTAATTTTTAATGAAATTTTAACTCATTTTGTTAAAAAAAAAGATTTCTAAGCATTTTTAAGTAAAAATATAACATTTAAACATTTAAGTAAAAAAATAACATTAATTTTTAATGAAATTTTAACTCATTTTGTTAAAAAAAAAGATTTCTAAGCATTTTTAAGTAAAAATATAACATTTCTGAAAAAGTACTTTTTTGGTACTTTTTTTAATTTTTATTAATAACCCTTTTCTTTTAATTTTATTATTAGTGTCACATTTTTCATTTTAATTATAATTTTAGCACAATTTTTATAACATTTTTATTTCATTAAATTTTTTTTGCGTATTTTTCTTCTTTTTTTGCCGTTTATTGACTCTATTCATTCATTTCATTTCAAAATAGACTCATGTATGAGCTACAATGAAATGTAATAGAAAAAAACTTGTTCACATGTCTAAAAGTCTCTTGGCCTTTGCAACTGGATTTAGCCGCATTTTATTTGTAGCAGTTCTTTTTTGTGTGTTTTTGCTAGGTTCATATGTGTGTTGTTGTTAAACAACAAAACTAAAAATAACTTTAGAAAAATGTAAGAAAAAACAACTAACAAAACTTATTACTTGTTGTAGTCAGTGAACTAAAGAAATTGTCGTTTTTTGTATACATTTTACTAAGTGGCGGAAAAGAGGAAAGAATTCTTTAACAAGGAAACAGTTAAGTTATTGAATCTTAAAAATTTGTTTCTCTGGAGACCAAAAAAAATGTCAAACATTTTTAAATTTTAAATAAAAAGTAGCAAATAATTTGTTAGTTATAAGAAAATTTTTATTTGATTTGTAAGTAAATTTTAACTAAAATAATATTCTAAATGAAAAAGTATTAAATTTTAAGATTTTTTAAAAAAAGTAGTATTTATACTACTATTTTAAAATTCTTAAATATAACACATTTTCGTATTTATTTCAGTTGTAGATAAAATTCTATGAAAAATTTTTAATTTTTATTATTTTTTAAAAAAGTAGTATTTCTACTACTATTTCAAAATTGTATAATTTACCTAATTTTCGTATTATTTTTACTCCTGAATGAAATTCGAAGACAAGTTATTAATTTTCTACCTTTTTTAATCGTTTTTAGAAAAAGTAGTATTTTTACTACAATTTTAAAATAGTAAAATATAACTCATTTTTCAAATTTTTTTACTCAGTAATTAAATTTAAGGCCTAATTTTTCATTTTCAACTTTTTTAACCATTTTTAGAAAAAGTAGTATTTCTACTACTATTTTAAAATTGTAAAATATAACTAATTTTCCTAATACTTTTACTCGGAAATAAAATTCAAGGCCAAATTTTTCATTTTCAGCATTTTTAATCATTTTTGGAAAAAGTAGTATTTCTACTACTGTTTTAAAATTGAAAATTACGACTCATATACCTAATTTTTTACTTGGAAATAAAACTCAAGGCCAAATTAATTTTCTACATTTTTTTAAGTATTTTTAGAAAAAGTAGTATATCTACTACTAATATAGAATTCTAAAATACAACTAATATTCTTAATATTTCAACTCGGAAATAAAATGCAAGGCAAAATTTTTCATTTTCAAACTTTTTTAATAATTTTTAGAAAAAGTAATATTTATACTACTATTTTAAAATAGTAAAATATAACTCATTTTTTGACTCGGTAATAAAATTTAAGGCCAAATTTTTCATTTTCAACTTTTTTAAATCATTTTTGGAAAAAGTAGTATTTCTACTACTATTTTAAACTTGTTAAATATAACTCATTCTCCTAAAATTTTTACTCGGCAATGAAATTAAAGGCCAAATTTTTAATTTTCTAGCTTTTTTAAGCATTTTTAGAATAATTAGGATTTCTACTACTATTTTAAAATGGCAAAATATTACTCATTTTCATATTATTTTTATTCCTGAATGAAATTGAATGTAAAATTTTTCATTTTAAACTTTTTTTAATCAATTTTAGAAAAAGTAGTATTTTTACTACTATTTTATATTGTATAATATATAATTACTACCGAATGAAATTTAAGGCAAAATTTTTTATTGTAAACCTTTTTTAAGCTATTTTAGAAAAAGTAGTATGTCTACTACTATTTTTTGTAAAATATAAATGTAAAATATTACTCATTTTCATATTATTTTTTCTCCTGAATGAAATTCAAGGCAAAATTTTTCATTTTAATCCTTTTTTAATCATTTTGATAAAAGGTAATATTGCTACTACTATTTTAAAATTGCAAAATATGACTCATTTACGGCTCATTTTTGTATTACTGTTAATTATAGATAAATTTCCATGCAATATTTTTAATTTTTATCATTTTTGGAAAAAAGTAGTATTTCTACTACTATATAATATAACTCATTTTTGTATTTCTTTTACTTCTGGATTAATTTTCATGCCAAATTTTTCATTTTTTATAATTTTTGAAAAAGTAGTATTTCTACTACTATTTTTAAATAGAATTTAAGTGTTATTTTCATATTCTTTTAACTTGTAGATTAATATGCAAGTAAAATTTTCCATTTTTATCACATTTAAAAAAAAGTAGTATATCTACTACTATTTTTAAATTGATAGTTAAAGCTTATTTTGAAACAAGTTTTAAGCCTTTAATTAATTTTTCATATTTTTTTTGTATTTTTTGTTGCCCTGTGTTAATTGTCTCTCTCTTTTTTAATAAATATTTGTTTGTTGTTGTTGCTAAATTTCAAGTTAATTTCGTCTTACGAAAAACAGTTTTTATCTAGAACAAAAAAATTTTTAAACGCACCTTTTTTATTGTAATTAAACAAAATTTCCAATAATTTTCTTTGAAAAGAATAAACAGCAGCACGTGAATTTGTTGAAGAATATTACTTTTTATTAAGGTTGTTCTTTAACACAACAGTGACACACTTTAAATTCTTTATAAAGATTTGTAATTTATAACAATTTTTTTAACTTTTATTCAAAATTTTCGGTTTATTTTCTTTTGCTATAAATTCGTTAAGATTTTTTCGTAAATTTTTTTTTAAGAAAAATTACGTTTATTTTTCTTATTTACTTTTTTTAACTTTATTATTTATTATCTTCTCTTTTTATGCTTTTCTATAATATTTTTTTCTTCTTTATTCTTTTAACACTTTGTCGACCGCCTTTGTTTTCACAAACGTTCTTAACACGTTCGTTATCGTTAAACAACTAACTGCTTAGTATATGAACGTTAGTACTCAAACCAAAAAACAAATATTCAAACGTTGACGTTACTTGTATGATTAACGTTTTAATTCTGTTTCAAATAAAACGCGCCAATACAATAAAATGCAATCAGTACGCACTCATACAATTACACGCTACGCACACCAACCAACTCACTCAATGTTTATAGGGAGAGTGTGTGTTTTCAAATTGCTCTTTTTTTTATTTTGTTTTATTGGCCTTTTTTCTCGTGGGTTTTTCTTTTTAGCCACCACCGTTATCTGTACAAATGTGTTGTTAACGCTCTGGTGTTTTAATAAGAACTAAATTCAATAAAATACTCCAACTTATTGCTTGGATTCATGTTGTATATTTTAGATAAAGCAACATTTATCACACCAACACACACGCGTCCGTTCTCTCTCAAAAAACAAAAATTCCAGTTAGTTTTCTCACTTACAGCAAGCAACTCATTTCGAAATTAATTTTCTCAGTAACAGTTGCCCAATTTCCGGAGAATTTGTATTTTATATTAACAAAGGCACCGTTAAAATGTTGCTGGCCGTTCGAAATGCTCTCTTCAATGTTGCTAAGCTTAAAAAATGTTTTAAAACACGAACAGCAACAGTAAAACCTAAATAAAGAGCATTCAAAGTATTCTAGTCTAAAGTCTAGTCTTTATTCTAGTCTATAGTATAGTCTATAGTCTAGTCTATAGTCTAGTCTATAGTCTAGTCTATAGTCTAGTCTATAGTCTAGTCTATAGTCTAGTCTATAGTCTAGTCTATAGTCTAGTCTATAGTCTAGTCTATAGTCTAGTCTATAGTCTAGTCTATAGTCTAGTCTATAGTCTAGTCTATAGTCTAGTCTATAGTCTAGTCTATAGTCTAGTCTATAGTCTAGTCTATAGTCTAGTCTATAGTCTAGTCTATAGTCTAGTCTATAGTCTAGTCTATAGTCTAGTCTATAGTCTAGTCTATAGTCTAGTCTATAGTCTAGTCTATAGTCTAGTCTATAGTCTAGTCTATAGTCTAGTCTATAGTCTAGTCTATAGTCTAGTCTATAGTGTAGTCTATAGTCTAGTCTATAGTCTAGTCTATAGTCTAGTCTATAGTCTAGTCTATAGTCTATTCTATAGTCTAGTCTATAGTCTAGTCTATAGTCTAGTCTATAGTCTAGTCTATAGTCTAGTCTATAGTCTAGTCTATAGTCTAGTCTATAGTCTAGTCTATAGTCTAGTCTATAGTCTAGTCTATAGTCTAGTCTATAGTCTAGTCTATAGTCTAGTCTATAGTCTAGTCTATAGTCTAGTCTATAGTCTAGTCTATAGTCTAGTCTATAGTCTAGTCTATAGTCTAGTCTATAGTCTAGTCTATAGTCTAGTCTAGTCTATAGTCTAGTCTAGTCTATAGTCTAGTCTATAGTCTAGTCTATAGTCTAGTCTATAGTCTAGTCTATAGTCTAGTCTATAGTCTAGTCTATAGTCTAGTCTATAGTCTAGTCTATAGTCTAGTCTATAGTCTAGTCTAGTCTATAGTCTAGTCTAGTCTTTAGTCTAGTCTATAGTCTAGTCTATAGTCTAGTCTAGTCTATAGTCTAGTCTAGTCTATAGTCTAGTCTATAGTCTAGTCTAGTCTATAGTCTAGTCTAGTCTATAGTCTAGTCTATAGTCTAGTCTATAGTCTAGTCTATAGTCTAGTCTATAGTCTAGTCTAGTCTATAGTCTAGTCTATAGTCTAGTCTATAGTCTAGTCTATAGTCTAGTCTATAGTCTAGTCTATAGTCTAGTCTATAATCTAGTCTATAGTCTAGTCTATAGTCGAGTCTATAGTCTAGTCTATAGTCTAGTCTATAGTCTAGTCTATAGTCTAGTCTATAGTCTAGTCTATAGTCTAGTCTATAGTCTAGTCTATAGTCTACTCTACAGTCTAATCTATAGTCTAGTCTATAGTCTAGCTTATAGTCTAGTCTATAGTCTAGTCTATAGTCTAGTCTATAGTCTAGTCTATAGTCTAGTCTATAGTCTAGTCTATAGTCTAGTCTATAGTCTAGTCTATAGTCTAGTCTATAGTCTGGTCTATAGTCTAGTCTATAGTCTAGTCTATAATCTAGTCTATAGTCTTGTCTATAGTCGAGTCTATAGTCTAGTCTATAGTCTAGTCTATAGTCTAGTCTATAGTCTAGTCTATAGTCTAGTCTATAGTCTAGTCTATAGTCTAGTCTATAGTCTAGTCTATGGTCTAGTCTATAGTCTAGTCTATAGTATAGTCTATAGTCTAGTCTATAGTCTAGTCTATAGTCTAGACTATAGTCTAGTCTATAGTATAGTCTATAGTCTAGTCTATAGTCTAGTCTTTAGTCTAGTCTATAGTCTAGTCTATAGTCTAGTCTATAATCTAGTCTACAGCCTGGTCTATGGTCTAGTCTATAGTCTAGTCTATAGTCTAGTCTATAATCTAGTCTGTGGTCTAGTCTATAGTCTAGTCTATAGTCTAGTCTATAATCTAGTCTAGTCTATAGTCTAGTCTAGTCTATAGTCTAGTCTATAGTCTAGTCTATAGTCTAGTCTATAGTCCAGTCTATACTCTAGTCTATAGTCTAGTCTATAGTCTAGTCTATAGTCTAGTCTATAGTCTAGTCTATAGTCTAGTCTATAGTCTAGTCTATAGTCTAGTCTATAGTCTAGTCTATAGTCTAGTCTATAGTCTAGTCTATAGTCTAGTCTATAGTCTAGTCTATAGTCTAGTCTATAGTCTAGTCTATAGTCTAGTCTATAGTCTAGTCTATAGTCTAGTCTATAGTCTAGTCTATAGTCTAGTCTATAGTCTAGTCTATAGTCTAGTCTATAGTCTAGTCTATAGTCTAGTCTATAGTCTAGTCTATAGTCTAGTCTATAGTCTAGTCTATAGTCTAGTCTATAGTCTAGTCTATAGTCTAGTCTATAGTCTAGTCTATAGTCTAGTCTAGTCTAGTCTATAGTCTAGTCTATAGTCTAGTCTATAGTCTAGTCTATAGTCTAGTCTATAGTAGTCTAGTCTATAGTCTAGTCTAGTCTATAGTCTAGTCTATAGTCTAGTCTATAGTCTAGTCTATAGTCTAGTCTATAGTCTAGTCTATAGTCTAGTCTAGTCTAGTCTAGTCTAGTCTATAGTCTAGTCTATAGTCTAGTCTAGTCTATAGTCTAGTCTAGTCTATAGTCTAGTCTATAGTCTAGTCTAGTCTATAGTCTAGTCTATAGTCTAGTCTATAGTCTAGTCTATAGTCTAGTCTATAGTCTAGTCTAGTCTATAGTCTAGTCTATAGTCTAGTCTATAGTCTAGTCTATAGTCTAGTCTATAGTCTAGTCTATAGTCTAGTCTATAATCTAGTCTATAGTCTAGTCTATAGTCGAGTCTATAGTCTAGTCTATAGTCTAGTCTATAGTCTAGTCTATAGTCTAGTCTATAGTCTAGTCTATAGTCTAGTCTATAGTCTACTCTACAGTCTAATCTATAGTCTAGTCTATAGTCTAGCTTATAGTCTAGTCTATAGTCTAGTCTATAGTCTAGTCTATAGTCTAGTCTATAGTCTAGTCTATAGTCTAGTCTATAGTCTAGTCTATAGTCTAGTCTATAGTCTAGTCTATAGTCTGGTCTATAGTCTAGTCTATAGTCTAGTCTATAATCTAGTCTATAGTCTTGTCTATAGTCGAGTCTATAGTCTAGTCTATAGTCTACTCTACAGTCTAATCTATAGTCTAGTCTATAGTCTAGCTTATAGTCTAGTCTATAGTCTAGTCTATAGTCTAGTCTATAGTCTAGTCTATAGTCTAGTCTATAGTCTAGTCTATAGTCTAGTCTATAGTCTAGTCTATAGTCTAGTCTATAGTCTAGTCTATAGTCTAGTCTATAGTCTAGTCTATAGTCTAGTCTATAGTCTAGTCTATAGTCTAGTCTATAGTCTAGTCTATAGTCTAGTCTATAGTCTAGTCTATAGTCTAGTCTATAGTCTAGTCTATAGTCTACTCTACAGTCTAATCTATAGTCTAGTCTATAGTCTAGCTTATAGTCTAGTCTATAGTCTAGTCTATAGTCTAGTCTATAGTCTAGTCTATAGTCTAGTCTATAGTCTAGTCTATAGTCTAGTCTATAGTCTAGTCTATAGTCTAGTCTACTATAGTCTGGTCTATAGTCTAGTCTATAATCTAGTCTATAGTCTAGTCTATAGTCTAGTCTATAGTCTAGTCTATAGTCTAGTCTATAGTCTAGTCTATAGTCTAGTCTATAGTCTAGTCTATAGTCTGGTCTATAGTCTAGTCTATAGTCTAGTCTATAGTCTACTCTACAGTCTAATCTATAGTCTATTCTATAGTCTAGCTTATAGTCTAGTCTATAGTCTAGTCTATAGTCTAGTCTATAGTCTAGTCTATAGTCTACTCTACAGTCTAATCTATAGTCTAGTCTATAGTCTAGCTTATAGTCTAGTCTATAGTCTAGTCTATAGTCTAGTCTATAGTCTAGTCTATAGTCTAGTCTATAGTCTAGTATATAGTCTAGTCTATAGTCTAGTCTATAGTCTAATCTATAGTCTAGTCTATAGTCTAGCTTATAGTCTAGTCTATAGTCTAGTCTATAGTCTAGTCTATAGTCTAGTCTATAGTCTAGTCTATAGTCTAGTCTATAGTCTAGTCTATAGTCTAGTCTATAGTCTAGTCTATAGTCTAGTCTATAGTCTAGTCTATAGTCTAGTCTATAATCTAGTCTATAGTCTAGTCTATAGTCTAGTCTATAGTCTAGTCTATAGTCTAGTCTATAGTCGAGTCTATAGTCTGGTCTATAGTCGAGTCTATAGTCTGGTCTGTAGTCTAGTCCATAGTCTAGTCTATAGTCTAGTCTATAATCTAGTCTATAGTCTAGTCTATAGTATAGTCTGTAGTCTAGACTGTAGTCTACTCTATAGTCTAGTCTATAGTCCAGTCTATAGTCTAGTCTGGTCTACAAGTTTTTGAAACATAAATTTTGTTACCTTTAAAAATAGTAGTAAAACTACTACATTTTTAAATATTTTTATTCTAAGATAATTTTCTGCCTTATTAAGTCTTTAGCCACAAACGACTATAAACTTGTCTTAAAAGTCGAAATTCCTAATTAAATCATTGGTTTTTTCTTTAGAATACCAAATTTCTCACTTTTTACTGCTTTACAAATAAAGATTTTATTTTCAGATAATAATAAATCCATATTTTTTTTATTTCCTTTTACAAGATTTTTCTGTTTGTTTCTGTTTTATTCTTAGAATATTTTTTAGTGTCATCTTGTGTCATATTTTTTTAATGTGTTTTCTTTATTAATTCTTCCTTTTAGTGTCCACACACAGTTTTTGACAACAACAGGTGGCCATTGTGTGTAAAACAACAACAATTCTTATAAAATTTGTTCGTTATTTTTTTTTTAATAACAGCACAAAAATGTTGCATCAATTCTAGAGAAAAAATTACAAGATTTCCGGCGAAATATGAATATAAAGCAGAGAAGTTTGCATGGAGAGTGTTTTTGCTAACAACATTTGGAATTTATGAAATTCCAATTGGAAGAGCATTACTTTTCAGAGAGGAAGAGCTCATGTTTATATACATGTTTAAAAAAATAAACATATGTTGATTTTTTGCTCTTAATTAACAATGTTTATATAACAAAAGTAAATGTTGCAATAGATTTATTAAGATGTTTATAAACAATCGAAATAGTTCAGTTCTGAATAAGATTAAGTTCTGTTCTAATTCTGTTCTAGTTCTAATCTAGTTCTGTTCTAGTTCTGTTCTAGTTATGTTCTAGTTCTGTTCTAGTTCTGTTCTAGTTCTGTTCTAGTTCTGTTTCTAGTTCTGTTCTAGTTCTGTTCTAGTTCTGTTCTAGTTCTGTTCTAGATCTGTTCTAGTTCTGTTCTAGTTCTGTTCTATTCTAGTTCTGTTCTAGTTCTGTTCTAGTTCTGTTCTAGTTCTGTTCTAGTTCTGTTCTAGTTCTGTTCTAGTTCTGTTCTAGTTCGTTCTAGTTCTGTTCTAGTTCTGTTCTGTTCTAGTTCTGTTCTAGTTCTGTTCTAGTTCTGTTCTGTTCTAGTTCTGTTCTAGTTCTGTTCTAGTTCTGTTCTAGTTCTGTTCTAGTTCTGTTCTAGTTCTGTTCTAGTTCTGTTCTAGTTCTGTTCTAGTTCTGTTCTAGTTCTGTTCTAGTTCTGTTCTAGTTCTGTTCTAGTTCTGTTCTAGTTCTGTTCTAGTTCTGTTCTAGTTCTGTTCTAGTTCTGTTCTAGTTCTGTTCTAGTTCTGTTCTAGTTCTGTTCAGTTCTGTTCTAGTTCTGTTCTAGTTCTGTTCTAGTTCTGTTCTAGTTCTGTTCTAGTTCTGTTCTAGTTCTGTTCTAGTTCTGTTCTAGTTCTGTTCTAGTTCTGTTCTAGTTCTGTTCTAGTTCTGTTCTAGTTCTGTTCTAGTTCTGTTCTAGTTCTGTTCTAGTTCTGTTCTAGTTCTGTTCTAGTTCTGTTCTAGTTCTGTTCGAGTTCTGTTCTAGTTCTGTTCTAGTTCTGTTCTAGTTCTGTTCTAGTTCTGTTCTAGTTCTGTTCTAGTTCTGTTCTAGTTCTGTTCTAGTTCTGTTCTAGTTCTGTTCTAGTTCTGTTCTAGTTCTGTTCTAGTTCTGTTCTATTTCTGTTCTAGTTCTGTTCTAGTTCTGTTCTGTTCTAGTTCTGTTCTAGTTCTGTTCTGGTTCTGTTCTAGTTCTGTTCTAGTTCTGTCCAGTTCTGTTCTAGTTCTGTTCTAGTTCTGTTCTAGTTCTGTTCTAGTTCTGTTCTAGTTCTGTTCTAGTTCTGTTCTAGTTCTAGTTCTGTTCTAGTTCTGTTCCAGTTCTGTTCTAGTTCTGTTCTAGTTCTGTTCTAGTTCTGTTCTAGTTCTGTTCTAGTTCTGTTCTAGTTCTGTTCTAGTTCTGTTCTAGTTCTGTTCTAGTTCTGTTCTAGTTCTGTTCTAGTTCTGTTCTAGTTCTGTTCTAGTTCTGTTCTAGTTCTGTTCTAGTTCTGTTCTAGTTCTGTTCTAGTTCTGTTCTAGTTATGTTCTAGTTCTGTTCTAGTTCTGTTCTAGTTCTGTTCTAGTTCTGTTCTAGTTCTGTTCTAGTTCTAGTTCTGTTCTAGTTCTAGTTCTGTTCTAGTTCTGTTCTAGTTCTGTTAGTTCTGTTCTAGTTCTGTTCTAGTTCTGTTCTAGTTCTAGTTCTAGTTCTAGTTCTAGTTCTGTTCTAGTTCTGTTCTAGTTCTGTTCTAGTTCTGTTCTAGTTCTGTTCTAGTTCTGTTCTAGTTCTGTTCTAGTTCTGTTGTAGTTCTGTTCTAGTTCTGTTCTAGTTCTGTTCTGTTCTGTTCTGTTCTAGTTCTGTTCTAGTTCTGTTCTAGTTCTGTTCTAGTTCTGTTCTAGTTCTGTTCTAGTTCTATTCTAATTCTATTCTAGTTCCGTTATAGTTCCGTTCAAGTTCAGTTCTAGTTCAGCTCTTGTTCAGTTAATAGTTGATTTTTCATATTGAAATCCTAACGAACTTCTTTAAATTCAAACTTAGTCAAGCATATAATGTTTATTTTTCTCCTGCTCCTAGTAATCAAACCCTTTTCATTTGGGATTTTTCTTTGTCCGTCCGTCTGTCTGTTTGTCCGCTTTCAATCTTTATTCAAATTCATTCCAACAGGTGTCTGTTAGAATGTCGGTGTTAACTAGTACATTTTCATGATACTTTTCTTTGTGTTTTTTTTCTCTGTTCATTATTCTTATGTCTCTACATCATTCAGCTGTCAAACTGTCAAAGTTTGTTGGCGGAAAAAATTTGTGTTCACTTTATAATATAAAACAAAATAATCAACTAAAGTAAATAAGTTCGTAAAAAAAGAATACGAAAACAAAGTAGCAGAACTAAATGAAAGTGAAAATGATACTTTAGAGTTGGAAAAAAAGTCAAGTGGCTTCAAGTGAAAAGAATAATTTCCAAATTAACTCTGGAAAAGTATCAAAAAGAAGTTCTTGTCAATATTTCAAAAAAGCAATCAATGTTTGATGTATTAATATAATACTGAAGTTGACCAAGTTTCCCTAAAGAATACTGAGATAAATTTTGTATTATACTGTTAAATAATATAGTACTTTTTGAAATAAAATCTTAATTTTTTCAAAAAGTACTATTTCTACTACTATTTTCAAATTGAAAAATAAGTGCGAATTTTAAAGCATCTTTATGTAAGCTATGAATTCCAATTAAAATTTTATAGAATTTAGTAATTTTTTGTAAAAAAGTAGTAAATAATTTATTACTTTTTTAAAAATGTTTAACAAAAATTTTATTTTTTCATAGTAAGCATTCTTAATAGTCATATTCCGTGCTTAAAAATTGTAAATTTGGAACTTTTTTAAAAAAGTAGTATTTTTACTACTATTTTCAAATTGAAAAATAATTGCGGATTTTAAATCATCTTTAGGTAAACTATGAATTTCAATTAAAATTTTATGGAATTTAGTATTTTTTGTAAAAAAGTAGTAAATAATTTAGTACTTTTTGAAAAAAATTTAACAGAAATATTACTTTTTTATAGTAAGCATTCTTAATAATCATATTCCGTGCTTAAAAATTGTAAATTTGGAACTTTTTTAAAAAATAGTATAACTACTACCTTTTTTAAAATTGAAGAATAAGTCCCGATTTCGAGTCATCTTTGTATTTATTATCAATTCCAATTAAAATTTTATTGAATTTAGTAGTTTTTTGTAAAAAAGTAGTAAATAATTAAGTACTTTTTGGAAAATTTTTAACAGAAATATTACTTTCTTATAGTTAGCATTCTTAATAATTACATTCCGGTTAATTTAGAACTTTGTATTTTAAAATTAAAAAATAAGTCTGGATTTCGAGTCATCTTTGTATTAATTATCAATTCCAATTAAAATTTTATGGAATTAGTACTTTTTTGTAAAAAAGTAGTAAATAATTTAGTACATTTTGGAAAATATTACTTTCTTATAGTAAGCATTCTTAATAATCATATTCCGGGCTTAACAATTGTAAATTTAGTACTTTATTAAAAAAGTAGTATTTCTACTACTATTTCAAAATTGAAAAATAAGTGTGGATTTCGAGTCATTTTTGTGTTTATTATGATTTCCAATTAATATTTTATAGAATTTAGTACTTTAAAAAAAAAGTATTAAATAATTTAGTACTTTTTGGAACATTTTTAACAAAAATATTACTTTTTATAGCAAGCATTCTTAATAACCATATTCCGGGCTTAAAAATTGTAAATTTGGAACATTTTTAAAAAAGTAGTATATCTACTACTATTTTAAAATTGAAAAATAAGTCTGTATTTCGAGTCATCTTTGTATTTATTATCAATTCCAATTAAAATTTTATGGAATTTAGTACTTTTTTGTAAAAAAGTAGTAAATAATTTAGTACTTTTTGGAAAATTTTTAACAGAAATATAACTTTCTTATAGTAAACATTCTTAATAATTATATTCCGGGCTTAAAGATTGTTAATTTAGTACTTAAAAAAGTAGTATTTCTACTACTATTTTAAAATTGCTAAATAAGTCCGGGTTTCGACTCATTTTTGTGTTTATTATCAATTCCAATTAAAATATTATGGAATTTAGTACTTTTTTGTAAAAAAGTAGTAAATAAAATAGTACTTTCGTAAAATTTTGAACAAAAAGTTGGCTTTTTTATAGTAAGCATTCCTAATAATAATATTCCGGGCTTAAATATTACAAATTTAGTACTTTATAAACAAATTTTTTGGGATTTAGTACTTTTTTGTAAAAAAAGTACTTTTTGAAAATTTTTAACAAAAATATTACTTTTTTATAAAAAGCATTCTTAATAATCATATTCCGTGCTTAAAAATGTAAATTTGGAACTTTTTTTAAAAAAGTAGTATTTCTACTACTATTTTAAAATTTAAAAATAAGTCCGGATTTCAAGTCATCTTAGTGTTTATTATCAATTCCAATTAAAATTTTATGGAATTTAGTATTTTTTTGTAAAAAAGTAGTAAATAAAATAGTACTCTTTGAAAAATTTTGAACAAAAAGTTGGCTTTTTCATAGTAAGCATTCTTACTAAGTATATTCTGGGGTTAAAAGTTATAAATTTAGTACTTTTTTAAAAAAGTAGTATTTCTACTACTGTTTTAAAGTTTACAAATTATTGCGGATTTCGTGTCATCTTTGAGTTTATTATGAATTCCAATTAAAATTGTATAGAATTTAGTACTTTTTTAGTAAAAAAATAGTAAATAGTTTTTCGAATATTTTCTTTCAAAATTCTCAAATTTCTTGATTTGGCACTCATTTTGGTCTAACAGTTTGTCTGTCTTCTTTGTAATTTAATTACTTTGTTTGGTCAAATAACCAGAACAAATCAATGTTGTTGCTGCAGCCGCTGGTCAACAAATTCAAATTGACAGGGCGTAACGGCAAAAATCTAGCAAATATGCAACCTATTGACTAGTTAGACATTACAATAAAAACACACCCTTGTAATTTAAAATATTGTTATGCCTTACTTATGCCACGAGTGTAAAAGGAGAAGATTTAAAAAATTTAAATTAAAATTGATTGAACAAAAACAAAATCTTTTAAATGATTTAGAATTTAATTAAGAGTAAAAATAAAGGCAATTTTAAACCCGCTTTAGTTGGGAGAATTAAAATTTTATGCATTTCATTAGGTTATGGAAGAGAATTAATTAAATTAATTGGGTTTCAAAGTAAAACTACAGTGAGGGTTAAAATGAAGGAACTTTTTTAAAAAAATAATCAAAAAACTACTATTAAGGAATTCATAAACTAAAGTAATTATTGCGAATTTTCCTAATATAGCTCGATCTTGCTTTTACACTTTTATTGTTGCTTTAAAATAAAATTCTATTTACTTTTTTGTTTAATTAAATTAAAAACCATTTAATAAGTTCAACCCTGCGAATGACCCTTTTTGATAATTGTCACATTCAACAACAAAAACTACTACTCAACAACAGCAACATCAATAATAACGATGAAAAGTACCAGTTTTCAATTTCATTTAGAAAATTAACTCCTATTAAAAACACTAACACACACAGATAAAAGGATGGATCCAATAGTCAAATAGAGATAGACAAACGGACAGATGTATGTATAAACAAATATATACAGGCCAGAGGTGGAAAATTTAAATTTTAAAATAGTATCAACAACCAAAATAGTACTTTTTAGGTTTGAAAGTAATAAAATAAATTTCGGCTAGACTATAAACTAAAGACTAGGCTATAGAAAAGACCATAAACTAGACCATAGACTAGACCATAGACTAGACTATAGACTAGACTATAGACTAGACTATAGATTAGACTATAGACTAGACTATAGACTAGACTATAGACTAGACTATAGACTAGACTATAGACTAGACTCTAGACTAGACTCTAGACTAGACTCTAGACTAGACTCCAGACTAGACTCTAGACTAGACCCTAGTCTAGACTTTAGACTAGACTATAGACTAGACTATAGACTAGACTATAGACTAGACTATAGACTAGACTATAGACTAGACTATAGACTAGACTATAGACTAGACTATTGACTAGACTATAGACTTGACTATAGACTAGACTATAGACTAGACTATAGACTTGACTATAGACTAGACTATAGACTAGACTATAGACTAGACTATAGACTAGACCTAGACTATAGACTAGACTATAGACTAGACTATAGACTAGACTATAGACTAGACTATAGACTAGACTATAGACTAGACTATAGACTAGACTATAGACTAGACTATAGACTAGACTATAGACTAGACTATAGACTAGACTATAGACTAAACTATAGACTAGACTATAACTAGACTATAGACTAGACTATAGACTAGACTATAGACTAGACTATAGACTAGACTATAGACTAGACTATAGACTAGACTATAGACTAGACTATAGACTAGACTATAGACTAGACTATAGACTAGACTATAGACTAGACTATAGACTAGACTATAGACTAGACTATAGACTAGACTATAGACTAGACTATAGACTAGACTATAGACTAGACTATAGACTAGACTATAGACTAGACTATAGACTAGACTATAGACTAGACTATAGACTAGACTATAGACTAGACTATAGACTAGACTATAGACTAGACTATAGACTAGACTATAGACTAGACTATAGACTAGACTATAGACTAGACTATAGACTAGACTATAGACTAGACTATAGACTAGACTATAGACTAGACTATAGACTAGACTATAGACTAGACTATAGACTAGACTATAGACTAGACTATAGACTAGACTATAGACTAGACTATAGACTAGACTAGACTAGACTATAGACTAGACTATAGACTAGACTATAGACTAGACTATAGACTAGACTATAGACTAGACTATAGACTAGACTATAGACTAGACTATAGACTTGACTATAGACTAGACTATAGACTAGACTATAGACTAGACTATAGACTAGACTATAGACTAGACTATAGACTAGACTATAGACTAGACTATAGACTAGACTATAGACTAGACTATAGACTAGACTATAGACTAGACTATAGACTAGACTATAGACTAGACTATAGACTGGACTATAGACTAGACTATAGACTAGACTATAGACTAGACTATAGACTAGACTATAGACTAGACTATAGACTAGACTATAGACTAGACTATAGACTAGACTATAGACTAGCTATAGACTAGACTATAGAATAGACTATAGACTAGACTATAGACTAGGACTATAGACTAGGACTATAGACTAGACTATAGACTAGACTATAAGACTAGACTATAGACTAGACTATAACTAGACTATGACTAGACTATAGACTAGACTATAGACTAGACTATAGACTAGACTATAGACTAGACTATAGACTAGACGATAGACTAGACTATAGACTAGACTATAGACTAGACTATAGACTAGACTATAACTAGACTATAGACTAGACTATAGACTAGACTACTAGACTAGACTAGACTAGCTAACTATAGACTAGACTATAGACTAGACATAGACTAGACTATAGACTAGACTATAGACTAGACTATAGACTAGACTATGACTAGACTATAGACTAGACTATAGACTAGACTTATAGACTAGACTATAGACTAGACTATAGACTAGACTATAGACTAGACTATAGACTAGACTATAGACTAGACTATAGACTAGACTATAGACTAGAACTATAGACTAGACTATAGACTAGACTATAGACTAGACTATAGACTGAGACTATATGACTAGACTATAGACTAGACTATAGACTAGACTATAGACTAGACTATAGACTAGACTATAGACTAGACTATAGACTAGACTATAGACTAGACTATAGACTAGACTATAGACTAGACTATAGACTAGACTATAGACTAGACTATAGACTAGACTATAGACTAGACTATAGACTAGACTATAGACTAGACTATAGACTAGACTATAGGCTAGACAATAGACTAGACTATAGACTAGACTATAGACTAGACTATAGACTAGACTATAGACTAGACTATAGACTAGACTATAGACTAGACTATAGACTAGACTATAGACTAGACTATAGACTAGACTATAGACTAGACTATAGACTAGACTGCAGATTAAATGCAGTTAATTAGTATCAAAAATTGCTAATGTACTGCATTTCCCATACCTGTTACAGGGTAAAAATCTTTTTTTCACATACAGAAAGACACACTCTCATCCTTTTTTAATTGAATTGAACTTTTATGATCTCGGGTTTGGTGTGACAGTTTGGAATTTAGAAACACAACATAATTATGGTCGGTCATACAGGCTCTATATACTACATATTTTCAAAATTAACCCCAGCACACAAACACTACATGCAAGCATACTTACTTTAGGTTTTTATGAACATTTTTGACACCCTGCTGGGTGTAGAATGTATGTGTGGCAAACACGAGCCAAAAGGAAACTATTCGAACAGGGAGAGATAAAAAGGTTTAATTTTAATAAATAAAACGCAAAAAGGAAATAAAAGCGTTAAAGATTTAAAACTAAAATTTTTAGAATTGGAGAAAAGGGAAGACATTTTTACTTAAATTTAATGAATACAAGCAGAAGTAATAATAAATTTAGTAAAAAAATTTTAGAAATCTTTGATTTTCCAATTTTAGAGTAGGAGTTGAAATACTACTTTTTTGTAAAAAGTACTATAATTACTACTTTTAAGTATGCAATGCGATTCATAAGAATATTTGCTATAAAACTAAATTACTTTTTGTATAAAGTTTTGATAAAAAAGTAGTTAAAATTTAGTACTTTTTTCAAGAAGTAGTAAATTTTGCAAAATTTTTGAAGGAATATATTATAAAGGTAAAAGTAATACAAAAACCATACTTATTTTTCAATTTTAAAATAGAAGTTTTTCCAAAAAGTAGTGAAATTATGACTTTTAGGTATTTATTAGGTGTTTATTAAGAAACATAGCTTCAAAAGCTACATAAGTTTTGTAAACATTTTTGCTAAAAAAGTACTAAATATTTAGTACTTTTTTTAAAAAGTAATAAATTTTGTAAAATTTTCAATGGACTATACTATAATGATGACTCTAAAGTAAAAACCATACTTATATTTGAATTTAAAAAAAGCAGTAAATATACTACTTTTTTGAAAAAGTAGTAGAAATACCACTTTTAAGTGATTATTAAGAAAATTGATTATATATGTAGAATTACAAGTTTCGAAATCTGATTTTAGTTTTCAATTTAAAAATAGTAGTAAAAATACTACGTTTTGTTAAATGTTTTAAATTTGCGACTTTTAGCAGAAAAATGGGATTATTAAGCAAAATGTACTTTAAAATACATTTGAATGAAATTAAATTTTCATTTGCTGACCATAAATTTTAAAAACTTTGTATCAATTTATTACGGTTAAGGGGTGTTTCCAGTTTCCCTTTTAATGACTTCCTTGACTGGTTTGTTGTTACATTGTTTGCGTATTTATTTAAGAATTTAATGAAAAATATTTAGCAAACAAAATTCGGGACACATTATTTAAACAATTAAATACGCAATAATCGAGGGAGAAAGTGAAAAGTTGTAGTTTAAAAACAATAGAAATTTTATGGTTTTCCTTTCAGTTTAGTTTTATTATCGGCCGGAAATCGATAAAATGAAAATGAGAAGATGACGTTAACAATGGGTGGTGCCATTGGTGGTTGGTGTTAGTGAAACACCTACCAAGATGGGGAAAACAAAGGAAAAATACTAAGCTAATGTCAGTGTTATTCGATAGTATTTATTATGTGAAATAATTTGACAAAATGAAAGGTGAGTCCGAGAGAAGATTTAATTTGACATGTGGAAAGATTTTAGAGGTGCCTCTGATCGTAAAGTTAAGGCTCCAATGTGGCAGTCCGGAGGTTTATGGTTCGATTTACACTTGAAACTCACGTAAAAGAGCGCAAAGTAACTAACTAACTAACTAACTAACTAACTAACTAACTAACTAACTAACTAACTAACTAACTACTAACTAACTAACTAACTAACTAACTAACTAACTAACTAACTAACTAACTAACTAACTAACTAACTAACTAACTAACTAACTACTAACTAACTAACTAACTAACTAACTAACTAACTAACTAACTAACTAACTAACTAACTAACTAACTAACTAACTAACTAACTAACTAACTAACTAACTAACTAACTAACTAACTAACTAACTAACTAACTAACTAACTAACTAACTACTAACTAACTAACTAACTAACTAACTAACTACTAACTAACTAACTAACTAACTACTAACTAACTAACTAACTAACTAACTAACTAACTAACTAACTAACTAACTAACTAACTAACTAACTAACTAACTAACTAACTAACTAACTAACTAACTAACTAACTAACTAACTAACTAACTAACTAACTAACTAACTAACTAACTAACTAACTAACTAACTAACTAACTAACTAACTAACTAACTAACTAACTAACTAACTAACTAACTAACTAACTAACTAACTAACTAACTACTAACTAACTAACTAACTAACTAACTAACTAACTAACTAACTAACTAACTAACTAACTAACTAACTAACTAACTAACTAACTAACTACTAACTAACTAACTAACTAACTAACTAACTAACTAACTAACTAACTACTAACTAACTAACTAACTACTAACTAACTAACTAACTAACTAACTAACTAACTAACTAACTAACTAACTAACTAACTAACTAACTAACTAACTAACTAACTAACTAACTAACTAACTAACTAACTAACTAACTAACTAACTAACTAACTAACTAACTAACTAACTAACTAACTAACTAACTAACTAACTAACTAACTAACTAACTAACTAACTAACTAACTAACTAACTAACTACTAACTAACTAACTAACTAACTAACTAACTAACTACTAACTAACTAACTAACTAACTAACTAACTAACTAACTAACTAACTACTAACTAACTAACTAACTAACTAACTAACTACTAACTAACTAACTAACTAACTAACTAACTAACTAACTACTAACTAACTAACTAACTAACTAACTAACTAACTAACTAACTAACTAACTAACTAACTAACTAACTAACTAACTAACTAAACTAACTAACTAACTAACTAACTAACTAACTAACTAACTACTAACTAACTAACTAACTAACTAACTAACTAACTAACTACTAACTAACTACTAACTAACTAACTAACTACTAACTAACTAACTAACTAACTAACTACTAACTAACTAACTAACTAACTAACTAACTAACTAACTAACTAACTAACTAACTAACTAACTAACTACTAACTAACTAACTAACTAACTAACTACTAACTAACTAACTAACTAACTAACTAACTAACTACTAACTAACTAACTACTAACTAACTAACTAACTAACTAACTAACTATCTATCTATCTATCTATCTATCTTCTTCTTAATAATACAGATGGTATGTAGTGGTCATTGAAATATGAGCTTTTGTTTAAGTACTAGGGTGATCGATTATTCGACATTTTCCAAAAACCGGTTTTCGAATAGTTCGAATAGTTGACATTTAAAAAAAAACCAGTTTATATTTTTCAAATTCAGAAAAATCCGCTTAACCGGTTTTTCATTATAAATAAAAAAAATATTTTAATTTGAAAAACTTAATGTTTATGTTTAAATTTGATTAATAAAACATGGAATGAAATGATTTTTAACAGTTTAAAAGATTATAACTATAGATCTAGTCGTCTGATTTACATTATTTCATTAATATAAAAAAATTAGGAAAAAAGTGGGACACTTCTGTTAAACATAAGGTACTATGTAATCCTAGCTTATTTCAAAAGCCCTGTTTAGGACAACACTTCCATAAAATTTCAGCCGTAAATTAATTATTGTAAATTGAATATAATCTTAAGATTGATAAAATTTTATCAAACAGTTATCAATTTTACAAATAAATTTTTTTAATTAATTAGGAAAATCAAAAAAGTTTAACCAAAGGAGCTTTAGAAAAATATACGCTACTTCCTCGACTCAAATAATTTTAAAATTTAGCTGTATTATTATTTACTTAAAAATTTCATTTAAATAATCTTTGAATACAAAGCAAATAAAAGTATTCGAAACCGGTTTTTAAAAAGTGAAAAAACCGGGTTATTCGATATTCGAAAAATCAACATTAAGAAAAAACCGACACTGGTAAAGCAGAAAAAACCGGTTTTAAAACCGGTTGAAAAATCGAGTCGATCACCCTATTAAGTACCCAGCAAAAATATTCATTACCTAGTAATCTAGAAAGTAATATTGGAATCACGTGGAAACTAATTACTTTTGGGGTGAATAACTAATTATTTTTGTTCGACGAGGTTCAAATAATATGTACCTACCTTAAACAAATTAATAAATGGTTACTAATTTGATTACAAAAACTTTGCGAAATAACTAGTTACAAATAAACCTACAAATATGTTATGTTATAGCTAGTTATTTTGGGCCGACTTTGTATGTAGAAAACAAAAAATAAAAAAATTCCTCTGCCGGGATTTGAACCCAGGCATTCAGTTGTTTTCTATGTTTCTCACTACAGCCGCTTACTCGATGCTCCATTAACATGTTGCTTTTTGTAATTTTGAGAACGGCTTTTTACAAAAATATATAAATGAATGTCATTTTGAAAAAAATAAACAGTATCCAGCAGGGCTCGAACCACGAACCCCTGTTTGTTAAATGAACGACCTAGACAATTGAGCCATAACAAATCCAAATTGTTTTGTTCTTTACCAGTAATAACCTATTCAGCTAAATGAAATAATGTGGATGATAATGAACACTCATTACCAAGTAATATATGAAATAACTACTGGCTATTACCAAAAATTTCAGATTTTTTGCTGGGTAGGTACAAGTCATTAACATATCTTGCTGGACTCCACATTAAAGAATTAAATTTTATTGCAACAGCTCTTTCCTAAGAATGTCCTCTTTTTGTTTAACGTCTTTTTTTAACGACTTCATTGCATGTCTAAGACTCTTTAGTTCACTAAATCATTAGTTTTTTTTCCACAAAAAAAGTGTGAAGAATTTCTATTTGCAAATTGAAACTAAAATCTTAAATAAAAATTCCCAGCAAATTCAAAACCCCCGTCTCTCTCCCCTTATAAATTTCGTTATGCAGCCTCAAGTGTTGAAAGATAAAAAAATATATCATAAAATTATCACAAAAATGTAATAAAATCATACGGGAATAAGAGATATTTTTGTACTCACCAAAAACTAATAATTTAGCGTTTTAGTTATGCTAGGAATATTAAAAAGGAACTAAACGAATAAGTTCAAAATATCGACTCGCATATTAATCCTTAAACTCATAAATTATAACAGGGAAAACACGCACATCCACACACATACACGCATAAATCTGAAAAAGAAACTAAATTCAATATAAATGTAAAAATGCATGTGAAAATTTAAACTACGAACAGACAGTAAGTTTGATACCGTCCGATGTTGGCAAAGAAGTCTATAAAAATACTATTGCAAACAGGATTTGTTGTGAAGTGTATAAAATTGCAATTGAAATACAAAAACAGCAAGGAAAAAATTGCTGATACGGATAACAATAACAAGCAATAATATTAACAGTAACAACAAAAACAACTACAACGGAAATAATAGTAGTAACAATATCAACTAGAATAAACAACCACATGCCAAGATTAACAACTATATCGATTGCAGTTTTTGTATTAGAAGTTTAGTAACGTAACAGCAAACGCTCAACGAAAAATGTTAGTAAAAAGTTAAAGGAATATTACTTTTTTAGCAGACAATTAAATACTTTTTTTAAAGAACTTTTTGTAGGAATTTATTAAACTCTTCTGTCTATTAAAAAAAACTTACTTTTTTGCAAAATTTAAAATAGTAGTAAAAATACTACTATTTGTAAAAATTAACAAAATTGTTAAATTTTTACTTAAAAACTATATATTTGTGAAAGAGACTCTAAAAATAGGCAAAATTTTGAATTTCAAAATAGTAGTAGAAATACTACTTTTTTAAAAAGTATAAAATTTGCTATTTTTTTATTGTGTTTTATGTTTATTAGTTGAATGAAATACTGGAATACAATATTTTTTTCAAAAAAGTAGTAAAATATTTAGTACTTTTTAGCAAAAAGTAGTAAAATTTTTATTACTTTTTTAACAAAATGTAATACATTTATTCAATTTTAATTTGATAAACACTACAATTGTAAAAATGATTTTAAAAATAAGTAAAATTTTAATTTGAAAACTAGTAGTAGAAATACTACTTTTTTAAAAAAGTCTAAAAATGTCAATATTTTTCTAAGGATTATGTTTATAATTGAAGTGAACTTCAGGAAACCATATTTTTGTCGTAAAGTGTTTCAAAAAAGTAGTAACATTTTTACTACTTTTTCTAAAAAGTAGTAAATTTTGTAGGATTTTAGTAGGATTATATTCAATACTTATAATACATTCGAAAAATATGAAAATTTTTCATTTAAAAATAGTAGTGGAAATACTACTTTTTTGTAAAAGTTTGAAAATGACTAGTCTTTTTATGGCTTGTGTTTATTTTTGATATGAACTTCAGCAAAACAATGTATTTTCTTGAAATTTTTCAAAAAATGTTCTTAAAATTTCAAAACAGTAGTAGAATTTTAACTACTTTTTCTAAAAAGTAGTAAATTTTGTATAATTTTAGCAGGAATATATGAAACACTTAAAAAATATTTAAAATTTAGGATTAATTTTCATTTTAAAAATAGTAGTAGAAATACTACTTTTTTACAAAAGTTTGAAAATTACATAATTTTTTTAAGGATTATGTTTATAAGTGATGTGAACTTCGGGAAAATTATATTTTTTCTTAAAAAATATCAAAGAACTAGTAAAGTTTTCTTAAAAATTTGAAAAAAGTAGTACAATTTGTAGTACTTTTTTTAAAGTAGTAAATCCTGTAAAATTTAAGAGGAAATATATTAACTTTGTGGACATATGTTAAATTATTTAAAATTTATGGGTAATTTTCATTTTTAAAATAGTAGTTGAAATACTACTTAAATAAAAAAGTTTAAAAATTTGTAAATTTTTTATGGAATATGTTTTATAAGTGATGTGAACTTCAGAAAAATAATATGTTTTTTTTTTTTTAAATTTGCAAAAAAGTAGTAGACTTTTCTTAAATTTTTCATAAAAGTAGTAGTATTTTTACTGCTTTTTTAGAAAAAGTACTGAATTTTGTAAAATTTTGGCGGGAATATATTTAACACTTAAAAACTATAAAAAATTCATGATTAATTTTCATTTTAAAAATAGTAGTAGAAATACTACCTTTTTTGAAAAGTTTGAAAATTACTTAATTTTTCTAAGGATTATGTTTATTAGTGAAGTGGTCTTGAGGAAAACAAAATTTTTTTTTCCTAAATTGTTTAGAAAAAGTAGTTGAATTTTTACTACTTTTTTAAAAAAGTAGTAAATTTAGTAAAATTTTAGAGGAAATGTATTAATTACACAAAACTAATTTGAAATTCATGCTTAATTTTCATTTTAAAAATAGTAGTAGAAATACTACTTTTTTAAAAACTGATTTTTTTTAACTTTTATATGTTTTCGAGTGTTCTTGAAGCACAGCAGCTATTTGTTACCGATAACTTGATAATTTTTATCTTATTCTCATACACTCTCTTTCCCTCTTACTTACATGCACTTGCAGCAGGATAACAAGTGTATGAATGTGTGTGTGTATGTCCTTTAATATAAACGTGCAAAATGTTGTTTTATATGCGTGAGCTGTTTGGCGTGTGTTAGTGCATGTGCAAAAAAAAAAAACACAATTTTTATTAACAATTTCATGCAGTTTTATGTAGCTGCAGTTGTTTCTTTCTCTACCGCTTCTTTCTGTTACTGATGATAGTGATGATAATGCTGTTTTTTCATGCTGTAGTCCTACTGCTACTGCTGCTGCTGGTAGTTTCCTTTTATGCCACAACACATGATGTGTAAAAATTCCAAACACTCTGTCGAACTCTACAGTACAATTTCAATTGTTATTTTGGTTTAAAATTCGTATAAATAAATGTGTTCGTATCTTAAGGCAAAAAGTGTTCAATATGTATGTATGTTTGTAAGTATGTATATGTATAGCATATTTATTGTATGTTTGTGTCAGTTAATAAATTGATATTGTTACGCTTCAAACGTAGTTTTTGGCTACATACATATAAGAATTGTTTAAAGAATAATAACAATTTTTATTTTTACAACCGAAACAATACATTTTTTTTCGTTCTGCTTGTGTGTGTGTTTGTTGGAAGAATCGAATTTGTAGTGAAATTTTTATTGCAAAAGAATATTGACACACGCCCGGTTTTTTTTTTGCATTTGGTTACAAACTGTGACATTTAGACAGTGCAGTTTCCTGTTTTTGTTTAAAAGCGTGATGCATTTATCTGGTTGTATGTATGTGAGTGCGTGTGAATGTGTTGTCATTACATTTCTATTTGAAAGTAATAAAAATGTTACAGAAAACATTGTTTTTATTTCTTGTTCTTTAATATTGCATATAAAATTATCTTTTATTTTTGGAGGAGGGGATTTTTTCCTTTGTCAAATGGACACATTTATTTAAATGTTACGACATGTTAATTTAAGCAAAAGTGAAAAAGGATAACTTAAGTGTTTTTTCGAAAACAAGTAAAAAACAAAACGTATCAAAAAAGTAGCAAATTTTCTTAAGAAAAAGTAAGAAATTTTATGAAATTTTAACAGAAAAAGGTAAAAGTCATAAAAAGTAATAAGAAAACATACTAATTTTGAAATTTTAAAATAGTAGTAGATATACTACTTTTTGCAAAAAGTTGAAAATTTTCCAAAATTTTTTATAAAATATATATTTTAAGGATTTAAGCTTCATAAAAACAATATTTTCTTATAAAAATTTGGAAAAACGTAGTAAAACTTCTACTACTATTTCATAAAAAGTAGTAAATTTTGGTAAATTTCAAGCAAAATTTATTCTATGACTGAAACTAATGGCGAAAGCATAAAAAATGTTTAATTTTAAAATAGTAGTAGAAATACTACTTTTTTCAAAAAGATAAAAATTTCCTAAATTTTTTTGTGGAATATATTTTTTAAGGATTTAACCTTTACAAAAATAATATATTTTTATAAAATTTTTGAAAAAAGTAGTAAAACTTCAACTATTTTGTCATAAAAAGTAGTAAATTTTGCGAAATTTTAATCAATATTTATTCTATGACTGAAACTAATGCCGAAAACATAATCATTTTTCAATTTTAAAATAGTAGTAGAAATACTACTTTTTTTAAAAGTTAAAAATGTTCCAAACTTTTTTGTGGATTAAGTTTCTTAAGGTTTTAATACTCAAAAAATAATATTTTTTCATAAAATTTTTCAAAAGAGTAGTAAATTTTATAAAAAGTAGTAAATTTTTTATAAAAAGTAGTAAATTTTGCAAAATTGTAATAAAAATTTACTTTATGATTGAAACTAATGTCGAATTCATAAACATTTTAAAATAGTAGTAGCAAATTTTTTATAATTTCATTTATAAATTTTATAAAATTTTAACAAAAATAAGTAAAGTTGTAAGTCATACTTATTTGGAAATTTTTAAATAGTAGTAGAAATACTACTTCTGTTCAAAGTTGACAATTTTCCAAATTTTTGGTGGAATATATTTTTTTAAGGATTTAAGCTTCATACAAATTTTTAAATTTTAAAATAGTAGTAGAAATACTACTTTTTTCAAAAAGTTAAAAATTTCCCAAAATTTTGTATGGCTTTTGCTTTTAAATAATTTGTACTTCCTGAAAACAGTATTTTTTTGTCAATATTTTTCAAAAGAGTATTAAAAATTTACTACTCTTTAACAAAAAGTATTGCAAGTTTACTACTATTTACCAAAAAGTGGTAAAATTTGCTAAATTTTAATTGTATTTTGTTCTATGCATAAAACTGGTGTGGAAATCACAAATAATTTACAATTTTAAAATAGTAGTAGATATACTACATTTTTCCAAAAGTTTGATATTTCATAAAATTTTGTATGGTATATGTTTGCTAAGGATTTGTGTTACAAGAAAACAATATTTTGTATCAAAATTTTTCAAAAGAGTAGTAAAAATTTACTACTCTCTGCTAAAAAATATTGAAAATTTACTACTATTTGTCAAAAGTGGTCAAATTTGTTAAATTTTAATTGGATTTTGTTCTGTGCATAAAACTGCTGTGGAAATCATAACAAATTTTAAATTCTAAAATAGTAGTAGAAATACTACCTTTTTTCATAAGTTTGAAATTTCATAAAATTTTGTATGGAATATGTTTGCTAAGGAACTGTGTTACAAAAAAAATTATATTTTTTTCTCAAAATTTTTCAAAAGAGTAGTAAAAATTTACTACTTTTTAAGAAGAAGTAGTTAATTTTTTAAAATTTTTATTGGAATATGTTCTGTGCATAAAACTGTTATGGAAATTGTAAAACATTTACAATTTTAAAATAGTAGTAGAAATACTACCTTTTCAAAAACTTTTAAATTTACAAAATTTGTTTATAGTTTATGTGAATTACTGTCTTAAACATCAAGAAATGTATATTTTAACAACAAAATCCCATTGATTTCATAAGAATTCATAAATTTATTTCTCAATAAAAATATTCCAAAATTATATTCCCAATTATATAATTAAGTTATTCAATACTTTTGTTTTGTTGTTGACAGTCCTGCTTACCTTGAAGATATCAATTACATTTGTGGGTCTGTTGTTAATTTTGAAAATTTGATAGTTTGCTTCACTTAACACTGTCGCTATATTTTTCTGACACATTCATTAGAAATTTTGAACAATTGACAGCTATACTATTTCCCTAAAACAATATAAATCATTACAACAACACTAACAACTTAGCAAGGACTATTTAAGGATTCCTTTAAAAAACACACACACACACTTTTACATACAAATTTTGTGAAATGTGTTGACATTTGGGGGGTTTCATTATGGGTTTCATAGTCTTCCGGCTGTCATTTGACTGTAAAGTCGCTAAACTATTCAATATTGTTATTGTTCAAGAAATAATTGAATGCAGAGCATGAGTAAATGAATGAATTGCGTATTAAATGTATGAGTGAGTGAGAATGATAAGTTGATGGGACATATGTAGAGAATTGTATGCAGGCCTGCTGAAAGGAAATTTTTTATTTTAAAAGCCCCGGAAGTTTATCATAAAAATCCTTATTGTTACTACAAACTACCACTCATAACCAAGGGGGAAGTGTGCTTAATGCTGGGGGTATATGTTAGTATATTTGTTTTCTTAATAAGTGTGTATTAATAACAAAACTTAATTACACGTGTGGCCTGTCATTCTTTCTATCTTTGTTTCAAATGAAATCATTATTGGATTTTCTTTATAATTTTCGCTCTCATACTCATTCCCTAAATGAGCTCATGTCATATATTCCAGCAGTTTATTCCCTGTATCCGAAATAGTGCAGAACTAAAAGGAGCCTGTTTAAGGGGGAGTGCGAAAGGGGCTGTAGATAAAGATAATTGTATTAAATGTATGGCATCATCTTATAATTTAATTAACAGCTAAACCAAAACAAAAAAAACTTTTTCTCTTTAGTTTTGTGATTATATTAATTGAATAAAATGCTTAGAAGACTTAAAAACTTCTGTGTGTTCGTTATGTGACAGAAGTTTGCAAGTTTTCATTAATTTATTGTGTTACTTTAATCATATATATGTAGCTAAGCTTATTAAACCCATAATTTATGTTATTTTAAAAAAAGGTAGTAAATATACTACTATTTTAAAAGTCGTCAGAAATATGTTATTTCATAATGGTTTTGTTATTTTTATGAAAATTGCTGAAAATTCGTTTTATAAAAAAATAGTAGTAGAAATACTACTTTTTTTTAAATTTTACTTAAAGTATAATATTTTCATAATTTAACGTTCTTTAAGCTCATTTGTGCGACTTAAAGCTAAAATTTTTATTTGTAGAACTTTTGTGAGAAAGTAGTAAATCTACTACTATTTTAAAAATGAAGCAAAACTGAAAAATTTGTTGCAGGAATGTGCATACTTTTGATTCTTTTGTTTAATTTATATTTCAAATAAATAAATTGGCATACATTTCGTTATTACAAAAAGATAGTAAATCTACTACTTTTTTAAATATTGCAAAATATCAAAATCTTTCTATATTTTTATTTTAAAACTAATTTAACTCTTTTTATTGTTAAAGTTTTGGTCTTTGCTCAACAAATTTGATTGGTTAGTTAGTCAGTTAGTTAGTTAGTTAGTTAGTTAGTTAGTTAGTTAGTTAGTTAGTTAGTTAGTTAGTTAGTTAGTTAGTTAGTTAGTTAGTTAGTTAGTTAGTTAGTTAGTTAGTTAGTTAGTTAGTTAGTTAGTTAGTTAGTTAGTTAGTTAGTTAGTTAGTTAGTTAGTTAGTTAGTTAGTTAGTTAGTTAGTTAGTTAGTTAGTTAGTTAGTTAGTTAGTTAGTTAGTAGTTAGTTAGTTAGTAGTAGTTAGTTAGTTAGTTAGTTAGTTAGTTAGTTAGTTAGTTAGTTAGTTAGTTAGTTAGTTAGTTAGTTAGTTAGTTAGTTAGTTAGTTAGTTAGTTAGTTAGTTAGTTAGTAGTTAGTTAGTTAGTTAGTTAGTTAGTAGTTAGTTAGTTAGTTAGTTAGTTAGTTAGTTAGTTAGTTAGTTAGTTA
Organism: Lucilia sericata; assembly: GCF_015586225.1. NCBI lineage: Eukaryota > Metazoa > Arthropoda > Insecta > Diptera > Calliphoridae > Lucilia > Lucilia sericata. Next base: position 201,514 of record NW_023994173.1, on the reverse strand, counting down.
GTTAGTTAGTTAGTTAGTTAGTTAGTTAGTTAGTTAGTTAGTTAGTTAGTAGTTAGTTAGTTAGTTAGTTAGTTAGTTAGTAGTTAGTTAGTTAGTTAGTTAGTTAGTTAGTTAGTTAGTAGTTAGTTAGTAGTAGTTAGTTAGTTAGTAGTTAGTTAGTTAGTTAGTTAGTTAGTTAGTTAGTTAGTTAGTTAGTTAGTTAGTTAGTTAGTTAGTTAGTTAGTAGTAGTTAGTTAGTTAGTTAGTTAGTTAGTTAGTTAGTTAGTTAGTTAGTTAGTTAGTTAGTTAGTTAGTTAGTTAGTTAGTTAGTTAGTTAGTTAGTTAGTAGTTAGTAGTTAGTTAGTTAGTTAGTTAGTTAGTTAGTTAGTTAGTTAGTTAGTTAGTTAGTTAGTTAGTTAGTTAGTTAGTTAGTTAGTAGTTAGTTAGTTAGTTAGTTAGTTAGTTAGTTAGTTAGTTAGTTAGTAGTTAGTTAGTTAGTTAGTTAGTAGTTAGTTAGTTAGTTAGTTAGTTAGTTAGTTAGTTAGTTAGTTAGTTAGTAGTTAGTTAGTTAGTTAGTTAGTTAGTAGTTAGTTAGTTAGTTAGTAGTTAGTTAGTTAGTTAGTTAGTTAGTTAGTTAGTTAGTTAGTTAGTTAGTTAGTTAGTTAGTTAGTTAGTTAGTTAGTTAGTTAGTTAGTTAGTTAGTTAGTTAGTTAGTAGTTAGTTAGTTAGTTAGTTAGTTAGTTAGTTAGTTAGTTAGTTAGTAGTTAGTTAGTTAGTTAGTTAGTTAGTTAGTTAGTAGTTAGTTAGTTAGTAGTTAGTAGTTAGTTAGTTAGTTAGTTAGTTAGTTAGTTAGTTAGTTAGTTAGTTAGTTAGTTAGTTAGTTAGTTAGTTAGTTAGTTAGTTAGTTAGTTAGTTAGTTAGTAGTTAGTTAGTAGTTAGTTAGTTAGTAGTTAGTTAGTAGTTAGTTAGTTAGTTAGTTAGTTAGTTAGTAGTTAGTTAGTAGTTAGTTAGTTAGTTAGTTAGTTAGTTAGTTAGTTAGTTAGTTAGTTAGTTAGTTAGTTAGTTAGTTAGTTAGTTAGTTTGTTGTTTGTTGTTGTGGTGTATTGTCATGACTATAGGCTGGTCTACAGTCAAGACTATGGACTATAGACCATAAGACTATGGACTATAGACCATCAAGTCCCGACTATAGATCAGCCTATAGTCTTGCCTATAGACCAATATATAGTCTTGACTATAGACCAGCCTATATTCTTCACTATAGTCCAATCTATAGTCTTGACTATAGACCAAACTATAGTCTTGAATATAGATCAGTCTATAGTCTTGACTTTAGACCAATCTGTAGTCTTGATTATAGACCAGTCTATAGCCTTGACTATAGAGTACTCTAGAGTCTTTACTACAGACCAGTCCATAGTCTTGACTATAGACCTGTCTATAGTCTTGACTATAAACCACTCTATAGTCTTGACTATAGTCCAGTATATAGTTTTGCTTATAGACCAGTGTATAGTCTTGACTATAGACCAGTTAGTTAGTTAGTTAGTTAGTTAGTTAGTTAGTTAGTTAGTTAGTTAGTTAGTTAGTTAGTAGTTAGTTAGTTAGTTAGTTAGTTAGTTAGTTAGTTAGTTAGTTAGTTAGTTAGTTAGTTAGTTAGTTAGTTAGTTAGTTAGTTAGTTAGTTAGTTAGTTAGTTAGTTAGTTAGTTAGTTAGTTAGTTAGTTAGTTAGTTAGTTAGTTAGTTAGTTAGTTAGTTAGTTAGTTAGTTAGTTAGTAGTTAGTTAGTTAGTTAGTTAGTTAGTTAGTTAGTTAGTTAGTTAGTTAGTTAGTTAGTTAGTTAGTTAGTTAGTAGTTAGTTAGTTAGTTAGTTAGTTAGTAGTTAGTTAGTTAGTTAGTTAGTTAGTTAGTTAGTTAGTTAGTTAGTTAGTTAGTAGTTAGTTAGTTAGTTAGTTAGTTAGTTAGTTAGTAGTTAGTTAGTTAGTTAGTTAGTTAGTTAGTTAGTTAGTTAGTTAGTTAGTTAGTTAGTTAGTTAGTTAGTTAGTAGTTAGTTAGTTAGTTAGTTAGTTAGTTAGTTAGTTAGTTAGTTAGTTAGTTAGTTAGTTAGTTAGTTAGTTAGTTAGTAGTTAGTTAGTTAGTTAGTTAGTAGTTAGTTAGTTAGTTAGTTAGTTAGTTAGTTAGTTAGTTAGTTAGTTAGTTAGTAGTTAGTTAGTTAGTTAGTTAGTTAGTTAGTTAGTTAGTTAGTTAGTTAGTTAGTAGTTAGTTAGTTAGTTAGTTAGTTAGTTAGTACTTAGTTAGTTAGTTAGTTAGTTAGTTAGTTAGTTAGTTAGTTAGTTAGTTAGTTAGTTAGTTAGTTAGTTAGTTAGTTAGTTAGTTAGTTAGTTAGTTAGTTAGTTAGTTAGTTAGTTAGTTAGTTAGTAGTTAGTTAGTTAGTTAGTTAGTTAGTAGTTAGTTAGTTAGTTAGTTAGTTAGTTAGTTAGTTAGTTAGTTAGTTAGTTAGTTAGTTAGTTAGTTAGTTAGTTAGTTAGTTAGTTAGTTAGTTAGTAGTTAGTTAGTTAGTTAGTTAGTTAGTTAGTTAGTTAGTTAGTTAGTTAGTTAGTTAGTTAGTAGTTAGTTAGTTAGTTAGTTAGTTAGTTAGTTAGTTAGTTAGTTAGTTAGTTAGTTAGTTAGTTAGTTAGTAGTTAGTAGTTAGTTAGTTAGTTAGTTAGTTAGTTTGTTTGTTTGTTGTTTGTTTGTTTGTGGTGTATTGTCATGACTATAGGCTGGTCTACAGTCAAGACTATGGACTATAGACCATAAGACTATGGACTATAGACCATCAAGTCCCGACTATAGATCAGCCTATAGTCTTGCCTATAGACCAATATATAGTCTTGACTATAGACCAGCCTATATTCTTCACTATAGTCCAATCTATAGTCTTGACTATAGACCAAACTATAGTCTTGAATATAGATCAGTCTATAGTCTTGACTTTAGACCAATCTGTAGTCTTGATTATAGACCAGTCTATAGCCTTGACTATAGAGTACTCTAGAGTCTTTACTACAGACCAGTCCATAGTCTTGACTATAGACCTGTCTATAGTCTTGACTATAAACCACTCTATAGTCTTGACTATAGTCCAGTATATAGTTTTGCTTATAGACCAGTGTATAGTCTTGACTATAGACCAGTCTATAGTCTGTCTATAGTCTTGACTAAAGGCCAGTCTTTAATGTTGGCTATAAACTTTACTATAGACCAGAGTATAGATCAGGCTATAGTCTCGATTATAGACCAATCTATAGTCTCGTCTATAGACTATAGTCTTGACTATAGACCAGTCTATAATGTTGACTATAATCTTTACTATAGACCAGAGTAGAGATCAGCCTATAGTCTTGATTATAGACCAATCTATAGTCTCGTCTATAGACTTGACTATAGACCAGTCTAGTGTCTTGACTATAGTCCAGTATATAGTCTTGACTATAGTGTTGACTATAGACCTGTCTATAGTCATGACTATAGACCAGTCTATAATCTTGGCTATAGACCAATCTATAGTCTTGACTATAGACCAATCTATAGTCTTGACTATAGACCACCCTATAGCTTTGACTATAGACCAGAGTGTAGTCTTTACTATAGACCAGAGTATTTACTATAGATTAGCCTATAGTCTTGAATATAGAGCAAGCTATATTCTCGTCTATAGACTTGTCTGTTTAGTCTCCCAAACAAAATATTCCAATTGTCTTTCCATTCTTCAGGCATCTCTTTTATTACTTTATTTAAATCATTTATCATTTTTCCCTATTATTGTCATGTTCTTTGTCATAATCTCTTTTGGACCTGTTGCCATTGTATTCAGTTCCATATTCTTTAAGATTTTTAACTTCTAGAATACATCGTCACATCAACAGTTTTTCATTTCATTAATATTTTTTTTTTATTTTTCCATTAATTTAAAGTTTAAAATCTCCTTCCTCGCTTTTTGCGTTACACATTTTAATCTGTCAAATTTTTGTACATTGCATGTCATAGTACTACATGTCAGTAAGGGTATTCCATCACACATACAAATACATGTGCAAGGGATAGTTACATACATATGGATGTATACATATACATCCTTTATTGTTGTTTAAATCCATATACATCAACTGAAAGCCCAAAATAAAAAAACTTTCCATTTCAATTGAATTTTTATGTTGGATTTCTACTCATATGTAAGTTTGTACTCAAACTCATATGAGTAGTATGAGGCTGAATAAATGGATGGATGGCTGGCTGGCTGGTTGGAATTGTACTCAAATGATTAATGATATTTCATTGTTATAGCCAGTTTTCGCTTTTTTTTAGGTCTTTCATGTGTTGCTTTTTCCTTTCTTTGGCTCGTTTTATGAACAATGTTTGTTAAAAGGAATTTCATTATGCCCGAAAAAATAAAATAAAAAACTTTTCAAGGTTTCAAAAGTTAAGCTACTGATAAATTGATTTTTAATAATTCCCAAACCCTGCCTGATGGACAGATTTCAGTTACACAAAGTAATTTGTTATTAATGAGTTTTTGTAAATAAATATACAATATTTTTTTGGGGGTTTAGGAAAGAGGAGAGTAAGACGAAAAAGGTCTTTTGTTGAAAATTTAATAAGAAAAAGATTAATAAAAAACTTGTTCTAGGAAAGAGAAGAAAATAAATCGTTTATAAAGTGGTCTTAACAAAAAGTTAATAGAAAGTAATTCTTAAGAATTTTAATCCTCTAAAACTTCCTGCCTTAATCAGTATAATGTAAACGAGGAAAATTTTGACAACACTGGCAACACCATTTCTTTTAAATCTAAAACTTTTTAATAACAAATTCTATTCGTTTTTTCATTAAAAATACACTCTAATCCAAAACAGCAGCATAAACTGTTGCAAGTTTAAAAACTCCAACAGAAAGTGTTTAACGCAAATAAGTAAAAAATCAACATCATCCACAAAACTGCAACTGCATTAATTAAGTTTTTCGACAACATGTACAAACAAACAAAAGAGCAAATGCCCAAAAAAACAAAGAAAACTAACTCTGGCCAGCCATCATTAACAAGGTTGGCAAAACGTCACACATACCAACATAGTACCTCCAACACAATGACCAAATATGCTCAATAAAATAGAATTTGAAAATGAAACTGTTACTTAAACACCCCAACAAACATACTCATCCTCCCTCCCTCAATCCCTAAAAAAGGAACACTTCAAAAAAAAAAAAAAAAACACAAAAATCTGTAACGGAAATAATAAACCACAAACAGAAAGAGAAATTGTATGGATAGATGGATGAATACATGCATGGTTGGCTTGGTTTGGTTTGCCTGTTTGGCAACAAGGTACTACACAACTTTCATATACTTTCATGTACTTACTACGACATGTTTGCAGCAGGTTACCCTAGAAACCGTAATGCAAAGTGACAGAGAAAAAAAAAACTACAACACTTTGTCTTCAATACCCGATTTGATAGTGGAAGAGAATAGAGTGAAAGTGAGAATAAACTAAAAATTATTTAAATTTAAAATGAAAAATAAATACAATAAATCAAAATAAGGGATATGATCTGTGATATATAACTATAGTATAGTCTAGTCAATAGCCTAGTCAACAGTCTGTGCTGCACTCTAGTCTGTAGTCTAGGATATAGTCTAGTCTGGTCTGCATTCAAGTCTATTATTGGCTTGAGAAAATAGTCTGGATTATAGTCTTGTCAATATTCTTATCTATATTTTAGACTATAGACTAGAGTATAGACTAGACTATAGACTAGACTATAGACTATACTATAGACTGTACTATATACTAAACTATAGACTAAAATGTAGACTAGACTATAGACTAGACTACATACTAGACTATATAGTCTAGTCTATAATCTAGCCTAGTCTAGTCTATAGTCTAGTCTATAGTCCAGTCTATAGTCTAGTCTAAAGTCTAGTCTATAGTCTAGTCTATAGTCTAGTCTAGTCTAGACTATAGTCTAGTCTATAGTCTAGTCTATAGTCTAGTCTAGTCTATAGTCTAGTCTATAGTCTAGTCTATAGTCTAGTCTATAGTCTAGTCTATAGTCTAGTCTATAGTCTAGTCTATAGTCTAGTCTAGTCTAGTCTAGTCTAGTCTAGTCTAGTCTAGTCTAGTCTAGTCTAGTCTAGTCTAGTCTAGTCTAGTCTAGTCTAGTCTAGACTAGACTATGTAGTCTAGTCTATAGTCTAGTCTATAGTCTAGTCTATAGTCTAGTCTATAGTCTAGTCTATAGTCTAGTCTATAGTCTAGTCTATAGTCTAGTCTATAATCTAGTCTATAGTCTAGTCTATAGTCTAGTCTATAGTCTAGTCTATAGTCTAGTCTATAGTCTAGTCTATAGTCTAGTCTATAGTCTAGTCTATAGTCTAGTCTATAGTCTAGTCTATAGTCTAGTCTATAGTCTAGTCTATAGTCTAGTCTATAGTCTACTCTATAGTATAGTCTATAGTCTAGTCTATAGTCTAGTCTATAGTCTAGTCTATAGTCTAGTCTATGGTCTAGTCTATAGTCTAGTCTATAGTCTAGTCTATAGTCTAGTCTATAGTCTAGTCTATAGTCTAGTCTATAGTCTAGTCTATAGTCTAGTCTATAGTCTAGTCTATAGTCTAGTCTATAGTCTAGTCTATAGTCTAGTCTATAGTCTAGTCTATAGTCTAGTCTATAGTCTAGTCTAGTCTAGTCTATAGTCTAGTCTATAGTCTAGTCTATAGTCTAGTCTATAGTGTAGTCTATAGTCTAGTCTATAGTCTAGTCTATAGTCTAGTCTATAGTCTAGTCTATAGTCTAGTCTATAGTCTAGTCTATAGTTTAGTCTATAGTCTAGTCTATAGTCTAGTGTATAGTCTAGTGTATAGTCTAGTCTATGTCTAGTCTATAGTCCAGTCTATAGTCTAGTCTATAGTCTAGTCTATAGTCTAGTCTATAGTCTAGTCTAGTCTATAGTCTAGTCTAGTAGTCTATAGTTTAGTCTATAGTCTAGTGTATAGTCTAGTGTATAGTCTAGTCTATGTCTAGTCTATAGTCTAGTCTATAGTCTATGTCTAGTCTATAGTCTAGTCTATAGTCTAGTCTATAGTCTAGTCTATAGTCTAGTCTATAGTCTATGTCTACACCATTTCAAGTTTAAATTGAGAAAATCCAAATTTGTATTGCGAAAAACCAAAATGAATTTCAGAAATCCAATTTAATGTTGAGACATAACAAAATTAAATTTAGGAATCAAAATTAATATTAAGAAAAAACAAATTGAAATTTGAAATTTCAACTCAATATTGAGAAAAAACCAATTGATATTGAGAAATCAAAATTAATATTGAGACAATACAAATTGAAATTGATAAAATACAAAATGATATTACGAAAACCTAAATTAATATTGGTAATAATAATTTTGTATTGAAATTTATAACATTTTAAATACATATCCTATTTAAAAGATTTATAAAAAAAAGTATTTTCAAATAATTTCATACAAATTTTAAATATCTCATTATCATTTATTAATTTCTCAATTTTAATTTGTAATTTCTTAATATAATGTTGGAATTCTGAATTTCAATTAGTGTTTTCTCGACGTTAATTTGCATTTCTTAATTTAATTTTATTATTTCTCAATATTAATTTGGACTTCCCATTTTCAAATAAGTTTCTCTCAATATTAATTTAAATTTCTGAACTTTAATTTGTATTTTCCAAATTTTAATTTGTAATTCTCAATATGAATTTGTATTTTCTCAATTTAAACTTAAAATGGTGTAGTCTATAGTCTAGTCTATAGTCTAGTCTATAGTCTAGTCTATAGTCTAGTCTATAGTCTAGTCTATAGTCTAGTCTATAGTCTAGTCTATAGTCTAGTCTATAGTCTAGTCTATAGTCTAGTCCAGGGGTCGGCAAACTACGGCTCGCGAGCCAAATGCGGCTCTTTGGATGTGGAGCTATGGCTCTTTAGTTTCATACGTATTTTTTTTATTTTATAAAAAAAATATATACATATATTAAAATCTTTCTGAATAGATTAACGAGCAGTGTTTGTTAAAACTAACAAAACAATTCGCATACGTTTCTACAATATACACAACATTTCAACTTTGTTTAATCCTTCTGCATGTGAGACAACTAACAAATGAAAGTTTAGAGTCGTTTGTGAAACTTTAAACAACAAGTTATGATCCAAACTTTCTAAAGCTATACAAACCTATCTCTCCTATTGAATTTGTTCCATGTACAAGTTAGTATTGTAAGAAAATGTTTAATTCTTTAAATTTTTAGTTGAAAAGTTCCCTATAAACGATGGGGTATCATGAGCGCTCCTACGAAGTGCCATTAGATAAAATGTAAAACATGATCATACATTCCGAAATTTTCGTGTTTTTCGAATTAAAAAATATTTTTTGGAAATTGAAAATATAGTAATTAAATAATTACTTAATAATGTAGAGAGTTTGGACACAGTTACCCAGGAAAAACTTACATTGAAAAGTCGTGAGTTAAAAAGCTAATAAAACCTCTTTTCACTACTTCTTCATTAGCATTTTAAGTCATTATTTTAACACGGTGATGTCATTGGAGGCAAGTACTTCTACGCACGCTTACTAATAGGAAGTTAAAAAAGTACTTGCAATTTCTCTTACAAAACAGTTGTTGAGTAAGTTGTTTTGTTTTTTAATAATAAAAAGAGCCAGCTAGGATACGAACCAGGGACTTCGATTTTATAGTCAAATGTTCTACACACTGCATAGCTATTTTATTGCGCATCAAATAATGTTTTGTAAAACACAATACTTAAAACGACAAAAAAAATGACAATGCCGAAAATAAAGTACTTCTATATCAGATTATAAGAAAGTTAGAATACTTCTAAGTAATGCAGACGGTAAGTAGTAGTCATTGAAAAGTAAGTGGTTATGGAAGTACAACCCATTACCGAATTTTTGGCTGGGTAAATACTAAAAACTTGTTCTATTTAAAAACTTCAATATTTAAATATTGCGCGTTTTAGAAACGTTTTACAGTGTATTATGGACCGACACATCCTTACAAAATTTGGTAATGAGATTTTGGACCCTACTTGTTTGTGTTGATTTTCATCACTATACTTGTATTTTTCGTCGTTTTCGTGAACACTATATGGGTGGGTAGGGTCAATTCTGAATCCATCCTTATTAAATTTGGTATAGATATATTTGTTCCTATAAACTTGTTTATGACTAATTTCACCACTATGCTGGTATTATTAAGCATGTTATGAGCGTTGAAGTCATTTCCTGAAGAGGAATTTATATGGGGGTATGGTCAACAATGAACTGATCCTTACAAAATTTTGGAGAGAGATTTTCGTTCCTATAATACTTGTTTGTGTCGAATTGCGTCGCTATACTAATATGTATTATTAAATCAGTTATGAATGTTAAAGTTATTTTCCGAAGTAGACCTTTTTAAAGGGGATTTGTCAATTATGTTTTGTTTGTGTTGAATTTTGTCATAATATTGCTATTATTAAGACAGTTATGAACGTTAAAATCAAATTTGGAAGATAGATATTTGTTCTTATAAAACTTGTATATTTTGAATTTCGCTGCTATATTGCTACTGTTAAGTCAATTATGATCGTTAGTCATTTTCTGAAAATGACCTAATATTGGGGTTGGTAAAATATTTATCTCGATTGCCGCCAAAATAATATATTACTTTATACTGTATTAGCTGCGTCATCAATTTTCGTGATTTTTACATTTCCTGATATGTTTCCAAATGCCTTTTAAATGATAACACTGTCGCCCTACTCTAATAAACTTCTATATTTTTATATAACGAGTGCTTAAAAAATGCATTCGAATGACCCATATAAATTCAAAAAGTATTTGTAGTCAAAAATCTATATGTATGATTCCTTGCAGAATGTCCTGTAGATAATTAAACCAAGTTTATGTTTTTGAAGTGAATTCATAAAGTATTTGTAAAGTTTTAATAAACAACAATTTTGTGGCTCTTTTAAAACATATGTTTTGTAAACTGTAATTTTTGGCTCTTCCGACTCAAAAGTTTGCCGACCCCTGGTCTAGTCTATAGTCTAGTCTATAGTCTTGTCTATACTCTAGTCTATAGTCTAGTCTATAGTCTAGTCTATAGTCTAGTCTATAGTCTAGTCTATAGTCTAGTCTATAGTCTAGTCTATAGTCTAGTCTGTAGTCTAGTCTATAGTTTAGTCTATAGTCTAGTCTATAGTCTAGTCTATAGTCTAGTCTATAGTCTAGTCTATAGTCTAGTCTATAGTCTAGTCTATAGTCTAGTCTATAGTCTAGTCTATAGTATAGTCTATAGTCTAGTCTATAGTCTAGTCTATAGTCTAGTCTTTAGTCTAGTCTTTAGTCTAGTCTATAGTCTAGTCTATAGTCTAGTCTATAGTCTGGTCTATAGTCTAGTCTATAGTCTTGTCTATAGTCTAGTCTATAGTCTAGTCTATAGTCTAGACTATAGTCTGCTCTATAGCCTAGTCTAGTGTATAGTATAGTCTTATTCTGGACTATATTCTAGCCTATAGTTTAGTCTATAATCTAGTCTATAGTCTAGTCTATAATTTAGTCTATAGTCTAGTCTATAGTCTATAGTCTAGTCTTTAGTCTGGTTCATATTTTACTCTAAGGTCAATAGTTTGGTCTTTGTTATATTATAGGGATGCCTTCCAAAACATTTTTCTATTAATTTTGTAAAATGTTGAAAATTGGCTCCTTTAGATATTCCAGTTTCAAATTATTGGCTTTTCTCACACATCAACAAAACGCAGCTGGTAAAGTGTTTGCTTACGGCAAATAAGGAAACTAGGAAACCACTCCCTGGTGCCGTAAAATAGACTTAGACACATAAACCCCTAGATCTTTACATGAGAACTAGAGTTTATTAAACAAATGTTTTTGTTGTTATTTTTGCCATTTCTATTACTTGAACTGAGTGTGTGAAAGAGAGTAATCTGATATGAAAATTCTTTTAAAAACACATACAACACTCAACAAAAAGGACATTTAAACAACAACTGTAACTTTAGCTGCAATATATAGAGGCTAGTTTCTTTATGAAATGTCCTGTTTTGTTTTGTTTGTCTGCTTGTTATTGTTTGTGTTGACATTTGGATCCAAATATATAAAAGCGTAACCCAAACCAAAATAATCATCAACCTAAACAAAACTCAACGCGTGTTGTATATTGTATGTCCTCAGGAGAGCGAGTGAGAAAGAGAGATATAATTTACAGCTCTATGGGGTAAACTATAACAACAACAACATCAATAACAAGGACATCAATGGCAATAATAACAACATCATGTAACAAAACATGTCGAAATAATAAAGGTACATACATATGTAGGTATGTATGTATGTCCGATAGTATGTCCTGTTGTTGTGCACATATTTCTTTTATTTGGAATCCCTACTGTTTAATGTTTTTTTTGTTCGTTTACAGTTACCTTGTATCCTGTGGTTAAGTATGTATTCTCTTTGCATTAAATCATTTCATTGAAATTCTTACATTTTCTTTTTGTTCTGCTTTGGTCAAATTTTTTGTTGTTTTCTCTTGAATCCTTAACGATAATCCTTAGTTAAACACAATGAACCTATTTTGTCTTATTTTTCTTTTCTTTTCTCAATTTCGTCAATTAGCACTGACTTAGTAATGGGTTTGAAAAAAACATCAACAATGTTGTACAAAAAAATTTAAGAAAATATGTGTTTGAAATTGTTTACAGCAAAGTCATAGACAGACAAACACAATTTGCCATTAAGTGTATTCTTTTGACAATCAAGCAATTTCTTCAATTTTCCAAAGATGACTCACAAATTAGTCATTGTTTGGGTGAAAAAGGTAGAAGATAAATTAGGCAAAAAAATAATTAAAAAGGATGCCTGAAGTCAAGTACACTTAAACTAGCGAAGAAATAATGAATCTTCTTAAATTAGTTTTAAAGTCAAAATCTGAATGATGGATTATATAAGGCTAATTTGACTAGACTGTAGATGAGACTAAGACTAGACTATATACTAGACTATAGACTAGACTAGACTAGACTATAGACTAGACTATAGACTAGACTATAGACTAGACTATAGACTAGACTATAGACTAGACTAGACTATAGACTAGACTATAGACTAGACTATAGACTAGACTATAGACTAGACTATAGACTAGACTATAGACTAGACTATAGACTAGACTATAGACTAGACTATAGACTAGACTATAGACTAGACTATAGACTACTCTATAGACTAGACTATAGACTAGACTATAGACTAGACTATAGACTAGACTATAGACTAGACTATAGACTAGACTATAGACTAGACTATAGACTAGACTATAGACTAGACTATAGACTAGACTATAGACTAGACTATAGACTAGACTATAGACTAGACTATAGACTAGACTATAGACTAGACTATAGACTAGACTATAGACTAGACTATAGACTAGACTATAGACTAGACTATAGACTAGACTATAGACTAGACTATAGACTAGACTATAGACTAGACTATAGACTAGACTATAGACTAGACTATAGACTAGACTATAGACTAGACTATAGACTAGACTATAGACTAGACTATAGACTAGACTATAGACTAGACTATAGACTAGACTATAGACTAGACTATAGACTAGACTATAGACTAGACTATAGACTAGACTATAGACTAGACTATAGACTAGACTATAGACTAGACTATAGACTAGACTATAGACTAGACTATAGACTAGACTATAGACTAGACTATAGACTAGACTATAGACTAGACTATAGACTAGACTATAGACTAGACTATAGACTAGACTATAGACTAGACTATAGACTAGACTATAGACTAGACTATAGACTAGACTATAGACTAGACTATAGACTAGACTATAGACTAGACTATAGACTAGACTATAGACTAGACTATAGACTAGACTATAGACTAGACTATAGATTAGACTATAGATTAGACTATAGACTGGACTATAGACTAGACTATAGACTAGACTATAGACTAGACTATAGACTAGACTATAGACTGGACTATAGACTGGACTATAGACTAGACTATAGACTAGACTATAGATTAGACTATAGATTAGACTATAGATTAGACTATAGACTGGACTATAGACTAGACTATAGACTAGAGTATAGACTGGACTATAGACTAGACTATAGACTAGACTATAGACTAGACTATAGACTAGACTATAGACTAGACTATAGACTAGACTATAGACTAGACTATAGACTAGACTATAGACTAGACTATAGACTAGACTATAGATTAGACTATAGATTAGACTATAGACTGGACTATAGACTAGACTATAGACTAGACTATAGACTAGACTATAGACTAGACTATAGACTGGACTATAGACTGGACTATAGACTAGACTATAGACTAGACTATAGATTAGACTATAGATTAGACTATAGATTAGACTATAGACTGGACTATAGACTAGACTATAGACTAGAGTATAGACTGGACTATAGACTAGACTATAGACTAGACTATAGACTAGACTATAGACTAGACTATAGACTAGACTATAGACTAGACTATAGACTGGACTATAGACTAGACTATAGACTAGACTATAGACTAGACTATAGATTAGACTATAGATTAGACTATAGACTGGACTATAGACTAGACTATAGACTAGACTATAGACTAGACTATAGATTAGACTATAGATTAGACTATAGACTGGACTATAGACTAGACTATAGACTAGATTATAGACTAGAGTATAGACTGGACTATAGACTAGACTATAGACTAGACTATAGACTAGACTATAGACTAGACTATAGACTAGACTATAGACTAGACTATAGACTAGACTATAGACTAGACTATAGACTGGACTATAGACTAGACTATAGACTAGACTATAGACTAGACTATAGACTAGACTATAGACTAGACTATAGACTAGACTATAGACTAGACTATAGACTAGACTATAGACTAGACTATAGACTAGACTATAGACTAGACTATAGACTAGACTATAGACTAGACTATAGACTAGACTATAGACTAGACTATAGACTAGACTATAGACTAGACTATAGACTAGACTGGACTGTAGTCTAGACTTTACTTTAGGCTATAGCCTATACTATAGACTGATCTATAAAATAGACTATAGACTGGACTATAGACTGGACTATAGACTGGACTATAAACTGGACTATAGACTAGACTGTAGACTAGACTGTAGACTAGACTGTAGACTAGACTGTAGACTAGACTGTATACTAGACCATGGAGCGAACAATAGTTTGGACCATTGTAGTCTGAACTGTAGGATAGACTGAAGAATATACTATAGTCTGGACTATTGAAAAGGATTTAGTCTTGAAAATATAGTATAGTAGTCTGGACTAAAAAAATATAATGTAGTCAGGCTATAGGCTGTAGTTTATCATCATTTTTGGCTATGATATCAGTATTGAAATTTATATTTTTATAGTATTAATAGAACTGTTCTATGTTTTATAAGAATTGATTTCTTATGCTTAACTTTTCTTCCTACACCATATTGCCAGTTTGACCACTAACATTGCTATTTTTTTGTCTGACTAAAAGTTGAATGAACTTCTTTAGCCATTAGTCTATTTAATAAATGTTCTACACAATATGTTATAACTACAACAGAGAGAAAACAGAAAAAATCCTTTTTACACTTGTCTACATGTTTAATATTACTTACGAAAACTACATACAACTATAAAAGCAACATAAGGATATACAATAATAATAATAATAATAATAGCAAAAGAAAGCAACAAACATTTCATGGTGATGATGAGGGTCATTATTTTATAACAAAAGCAAAAAACTTATTTTATATGTCAACACTTAACTTGACAAAACACACAGGATCAGAAGAACAGAAGCAACAAAGTAGAAAAAACACACGAAAATGACAAAATACAAAGAAAGGACATTAAAAACATATACATACACTTACTTGTGTATAGTTTTACAGAGAATCAACGTCAACTTCAAAAAGGGGAAAAACAAGCCGTAGAAAAAAGGATAACAACATCCTTTTCGGATAAATAAATGTAATGACAAAAAAGTAATAGTAAAAAAATACAAAATGACAACATAAAAAAACTACTACTACCACTACAAAAGGAAGCTCTAAAGGACATACGAAAAAATTCCTACCGAAAAAAGGAAGATTATGTATCATGCACATAAGGGTTGGCCAAAATATGTTAAAGGAATAAACAAAAAGGCAGCAAGCAGCTAAAGTAAAAGGCGTGAGTAGATGTTACTGACACTTTTTATTAATAAATTGAATGAATAAATATGTATGGAAGTAACAAAAAAGCAACAACATGAAAAGAGTAGTTCGTGTTTTTTTTGGAAACAGGGTGAAAGTTAAAAGCCTGCTGCAGCACAGACATTGAAATATTTTTGGTAGTTTTACTACTCACACTTCTTTAAATATTTTGTCAGACAGTTAGTTACCCCACATCCTGTTGGATGCTTTAAATCTACTGCATATGAGTTTAACATGTTCGTTTTTTCCAATCAAGTTTTTTTTGGAGTATTTGTTGGGTAAACATGAATTGTGTAATACTTACAACCATTTCAAATTTATATTATTATCCTTGTTGCATGTTTTTGGGGATAAAAAAAGTTTGCAAAAGAAATCCTTAGACATGAAAGCTGGAGATTTTTAAAAGGACTTTACAAAACTTTGTCTGAATTGAAAGTCATGGCTCTTGTACATGAAATGTATTGTAGACTAGACTATAGACAAGACTATAGACTAGACTATAGACTAGACTATGGACTAGACCATGGACTATACTATAGACAAGACTATAGACTAGACTATAGACTAGACTATAGACTAAACAATAGACTAGACTATAGACTAGACTATAGACTAGACTATAGACTAGACTATAGACTAGACTATAGACTAGACTATAGACTAGACTATAGACTAGACTATAGACTAGACTATAGACTAGACTATAGACTAGACTATAGACTAGACTATAGACTAGACTATAGACTAGCCTATAGACTAGACTATAGACAAGACTATAGACTAGACTATAGACTAGACTATAGACTAGACTATAGACTAGAATATAGACTAGACTATAGACTACACTATAGTCTAGACTATAGACTAGACTATAGACTATGGACTATACTATAGACTAGACTATAGACTAGACTATAGACTAGACTATAGACTAGACTATAGACTAGACTAGACTAGACTAGACTATAGACTAGACTATAGACTAGACTATAGACTAGACTATAGACTAGACTATAGACTAGACTATAGACTAGACTATAGACTAGACTATAGACTAGACTATAGACTAGACTATAGACTAGACTATAGACTAGACTATAGACTAGACTATAGACTAGACTATAGACTAGACTATAGACTAGACTATAGACTAGACTATAGACTAGACTATAGACTAGACTATAGACTAGACTATAGACTAGACTATAGACTAGACTATAGACTAGACTATAGACTAGACTATAGACTAGACTATAGACTAGACTATAGACTAGACTATAGACTATAGACTAGACTATAGACTAGACTAACAGACTAGTCTATAGACTAGTACTATAGACTAGACTATAGACTAGACTATAGACTAGACTATAGACTAGACTATAGACTAGACTATAGACTAGACTATAGACTAGACTATAGACTAGACTATAGACTAGACTATAGACTAGACTATAGACTAGACTATAGACTAGACTATAGACTAGACTATAGACTAGACTATAGACTAGACTATAGACTAGACTATAGACTAGACTATAGACTAGACTATAGACTAGACTATAGACTAGACTATAGACTAGACTATAGACTAGACTATAGACTAGACTTTAGACTAGACTATAGACTAGACTATAGACTAGACTTAGACTAGACTATAGACTAGACTATAGACTAGACTATAGACTAGACTATAGACTAGACTATAGACTAGACTATAGACTAGACTATAGACTAGACTATAGACTAGACTATAGACTAGACTATAGACTAGACTATAGACTAGACTAGACTAGACTAGACTAGACTAGACTATAGACTAGACTATAGACTAGACTATAGACTAGACTATAGACTAGACTATAGACTAGACTATAGACTAGACTATAGACTAAACTATAGGCTAGACTATAGACTAGACTATAGACTAGACTATAGACTAGACTATAGGCTAGACTATAGACTAGACTATAGACTAGACTATAGACTAGACTATAGACTAGACTATAGACTAGACTATAGACAAGTAGTTAATATTTCCTAAAGAGTCCCTTTTATTACTGTTTAAAAGGTTTGAAATTTTGCATTTTTGTGTAGAGTGTGAGAGTGCGTTTGAAGGACTGTCTCGCTAGTTTCTAGACTCTACTTCATTTATTTTCTAAACATTTATTGTTCTATCATTTTTCAAAAATCTTGTGTTGTGCCATTTCCCTTTTGTTGTTGGACTTTAAGCTTATTTTGTTTTCTCTTGTAGTTGTTGATCATTTTTCATTATTTTTTATGATGTTTGTTTTCACTCCCTTTCTCTCTGTTCTTACTTAACAAGCCTTTTTGTTTTAATGGACTTCACCAGTACTGGAACAATGTTTTCTTTTTGTAGGAAATTGAAGTTTTTGTAGTGTTTATAAACTCGTAAAAAATACACACTAAATCCCTGATACGTGTGGTTTATGGTTTTCCATAGGCTTAATATGATAGGAAACATACTTCACAATGTCCTGGTACAATACTACTAGTGTATTATATTTATTAAATGGTCGAGTTAAGTGGATTTCAAAACAAACACTGAAACCTCATAGAAATGATATACACACAAGATAAATGATTGGAAGGATAATAGAAAGGAAGAAAGGAAGTAGTAAATGATTAATACTGATGCTTAAAACAAGCGGAACTAAAGAAAATAAAGGATTTTGAAAAGTTACTCAATAAAAGTTGCCAGGATAAAGCAGGATTAAGGACAAGAGCTTGGAAAACTTAACTTAAGTTATAATAAGGATTTTTTTGTATTTTTTTTAAATTTTTTAAAATTTGTATCTTTAAAGCTTTTCCCTGCTGCGTAAATATCAGCCGTAGGAAATAACTTTTTACTAAAAAGGAAATAAAAATTAATTTCATTTAAAACAAACAAAAAACTACAGCAAAACTTTGTCCTTTTAAGCAAAAGTTAAACGTGTCTTTTTCATACACATACACATGTAGGTGTGCATGTTAATAAGTGTGAATGAAAAATTTTATATATTTCAGTTTTTTTTTTGTTACAGGACCACAACTCTTTTGCACACAAAATCCCCATAATCCATTGTTTTTCTTTGGCATATTTTTGTTGCTCATATTACATGTTGTAGACGACTAATTAACATCTGCATTCCTTTGTAGAAAATCTCTCACATAATTAACACTTATGATAATGTTAATAATAGTGAGAGGACAGACAGAGGAATTACGTATGTACCAGGAGCATTAAAAATATGCCAGACATCATAAATTCTTACACTTTTTTTGCCATCAGCCAACCAACCACCCACCAACAGTTTTGCTTTTGACTGGTTATAAATTTTTGCAGCGAATCCGAGTAAAAAAACGACGAATTAACTGAAAATAATGGCAAAAGATTATGTGAAGGGGAAAAAAAGGTAAAACAAAAACTTCCGTTAATTTTAACATAAATAAACGTTTATGAAAACAGATACTGATGCGAAAGTAAGCAGAAAATATGAAAAAAGCTTAAAGCGACACAGTTTTCTTCTTAAATTTATAGATATTAAACAAAGAAGTTTAAATTTATTTAAAAACTTTATAATTATAAGTTTGTTCTTACGTTTGTAATATCTATAATATAATATTCCGACCCTATGAAGTATATACATATGTATATCTTCAGGATTCTTAAAGACATCGGAGTTGATTAAGTCATGTCCGTCTATCTGTCTATTCAAATCAATTTTGTGAACACCCCAGATATCCCCGGGATCTAAGTCGTCAATAATTCTATATGACATGCTTTAGAGAAGACTTCTATTTGAAATCAGCAAAATTGGTTTATAAAGCACAGAGATATGAGCAAAAATCCGAGACAACCTCTGAAAATTTCGCATGCACATCCAACAAGGTTCCGATTGTGAGTTAGTTAGGTAGTTATTAGTTAGTTAGTTAGTTAGTTAGTTAGTTAGTTAGTTAGTTAGTTAGTTAGTTAGTTAGTTAGTTAGTTAGTTAGTTAGTAGTTAGTTAGTTAGTTAGTTAGTTAGTTAGTTAGTAGTTAGTTAGTGTTAGTTAGTTAGTTAGTTAGTTAGTTAGTATAGTTAGTTAGTTAGTTAGTTAGTTAGTTAGTTAGTTAGTTAGTTAGTTAGTTAGTTAGTTAGTTAGTAGTTAGTTAGTTAGTTAGTTAGTTAGTTAGTTAGTTAGTTAGTTAGTTAGTTAGTTAGTTAGTTAGTTAGTTAGTAGTTAGTAGTTAGTTAGTTAGTTAGTTAGTTAGTTAGTTAGTTAGTTAGTTAGTTAGTTTAGGTAGTTAGTTAGTTAGTTAGTTAGTTAGTTAGTTAGTTAGTTAGTTAGTTAGTAGTTAGTTAGTAGTTAGTTAGTTAGTTAGTTAGTTAGTTAGTTAGTTAGTTAGTAGTTAGTAGTTAGTTAGTTAGTTAGTTAGTTAGTTAGTTAGTTAGTTAGTTAGTTAGTTAGTTAGTTAGTTAGTTAGTTAGTTAGTTAGTTAGTTAGTTAGTTAGTTAGTTAGTTAGTTAGTTAGTTAGTTAGTAGTTAGTAGTTAGTTAGTTAGTTAGTTAGTTAGTTAGTTAGTAGTAGTAGTAGTTAGTAGTTAGTTAGTAGTTAGTTAGTTAGAGTTAGTTAGTTAGTTAGTTAGTTAGTTAGTTAGTTAGTTAGTTAGTTAGTTAGTTTAGTTAGTTAGTTAGTTAGTTAGTTAGTTAGTTAGTTAGTTAGTTAGTTAGTTAGTTAGTTAGTTAGTTAGTTAGTTAGTTAGTTAGTAGTTAGTTTAGTTAGTTAGTAGTTAGTTAGTTAGTTAGTTAGTTAGTTAGTTAGTTAGTTAGTTAGTTAGTTAGTTAGTTAGTTAGTTAGTAGTTAGTTAGTTAGTTAGTTAGTAGTAGTTAGTTAGTTAGTTAGTTAGTTAGTTAGTAGTTAGTTAGTTAGTTAGTTAGTTAGTAGTTAGTTAGTTAGTTAGTTAGTTAGTTAGTTAGTTAGTTAGTTAGTTAGTAGTTAGTTAGTAGTAGTAGTTAGTTAGTTAGTAGTTAGTTAGTTAGTTAGTTAGTTAGTTAGTTAGTTAGTTAGTTAGTTAGTTGGTTAGTTAGTTAGTTAGGCAGACAGATAGACAGACAGACAGACAGACAGACAGACAGACAGACAGACAGACAGACAGACAGACAGACAGACAGACAGACAGACAGACAGACAGACAGAAAGACAGACAGACAGACAGACCGATACACATACAGATAGACAGACAGAAAGACAGACCGATACACATGCAGATAGACAGACAGACAGACGAATATATTAATTTCTTTAAGTACTTTCGGTACTTTTTAGTCAAGAAAGTACTTTTTTGGCCAAAAAACACTGTTTCTTGTACTTTCTAGTTCAAAATCACTTTCCAATCAAAAAATCATCATAATTAAGTTAAAAATTTTCAAGGAAATTTAAGTGTTTGCAAGAGTGTGAAACAAGTGTGTGTGTGAAACTTTATTCGAGTGCGGTTTTGTGCCACAACTACAGACACACAAGTGCCGGTGTGTGAAATTTTCTTATCAACGTCACGTGACCACAGAAAACCTTTAGCTCGGACTCTTATTTAATTTTCTGCCGCTTTATTCTTGTAGCAAAAATAACACCCCACAAAAGAATTCCTACAACGGTTAGTATGTTGGCTGAAAAGGACATACTAGTACATACACACACACGCACATCGTTTTACCCAAAGGTCCTTAAAAAGTAGCATGTGTGGTCAATATGAAACCATTGACAGTCATGATGATGATGATGACGACGACAACCATGCTGGCGTAGTCAGTGTCAGTTGCCAGGATATTCAAAAACATAACATATGTTATATTTTCTTTTATATAAGAGTGAAAGAGTGTGTATGTGTGTGTTTAAATCTAAGGTTTCCTTAATCAACATTAAAACGCTTCCAACCGCTCTGCTCTAGCTTTAAAACAAAAGACAAAGTGCAAAAATTTACACATTCAAGTAACGCCACACATACATACAAGTGTAGTATCAAGAGACATACGGTGTGTGGTTTTAATTTTTTCAGTTTCTTTTTTATTCCATTTTGTTTTGTTTCAAAAAAAGGTCCTGCTGCTGTAGTTTTAGTATTGTTTAAGAGCTCCTGCTGTGTGTTTGTGTTTGTAAAACATAATGGCATTTTGTAATTATATTTGGTTAACAAGTTGTTTAAGCCGTTCTATAGTTTGTTACCTTTTTTGTAAGGTGTTTAAGATTTGTTGCAATGATTATGCGAAGTGTACCTTTTTTCACAACATCCCAAAAAGGGATTAAAATGGTTAACCCTCTATTAAGTTATTATACAGATTCTATAAATTAATTAAATAAAAAACAAAAGGTTGTTAATAAAATTATTAAAAAAGATTAGAGAGACCTCAGCTGTTTATTAATAAGATGAGTCTTGAGTGGATTTTAGTTTTAAGCAAAAGCTCTTAAAGGAAAAAGGGACTTTTTTGTGAAAAGTTAATTTTTCTAAAACATTGAGCAGAATATGTAAGAAATTTTGTTACTTTTTAAAGACAGTGAAACAGCTTTGTTAGATTTTATTAAAATTGCCATTTAAAACTACAAAATTTTATTCATTTAAAAAAAGTACTTTTGGTCCTTAAAAAAGTACCAAAAGTACCGTTTGAAAGCTTTGCAATTTTTTGTTAAATTTTTAACTTAAGGTGTTTTTTTGGGTATTTAAATGCTAAAAATTATAAAATTTGTCATATTTTAAAAAAGTACCAAAAGTACTTTTTTAAGGCCGTTGCAAAATTGTTAAAATTTTTCTTTAATTTAACTTTTTTCCGCTACATTAGATTTTCCATAATTAAGAACCACAAAACTTTTTATATTTTCAAAGAGTAATTTTGGGACTTTTTTAAGGCCAAGGCAGAATTATTAGTACTTTTTTACACCCTTCACTTTCGTGAGAAGGGTAAATATAAGTTTGTAATTTCCACAATAGTATAATTTTCCAATCACATAAAGTATTATATTCTGGATCCTTATATATAGCACAGTCCATTAAGCCGTGTCCGTCTGTCTGTCCTTTTGTTTCCTCCATTGCAAAATTATTATTTTTCTCCCAAAAATTTTCCCTTATACCAACAGCAGTTGACTTCTCACATAAACTTGCAACATCTTGACTCTTTAATAATTGATTTCTTTTAATACGTCGTTAACTCCCTTACATTTTTGATAAGTTTTATCTTGTAAAAATGCTTTCCTATACAAGTGTTACAAAGTAAACATAAAACTAATATATTGCTTAAAGAATTTAATTAGATTTTTATATTATAACAATATGTCAATTACATATGTACTTACTTACATATTTCAATAAATATTTTCTTTATTAAATGAAAAATTAAATGTTAATTAAAGTAAACAAGAGCTTCTCTTAATTAAATTTTGATTTCTGACTCTCTAACGGTAATTTTTTGAACTTTTTATTCATCTTCACTCACCACTAATTAAGTGAAATACTCCCTAAAAAGTAAAGGAGAAAAAAAAAAACAACAAAAACTAAAAGTAAACAAAACATATAAAGGTAAACAAACATATGTTTGACTGTATGTTGCAACCCAGCAAACATTTGTCATCACAGAAGAGACTAACTAACTAACTAACTAACTAACTAACTAACTAACTAACTAACTAACTAACTAACTAACTAACTAACTAACTAACTAACTAACTAACTAACTAACTAACTAACTAACTAACTAACTAACTAACTAACTAACTAACTAACTAACTAACTAACTAACTAACTAACTAACTAACTAACTAACTAACTAACTAACTAACTAACTAACTAACTAACTAACTAACTAACTAACTAACTAACTAACTAACTAACTAACTAACTAACTAACTAACTAACTAACTAACTAACTAACTAACTAACTAACTAACTAACTAACTAACTAACTAACTAACTAACTAACTAACTAACTAACTAACTAACTAACTAACTAACTAACTAACTAACTAACTAACTAACTAACTAACTAACTAACTAACTAACTAGAGCGTTATCTACTCATTGAACTGAAAACTATCTGAAGTGTTTAAGGAATAAGTTTTAAAGTCACGTCTACAAATATTTTTTATTGTTTCGTCTTCCAAATGTTTGATGGGTTATTCCAAAATATTGTCCTTCAAACCTTAGTAAACAGTTGTTTTTTTTTGGTTTCGTTTTCCTTTGTTTTTATACCCTACATCACTATAGTGGGGAGGACATTATGCGTTTGTGCTGGTGTTTGTAACACTCAAAAATATTGGTCGTCCACCTTTAAGTATAGCAATCGGTTCAGAATCACTTTCTGAGTCGATTCTGAGTCCGTCTGTGTGTCCATGTAAACCTTGTGCGCACTCTACAGGATAATTTAGACTCAAGGACGAAGCCTATTGAAAATAGTTAAAATTGGTCCATTATTTCGTTTAACCCCCATTCAACCGTACCCCCGAATAGGGCTTTTGAGCTTATACATAGTAGTTGAATGTTCTAGTGTCGCTTCAAAAATCGGCAAAACTTAGCTTGTCTTAATGATACTGCTGATTTTCGTAATGATCGGGGCTCATTTCACCCTATCCTCCATACAATGTTCCTTTCAGAAAATGACTTGATTGTCAAAATTCACTTATAAACACTAGTATCACTATGATATTCTGTATAAATAAGTAATGTAGACGTAAATCCCTCTACCAAAATTTATAAAGATAGGAAAAAAAAAAAATAATGAAAATTTGTAACATAAGCAGCGGTGTAGGGTATCATATGTTCGGCCACGCACGACTATATATTCTTACCTGTTTGTTATTGTTTTTGTTATTTCTCTCATTTAAATACCCAGTAAATATTGACATATTTCAATTTAGTTCAGTATATGAATGATGATGATGACATACTCATCTTGTTTTTTGTTGTTTCCCTTTTTCTTTTGAAATGTGTAATTTAATCTCTAAATAAACAATTTAAATGCAATATACATATATATACACAATCAGTTGTGCTAAACAAATAATGTTTAATAATTTTTATGAAATTATGCAAATTATTATAATGAATTTCATATGAACCAAAAAAAAAAAATACGTAAAGTTAAAGAGAAATATGGCCGCAGGATGCGAAAAATAAACATAACTGTAAGTTGAGTATGAGCAAGAAGTACTATTGACATTAGTCAGAAAGCAGATGGGTTTTGGATAGAGGGGGTTTGATAGGAATTAAATTAAACATAAAATCAGTAACAGCTTTATTTGTTTATTTGAAAAAAAAAAAAAAAAACGAAGAGAATAATTTATTTATTTAGTTTGTGTTAAAGGGGGCGGGAGAAGAAGATGTATGCAAATTTTGGGGAATTTTTAAATAATGAAATTTAAGGGGTAGGGGTATTTGACTTTTTCTGACAGAAGGCTCCCTATGTAAATGAATCTTGTTCAAGTAATTTTTCCAAACCCAAAACACCGCCCAGAAAATCTAGGATTACTGCCACTAGACCATCTACTTGGGCCCCTCCATGTAAGGCTTCCATTATTTTCGATTTTAATTCGGCAAATTGTTTATCACCTAAAAAGGAAAGAAACAAATAAAAGAAATCGCGAAAAATATAGACATAAGATGAAGCTTACCTAAAATTAATTTTAAATCCTTTGCATTTATGGTACCATCCCCCAATATCACTAAAATTATTGCTTTATCAACTGACAATGAAGGCTTTTGGTGTGGCAATAATGTGATAATACCTCCAGGCAAAGCGGCTTCTGGCTCTTCACTTGGGACTTTTAGTTCGGCCTCCAAAATTCCATCCAATAATACCGGTTTGTCAGGTAAAATATCTTCTTTTATATCCGGTGTAGCTTTCAATAGTTCCCCTAATAAATCTAGTATCGCCTGCATATCAGGCAATACTACACCCGCTGCATCAGTTAAGGGAAACTTTAAGGCCTTTAATCCATTAATAATAAGAAACTTTACTAAAGCTAGTACATCTCCCAGCACTGCTCCCGTACCATCAGTTAGAGGAAACTTTAAGGCAGCTAAATTACTAAGACCTAGTATCACATCTCCCTTATCTTTCAAAGTAACCCCTGCAGCATCTTTAGCAGGATATTTAATGGCTGACAAACCCTTCATAAGAAAAGCATCCAATAGACTGTCTTTATCTTTTATAACGGCACCAGCAGCATCGGTTATGGGAAACTTCAGGGCAGCTAATGGACCTGCATCGAAGAGAGCGGCTAAAAGCTCCTTGAGGTCATTCAAAACTATACCCGCAGCATTGGTAATGGGGAATTTTAGAGCTAGTAAACCTCCCGCTAGTATGTTTTCCACTAAATCTAGGTTGTTTGCTATTACCGCTCCACTGGCATCAGTTACTGGAAACTTAATTGGAGGAAGAGCTTTGCCGCTTAAAAGCAATCCCAATAACTTGGGTATGTCGGCGATATCGGGTTTAGCATTCAATAAGCCCTCTAGTAAGTCTAGTAACGCCAACATATCAGGCAATACTACACCTGCTGCATCAGTTAAAGGAAACTTTAGAGCCTTTAGTCCATTAGTAATAAGAAACTTTACTAAAGCTAGTTCATCTCCCAGCACTGCTCCTGTACCATCAGTTAGAGGGAACTTTAAGGCCGCTATGTTACTTAGACCTAATATCACATCTCCCTTATCTTTCAAAGTAACCCCTGCAGCATCTTTAGCAGGATATTTAATGGCTGACAAACCCTTCATAAGAAAAGCATCCAATAGACTGACTTTATCTTTAATGGCGATACCAGCAGCATCGGTTATTGGAAACTTCAGGGCAGCCAATGGACCAGCATCGAAAAGAGCGGCTAAAAGCTCTTTAAGGTCATTCAAAACTACACCCGCAGCATTGGTAATGGGAAATTTTAGAGCTAGTAAACCACCTGCCAGTATGTTTTCCACTAAATCTAGGTTGTTTGCTATTACCGCTCCACTGGCATCAGTTACTGGAAACTTAATTGGCGGAAGAGCTTTGCCGCTTAAAAGCAATCCCAATAACTTGGGTATGTCGGCGATATCGGGTTTAGCATTCAATAAGCCCTCTAGTAAGTCTAGTAACGCCAACATATCAGGCAATACTACACCTGCTGCATCAGTTAAAGGAAACTTAAGAGCCTTTAGTCCATTAGTAATAAGAAACTTTACTAAAGCTAGTTCATCTCCCAGCACTGCTCCTGTACCATCAGTTAGAGGGAACTTTAAGGCCGCTATGTTACTTAGACCTAATATCACATCTCCCTTATCTTTCAAAGTAACCCCTGCAGCATCTTTAGCAGGATATTTAATGGCTGACAAACCCTTCATAAGAAAAGCATCCAATAGACTGACTTTATCTTTAATGGCGATACCAGCAGCATCGGTTATTGGAAACTTCAGGGCAGCCAATGGACCAGCATCGAAAAGAGCGGCCAAAAGCTCTTTAAGGTCATTCAAAACTATACCCGCAGCATTGGTAATGGGAAATTTAAGAGCTAGTAAACCACCCGCCAGTATGTTTTCCACTAAATCTAGGTTATTTGCTATTACCGCTCCACTGGCATCAGTTACTGGAAACTTAATTGGCGGAAGAGCTTTGCCGCTTAAAAGCAATCCCAATAACTTAGATATGTCGGCGATATCGGGTTTAGCATTCAACAAGCCCTCTAGTAAGTCTAGTAACGCCAGCATATCAGGCAATACTACACCTGCTGCATCAGTTAAGGGAAATTTTAAGGCCTTTAATCCATTAGTAATAAGAAACTTTACTAAAGCTAGTTCATCTCCCAGTACTGCTCCCGTTCCATCAGTTAGAGGAAACTTTAAGGCTGCTAAATTACTTAGACCTAGTAAGACTTCTGCTTTGTCTTTTATACTAACCCCTGCAGCATCTTTAGCGGGATATTTAATGGCTGACAAACCCTTCATTAGAAAAGCTTCCAATAGACTGTCTTTATCTTTTATAACGGCGCCAGCAGCATCGGTTATAGGAAACTTCAGGGCAGCCAATGGACCAGCATCGAAAAGAGCGGCTAAAAGCTCTTTGAGGTCATTCAAAACTATACCCGCAGCATTGGTAATGGGGAATTTTAGAGCTAGTAAACCACCCGCCAGTATGTTTTCCACTAAATCTAGGTTATTTGCTATTACCGCTCCACTGGCATCAGTTACTGGAAACTTAATTGGCGGAAGAGTTTTGCCGCTTAAAAGCAACTCCAATAACTTAGATTTGTCGGGTAAAACAACTTCTGCTACATCTGGCTTGCTAGGTAAAGCTTCTACTTTAACAGCGGGTGGTCCATTCAATAGGCCTCCCAGTAAATCAGTTACCGGCTTTAGCAGTGATAGCACAATATTAAGTATGGTTTCCAAAAGGGCTGTTTTAGTTTTCAAAATGTTTCCCACAGCATCGGTTAGAGGATACTTTAGAGCTGTTAGACCATTAAGCAATGATTCCAATAATTCCATCTTTCCTTTTAAAACATTGCCGGCTACATCAGTTAGAGGGAATTTTAAAGCCGCTAAAGCATCTGGCTTGAGCAGAAGATCTAGTAAGGCTTGTGTATCTTTTAGTACTACTCCTGCCGCATCAGTTATGGGGTAGTTTAAGGCAGCCAATGGTCCCGCATCTACTAAGAATTTCAATAGATCTATTTTGGTTTTCAATACTCCACCAGCTACATCAGTTAGGGGATATTTTAAGGCTGCCAAACCTTTGTCTAGCACTAACTTCAATGGATTTTCTATATTTTTTAAGACGCCTCCCAATAAACCAGTCAAAGGTGTGGTTAAACTATCAATTGTCCCAAGTAAGGTATCCAGTAATTTCAATTTATTTTCTATTAATCCTCCGGTGTGATGTTTTATACTGGCTTTAAACAGTATTTGAAGCAGCTGCTCTTTATCTTTTATTATTCCTCCTGCGCTATCTTTTATGGGGTACTTTAAGATTGAAAAAGCTCCTTTTATTATATCGTCCAATAGTTCAGTTTTATCTTTTATAACTGCCCCCTCGCCATTAGTTAGGGGAAAGCCTAATTTGTCTAAAGCAGCCGGGTCTAGTAATAAACCTAGTAACTCTGCAAACTCCTTTATAACTATGCCGCAATCATTAGTTATGGGAAATTGTATTTTGCCCCCCTGCAACATGGCCTGCAGAAAAGCTTCTTTATCTTTTAAAACAGTTTTATCAGCATCCGTTATGGGAAACGTTAAGCCTGCCAAAGCACTAGCATCAATTAAAGCATCCACTAGATCGGCCTCATTCTTTAATATCACTCCCCAGACATTAGTTAAGGGATATTCCAAAGCTAAAACGCCTGCTGCAAACATTAGTTGTAATAAATGATCTTTATTTTCCAACACCAAACCATCGCCATTAGTTAGGGGAAACTTTAAAGCACCCAAAGCATCACCATCTAACAAGACGGCTAAAAGTTCAGTTTTGTCTTGTAGTACTTCCGTTAAGGGGAGATCCAGTTTAGCTAGCAAAAGCTTTTTCACAGCCGAAAATAATGTATCCAATAAAGCTGTTAGGGTTTTAAGCACTACACCGGCAGCATCTGTTAGGGGGAATTTTAGTTTTGATAAAGCGCCTCCTACTAAGGTGTTCAATAGTTCCTGTTTTCCCTTTATAATTTTACCAGCAGCATCTGTAATTGGTAAGCCTAAAGCTGTTAAGGCTTTGTCATTAAATAAGGCGGCTAATAAGGCATCTGGGCTTTTCAGGGTCACACCAGCTGCATCGTTAAGGGGATATGTTAAAGCCTTAAAAACACTGCCATCCAATATGCCCTTTAATAATGACAATTTATCATCTAATACCTTACCAGCTGCATCAGTTATGGGGAACTTTAAAACCTTTAAAGGACTATTATTTATTAGAATTTCTAATAAAGCCACTGGATCCTTTAAAACTACTCCCGCCTTATTAGTTATAGGAAATTTTAAAACTTTCAAAACTTCCTCTATAACTAAAGCTAATAAATCACCCAAGCCATTTAAAACTCCTCCTACTGCATCGGTTAGGGGGAACTTTAAGACCGATAAAGCACCTAAGAGTTCAGTCAAGAGTTCAACGGGTATATTTAAAACGGTTCCTAACACATCGGTTACTAACCCAACAACTTCTCCCAATATTCCCTGGCCTGCTGTAAAAGGTGTACATATATTAATTCTTCTTAAAGATAAACATCCTCTTAAGATAACATACCTCCGATTTTTACCGGAATTTTATCTTCCACTATTTTCTCTGGGGGTTGAGGAAGAAGTATATCTTTAGATTGTGTTATTGGTAAGATAACCACATATAGACCAGGTTTTTCTGGCAATATATCGCTTATGCCGCAACATAGTCCTTCATCTTTAAGTAGTATCTCCTTTTTAAGAGCTATGGATTTAATAAGTTCTCTAGGTACTCTTTTGGAATAAAATCTATCAGCTTCCACTGGGGCCAGGTTATCGGTTGAAAGGAAAATGTTATCTGAAAAAAAAGGAAGGATATTTGTACAGTCGGCGCTATAATAGAAAGTGAGGACTGTTTCCTATACAATAGTTTAGACCATAGTATATATAATGTACTGGACTACAGTCTGATCTATAGTTGAGATTATAGTCTGAACTGTAGTCTGGACTTTAAATTATTCCATTATCTGAACTAAAGTTGGACTGCAGTCTATACTATAGTCTGGACTATAGTCTTTACTATAGTCTGGACTATAGTCTATGCTATAGTCTATACTATAGTATGGACTATGGGCTATTATATAGTGTTGACAATAGTCTGGCCTAAAGTATATACTATAGACTCGACTAGTCTATGCTATCGTTTATACTATAGTCTGGACTATAGTCTATATTATTGTCTGGAATATAGTTTATACTAAAATTTGGACTATAGTCTATACTATATTTCGGACTATAGTCTGGACTATAGGCTAGACTATAGTCTATACTATAGTTGGGACTATATTCTGGATTATAGTCTGTGCTATAGTCTTTATTATAGTCTGGATTATAGTCTATACTATAGTCTGGACTATAATCTATACTATAGTCTGGACTATAATCTATACTATAGTCTGGACTATAGTCTATACTATAGTCTATACTATAGTCTATACTATAGTCTATACTATAGTCTGTACTATAGTCTGTACTATAGTCTGGACTATAGTCTATACTATAGTCTGGTCTATAGTCTATATTATAGTCTGGACTATAGTCTATACTATAGTCTGGACTATAGTCTATACTATAGTCTGGACTATAGTCTTCTATACTATAGTCTATACAATAGTCTGGGCTACTCTAATCTATAGTCGGGACTATGGTCTCTTCTATAGTCTGGAGTATATTCCATTCTATAGTTTGGACTATGGGCTATCCTATAGTGTGGACAATAGTCTGGACTATAGGCTATTCCTTAGTTTGAACTATTTTATGTGTGGGCTATAGTATCTTCGCAGTCAGTTTGCGAGTCTATTCAAGAATATAGAGTCTACTCTTTGGAATTTTGAATTGATGTTAGGATCTATTGATCTCTTAATGAAAACACATTTTTATTTTTGACATTTTCCAAATTTTATTAATTTTTATAAAACATATACAGTTATGGTACTTGGTGCAAAAGCTAGAGTCAATTATATACAAAAAGTAATAACAATTTGGAAAATTTGATTAAAATTTGATGACGAACAATTACGAAGGCAATAGGGCACCAACTAAATCCAAAATTCCAGCTTCTACTGCAATTATAGGCGGTTTACCAGCCGTTAGAATCTACCCTCAACTAACGTGCAAAGTTGAACTTATTATGTAAGGTCTAATAGAACTGATTTTTACACTAGCTTACAGAAGGTAATGTATTAGAAATTTAAAATTTTACCGAAGTATCTTTTTGGGCTTAAACTGTTTAATCTCACAGTTTACTTACCAATTTGTGTATTCAGAATTTTATCCATATTGGGTCGGCTACGAACCAGCGTAAGATCAACACTCAGCAGCAATAGAATTACCGCAATAAAACGCATTTTTTCTCTACTTCTTTCTTATTTAAAACCCTCCAGCAACTAAGACTTTTCTAAACGATGTCTCGTAAAATTCGCCTGCTGTTGTTTTTATATGAGAAAATCATTAAAACAAATGTTCTGGATTTTAGTACTAAAGCACGTAGCAAATATAATTTATAGTTTACAAAATAATTTGTTTAATAAACAATCAAATTATTACACCTACTGCAGCAAATACGCACACACACATAAATAAAATCAGCAATTTTATTGTAAAATAAAACGTGCCAATAAAAATAATTTCTAATTGTAAAAAATCAATTTGATTTTGGTTTAAAAATTGCAGTAAGCTTTTAAAAAGCGGTTAGTTTTTAAAATCGAAGAATGAGTTTGCAAAAAAAAAAAAAAAAAAAAATATTTTTAGTTATAATGACTTTGTAATACTTTTTACTTACATTTGACCAAGCCGGTGCAATTGGTAAAAACTTTGCAACTAGGTGCGTGAAATACTTTCACAATTTAAGATATTTAAAGACAATTTATAAATTTTTTTTAGCCAAGACCAATACTTTACAAAACGGCAAGGGCAACAAGGAGAATGTGGGCGTGGATGTTTCTCAACTGCAAGGCACTGTGGACGCGATTTTGGAAGTCATTAGTGCTCATAAATCTCCTTTAACTCTTTTGGGTTAACATGATAAACAAGAAATGTTATTAGAAAAAATCTTTTTCCTAATAATAAAGAATTTTTTGGAAAAGGGGAAACTTAAAACTCTACGGGGAACTGAATACATAAGCGTTTACCAAGAATTTTATTGATGTTTTTCGAAGTATTTAAAGTTTCTATACAACTATTTAATATCAGTGATCATTAGACACCAATTCCCAAACCTTATTCACTAAATTTTCCAATTGGGAATTTTGAAAATTTAAATGGGTATTTATGTTTTTTTTTTCAAAATATTAAAATTTCGTCTAGATAAAGTGAACTCATAAATTTCCAATGATTTTGAGCATTTTTCTCGCTATGGGATTTTGTGTTTACTTTTTGGGAATTTACGGGGAAGTAAAACTAGAAATAAAATATTAGAAAAATTTTACAGTTCTAAAAGAACAGAACTAGAACAGAACCAGAACTGAATTAGAACATAATTAGAACAGAACTAGAACAGAACTAGAACAAAACTAGAACAAAACTTGAACAGAACTAGAACAGAACTAGAACAGAACTAGAACAGAACTAGAACAGAACTAGAACAGAACTAGAACAGAACTAGAACAGAACTAGAACAAAACTAGAACAGTACTAGAACAGAACTAGAACAGAACTAGAACAGAACTAGAACAAAACTAGAACAAAACTAGAACAAAACTAGAACAGAACTAGAACAGAACTAGAACAGAACTAGAACAGAACCAGAACAGAACTAGAACAGAACTAGAACAGAACTAGAACAGAACTAGAACAGAACTAGAACAGAACTAGAACAGAACTAGAACAGAACTAGAACAGAACTAGAACAGAACTAGAACAGAACTAGAACAGAACTAGAACAGAACTAGAACAGAACTAGAACAGAACTAGAACAGAACTAGAACAGAACTAGAACAGAACTAGAACAGAACTAGAACAGAACTAGAACAGAACTAGAACAGAACTAGAACAGAACTAGAACAGAACTAGAACAGAACTAGAACAGAACTAGAACAGAACTAGAACAGAACTAGAACAGAACTAGAACAGAACTAGAACAGAACTAGAACAGAACTAGAACAGAACTAGAACAGAACTAGAACAGAACTAGAACAGAACTAGAACGAACTAGAACGAACTAGAACAGAACTAGAACAGAACTAGAACAGAACTAGAACAGAACTAGAACAGAACTAGAACAGAACTAGAACAGAACTAGAACAGAACTAGAACAGAACTAGAACAGAACTAGAACAGAACTAGAACAGAACTAGAACAGAACTAGAACAGAACTAGAACAGAACTAGAACAGAACTAGAACAGAACTAGAACAGAACTAGAACAGAACTAGAACAGAACTAGAACAGAACTAGAACAGAACTAGAACAGAACTAGAACAGAACTAGAACAGAACTAGAACAGAACTAGAACAGAACTAGAACAGAACTAGAACAGCTAGAACAGAACTAGAACAGAACTAGAACAGAACTAGAACAGAACTAGAACAGAACTAGAACAGAACTAGAACAGAACTAGAACAGAACTAGAACAGAACTAGAACAGAACTAGAAACAGAACTAGAACAGAACTAGAACAGAACTAGAACAGAACTAGAACAGAACTAGAACAGAACTAGAACAGACTAGAACAGAACTAGAACAGAACTAGAACAGAACTAGAACAGAACTAGAACAGAACTAGAACAGAACTAGAACAGAACTAGAACAGAACTAGAACAGAACTAGAACAGAACTAGAACAGAACTAGAACAGAACTAGAACAGAACTAGAACAGAACTAGAACAGAACTAGAACAGAACTAGAACAGAACTAGAACAGAACTAGAACATAACTAGAACAGAACTAAAACACTATTATTGAGAGTTTGTGAAAAACTTAATGAATTTTCCAATTCAATTTTAGTTTTAAAATAAGTAAAAATTAGTTGCGTAAGGAGCAAAAACTGCAATATTTATTTAACATGTTATGACAAAAAAATTCTATTTGAGTAGAGTGTGAACTAAATTGTAATAAATAAAAGAAGTTTGTTAAAGTTTTTTTTTTTGTTTTTTTTTTTTTTGAAAATAAAAGAATTTACAATTTAAAACCGGATTTGATTTGCTATAGAAAACATTATAAGTAAATTAATTGCGATTACGCAATCTTTCTAATTTAACAGAAATATTCTGTTGTAATCTGCCGTGACTATGACGATGACTTAAACCCAAAACGCCGCCCAGTAAATCTAGAATACCACCCACAAGACCAGTTTTCTTCGGCTCATCAAATTCTACCCCACCATGTAAGGCTCCCGATATCATTGATTTTATTTCGTGAAATTTTTTATCACCTAGAATGGAATAGAATAATAAATTAATAAAAGAAAATGAAAGAAATATAGATACCTGTTAACAAATCCCCCAAATTTTGTACCCCTTTATGCAAGTACTTGCCAACTTACCTAAAATTAATCTTAAATCCTTTTCATTAATGGTACCATCGGCGAATAGCTCTAAAAGTATTGCTTTATCGGCTGGCAAAGAATGCTTATGTTGTCCCAATAATTTTATAATACCACCCGGTAAACCACCTTCGAGGTCCTCACTAGAGTCTTCATCTAAATAAAAAGAATCCCACTTGATCATTTCAATCTTAAAGAAAGAAAGGTTTTAAACCTTCAACTTACCCGAATGGCCAAAACCACCACCTATAACATCACCCACTGCTGAACCCAAATCATCTAAACCACCAATTCCCTCTAACAAAGCTGCTCCCGGACCCAACAACAATTCCAGCAAGGCTGTCTTACTCTTTAAAACTTTACCAGCAGCATCAGTTAAAGGATAGTTTATGCTTTCCAAAGCGATATTCAAAATAATCTTTATGAACACTAATAAATCCTTTAAAACTTTACCATTATCATCGGTTAAGGGAAACTTGAGAGCGCCGAAGGCCTTGGGATCCCCTAAAGCCTGGAGTATAGCTAGCTTGCTCTGCAAAACTTGACCTTTAGCATCTTTTATAGGGAAGTTAGCTGAGGATAAATCCGCATCTAGCAAAGCTATTAAGAAGTCATGTTTATCTTCTAAAACGGCACCAGTTTTATCGGTTAACGGGAATTTTAGGGAAGCCAATGGACTATTATCAAACATCAAGCGTAAGGCAGCTTCTTTATCGTCGAATTGAGCACCCGTTTTATCAGTTATGGGGAATTCTAAAGCATCCATAGCACCAGTAAATATGAGTTCGTAAAGACTTAAGATATCCGGAAAAACTTCTTCATTTGCATCGGTTACTGGAAACTTAATAGCAGATAGAGCTTTGCCATCTAGCAGAGTTTTAATAATATCAAATTTCCCATCTAAACCTCCACCCACACCATCCACAATTCCTCCCACACCATCGACAATTCCTCCTACGACATCCGTTACACCACCAAGCAGTGAACCCAGCAAATCTTCTTTACCTTTCAAAACTACACCAGCAGCATCGGTTAATGGAAAGTGTAAGGCCTTCAAACCGTTATTTATAAGAATTTCTATAAAAACTAGCAAATTCTTTAAAACTCCGCCTTTAGCATCAGTTAAGGGAAACTTAAGAGATTCCAAAGCTTTAGCATCCGTTAAGGTCCGGAATATAGCGAACTCGCTTTCCAAAATTTGACCAGCTGCATCTTTTATGGGAAATTTAGAAGAGGACAAATCTCCCTGTAATAGAGCGACTAAGAAAGCTTGTTTGTCCTTCAAAACTCCACCAGTTTTATCGGTTAAGGGGAATTTAAGAGATGCCAATGGACTATTGTCGAAAATTAGCTGCAAAAGTTGTTCTTTGTCCTTAATTTGAACACCAGTGCTATCGGTTATGGGGAATTGTAAAGCAGATAGAGCACCATTAAGCGAGATTCGGTATAATGCAAATATATCTGTTATAGCATTGTTATTAGCATCAGTTATTGGAAATTTAAAGGCAGATAAAACTTTGTCATCTAGCAGAGTTTTCAAAACATCTACTTTGCCATCCAAAATTCCTCCCAATCCATCCAAAACACCTCCAACACCATCCACTACTCCTCCCACGACATCCGTTACACTACCCAGCAGTGAACACAGCAAATCTTCTTTACCGTTCAAAACTACACCAGCAGCATCGGTTAACGGAAAGTGTAAAGACTTCAAACCGTTATTTATAAGAATCTCTATAAAAACTAGCAAATTCTTTAAAACACCGCTTTTAGCATCAGTTAGGGGAAATTTAAGAGACTCCAAGGCTTTAGCATCCGTTAAGGTCCGGAATATAGCGAATTCGCTTTCCAAAATTTGACCAGCAGCATCTTTTATGGGAAATTTGGAAGAGGACAAATCTCCCTGTAATAGAGCGACTAAGAAAGCTTGTTTATCCTTCAAAACTCCACCAGTTTTATCAGTTAAGGGAAATTTAAGAGAGGCCAATGGACTATTGTCGAAAATTAGCTGTAAAAGTTGTTCTTTGTCCTTGATTTGAACACCAGTGCTATCGGTTATGGGGAATTGTAAAGCAGATAGAGCACCATTAAGGGAGATTCGGTATAATGCAAATATATCTGTTATAGCGTTGTTATTAGCATCAGTTATGGGAAATTTAAAGGCAGATAAAACTTTGTCATCGAGCAGAGTTTTCAAAACATCTACTTTGCCATCCAATATTCCTCCCAAGCCATCCAAAACACCTCCCACACCATCCACAACTCCTCCCACGATATCCGTTACACCACCCAGCAGTGAACCCAGCAAATCTTCTTTACCGTTCAGAACTATTCCAGCGGCATCGGTTAATGGAAAGTGTAAGGCCTTCAAGCCGTTATTTATAAGAATTTCTATAAAAACTAGTAAATTCTTTAAAACTCCGCCTTTAGCATCAGTTAAGGGAAACTTAAGAGACTCCAAAGCTTTAGCATCCGTTAAGGTCCGGAATATAGCGAACTCGCTTTCCAAAATTTGGCCAGCAGCATCTTTTAGGGGAAATTTGGAAGAGGACAAATCTCCCTGTAATAGAGCGAATAAGAAAGCTTGCTTATCCTTCAAAACTCCACCAGTTTTATCGGTTAATGGGAATTTAAGAGAGGCCAATGGACTATTGTCGAAAATTAGCTGCAAAAGTTGTTCTTTGTCCTTGATTTGAACACCAGTGCTATCGGTTATGGGGAATTGTAAAGCAGATAGAGCACCATTAAGGGAGATTCGGTATAATGCAAATATATCTGTTATAGCATTGTTATTAGCATCAGTTATTGGAAATTTAAAGGCAGATAAAACTTTGTCATCTAGCAGAGTTTTCAAAACATCTACTTTGCCATCCAGTATTCCTCCCAATCCATCCAAAACTCCTCCAACACCATCCACAACTCCTCCCACGACATCCGTTACACCACCCAGCAGTGAACCCAGCAAATCTTCTTTACCGTTCAGAGCTACTCCAGCAGCATCGGTTAACGGAAAGTGTAACGACTTCAAACCGTTATTTATAAGAATCTCTATAAAAACTATTAAATTCTTTAAAACTCCTCCTTTAGCATCAGTTAGGGGAAACTTAAGAGACTCCAAAGCTTTAGCATCCGTTAAGGTCCGGAATATAGCGAACTCGCTTTCCAAAATTTGACCAGCTGCATCTTTTATGGGAAATTTGGAAGAGGATAAATCTCCCTGTAATAGAGCGACTAAGAAAGCTTGTTTATCCTTCAAAACTCCACCAGTTTTATCGGTTAAGGGAAATTTAAGAGAGGCCAATGGACTATTGTCGAAAATTAGCTGCAAAAGTTGTTCTTTGTCCTTGATTTGAACACCAGTGCTATCGGTTATGGGGAATTGTAAAGCAGATAGAGCACCATTAAGGGAGATTCGGTATAATGCAAATATATCTGTTATAGCATTGTTATTAGCATCAGTTATTGGAAATTTAAAGGCAGATAAAACTTTGTCATCTAGCAGAGTTTTCAAAACATCTACTTTGCCATCCAATATTCCTCCCAAGCCATCCAAAACGCCTCCCACACCATCCACAACTCCTCCCACGACATCCGTTACACCACCCAGCAGTGAACCCAGCAAATCTTCTTTACCGTTCAGAACTATTCCAGCGGCATCGGTTAACGGAAAGCGTAACGACTTTAAACCGTTATTTATAAGAATATCTATAAAAACTAGCAAATTCTTTAAAACACCGCCTTTAGCATCAGTTAGGGGAAATTTAAGAGACTTCAAGGCTTTAGCATCCGTTAAGGTCCGGAATATAGCGAATTCGCTTTCCAAAATTTGACCAGCTGCATCTTTTATGGGAAATTTGGAAGAGGACAAATCTCCCTGTAATAGAGCGACTAAGAAAGCTTGTTTGTCCTTCAAAACTCCGCCAGTTTTATCGGTTAGGGGGAATTTAAGAGATGCCAATGGACTATTGTCGAAAATTAGCAGCAAAAGTTGCTCTTTGTCCTTAATTTGAACACCAGTGCTATCGGTTATGGGGAATTGTAAAGCAGATAGAGCACCATTAAGGGAGATTCGGTATAATGCAAATATATCTGTTATAGCATTGTTATTAGCATCAGTTATTGGAAATTTAAAGGCAGATAAAACTTTGTCATCTAGCAGAGTTTTCAAAACATCTACTTTGCCATCCAATATTCCTCCAACACCATCCACAACTCCTCCCACGACATCCGTTACACCACCCAGAAGTGAACCCAGTAAATCTTCTTTACCGTTCAAGACTACACCAGCAGCATCGGTTAACGGAAAATGTAAAGACTTCAAACCGTTATTTATAAGAATCTCTATAAAAACTAGTAAATTCTTTAAAACACCTCCTTTAGCATCAGTTAAGGGAAACTTTAGAGACTCCAAAGCTTTAGTATCCGTTAAGGTCCGGAATATAGCGAACTCGCTTTCTAAAATTTGACCAGCAGCATCTTTTATGGGAAATTTGGAAGAGGACAAATCTCCCTGTAATAGAGCGACTAAGAAAGCTTGTTTGTCCTTCAAAATTCCACCAGTTTTATCGGTTAATGGGAATTTAAGAGAGGCCAATGGACTATTGTCGAAAATAAGCTGCAAAAGTTGTTCTTTGTTCTTAATTTGAACACCAGTGCTATCCGTTATGGGGAATTGTAAAGCGGATAGAGCACCATTAAGCGAGATTCTGTATAATGCAAATATATCTGTTATAGCATTGTTATTAGCATCAGTTATTGGAAATTTAAAGGCAGAGAAAACTTTGTCATCTAATAGAGTCTTCAAAACATCTACTTTGCCATCCAAAATTCCTCCCAATCCATCCAAAACCATCGTTGGGAGTCCTAATAAATCAGACACTGTTTCTATATCTGGTAAAGCTTTTCCTGCCGCATCAGTTATGGGAAATTTCAAGGTCTTTAAGCCGTTATTTATAACAAAACTTATTAAAGCTAATTTATCACCGATTACAGCTCCAGTTTTGTCGGTTAGTGGAAACTTCAAGGCTGCCAAATTATCCAGGCCTTCTATAACATCTAATTCGCTATTTAAAGTAGTTCCAGCAGCATCTGTAACTGGATACTTAAAGCCTGATAAGCCATTCTTGATAAGAGCATCCAAGAGACTATCTTTATCTTTTAAAACTGTGCCTGCAGCATCAGTTATGGGGAATTTAAGGGAAGCCAAGGAACCACCATTAAATATAGCGATTAAGAGATCTTTTTTATTATTTAAAATATCGCCAGCAGCGTTGGTAATGGGAAATTGTAGAGCTAATACACCACCACCCAGTATGTTCGTTACCAAGTCAACATTGCTTTCTAACACTCCACCGCTGGCATCAGTTATTGGAAACTTTATGAAAGGAAAAGCTTTGCCACTTAGTAGTGATTGTAATATTATCGTTATGTTACCACCTTCATCTGGTTTGTCATCATCAATATCGGGTTTTACATCTACAGATTCTTCTCTTATATGTATTACTACTTTTATGCTTGCTAAACCTGCGCCTGTTGCATCAGTTAAGGGGAACTTTAGGGACTTTAATCCGTTATTAATTACAAAACTTAGTAAAGCTAGTTTGTCACCCAGAACAGCGCCAGTTTTGTCAGTTAGAGGAAACTTTAAAGCTGCTAAATTACTAAGACCTTGGATAACATCTGCCTTGTCATTTAGAGTAACACCAGCGGCATCAGTAGCTGGATATTTAATGGCAGATAAACCATTTTTAATAAAGGCATCCAATAGACTGACTTTATCCTTTATAGCGGTACCAGCAGCATCAGTTATGGGAAATTTAAGGGAAGCCAAAGAACCACCATCAAATAGCAGGATTGATAGATCTTTTATGTCATTTAAAACATTGCCAGCGGCATTGGTGAGGGGAAATTGTAGAGCTAAAACGCCACCATCAAGTATATTTTCCACTAAATCTAAGTTGTCTTCCATTACTCCGCCACTGGCATCAGTTACTGGAAACTTGATATCTGGGAAAGCTTTACCACTTAGCAGGGATTGTAATAACTCCGTTTTCTCGCCACCTTTATCGGGCTTTACATCTACTGATTCCTCTCTTACTTGTATTACGATCTGTATACTACCGAAAGCTGCTCCTGTTGCATCAGTTAAGGGAAACTTTAAGGCTTTCAGTCCATTATTAATTAGAAAACTTATTAAAGCAATTTTATCGCCAAGCACAGTTCCGGTTTTATCGGTTAAAGGAAACTTTAAAACAGCTAAATTACCCAGGCCTCGTATAACATCTGCCTTGTCCTTCAAGGTTACCCCTGCAGCATCTTTAGCGGGATATTTAATAGCCGATAAACCCTTCTCAATAAAAGCAGCCAATAAACTGTCTTTATCTTTAATAGTGGTACCAGCAGCATCAGTTATGGGAAATTTCAAGGATGCTAAAGATCCACCATCAAATAGAAGACTTAGAAGATCATTTTCATCATTTAAAACGGCTCCAGCGGCATTCGTAATGGGAAATTGAAGAGCTAATACACCACCATCAAGTATATTTTCCACTAAGTCCTGGCTATCTTCTAATACTGCGCCGCTGGCATCAGTTACTGGAAACTTAATTTCCGGAAAAGCTTTACCACTTAGCAATGAGTCCAATACTACTGGTTTTTCATCGGATTTAACCTCTATTGATCCTCCTATTAATTGTATTACCAGTTGTATGTTCGCTAAAACATCTCCCTCGGCATCTGTTAAGGGAAACTTTAAGGCCTTTAATCCATGGTTAAGTATAAAACTAATGAAAGCTAGTTTATCAGCGAGAACTGAACCATTTTTGTCGGTTAGTGGAAGCTTTAAGGCAGATAATTTACCCAGGCCTCGAATCACATCTGCCTTGTCTTTCAAAGTAACTCCAGCAGCATCTGTAGCTGGATATTTAATAGCTGATAAATCCTTCTTTATAAAGAGATCCAATAGACTAACTTTATCTTTTATCACAGTGCCAGCATTATCAGTTAAGGGAAATTTCAAGGATGCCAAGGAACCACCCTCAAAGAGAGTCAATAAAACATCTTTTTCTTCATTAAAGACAACACCAGCATCATTGGTAATGGGATATTGTAGAGCTAATAAACCATTATCAAATATATAATCCACCAAATCGAGATTGTCCTCCAATACCTTTCCGCTAGC
This sequence comes from Lucilia sericata, assembly GCF_015586225.1. Lineage (NCBI taxonomy): Eukaryota > Metazoa > Arthropoda > Insecta > Diptera > Calliphoridae > Lucilia > Lucilia sericata. Next base: position 159,799 of record NW_023994173.1, on the reverse strand, counting down.
ATCAGTTACTGGAAACTTTATGGTGGCGAAAGCTTTACCACTTAAAAGCGAATCCAATATTTGGGGTTTATCTTTTACAGCTTGTATATCGGATAAAACTACTCCCTCCGCATCAGTTAAGGGAAACTTTATGGTCTCTAGTCCCTTGTTAAGTAGAAAATGTATAAAAGTTAGTTTATCTCCAATCACAGCTCCTGTTTTATCAGTTAAAGGAAATTGGAAGGTTGCCAAATCACCCAAAGCTCGCATTACATCTGCTTTGTCTTTTAACATGACTCCAGCTGCATCTTTGGCGGGATAATTAAAGTCTGATATGCCATCCTTAATAAAAGCCTCCAATAGACTATTTTTATCTTTGTAGACAGAGCCAATAGAATCAGTTATAGGGTATTTCAGAGATGCCAAAGAACCGCCTTCAAATAGAGCGAATAAAAGATCTTTTGTATCTTTTAAAACCACATCCGCAGCCGTAGTAATGGGGAATTGTAGAGCTAGTACACCATTAGTAAATATGTTTTCCATTAAATCCAGATTGTTTTCTATTATCCCACCACTGGCATCTGTAACAGGAAACTTTAAGGCAGGTAAAGCCTTGCCGCTTAAAAGTGTTTCCAATAAAATTGAATTGCCCGGTAAATCATCTCCTACTATATCTCCTTCAACATCGGGTTGTCCATCAAAAATGCCACCTATTATATCAGTTACCGGCTTAAGCACTGAGAGGACTAGGTTGAGTACAGTTTCCAAAAGAGCCGTCTTATTTTTCAATATTTTTCCTGCAGCATCGGTTAAAGGATACTTTAGAGCTGATAGACCATTTAACAAAGAGCCCAATAATTCCACCTTGCCCTTTAAAACCGTACCGGCTACATCAGTTAGAGGGAATTTTAAAGCCCCTAAAGCATCAGTATTTAGTAGGGTATCTAGTAAGGCTGCTTTGTCTTTTATTACGGCTCCTGCCACATCAGTTATGGGGAATTTTAAGGCAGCCAATGGTCCAGCATCTAATAGGAATTTCAATAGATCTAATTTGGTTTTCAATACACCTCCAGCTATATCAGTTAAAGGATATTTTAAGGCTGTTAAACCTTTGTCCAGCACCAATTGCAATAGATTTTCTTTATCCTTGAAAACACCTCCCAATAAACCCGTCAAAGGGAAATTTGGTGATGTTAAGCTACCAATTCCACCCAGTAAAGTTTCCAACAATTGCAACTTATTGTCTATTAAGCCTCCGGTGGGATTTTTTACCGGGAATTTTAAAGGTGACAGAACACTGGCATCAAACAGGATTTGTAGCAGCTGCACTTTATCCTTTAGTATTTCTCCGGCAGCATCTTTAATGGGAAACTTTAAGATAGAAAAGGCGCCATGTAGTAAATCGGCCATTAGCTCTGCTTTGTCTTTTATAACTGCCCCATCGTCATCAGTTATGGGAAAACCCAATTCCACTAAAGCATCCGAGTCCAATAGTAAACCCAGTAACTCTGCCCAGTCCTTTATTACCTCACCGGTAGCATCAGTTATGGGGAATTTTATTTTGCCCTGCAGTAAGGCTTGTAGAAAAGCTTCTGTATCCTTTAAACCGGTTTTCGCGGCATCAGTTATGGGAAACTTTAAGGCCACCAAAGCACTGGCGTCAATTAAAGCATCCACTAGATCGGCCTCATTTTTCAATACTACTCCCCAAACATTAGTTAAGGGATATTCCAAAGCTAAAACGCCTGCCTCAAACATAAGTTGTAATAAATGATCTTCATTTTCGAATACCAAACCATCGCCATTAGTAAGGGGAAACTTTAAAGCGCCAAAAGCATCACCATCTAGGAAAGCGGCCAAAAGATCAGCTTTGTCGTGTAGCACTGTGCCAGATACATCAGTTATGGGGAATTTAAAATTGGGAGCGCCATGCACCAACAAAGCATGTAAAAGATCCTGTTTAGCTTGTAAAAGCTTTTTGACAGCCGAAAATAGTGTATCCAATAAAGCTGCTGGGGTTTTTAGCACCACCCCGACTCCATCTGTTAAAGGGAATTTTAGTGCCGATAAAGCACCTCCTACTACGGTACTTAAAAGTTCCTGCTTTCCCTTTATAATTTTACCCGCAGCATCTGTAAAGGGTAAGCCTAAAGCTGCCAAAGCACCATCACTAGATAAGGCGGATAATATGGCATCTGGGCTTTTGAGCACCACACCAGCTGCATCGTTAAGGGGATATGTTAAAACCTTAAAAACACTGCCATCCAATATGCCCTTTAATAATGACAATTTATCCTTCAAAACCTTACCGGCTGCATCAGTTATGGGAAACTTTAATATTTTTAAAGGACTATTATTTATAAGCACTTCTAATAAAGCTATGGGATCCTTTAAAACCACTCCCGCCTTATTAGTAATGGGAAATTGTAAAACTCGAAAAACTCCCTGTATAACTATAGCCAATAGATCACCCAAGCCATTTAAAACTCCTCCTACTGCATCGGTTATGGGGAACTTTAAGGCTGATAAAGCACCACTACCTAAGAGTTCAGATAACAAATCTGCGGGTACATCTAAAACGGCTTCCACCACATCAGTTACTACATCAACAGCTTCTCCCAGTATAACCGCCAATAGATCCGCTTTTCCCTTTAATATACCACCAGCTCCATCAGTTAGGGGGAATTTTAAAACTTTTAAGCCTTTATCAAGTATAGCTTCCAAAAAAGCTTTTTTAGTAGCCAAAACTTTGCCAGCAGCATCGGTAAGGGGAAATTTCAGCAATCCAAAGTCCAAATTGTCCAGTAAAGCTTTCAAAATAAGATGTTTGCGTGGCAACAGACCACCACCACCTAATATCTTAACAGAGGAAAGACCTCCTTCAAACAGAGCTTCTAATAGAGCTTTCTTATCCTTTAACAAGCCACCAATTATACCACCTATGGGTAAGCGCCCTCCTATGCCGCCGATTATATTTCCGCGGCCACCTAAAAAATACTCAAAATTAATTATACCCTTAGTATCCCCTTAAGACAATTTACCTCCGATTCCTATTGGGAATCTTTCTTCCAATATTTTTCCTGGTCTTTCAGGCAATATATTGCCAATACTTTCATCACTTCCTCTATGGCGGTGACCTTTAAATAGTGACTCCTTTTTCTGGGCTATGGATTTTATAAGACCTCTAGCTACTCTTTTGGGAGCAAAGCTATCGGCTTCCACTGGGCTCAGGTTATCAGTTAAAAGGAAAATGTTATCTGCAAAAGAAAATAAAGGACTATAGACTTTAGACTTTGACCTGGACTATAGTCTATACTATAGTCTGGACTATAGTCTGAATTGTAGTCTGGACAATAGTCTGAACTATAGTGCGGACTATAATCTGAACTGTAGTGTGGACTGTAGTCTGATCTGTAGTGTGGACTATAGTCTGAACTATAGTGAGGGCTATAGTCTGAACTATAGTCGATACTATAGTCTGAACTATAGTCTATACTATAGTCTAAACTATAGTCTATACCATAGTCTGGAATATAGTCTATACTATAGCCAGGACTATAGTCTATACTATAGTTTGGACTATAGTCTATACTATGGTCTATACTATTGTCCATACTATAGTCTAGACTATTATCTATACTTTAGTCTGGACTATAGTATATGTATACTATAGTCTGGACTGTCTATACTATAGCCTGGTCAATAGTATATACTATAGTCTATACTATAGTTTGAACTATAGTCTATTCTATAGTATATACTATAGTCTGGACTGTAGTCTATTCTATAGCATATATTATCGTCTGGACTATAGTCTATACCGTAGTATATACTATAGTCTGGACTATAGTCTATACTATAGTCTGGACTATAGTCTATACTATAGTCTGGACTATAATCTATTCTATAGTCTGGACTATAGTCTTTACTATAGTCTATACTATAGCATAGACTATAGTCTTTACTATAGTCTGGACTGTCTATACTATAGTCTGGTCTATACTATAGTTTGGACTATAGTCTATACTATAGTTTGGACTATAGTCTATTTTATAGTCTATACTATAGTCTGGACTATAGTCTATTCTATAGTCTGGACTATAATCCATACTATAGTCTGGACTATAGTCCATACTATAATCTGTACTATAGTCTGTACTGAAGTCTATACTATAGTCTATGGTATAGTCTTGACTATATTCTTGACTATAGTCTATACTATAGTCTGGGTAGTATATACTATAGTCTGGACTATAGTCTGTACTATAGTCTGTACTATAGTCTATACCGTAGTAGGGACTGTATTTTGGATTTATTGTCTTCAACTTTTGATCTCTTGATGAAAACACATTTTTAGTTTAAACATTTTCCAAATTTTATTAATTTTTATAAACTATTTTCAAAAGTTGTAGAATGTTGTATTACTGGTCTACAAAAAGTAATAAAAATTTGGAAAAATAGATAAAAATGTCGTTTTCCCAAAACACATTTATGAAGGCAATAGACCACCAACAACACCCAGAACTCCGCTTAAAACTCCAGCTTCTACTCCAGTTACGGGCGATTTATCTGCCGCTAAAACCGAACCATCAACTAGAGTTCCAAGTTGAGCTTGTTTAAGGCCTAACAAAGTAGATTTTTGATTGTCCTCACCAATTTGTTCAAGATTAGCTTTAGCTGGAAGAAAATGAGTTTGAAGCAGATTTTTGGACTTAAAAGGTTTAAGTTTACTTACCAATTTGGGTATTCAAAATTTTATCCACATTGGGTCTGCTACGGACCAGCGTTAGACCCACACACAGCAGCAATAAAATTACCGCAATAAAACGCATTTTGTTTGTTTGTTGTCTTTTCTCTATTACTTTCTTATTTAAAACCCTCCAGAGACTAAGACTTTTCTAAACGATGTCTCGTAAAATTCGCCTGCTGCTGTTTTTATATGAAAAAATCATTAAAACAAATGTTCTCAATTTTAGTACTAAAGCACGTAGCAAATAAATTCTATAGTTTACAAAATAATTTGTTTAATAAACAATCAAATTTGTATACCTACTGCAGCAAACACACTAACACATATATAAAATCAAAAATTTTATTGTAAAAATAAAACGTGCCAATAAAAAACAATTTCTAATTGTAAAAAATCAATTTGATTTTGGTATAAAAACTGTAGTAAGCATTTAAAAAGCGGTTAGTTTTTGAAATTGAAGAATAAGTTTGCAAAAAAAATTATTGAAATTTAAACAGAAAAATGCGTTTGGTCTTAGTTTTAATGATTTTTGTAATACTTTTTACTTACACTTGGACCAAGCCGGTGGAATTGGTGAAAACTTTGCAATTAGGTGGGTGAAATACATTTACAATTTATCATATTTAAAGAAAATTTTTTAAATTTCTTTAGCCGAGGCCAATACTTCACAAAAGGGCAAAGGCAACAAGGAGAATGTGGGCGTAGATGTTTCTCAACTGCAGGGTACTGTGGGTGCGGTTTTGGATGTCATAAGTGCTGATAAGTCTCCTTTAACTCTATTGGGTTAACATGATCAACAAGAAATGGTATTAGAAAGAACACTTCACAAATAATAAAAACATTTCTCAAAAATTTTACATATTTTTTTTGGAAAAAGGGGAAACTTGCGGGGTACTGATTACATTGGCTTTTATGAAGAATTTTATTGGTGTTTTCGAAATATTTAAAGATTTTATACTACTATTTATTATCAGTCGTCATTAGATATTAATTCCTAAACTTTATTAACAAGATAACCCAATGAGGAATTTTGAAAATTAAAATGGGAATTTGAAAATTTCTTCAAACAGAATTTAAAAATTTCTAGAACAAAACTAGAACAGAACTAGAACAGAACTAGAACAGAACTAGATCAGAACTAGAACAGAACTAGAACAGAACTAGAACAGAACTAGAACAGAACTAGAACAGAACTAGAACAGAACTAGAACAGAACTAGAACAGAACTAGAACAAAACTAGAACAGAACTAGAACAGAACTAGAACAGAAATAGAACAGAACTAGAACAGAACTAGAACAAAACTAGAACAGAACTAGAACAGAACTAGAACAGAACTAGAACAGAACTAGAACAGAACTAGAACAGAACTAGAACAGAACTAGAACAGAACTAGAACAGAACTAGAACAGAACTAGAACAGAACTAGAACAGAACTAGAACAGAACTAGAACAGAACTAGAACAGAACTAGAACAGAACTAGAACAGAACTAGAACAAAACTAGAACAAAACTAGAACAGAACTAGAACAGAACTAGAACAGAAATAGAACAGAACTAGAACAGAACTAGAACAAAACTAGAACAGAACTAGAACAGAACTAGAACAGAACTAGAACAGAACTAGAACAGAACTAGAACAGAACTAGAACAGAACTAGAACAGAACTAGAACAGAACTAGAACAGAACTAGAACAGAACTAGAACAGAACTAGAACAGAACTAGAACAGAACTAGAACAGAACTAGAACAGAACTAGAACAGAACTAGAACAGAACTAGAACAGAACTAGAACAGAACTAGAACAGAACTAGAACAGAACTAGAACAGAACTAGAACAGAACTAGAACAGAACTAGAACAGAACTAGAACAGAACTAGAACAGAACTAGAACAGAACTAGAACAGAACTAGAACAGAACTAGAACAGAACTAGAACAGAACTAGAACAGAACTAGAACAGAACTAGAACAGAACTAGAACAGAACTAGAACAGAACTAGAACAGAACTAGAACAGAACTAAACAGAACTTAGAACAGAACTAGAACAGAACTAGAACAGAACAGAACAGAACAGAACAGAACTAGAACAGAACTAGAACAGAACTAGAACAGAACTAGAACGAACTAGAACAGAACTAGAACAGAACTAGACAGAACTAGAACAGAACTAGAACAGAACTAGAACAGAACTAGAACAGAACTAGAACAGAACTAGAACAGAACTAGAACAGAACTAGAACAGAACTAGAACAGAACTAGAACAGAACTAGAACAGAACTAGACAGAACTAGAACAGAACTAGAACAGAACTAGAACAGAACTAGAACAGAACTAGAACAAAACTAGAACAAACTAGAACAGAACTAGAACAGAACTAGAACAGAACTAGCAGAACTAGAACAGAACTAGAACAGAACTAGAACAGAACTAGAACAAACTAGACAGAAGAACTAGAACAGAACTAGAACAGAACTAGAACAGAACTAGAACAGAACTAGAACAGAACTAGAACAGAACTAGAACAGAACTAGAACAGAACTAGAACAGAACTAGAACAGAACTAGAACAGAACTAGAACAGAACTAGAACAGAACTAGAACAGAACTAGAACAGAACTGAACAGAACTAGAACAGAACTAGAACAGAACTAGAACAGAACTAGAACAGAACTAGAACAGAACTAGAACAGAACTAGAACAGAACTAGAACAGAACTAGAACAGAACTAGAACAGAACTAGAACAGAACTAGAACAGAAAAACTAGAACAGAACTAGAACAGAACTAGAACAGAACTAGAACAGAACTAGAACAGAACTAGAACAGAACTAGAACAGAACTAGAACAGAACTAGAACAGAACTAGAACAGAACTAGAACAGAACTAGAACAGAACTAGAACAGAACTAGAACAGAACTAGAAACAGAACTAGAACAGAACTAGAACAGAACTAGAACAGAACTAGAAACAAACTAGAACAGAACTAGAACAGAACTAGAACAGAACTAGAACAGAACTAGAACAGAACTAGAACAGAACTAGAACAGAACTAGAACAGAACTAGAACAGAACTAGAACAGAACTAGAACAGAACTAGAACAGAACTAGAACAGAACTAGAACAGAACTAGAACAGAACTAGAACAGAACTAGAACAGAACTAGAACAGAACTAGAACAGAACTAGAACAGAACTAGAACAGAACTAGAACAGAACTAGAACAGAACTAGAACAGAACTAGAACAGAACTAGAACAGAACTAGAACAGAACTAGAACAGAACTAGAACAGAACTAGAACAGAACTAGAACAGAACTAGAACAGAACTAGAACAGAACTAGAACAGAACTAGAACAGAACTAGAACAGAACTAGAACAGAACTAGAACAGAACTAGAACAGAACTAGAACAGAACTAGAACAGAACTAGAACAGAACTAGAACAGAACTAGAACAGAACTAGAACAGAACTAGAACAGAACTAGAACAGAACTAGAACAGAACTAGAACAGAACTAGAACAAACTAGAACAGAACTAGAACAGAACTAGAACAGAACTAGAACAGAACTAGAACAGAACTAGAACAGAACTAGAACAAAAGAACTAGAACAGAACTAGAACAGAACTAGAACAGAACTAGAACAGAACTAGAACAGAACTAGAACAGAACTAGAACAGAACTAGAACAGAACTAGAACAGAACTAGAACAGAACTAGAACAGAACTAGAACAGAACTAGAACAGAACTAGAACAGAACTAGAACAGAACTAGAACAGAACTAGAACAGAACTAGAACAGAACTAGAACAGAACTAGAACAGAACTAGAACAGAACTAGAACAGAACTAGAACAGAACTAGAACAGAACTAGAACAGAACTAGAACAGACTAGAACAGAACTAGAACAGAACTAGAACAGAACTAGAACAGAACTAGAACAGAACTAGAACAGAAACTAGAACAGAACTAGAACAGAACTAGAACAGAACTAGAACAGAACTAGAACAGAACTAGAACAGAACTAGAACAGAACTAGAACAGAACTAGAACAGAACTAGAACAGAACTAGAACAGAACTAGAACAGAACTAGAACAGAACTAGAACAGAACTAGAACAGAACTAGAACAGAACTAGAACAGAACTAGAACAGAACTAGAACAGAACTAGAACAGAACTAGAACAGAACAGAACAGAACAGAACTAGAACAGAACTAGAACAGAACTAGAACAGAACTAGAACAGAACTAGAACAGAACTAGAACAGAACTAGAACAGAACTAGAACAGAACTAGAACAGAACTAGAACAGAACTAGAACAGAACTAGAACAGAACTAGAACAGAACTAGAACAGACTAGAACAGAACTAGAACAGAACTAGAACAGAACTAGAACAGAACTAGAAAGAACTAGAACAGAACTAGAACAGAACTAGAACAGAACTAGAACAGAACTAGAACAGAACTAGAACAGAACTAGAACAGAACTAGAACAGAACTAGAACAGAACTAGAACAGAACTAGAACAGAACTAGAACAGAACTAGAACAGAACTAGAACAGAACTAGAACAGAACTAGAACAGAACTAGAACAGAACTAGAACAGAACTAGAACAGAACTAGAAGAACTAGAAAGAACTAGAAAAGAACTAGAAACAGAACTAGAACAGAACTAGAACAGAACTAGAACAGAACTAGAACAGAACTAGAAACAGAACTAGAACAGAACTAGAACAGAACTAGAACAGAACTAGAACAGAACTAGAACAGAACTAGAACAGAACTAGAACAGAACTAGAACAAAACTAGAAAAGAACTAGAACATAACTAGAACAGAACTAGAAAGAACTATAAAAGAACTAGAAAAGACTAGACAGAACTAGAACAGAACTAGAACAGAACTAGAACAGAACTAGAACAGAACTAGAACAGAACTAGAACAGAACTAGAACAGAACTAGAACAGAACTAGAACAGAACTAGAATAGAACTAGAACAGAACTAGAACAGAACTAGAACAGAACTAGAACAGAACTAGAACAGAACTAGAACAGAACTAGAACAGAACTATAACAGAACTAGAACAGAACTAGAACAGAACTAGAAGAACTAGAACAGAACTAGAACAGAACTAGAACAGAACTAGAACAGAACTAGAACAGAACTAGAACAGAACTAGAACAGAACTAGAACAGAACAGAACTAGAACAGAACTAGAACAGAACTAGAACAGAACTAGAACAGAACTAGAACAGAACTAGAACAGAACTAGAACAGAACTAGAACAGAACTAGAACAGAACTAGAACAGAACTAGAACAGAACTAGAACAGAACTAGAACAGAACTATCACAGAACTAGAACAGAACTAGAACAGAACTAGAACAGAACTAGAACAGAACTAGAACAGAACTAGAACAGAACTAGAACAGAACTCGAATAGAACTAGAACAGAACTAGAACAGAACTATCACAGAACTAGAACAGAACTAGAACAGAACTAGAACAGAACTAGAACAGAACTAGAACAGAACTAGAACAGAACTAGAACAGAACTAGAACAGAACTAGAACAGAACTAGAACAGAACTAGAACAAACTAGAACAGAACTAGAACAGAACTAGAACAGAACTAGAACAGAACTAGAACAGAACTAGAACAGAACTAGAACAGAACTAGAACAGAACTAGAACAGAACTAGAACAGAACTAGAAAGAAAAGAACTAGAACAGAACTAGAACAGAACTAGAACAGAACTAGAACAGAACTAGAACAGAACTAGAACAGAACTAGAACAGAACTAGAAACAGAACTAGAACAGAACTAGAACAGAACTAGAACAGAACTAGAACAGAACTAGAAGAACTAGAACAGAACTAGAACAGAACTAGAACAGAACTAGAACAGAACTAGAACAGAACTAGAACAGAACTAGAACAGAACTAGAACAGAACTAGAAAAGAACTAGAACAGAACTAGAATTGAACTAGAAAGAACTAGAAAGAACTAGAACAGAACTAGAACAGAACTAGAACAGAACTAGAACAGAACTAGAACAAACTAGAACAGAACTAGAACAGAACTAGAACAAAACTAGAAAAGAACTAGAACATAACTAGAACAGAACTAGAAAAGAACTATAAAGAACTAGAAAAGAGCTAGAACAGAACTAGAACAGAACTAGAAAGAACTAGAACAGAACTAGAACAGAACTAAAACAGAACTAGAACAGAACTAGAACAGAACTAGAATAGAACTAGAACAGAACTAGAACAGAACTAGAACAGAACTAGAACAGAACTAGAACAGAACTAGAACAGAACTATAACAGAACTAGAACAGAACTAGAACAGAAAACTAGAACAGAACTAGAAACAGAACTAGAACAGAACTAGAACAGAACTAGAACAGAACTAGAACAGAACTAGAACAGAACTAGAACAGAACTAGAACAGAACTAGACAGAACTAGAACAGAACTAAACAGAACTAGAAAGAACAGAACTAGAACAGAACTAGAACAGAACTAGAACAGAACTAGAACAGAACTAGAACAGAACTAGAACAGAACTAGAACAGAACTAGAACAGAACTAGAACAGAACTAGAACAGAACTAGAACAGAACTAGAACAGAACTAGAACAGAACTAGAACAGAACTAGAACAGAACTAGAACAGAACTAGAACAGAACTAGAACAGAACTAGAACAGAACTAGAACAGAACTAGAACAGAACTAGAACAGAACTAGAACAGAACTAGAACAGAACTAGAACGAACTAGAACAGAACAGAACTAGAACAGAACTAGAAGAACTAGAACAGAACTAGAACAGAACTAGAACAGAACTAGAAAAACAGAACAGAACTAGAACAGAACTAGAACAGAACTAGAACAGAACTAGAACAGAACTAGAACAGAACTAGAACAGAACTAGAACAGAACTAGAACAGAACTAGAACAGAACTAGAACAGAACTAGAACAGAACTAGAACAGAACTAGAACAGAACTAGAACAGAACTAGAACAGAACTAGAACAGAACTAGAACGAACTAGAACAGAACTAGAACAGAACTAGAACAGAACTAGAACAGAACTAGAACAGAACTAGAACAGAACTAGAAAGAACTAGAACAGAACTAGAACAGAACTAGAACAGAACTAGAACAGAACTAGAACAGAACTAGAACAGAACTAGAACAGAACTAGAAACAGAACTAGAACAGAACTAGAACAGAACTAGAACAGAACTAGAACAGAACTAGAACAGAACTCGAACAGAACTCGAATAGAACTAGAACAGAACTAGAACAGAACTATCACAGAACTAGAACAGAACTAGAACAGAACTAGAACAGAACTAGAACAGAACTAGAACAGAAACTAGAACAGAACTAGAACAGAACTAGAACAGAACTAGAACAGAACTAGAACAGAACTAGAACATAACTAGAAAAGAACTAGAACAGAACTAGAACAGAACTAGAACAGAACTAGAACAGAACTAGAACAGAACTAGAACAGAACTAGAACAGAACTAGAACAGAACTAGAACAGAACTAGAACAGAACTAGAACAGAACTAGAACAGAACTAGAACAGAACTAGAACAGAACTAGAACAGAACTAGAACAGAACTAGAACAGAACTAGAACAGAACTAGAACAGAACTAGAACAGAACTAGAACAGAACTAGAACAGAACTAGAACCGAACTAGAACAGAACTAGAACAGAACTAGAACAGAACTAGAACAGAACTAGAACAGAACTAGAACAGAACTAGAACAGAACTAGAACAAAACTAGAACAAAACTAGAACAGAGCTAGAACAAAACTAGAACAGAACTAGAACAGAACAGAACTAAAACAGAACTAGAACAGAACTAGAACTAGAACAGAACAGAACTAGAACTAGAACAGAACTAGAACAGAAGTAGAACAGAACTAGAACAGAACTAGAACAGAACTAGAACAGAACTAGAACAGAACTAGAACAGAACTAGAACAGAACTAGAACAGAACTAGAACAGAACTAGAACAGAACTAGAACAGAACTAGAACAGAACAGAACTAGACAAAAGGTATGCAAAATTTTAAAGTATCAAAATTTGGGGATTTTTTAAAAAAATTTTGGGAATTCATGAAATTTTTGTATTTTTTGAAGGACAATTTTATAATTTTAATTTTCTAGAATTAATTTCTAACAAATCCCCACTTGAAAATGTTTACAAATAGTGAGGATTATGAAGGCAAAAAACGTATTTTCATGATTAAAAAGTTATTTTTAATATTTTTTACAAACACTTTTTAAGGGATTTTTTTTAAAACTTCAGTATTAAAAGCTTAAAAAATTTTAACATATTTTTTTACAACAACAAATTGTTGTTAAGTCTTTCAAGTGTTTTTTATTATATTATAAATTATACTTTCAAAATCTTTTTTTTTTATCTAACAGTTGTTTTGTATGTTGCATATTTTTGATCCTCTTATAACCGTTAATGTAATTTACTTGTAATCCAAACAAATAACCTCTAAACAATTTTTTTTGCTATAATACAAAAACAAATAAGTAAATAACAAAATTTATGCTTCCTTGTACTTTTCTGAAACGTTCATAATAAAAAAGAAACCCTTAATAATATTGTAAGAAAAAACTACCCTACTTTGTCATAGCCAGGACTCTTATGTAAAAGGATCTTTTAACAAAATCTAAAGAAAAAAACCTCAGTAATCTAACCGCAAAGTACTTTAATATAATTTATAAAATCATAACTTTAAAATCTGGAAAAAAGAATATAATATTGCACACAAAATCTATAAAGAAATTTGATACATTTTAAATAATTTGAGATGGGGTAAGTGTAAGAGAGGAGGATTTCTTAAGATTTGTTTAAAGAAAAAAACACGTAAAATATATATCGCTTTCCTTAAGTGTTTTTTAAATAAAAATTTGATTAAATATTTTTTTAAGAACAAAGAGTTTTTTACCACAACAATTGACAGCTTCTCGGCATCTTAATTGAAAATCTATTAAGTCCTTTTGTCTTGTTTCTAGTTTGAAACAATGCCACCTGTAATATAATCCTTAACAAGAAAAAATAAGGCATATGATACTTTGCCAAGATTGTTAAAAGGATATTTCCATCAGTTAGAACAATTAAATGATTAGATATATAAAAATGCTTAACAATATTGTTAAGGTTAAACAATTTCTAGACAATTTTACAATAAAAAGAAACTTGACACGATTTTTCAACTAAAAAATAGAAAATAACACTTCATGATATTTCTACTAAATAACTATCAGGTACTTTCTAGCAGCCTTAAAGTATGCTTAAGAAAATACTTTAATAATAGAATGTTAACAGCTTCAACATTAATTCTAACATGTTGTTATATTTTAAGTACAGCTTACCAAACGTTATTTAATATAACAGCCTTAACATATGCTTTACTTAGAAAACACATTTGATGTCCAACTATCTCTAAGTTAATAACAAATGTAAATAAAACCGCTTACTGGTACAATTAACAGAGATGGAAGTTCAGTTTGAAACAGAAAAAAAAGAGATTATTTTATAAATAGACTAGACTATAACCTAGGCTATAAACTAGTTTGTAGCCTAGTTTATAGTGTAGATTACAGTGCCAGTTTATAGTCTAGTCTATAGTCTACTCTATAGTCTAGTCTATAGTCTAGTCTATAGTCTTGTCTATCTAGTCTATAGTCTTGTCTATACTCTAGTCTATAGTCTAGTCTATAGTCTAGTCTATAGTCTAGTCTATAGTCTAGTCTATAGTCTAGTCTATAGTCTAGTCTATAGTCTAGTCTATACTCTAGTCTATAGTCTAGTCTATAGTCTAGTCTATACTCTAGTCTATAGTCTAGTCTATAGTCTAGTCTATAGTCTAGTCTATAGTCTAGTCTATAGTCTAGTCTATAGTCTAGTCTATAGTCGTCTATAGTCTAGTCTATAGTCTAGTCTATAGTCTAGTTATAGTCTAGTCTATAGTCTAGTCTATAGTCTAGTCTATAGTCTAGTCTATAGTCTAGTCTATAGTCTAGTCTATAGTCTAGTCTATAGTCTAGTCTATAGTCTAGTCTATAGTCTAGTCTATAGTCTAGTCTATAGTCTAGTCTATAGTCTAGTCTATAGTCTAGTCTATAGTCTAGTCTATAGTCTAGTCTATAGTCTAGTCTATAGTCTAGTCTATAGTCTAGTCTATAGTCTAGTCTATAGTCTAGTCTATAGTCTAGTCTATAGTCTAGTCTATAGTCTAGTCTATAGTCTAGTCTATAGTCTAGTCTATAGTCTAGTCTATAGTCTAGTCTATAGTCTAGTCTATAGTCTAGTCTATAGTCTAGTCTATAGTCTAGTCTATAGTCTAGTCTATAGTCTAGTCTATAGTCTAGTCTATAGTCTAGTCTATAGTCTAGTCTATAGTCTAGTCTATAGTCTAGTCTATAGTCTAGTCTATAGTCTAGTCTATAGTCTAGTCTATAGTCTAGTCTATAGTCTAGTCTATAGTCTAGTCTATAGTCTAGTCTATAGTCTAGTCTATAGTCTAGTCTTAGTCTAGTCTATGTCTAGTCTATAGTCTAGTCTATAGTCTAGTCTATAGTCTAGTCTATAGTCTAGTCTATAGTCTAGTCTATAGTCTAGTCTATAGTCTAGTCTATAGTCTAGTCTATAGTCTAGTCTATAGTCTAGTATATAGTCTAGTCTATAGTCTAGTCTATAGTCTAGTCTATAGTCTAGTCTATAGTCTAGTCTATAGTCTAGTCTATAGTCTAGTCTATAGTCTAGTCTATAGTCTAGTCTATAGTCTAGTCTATAGTCTAGTCTATAGTCTAGTCTATAGTCTAGTCTATAGTCTAGTCTATAGTCTAGTCTATAGTCTAGTCTATAGTCTAGTCTATAGTCTAGTCTATAGTCTAGTCTATAGTCTAGTCTATAGTCTAGTCTATAGTCTAGTCTATAGTCTAGTCTATAGTCTAGTCTATAGTCTAGTCTATAGTCTAGTCTATAGTCTAGTCTATAGTCTAGTCTATAGTCTAGTCTATAGTCTAGTCTATAGTCTAGCCTATAGTCTAGTCTAGTCTATAGTCTAGTCTATAGTCTAGTCTATAGTCTAGTCTATAGTCTAGTCTATAGTCTAGTCTATAGTCTAGTCTATAGTCTAGTCTATAGTCTAGTCTATAGCCTAGTCTATAGTCTAGTCTATAGCCTAGTCTATAGTCTAGTCTATAGTCTAGTCTATAGCCTAGTCTATAGTCTAGTCTATAGCCTAGTCTATAGTCTAGTCTATAGTCTAGTCTATAGTCTAGTCTATAGTCTAGTCTATAGTCTAGTCTATAGTCTAGTCTATAGTCTAGTCTATAGTCTAGTCTAGTCTATAGTCTAGTCTATAGTCCAATTTATAAACAAATTTTTATAAAATATTTTTTTTATGAATAAGGCCTTAAGTTTCTAAATAAATTTTATTAATATCCCAATTTTCCGACTTTGTTAAGATATGTGGGCATTGGATTTGTTATTGTTTACTGTTTAATTAAGATCCCAGAACACAAATAGAAAAACAAATCTTGTGAAATGATTCTCTACCCAAATTCTGTTTATTTGTCTCTTATTTTGTTGCCATTAGAGTCGCTTCTATACCAGCTGACACCCACTTTTATAATTAAACAATAATTGACAAAAATTTTCACAATATGAAATTGATACCAAGTATAACTTTCAATGAAAATAACAATAACAAGCAACTTAATTAACTAAATAATAATGTTATTTTATTAGAAAACTCCACCCTCACGTAAAGATAAAAAAGTTAACAATTGAAAATTCTTTGAAAAAGCTGATTTAAAATAAAATTCACTAATACAAAAGCCTGAGAATTGTAAACAATATTGTTTGTTAACAAAATAATAACATTATAACCGCACTCTCCCGCTACCAACTGTGGGAACCCCGAAATAATAAGCTCATTAATAAAATACAAACACCAACAACAACACAAATATAACAATAAGAAAAACACACAAATATATAAAAAGGATTAATCAGCAACAGTGAGTTTAATAATAAACACAATAACGATAAATGTCAACAGCAACAATGTATTAAGTATAACAGGGATGGAAAATTTAGTGCTGTAGTAATTTCAAATGATATTAAAATAATGTTTATTCTATAATTTATTTTATAGTCTAGTCTAGCCGTGTCTATAGCCTAGAATATTAGCCTAGTCTAGTCTAGTCTATAGTCTAGGTCTATAAGTCCTAGTCTATAGTCTAGTCTATAGTCTAGTCTATAGTCTAGTCTATAGTCTAGTCTATAGTCTAGTCTATAGTCTAGTCTATAGTCTAGTCTATTCTAGTCTATAGTCTGCTATAGTCTAGTCTATAGTCTAGTCTATAGTCTAGTCTATAGTCTAGTCTATAGTCTAGTCTATAGTCTAGTCTATAGTCTAGTCTATAGTCTAGTCTATAGTCTAGTCTATAGTCTAGTCTATAGTCTAGTCTATAGTCTAGTCTATAGTCTAGTCTATAGTCTAGTCTATAGTCGTATAGTCTATAGTCTAGTCTATAGTCTAGTCTATAGTCTAGTCTATAGTCTAGTCTATAGTCTAGTCTATAGTCTAGTCTATAGTCTAGTCTATAGTCTAGTCTATAGTCTAGTCTATAGTCTAGTCTATAGTCTAGTCTATAGTCTAGTCTATAGTCTATAGTCTAGTCTATAGTCTAGTCTATAGTCTAGTCTATAGTCTAGTCTATAGTCTAGTCTATAGTCTAGTCTATAGTCTAGTCTATAGTCTAGTCTATAGTCTAGTCTATAGTCTAGTCTATAGTCTAGTCTATAGTCTAGTCTATAGTCTAGTCTATAGTCTAGTCTATAGTCTAGTCTATAGTCTAGTCTATAGTCTAGTCTATAGTCTAGTCTATAGTCTAGTCTATAGTCTAGTCTATAGTCTAGTCTATAGTCTAGTCTATAGTCTAGTCTATAGTCTAGTCTATAGTCTAGTCTATAGTCTAGTCGAGTCTAGTCTATTCTATAGTCTAGGCTATAGTTTAGTCTATAGTTCAGTCTATAGTCTAGTCTATAGTTTAAACTATAGTCTAGTCTATAGTTTACACTATAGTCTAGTCTATAGTCTAGTCTATAGTCTAGTCTATAGTCTAGTCTATAGTCTAGTCTATAGTCTAGTCTATAGTCTAGTCTATAGTCTAGTCTATAGTCTAGTCTATAGTCTAGTCTATAGTCTAGTCTATAGTTTAGTCTATCGTCTAGTCTATAGTATAGAATATAGTCTAGTATATAGTATAGTCTATATTATAGTCTATAGTCTAGTCTATAATCTAGTCTATAGTATAGTCTGTAGTATGGTCTTTAGTCTAATCTAGAGTCTAGTCTATAATCTTGTCTATAGTCTAGTCTGTAATCTAGACTATAGTCTAGTCTATAGTATAGTTTATAATATTGTCTATAGTTTAGTCTGTAGTCTAGTCTGTAGTCTAGTCTGTAGTCTAGTCTGTAGTCTAGTCTGTAGTCTAGTCTGTAGTCTAGTCTAGTCAAGTCTATAGTCTAGTCTGTAGTCTAGTCTACAGTCTAGTCTATAGTCTAGTCTAGTCTAGTCTATAGTCTAGTCTATAGTCTAGTCTATAGTCTAGTCTATAGTCTAGTCTATAGTCTAGTCTATAGTCTAGTCTATAGTCTAGTCTATAGTCTAGTCTATAGTCTAGTCTATAGTCTAGTCTATAGTCTAGTCTATAGTCTAGTCTATAGTCTAGTCTATAGTCTAGTCTATAGTCTAGTCTATAGTCTAGTCTATAGTCTAGTCTTTAGTCTAATCTAGAGTCTAGTCTATAATCTTGTCTATAGTCTAGTTTTTGATCTTATCTATAGCGTAGTCTTTTTGGTACAAATTCAAATTACAACTTTCCATGACTGTTGTTATAACAACAAAAACCTCAAAAGGAGACACAATTTTTTCCCAATATGGGAGAGAGAGAGAGCAAAAGTGTTGATAAGAAAAAGTTCATTCATTACACCTTTTTTCACACACACACTCTTGATTATCCTTATCGGGTTTACACTTATGTGAGCATATGTTAAATTCTCTCTTATTGTTCTAGTCCTCTTAATAGAAGAAAGAATACACTATTAAAATTGTTGCTGTTTTTTTTTTTGTTATCACCATCATTATTAATTAGTTAACTTTTTGTTTTGAGGTTTATCTCTAGTTTAATTCAGTAATTCAAAGATAAAAAGGAAAACTTTATTTTACTAAAAATTCTCACCCCATGTGGTTGTTTTAGGAAAAGTGTCAGGACACGTGTGTCCTGTTACCCTGTTAAGGGACTTTATTGTTGCTACAATTTTAACTATATTATTATTTTTTGTGGGTGTGAGTTTTTGTTTTATTAAAAAAATATTTTTTTGTTTATTTTATTTTGTCATTTAGAGTATTTTATTACATTTTAATGAATTTATGTCTGGTCCATTATAAACATTTTTTTGTTTTCAGTTTTTGTTGTTGATGTTGTTTTTTAAGGTTTTGTTTTACATTTAGGGAATTTATGTTTCACTTAAAGGTTGTGGTTTGTTTTCTTTTTTATAAATTTCAAATGTCATATGAAGCTTAATGAAAATTAAAAAGAGTAAAGACGACTTTTGGGGGATCTACTTACATAAAATAATTCACATTTTCCACAATTTTTATGAAAGTACTAAAAAAGTACTTTTTTCAAGAGGAACATTTTGATACCAATATACATATTTTAGGAAATTCTCACAAACAGATGGACTAAATCTTTAATACTTTCTCAATGTATGCTCCTGGCTATAATAATAAAATTTGCAAAACGATACGTGTGTCTGTTTACTAGAGTGGTTTCAAGTGCATCCAACTGACACTTATGAGCGAGAGACATTTCGAAAGGGATGTTAGCCAAGAAACCGAAGTGCATAGAATCATAAAAGTATTTCATGGAATTGTAATAAAGAGACAAAAAACTAAAGACAGTTTCACACTTCTGATGCCATTCACTCATCGCCAGAAATTTTATCAAAACTTTCTTAGGCTACCTTCCCCTGATTTCGTCAACACTCATCACGTTGACCATAATTTATCATTCTTAAGTAAATGTCATAATTTTGATGAATTTTTGTACGTTGTTATTTGTTCTCGACGTGTATAGTAAACATCGCCACAATGACATTGACTAGACTTAAGGGATTTACATTACATATTAAATGTAAACTACATATCATTTTGGGGGACACATCTCACATTACCTTGACAGTGAATTTTTGCGTGATGGTCAGGCAGAAAACAGAAAACTGTGGAATTTTTGGAAAATAATTTAAATATTAATTTACAAATACGTATGTGGTGGAGTGAGTTAAGATGATTTTTATTGTGAATCTCAACTGCAGGTTACTTAACTAGAACTAGAAAAGAACTAGAAAAGAACTAGAACAGAACTAGAACAGAACTAGAACAGAACTAGAACGGAACTAGAACAGAACTAGAACAGAACTAGAACAGAACTAGAACAGAACTAGAACAGAACTGGAACAGAACTGGAACAGAACTAGAACAGAACTAGAACAGAACTAGAACAGAACTAGAACAAACTAGAACAGAACTAGAACAGAACTAGAACAGAACTAGAACAGAACTAGAACTAGAACAGAACTAGAACAGAACTAGAACAGAACTAGAAAAGAACTAGAAAAGAACTAGAAAAGAACTAGAACAGAACTAGAACAGAACTAGAACTAGAACAGAACTAGAACAGAACTAGAACAGAACTAGAACAGAACTAGAACAGAACTAGAACAGAACTAGAACAGAACTAGAACAGAACTAGAACAGAACTAGAACAGAACTAGAACAGAACTAGAACAGAACTAGAACAGAACTAGAACAGAACTAGAACAGAACTAGAACAGAACTAGAACAGAACTAGAACAGAACTAGAACAGAACTAGAACAGAACTAGAACAGAACTAGAACAGAACTAGAACAGAACTAGAACAGAACTAGAACAGAACTAGAACAGAACTAGAACAGAACTAGAACAGAACTAGAACAGAACAAGAACAGAACTAGAACAGAACAGAACAGAACTAGAACAGAACTAGAACAGAACTAGAACAAAACTAGAACAAAACTAGAACAGAACTGGAACAGAACTAGAACAGAACTAGAACAGAAGTAGAACAGAACTAGAACAGAACTAGAACAGAACTAGAACAGAACTAGAACAGAACTAGAACAGAACTAGAACAGAACTAGAATAGAACTAGAACTGGAACAGAACTAGAACAGAACTAGAACAGAACTAGAACAGAACTAGAACAGAACTAGAACAGAACTAACAGAACCAGAACAGAACAGAACTAGAACAGAACTAGAACAGAACTAGAACAGAACTAGAACAGAACTAGAACAGAACTAGAACAGAACTAGAACAGAACTAGAACAGAACTAGAACAGAACTAGAACAGAGCTAGAACAGAACTAGAACAGAACTAGAACTAGTGATATTCTTGTTCTTTATTTACTGGAACTCTTTAAAATTGACTATCTAAGGAACTTTATTTACACATAACCTTAATCTAATGGTTTATAAAACTTCTTACAATCTAATTGATACAACCCTTATCATTTTGAAACCTAAAGCAATAGGTTTTGAAACACAAACGTTTCTTAGATGCTAGAGAAACTTCTTTATGTATAGTATTTGTGTTCGTGGAATTACTGAACAACTCATTCTTGAGTTCCGCTAAAGATTTCTTACTAAAATCTAAAACTGGTATCTCTTCAGGTTTCTCGTCATTGGAATCTCTGCTGCTTCTTAGGAGTTGTTTCATTAAAGGCGATAATGTGGCTGGTTCTGATAAAGAAGATTGTTCCAGGGAGGTTGAGGTTTTGGTGGTTGATATAGTTGAGGTTGGAATATTTAAAGACCTGTTAGAGGAGAGGTTTTGAGAAACATCTAGACTTTCTTTAGTAGAATTGCTACTGGAAATCTCTCCACTTTTCAAAATTTGTTTGATGAAATCTGGCAGTGAGGAAGCAGAACTGCTGGTTGTACTGGAAACAGAAACCGGTGAAGTAAGAGGGGCGTGGCTCGTGTACGAAATCCGGGCATGATTGGAGGTTGTAGTTGTGGTTTTTGTAGTGTTCTCTGGTTGCGAACTTTCACTAGATTTCTTTGAGTTAAGTTGATCGTTAGAGCTTGGTTCTTTCGGTTGATCATCAAATTCCCGTTTTGGTTCATTTTCAATATCTTTGTTTCTAGAATTTAAATGATTCGTTATGATATCACGTATATAAGGAGGTACTGTTAGGGCAGAACTAGAGGAGTATTGTATGTGCGATCTCTGATTGTCATCTTTCCTAGGCAGCGGAGATTTCACTTGAATATCAACAGGATTTTGAGGACTCAATAATGGAGGCAAGTTCAAATGATTTCCCAACGAGTTTTCAAAAGTTTTTTGCTGTTGATTAGGGGTTTGCACGGAATTGAAATGAGGGGAAATCTCACTAGGAAAAGTTTGCATACCAGCTCTTGAATCTGATCGCTGTTCAGAAGTTTTTGCTGTTTGAAATTGGAAATTTCCTTTTAGATCATCTGCGGATTTTAAAGAGTTAACCTCGTTCTTGTGGGGTTGTATAACCGCTGCTAAAGATTGGTTTATATGATCTTCAGGAATATCATCGAGATTAATATTATGATTAAGCAGACGTTTTCTTAAAAGTTCTTTCATCAAGGGACTTAAGAGAGGTGGTGGTTTGTTAGAAGTGGAAGTTCTAGTGGGATGTGCAAATGGGACAGTTTGCGATGGGATTTTGCTGTTGAAAGAACTTATGAATGAGCCACCGATATCTAAGGTTTTTTGATGAAGTTGATCTCTATAATTTAATAGATTTTCTCGATAATTTTCTCTCTTATAAAGGCCTGTAAATCTTTCTCCGATATCCGACATTTCTTTATCTATGCTATTGTTTTCGGATATTAATGATCCAATTCTAGCATCGGAAGTTTGTTGACGAAATTTTTCTCCATTGTTTGATAAAACTTCATGATCTGAAGTTGGCTGACCAGGAATTTTCTTTTTGTTGTAAGATGGAAAGGATTGTGCTTCAAATTCCTGTTTTTTTAATAAGAAATTGCCGCTGCTTTCAGAATTAAATGGTTGTCTTATGGTGTCTAGATGTTGGTGAAGAGGAAATGATCTTCCACTAGCTTCAAATAGATTATTTAAAGGCTGGGACAATAAGCCAACGTCATTGTTATTTGTTTCATGAGAGAGTCGATCTTTATAAAGGACCCCCAATCTTTCTCTGACATCGAAAGCATTTTCATTTGATCTCAGTATAGCATTGGCAGTTTGCTGACAGAAATGTTCGCCATTGTTGGGTGGAAATGACAGCTTTCTGCCTTGTTGTCCATTATTTCCTTCATTGTTGGAAATAAGTAGTCTTCCTTGGTCATGAAGAATTTGTTGTGGATGCTTTTCTGTTGGGCCGATGAACGGTATGGATGTTTCTCTGGTATGTAAAGAGAATTGTCCATTTTCTGAAGGAAATGCAGGATCTCTAACACCAGATGGTTGCTGACTGGGAGTTGCTTTTCCATTATATGATGGAAACGAAGTTTGCTGACGAAATTGTTCGCCATTGTTGAAAGAAAATGGCAGATTTGTGCCATCCTCTCCAGTATTTCCGCCACTGTTGTAAGGAAGTAATCTTCCTTGGACATCAAGAAGATGTTGTGGAGTATTTTCTTTTGCGCTATTGGATGGCAAAGATGGTCCTCCGGTATGTGAAGTGAACTGCCCATTGTCTAAAGAAAATAAAGGATCTATAACACCAGCTGATTGCTGACTGGGAGTTGCGTTTCCATTATAAGACGCAAAGGAAGTTTGCTGACGAAATTGTTTACCATAGTTGAGGGGAAATGGTGTATTTTTGCCATGCTGTCCAGTATTTCCGGCATTGTTGGAAGTAAGTAATCTTTCTTGGGCCTCAAGAAGATGTTGTGCAGACTTTTCTGTTGCGCTAATGGATGTTGCGATTGATCCTTTAGGGTGTGAAGGAAATTGTCCATTTTCTAAAGGAAATAAAGGATCTATAACTCCAGATGATTGCTGACTGGTGATTGATTTTCCATCATAAGTTGGAAACAAAGGTTTGGAAACTGAAGGATTTTGTAAAGAATTGCCAAAGTTTTTGGAGGAATGTGATGCTTCTTTGCTAACTGAAGATTTTGTTATGCTGTCGATATTGTTGGAAGGAAAGGATGTACTTTGAAATTTGGAAAACTGTTGTATCTGATGTTCTCTTTCATTATTAGATGAAAGCGATTGTCGCTTTTCTTTAGGAAGCACTTGATTGTTGGGAAATGATTGTTCTCTGAAATCGGAGGCTTGCTGCTGTGAATCTTTAACTTTGTTGGAAGAAGATAAGTTTTCGTTGGATTCTGGAGATGATCGACGATAGTTGTTGTGATTAGAGTTAGGAATGAGGGCACCTTTAGTAGGTTCCGTAGTTTTCTCAGAAGAGTTATCATCAGTACTGTGAGAAAATAAATTCTTCTTAGAATCAGCCGACAATGGATTCGTTTCGAACTCTAACTCTGGTACGCTTCGCGAATCTTTAGTATTCGAAAGTAGTCCACTTTTAACATCAGCTTGACAAAAGGAGAAAGTGTCGAACTATCTACAGAAGATTCTAAACTTCTCGCAGTGGTTGTAGTGACGTCATCATCCTCCTCTTGTATACTAGCCTCCACCGTATTATTACGTATACTATTCCCTTTCTGATCCGCTATTTTTTTCTCCATCAATTGATTTACTAAACCCATGAATGTTTTCAAAACTTCCACATCCTTGTCATACAAAACTACAGTGGAATTTTTAAAACTTCTACTATACGGATGTGTATATTCATTGTAGTTTTCGACTAATGGAAATGAATGACACACCATGGCCATGGACAATAATACGAAAGTTTTAAATTGATTCATGTTATTTTCACTCTTGTAATATCTTCTTCGTTTTTTTGCGCCAATTTTTTATTTTTTTATTTTGTGAATGAAATTGTTGATGTGACGTATGTTGTGTGTGCGGTGTAATGTTCGAAAAACTGATGATGTTGTTTATGGTTTTCTGAAATTTATATGAATGAATTAATTTGTTTAAAAGCTATTTAAATGGTTGTTTATACACAATGTTTAATTGTCTACTAGTGCGTTTTTTGTGGTTTTTGATGGAGTAGTACAAAAGTGAAAAATTGTACGTGCTTTAGCAATTATACTTTTTTGAGAACTTGTTTTTATTGGTATAATTATGTCATTTTGGAAAGATAAGAAAGTTTTTAATAAAAAAATTGCGTGTGTAGCTTAATAGAGTAAAATAAATTTCCGTAAAATGTATTTTCCCAGCCAACCGGAAACCATGTTTGTTGGGTTATGATCTATATCCGGTCGCGTGAGTTAAACTTTCATCAAGAAAGTGTTAATATTTTTCAATGACCTTCATTAATGAGTAATAAGGTAATGCAGTTTGCTGTTCGAAAATTGTAATTCCTACATGGAATTTAAATAATAAGTGTTATTTTTACTTATTTTTTAAGCAGCTCTGTTCTAGTTCAGTTCTGTTCTGTTCTAGTACTGTTCTAGTTGTGTTCTAGTTGTGTTCTAGTTGTGTTCTAGTTGTGTTCTAGTTGTGTTCTAGTTGTGTTCTAGTTGTGTTCTAGTTGTGTTCTAGTTGTGTTCTAGTTGTGTTCTAGTTGTGTTCTAGTTCTGTTCTAGTTCTGTTCTAGTTCTGTTCTAGTTCTGTTCTAGTTCTGTTTTAGTTCTGTTCTAGTTCTGTTCTAGTTCTGTTCTAGTTCTGTTCTAGTTCTGTTCTAGTTCTGTTCTAGTTCTGTTCTAGTTCTGTTCTAGTTCTGTTCTAGTTCTGTTCTAGTTCTGTTCTAGTTCTGTTCTAGTTCTGTTCTAGTTCTGTTCTAGTTCTGTTCTAGTTCTGTTCTAGTTCTGTTCTAGTTCTGTTCTAGTTCTGTTCTAGTTCTGTTCTAGTTCTGTTCTAGTTCTGTTCTAGTTCTGTTCTAGTTCTGTTCTAGTTCTGTTCTAGTGTTCTGTTCTAGTTCTGTTCTAGTTCTGTTCTAGTTCTGTTCTAGTTCTGTTCTAGTTCTGTTCTAGTTCTGTTCTAGTTCTGTTCTAGTTCTGTTCTAGTTCTGTTCTAGTTCTATGCTAGTTCTGTTCTAGTTCTGTTCTAGTTCTGTTCTAGTTCTGTTCTAGTTCTGTTCTAGTTCTGTTCTAGTTCTGTTCTAGTTCTGTTCTAGTTCTGTTCTAGTTCTGTTCTAGTTCTGTTCTAGTTCTGTTCTAGTTCTGTTCTAGTTCTGTTCTAGTTCTGTTCTAGTTCTGTTCTAGTTCTGTTCTAGTTCTGTTCTAGTTCTGTTCTAGTTCTGTTCTAGTTCTGTTCTAGTTCTGTTCTAGTTTTGTTCTAGTTCTGTTCTAGTTCTGTTCTAGTTCTGTTCTGTTCTAGTTCTGTTCTAGTTCTGTTCTGTTTTGTTCTAGTTCTGTTCTGATTCTGCTCTAGTTCATTGCTGAGATCAAAGGCAGTTTTAGATTTTTAAAAAATCAAATTAGTATAAAATAAATTAAATTTAGCTAAGATCTTTATCTAAGAGTAATACAGACATCAGTTGAATTTACTAAAAACCACGTCTCTAGAAGAAATTATCTACTGCCTATTATAATAATTCTTTATTTCCCACTTGCAATCTGCAGATTTAAAAGAGGCAAAATGTGAGATTGCACAAATTTATAAATGCCATGCAAATTGTTTATAAATTAACAACAATTAATAAAACTTGGATTAGTTTTCGCTAACAAGTGAACCGATGCATTAAAAAAGTTATTAAAATGTTTAAACCAATCGACTGTAACTGTATAAAGAAAAATAAATAAATTTTTGTATAAAAAAGTTAAAAGAAGTTCGATATGTGGAAGGTGTTGTTGAGATTAAGCCTAGTAATTTTAATGATTTTAAAGGTTTCGGCTAAACCACAACTTTTACTTAATAGCGGTGGTTTGCTTGGAAGTTTATTAGGTGGACCCAGTTTGCCACCGGTAAATGATGCTACGAGGGGTGTAGTTAATAAAAAGGATAACCTACAACTGGGTGAGTTTTAATAATTTGTACCTTGATTTGCATAAAAGTCCGGCTTTATACATTATTTCATTACAGTTGATCAACGTTCTGAATTGATTGGTGAATTTGAGGAAGACTCACTAGGCATTATCATACCAGCTGGTGTTAATTTGCCGTTAGATTTACTAAGTAATAATTTGCAGATAGGTGAAGGACCCGGACGTATTCAAAATTTGGAGAGTAACCAACAAATATGTAGGTTAAATTGCTTAATGTATCAAAAATAATAACCATAAAATGTTTTAACTTTGCAGTTGATCAGTCAGCGGATCTAATTGGTATTGGTCATCATAAAACTGGCCTTGCTCAGGTACCAATACAAGCAAATGCTCCAATAAAGCTTATAGATCACAATACTCAAATAGCCGAAGGGCCTGGGGGTATAGAAAATGTGAAAACGAATGTGCAAAAAGGTAAACAAATCTATACCAACTGCGGATAAGAAAAGCTTTAAGCTTCTTTAAAACTTTTTCGAAAAAATTCTGGAATATTTTGTGAAAATGTCTTAATGTTTTCTTAGTCGATCAAGCTGGCAGATTGATTGGCGCTCAGCATGAGGAATCCGATTTGCTTCAGGTTGTTGCTGGGGTCAATGCTCCCATAGATGTTCTCACCAACAATCTACAAATAAGCAAAGGAGTGGGTGGCATACAAAATTTGCAGGCAAATGAACAATTCGGTATGTAAACTTGGTTCTTCTAATTCAGTTTTAGTCTTAGTTCAGTAACAGTTTAGTTCTAGTTCCGGTTTTGTTCTATTTCTGTTCTAGTTCTGTTCTAGTTCTGTTCTAGTTCTGTTCTAGTTCTGTTCTGTTCTAGTTCTGTTCTAGTTCTGTTCTAGTTCTGTTCTAGTTCTGTTCTAGTTCTGTTCTAGTTCTGTTCTAGTTCTGTTCTAGTTCT
The DNA here is from genome assembly GCF_015586225.1 of Lucilia sericata. Taxonomy (NCBI): domain Eukaryota; kingdom Metazoa; phylum Arthropoda; class Insecta; order Diptera; family Calliphoridae; genus Lucilia; species Lucilia sericata. Next base: position 131,950 of record NW_023994173.1, on the reverse strand, counting down.
GTTCTAGTTCTGTTCTAGTTCTGTTCTAGTTCTGTTCTAGTTCTGTTCTAGTTCTGTTCTAGTTCTGTTCTAGTTCTCTTCTAGTTCTGTTCTAGTTCTGTTTAGTTCTGTTCTAGTTCTATGCTAGTTCTGTGCTAGTTCTGTTCTAGTTCTGTTCTAGTTCTGTTCTAGTTCTGTTCTAGTTCTGTTCTAGTTCTGTTCTAGTTCTGTTCTAGTTCTGTTCTAGTTCTGTTCTAGTTCTGTTCTAGTTCTGTTCTAGTTCTGTTCTAGTTCTGTTCTAGTTCTGTTCTAGTTCTGTTCTAGTTCTGTTCTAGTTCTGTTCTAGTTCTGTTCTAGTTCTGTTCTAGTTCTGTTCTAGTTCTGTTCTAGTTCTGTTCTAGTTCTGTTCTAGTTCTGTTCTAGTTCTGTTCTTGTTCTAGTTCTGTTCTAGTTCTGTTCCAGTTCTGTTCTAGTTCTGTTCTAGTTCTGTTCTAGTTCTGTTCTAGTTCTGTTCTAGTTCTGTTCTAGTTCTGTTCTAGTTCTGTTCTAGTTCTGTTTCTAGTTCTGTTCTAGTTCTGTTCTAGTTCTGTTCTAGTTCTGTTCTAGTTCTGTTCTAGTTCTGTTCTAGTTCTGTTCTAGTTCTGTTTCTAGTTCTGTTTCTAGTTCTGTTCTAGTTCTGTTCTAGTTCTGTTCTAGTTCTGTTCTAGTTCTGTTCTAGTTCTGTTCTAATTCTGTTCTAGTTCTGTTCTAGTTCTGTTCTAGTTCTGTTCTAGTTCTGTTCTAGTTCCTGTTCTAGTTCATTCTAGTTCAGTTCTAGTTCAGTTCTAGTTCTGTTCAAGTTCAGTTCAAGTTCAGTTCTAGTTCAGTTCTAGTTCAGTTCTAGTTCAGTTCTAGTTCAGTTCTAGTTCAGTTCTAGTTCAGTTCTAGTTCAGTTCTAGTTCTGTTCTAGTTCAGTTCAAGTTCAGTTCTAGTTCAGTTCTAGTTCAGTTCTAGTTCAGTTCTAGTTCAGTTCTAGTTCAGTTCTAGTTCAGTTCTAGTTCAGTTCTAGTTCAGTTCTAGCTCAATACTAGTCAAGTTCTAATTATTTATATTTTCTCTAAGTCGATCAATCTGGCACTTTAGTTGGCAGCGATAACTCTAAATTTAACTTGGCCCAAGTTGCAGTACAAGCTAGTGCTCCCATAAAAGCTCTGACACAAAATATCCAAATAGCAGAAGGTCCAGGAGGTATAAATAATACCAGAATAAATGCACAGATAGGTAAGAAAGAAAATTTTCTAAATCATAAAATTACTGCAATATACTTTCATTTCAGTGGACCAAAGCGCCGATTTATTGGGCAGCAACAATCAAAAGCTTAGTGGCGTGCAGCTTCCGATAGCTGCTTCCGCTCCTATCAATGTTTTACGGAAAAACGTCCAAACTGTTGCAAATGGAGAGAGTGGGAATATTGATAATGTTGATATAAATAATCAGTTGTGTAAGTTTCTTTTTGGTAGAAAAGAGTAAAACGAGTTGTAAAGCTTTTTATTTCTTTCTTAATAGTTGATCAAAGCTCTAATATACAAGGTGCGGATAATCGAGAGGCAAATTTGTTACAGGGCTCGGTGGGAGTCAGAGCACCCATTAATGCCTTGACGCAGAATGTTCAGACAATTGAGGGTTCTGAGGGTGATATTAGTAACATTAATGTAAATCAGCAGAAAGGTGAGTTTTAGATAAACTTAAGAAAAGCTAAAAATATTTAAATATACATATTATTAACAGCTTTTCGATGAGCTATTGTTTAGAAAGCTTAAAATACAGAATATTAAATTAATCATTTCCTCTAATTACTTCTTTAAAAGTAAAAGCTTTTTAGTAAGCTTTCTGAAAGCTTTTTTCGATCTTTTGTTCATTAATTTGTTTTTAATTTCTATGTTAAATTGATAGATTCTTAATGTTTTGTTTCAAAAAGTAAGCTTTTAAATTGAGCTTTTTGAAAGCTTTAAGCATTTAAGTTATATGCTTGAAATTAATTCGTTTTTTTTTTTGGTTTTTGATTTTTGTTTCCAGTTGATCAAAGTTCAAACTTAAAAGGCAAAGATTTAAAAAAATCAAGTTTATTAAAACTTGGAGCTTTGGCGTCAGCACCCATAGATCTACTGGCAGGGAATAAACAAGTTATAACAGGTGGAGAAAAAGAAGGTAAAATGGTCAAAAAATTATAAGTTTTTTCAATAATTAGAAATTTTATCCAATTATTTAGGTATCCTTAATAGAATTTTGGGCTCGGAAAGTGGTGGCATTAAAAATCTCAAAGCTAATATACAAAATGGTGACTTTTTCCTATATATTTTTGGAATTCAGAATTTCATTATATAAAATCTTTTATTGCAGCTGATTTAAGTGATACTTTAGAGGGTTCAGATATACACAAAACTGATGGCTTATTAGTGGCTCCTCAAGCTTTACTAGGCATAACTGGTTTAACCAAAAATTTGCAACAAACTAGTAGAGGGGGCATAGAAAATGTGGACTTAAATGCTCAAAAACGTAAGTTTAGTTTCATGGTTATCAACAGGAATTAGGAAAAAAGTTAATTGAATTGATTTTCCATAGTCAATACCGATACCAATATAACTGGATCCAATATAACCAAACTACAATTGGGCAAAATAACGCCTCAGGCTCAGATTCTGGTGAAATTGTTAAACAAAAATGAGCAGTCCACAGGTAGCCAGGAAGATGAAAAGGGTGGCATTTTGAATGCGATATTAAATACCCAAGAAAGTAGGTTTTCTTTTCCTTCTATATAAAAACCCGATTCATATTTACTTTTATAATTTCCTTAGGTACCAATAAAGTTTCCATTAATGGCAGTAATACGAAAGTTATACAACTTTTGGATATAAATCCTAATTTAATAGTAGATCTTGGTTTAGCAGAACTAACAGATCAGAAAACTAGTGGATCTGGTTCGGCTAAACATAAGGATATAACCAAGCAAGTTTGTGGGTATTTTTTATGGAAGAACACTTCGACTTTTGTTAATTAAAACTTTGATCTTACAGCCGATAATTCCGTGGTCATGGTGGGTGATAATAATGAAGTTATTCGTGGTGCTGTGGTGAATACCCAGGGTGTGGTTAAATTACGTTTAGGAGAAATTGTTAAACAAGTTACCGGTTTGGTTGCTGGCAAGGAGTTGACCGATGAGGAATGTGTTGAAGAAGGCGATGATATTATTATACAAGAACGTAAGTAGTTTTGTTAATTGGTAGTTGGATTTTGACTGTCTAGTTTTTGTTTTTAGAAAAATCGGATGTAACGCAAATCGGTGAAAATAATACGATCAGTACTTTGGCCAAAGTGGGTGGACAGCTTATAGTTGATGCTAATGTAGCGACAAATCTTTTGCAAAGGATAAGATGTAAGGGAAGGAAGACAACCACGAAGATGCCTCCAACTGAAGCTACAACAGAACAGCCTATTTTACCGCCCACGGGCCCTCCTACATTACCACCAACTGTTCCACCAACCCTTCCACCAACTCTACCGTCTACTCAACCTCCGACTTTACCTCCCACACAACCACCGACTCTCCCACCAACTTTACCGCCCACACAGCCTCCAACACTTCCACCAACTGTACCACCTACTCTTCCTCCCACAATGCCTCCGACAAAGCCACCAACACTTCCACCCACTCAACCTCCAACATTACCTCCCACACAACCTCCTACTCAACCTCCAACTTTACCACCAACACAACCACCTACTCAACCTCCAACTTTACCACCCACTAAACCCCCAACACAACCGCCTACTCAACCTCCAACTTTACCACCAACACAACCGCCTACTCAACCTCCAACTTTACCACCCACACAACCTCCAACTCTTCCACCTACGCTACCACCTACTCAACCCCCAACATTACCTCCAACACAACCGCCTACTCTACCCCCAACATTACCTCCCACACAACCGCCTACTCTACCTCCAACATTACCTCCTATACAACCACCTACTCAACCTCCAACTTTACCACCCACACAATCTCCAACTCTTCCACCCACTTTACCACCAACATTACCACCCACTCAACCCCCAACACAACCGCCTACTCAACCTCCAACTTTACCACCAACACAACCACCTACTCAACCTCCAACTTTACCACCCACACAACCTCCAACATTACCTCCACCTACTCAACCTCCAACTTTACCACCCACTCTACCTCCAACATTACCTCCTACGAAACCACCAACTTTACCTCCTACACAACCACCAACTCTCCCACCTACTCAACCACCAACTCTTCCTCCCATAGAACCACCGACTTTGCCACCAACACAACCTCCGACTTTGCCACCAATACAACCTCCGACTTTGCCACCAATACAACCGCCGACTTTACCACCTACACAACCACCTACACAACCACCAACTCAACCCCCAACCTTACCGCCTACCTATCCTCCTTACGCTTCTAGCACCTATCATCCTCCATATACCATCTATCCTACAATGCGTCGTTGTTATCGTAAGTATTGTCGTAAATGGCGAAAAATGCGATACCGATGTCACAGATATTAGGACTTAAGATTTCAGGAGATAAAATTATTATTTCCTACTAAAATATTTATTGAATGTATTCTAAAATAAATTTAAACTTTTTTATAAAAAACTTACGCCTATGTGTTGGATTTATTAAATAATTTCTAAAAGTTCCAAAACTGGACTAGTTGAAATTTTAGTTAAATTCCTAGAAAGTAGCATCTGAATCCTCAGATGCAGTAATAGGGCTTAAGTATCGAATGATTGGGATGTACATTACTTCGTCTTACTAATGTGCTAAGACCGATGGGAAGAAGGTACTTGAAAAGTTCTTAAACTGTTTACAAGTTTAACATTATAATAACTTCCTCAAGTTCTACAAATTGGACAGATTTTTTAACACGACGGAATCATCTGACTATGTTTTGAGATTAAAAATGATATGAACAAAGAAATTAACATAGAAAGTCAGAAGGTTGAAGATCTTACAAAAGGAAATCTCTTCAAACATACAGAAGGGCTAATTTATTCCAGTTAGCCCAGACATAGGCAAATATCAAGGTCTAAATAAGTCAAAAGCCATGTTAGCATTCGATCGATTTAAAACGATCAATTGTAGAACATGAGCTCCTTATTATTTAAGGAGATCGTACTGTATTTGTTGGTAAAGTGTATCCAAATGATCGAAAACTATAGGCATTCTTCAATTAAAAAATGTTTCTTGGAATCTTTGATTTTGTTCGAATTCCTGTGATCTTTTCAACTAGATGATTAAATGCTATCAAGGAAAGTTTATATTTGTTAACTGATGAACTCGTACGCATCTCTTGTCAACTGGTTAAGATCGTCAGAATACCTTGGTATTCTCAAATGTTTGCGAAATCTGAATCAACGCAAAGATGGCTATTGGTCACGTATTGAAGGTACTTAGCGATTCAACTCGATGACTACAGCCCTCCAAAATCGGAATCAATGCAAAGTTGGAAATCATTACACAAAGATTATCTACACAAGATTATCTACGATTTAGATGTAAAGAAAAGAATCCTATATGATTGATCATCTTCCAATTCCGTTTATTCCGAGGTCATCTTCCAACTCAAAATCGCTGGGTTTCCGGATGTACGTATGTATATTTATATAAATACAACCTCCTTTCTAACTAACTAACTACTAACTAACTAACTAACTAACTAACTAACTAACTAACTAACTAACTAACTAACTAACTACTAACTAACTAACTAACTAACTACTAACTAACTAACTAACTAACTAACTAACTAACTAACTAACTAACTAACTAACTAACTAACTAACTAACTAACTAACTAACTAACTAACTACTAACTAACTAACTAACTAACTAACTAACTAACTAACTAACTAACTAACTAACTAACTAACTAACTAACTAACTAACTAACTAACTAACTAACTAACTAACTAACTAACTAACTAACTAAACTAACTAAACTAACTAACTAACTAACTAACTACTAACTAACTAACTAACTAACTAACTAACTACTAACTAACTAACTAACTAACTAACTAACTAACTAACTAACTAACTAACTAACTAACTAACTAACTAACTAACTAACTAACTAACTAACTAACTAACTAACTAACACTAACTAACTAACTAACTAACTAACTAACTAACTAACTAACTAACTAACTAACTAACTACTAACTACTAACTAACTAACTAACTACTAACTAACTAACCTAACTAACTAACTAACTAACTAACTAACTAACTAACTAACTAACTAACTAACTAACTAACTAACTAACTAACTAACTAACTAACTAACTAACTAAGTACTAACTAACTAACTAACTAACTAACTAACTAACTAACTAACTAAACTAACTAACTAACTACTAACTAACTAACTACTAACTAACTAACTAACTAACTAACTAACTAACTAACTAACTAACTAACTAACTAACTAACTAACTAACTAACTAACTAACTAACTAACTAACTAACTAACTAACTAACTAACTACTAACTAACTAACTAACTAACTAACTAACTAACTAACTAACTAACTAACTAACTAACTAACTAACTACTAACTAACTAACTAACTAACTACTAACTAACTAACTAACTAACTAACTAACTAACTAACTAACTAACTAACTAACTAACTAACTAACTAACTAACTAACTAACTAACTAACTAACTAACTAACTAACTAACTAACTAACTAACTAACTAACTAACTAACTAACTAACTAACTAACTAACTAACTAACTAACTAACTAACTAACTAACTACTAACTAACTAACTAACTAACTAACTAACTAACTAACTAACTAATTAACCAGCATTTATATTTAAAAACTACATTATTATCTAGAGATAAACTACTTTAATCTCCCACTAGCAAAATCGCAAATTATTGCATAAATTCTATAACTTACTTTACAAATTACAATCAATAAATTTCTTAAACGATTGCAATTAACAACACATAAATGTTTTATTTACTTAATTAAAAAATGAAATATGTTCGAACTTCGAACATAAATTGATTGTCATGTCATTAACCTTATCGGCCTTTAAGTAGAGAAACCGTCTTTTAACACGTTTCTTTGCAATTCTTAAGAATGTTTAATAACAAACGATTATTTCAAGCTACCATGACTTTAGTATATAAAACAAATTATGTACTGAAAAAAAATTATTAATTAATTAGGTCAGCTAAAATAAACATAATAAGAGAAAAAAACGCAAGGCCAAAGAAAAGCCATAAATATGACACCAAAAATATTTGTAGTCATATTTCTATTGACCACTGGATTTGGCCACATACAAAATCAACCACACGAAAATATTCAAGGTCTTCAAGGTTTACCATTGTGGCACAAAAGTGCTGATGTTTTGCAAAAAATGAAACAAATGGAAAGAAAAATTTACTCAGGAATTTTTGCCCGTTATGAAGGGTGCCATGCCAATAGAAGAGGAGGAAGATACGTCGTCATCGGAAGAAGTAATGGAGGTGGCAAGTAATGAAGAAGAAATGGCAACGAATAAGTTGAAAAGGGATATAGGTGAGTTCAACAATATGGATATTATGAAATGTGAAGTTTGTTATAGTTCTGTTCTAGTTCTGTTCTAGTTCTGTTCTAGTTCTATTCTAGTTCTGTTCTAGTTCTGTTCTAGTTCTGTTCTAGTTCTGTTCTAGTTCTATTCTAGTTCTGTTCTAGTTCTGTTCTGTTCTAGTTCTGTTCTAGTTCTGTTCTAGTTCTGTTCTAGTTTCTGTTCTAGTTCTGTTCTAGTTCTGTTCTAGTTCTGTTCTAGTTCTGTTCTAGTTCTGTTCTAGTTCTGTTCTAGTTCTGTTCTAGTTCTGTTCTAGTTCTGTTCTAGTTCTGTTCTAGTTCTGTTCTAGTTCTGTTCTGTTCTGTTCTAGTTCTGTTCTAGTTCTGTTCTAGTTCTGTTCTAGTTCTGTTCTAGTTCTGTTCTAGTTCTGTTCTAGTTTCTAGTTCTGTTCTAGTTCTGTTCTAGTTCTGTTCTAGTTCTGTTCTAGTTCTGTTCTAGTTCTGTTCTAGTTCTGTTCTAGTTCTGTTCTAGTTCTGTTCTAGTTCTGTTCTAGTTCTGTTCTAGTTCTGTTCTAGTTCTGTTCTAGTTCTGTTCTAGTTTCTGTTCTGTTATGTTCTAGTCTTTCTAGTTCTGTTCTAGTTCTGTTCTAGTTCTGTTCTAGTTCTGTTCTAGTTCTGTTCTAGTTCTGTTCTAGTTCTGTTCTAGTTCTGTTCTAGTTCTGTTCTAGTTCTGTTCTAGTTCTGTTCTAGTTCTGTTCTAGTTCTGTTCTAGTTCTGTTCTAGTTCTGTTCTAGTTCTGTTCTAGTTCTGTTCTAGTTCTGTTCTAGTTCTGTTCTAGTTCTGTTCTAGTTCTGTTCTAGTTCTTTTCTAGTTCTGTCTAGTTCTGTTCTAGTTCTGTTCTAGTTCTGTTCTAGTTCTGTTCAGTTCTGTTCTAGTTCTGTTCTAGTTCTGTTCTAGTTCTGTTCTAGTTCTGTTCTAGTTCTGTTCTAGTTCTGTTCTAGTTCGGTTCTAGTTCTGTTCTAGTTCTGTTCTAGTTCTGTTTTAGTTCTGTTCTAGTTCTGTTCTAGTTCTGTTCTGTTCTAGTTCTGTTCTAGTTCTGTTCTGTTCTAGTTTTGTTCTAGTTCTGTTCTAGTTCTGTTCTAGTTCTGTTCTAGTTCTGTTCTAGTTCTGTTCTAGTTCTGTTCTAGTTCTGTTCTAGTTCTGTTCTGTTCTAGTTCTGTTCTAGTTCTGATCTAGATCTGTTCTAGTTCTGTTCTAGTTCTGTTCTAGTTCTGTTCTAGTTCTGTTCTAGTTCTGTTCTAGTTCTGTTCTAGTTCTGTTCTAGTTCTGTTCTAGTTCTGTTCTAGTTCTGTTCTAGTTCTGTTCTAGTTCTGTTTTAGTTCTGTTCTAGTTCTGTTTCTAGTTCTGTTCTAGTTCTAGGTCTATTCTAGTTCTGTTCTAGTCTGTTCTAGTTCTGTTCTAGTTCTGTTCTAGTTCTGTTCTAGTTATGTTCTAGTTCTGTTCTAGTTCTGTTCTAGTTCTGTTCTAGTTCTGTTCTAGTTCTGTTCTAGTTCTGTTCTAGTTCTGTTTTTAGTTCTGTTCTAGTTCTGTTCTAGTTCGGTTCTAGTTCTGTTCTGTCTAGTCTGTTCTAGTTTCCTAGTTCTGTTCTAGTTCTGTTCTAGTTCTGTCTGTTCTAGTTCTGTTCTAGTTCTGTATCTAGTTCTGTTCTAGTTCTGTTCTAGTTCTGTTCTAGTTCTGTTCTAGTTCTGTTCTAGTTCGGTTCATGTCTAGTTCTGTTCTAGTTATGTTCTAGTTCTGTTCGAGTTCTGTTTCTGTTCTAGTTCTGTTCAGTTCTGTTCTAGTTCTTGTTCTAGTTCTTGTTCTAGTTCTGTTCAGTTCTGTTCTAGTTCTGTTCTAGTTCTGTTCTAGTTCTGTTCTAGTTCTGTTCTAGTTCTGTTCTAGTTCTGTTCTAGTTCTGTTCTGTTCTAGTTCTGTTCTAGTTCTGTTCTAGTTCTGTTCTGTTCTAGTTCTGTTCTAGTTCTGTTCTAGTTCTGTTCTAGTTCTGTTCTAGTTCTGTTCTAGTTCTGTTCTAGTTCTGTTCTAGTTCTGTTCTAGTTCTGTTCTAGTTCTGTTCTAGTTCTGTTCTAGTTCTGTTCTAGTTCTGTTCTAGTTCTGTTCTAGTTCTGTTCTAGTTCTGTTCTAGTTCTGGTCTAGTTCTGTTCTAGTTCTGTTCTAGTTCTGTTCTAGTTCTGTTCTAGTTCTGTTCTAGTTTTAGTTCTGTTCTAGTTCTGTTCTAGTTCTGTTCTAGTTCTGTTCTAGTTCTGTTCTAGTTCTGTTCTAGTTCTAGTTCTGTTCTAGTTCTGTTCTAGTTCTGTTCTAGTTCTGTTCTAGTTCTGTTCTAGTTCTGTTCTAGTTCTGTTCTAGTTCTATTCTAGTTCTTTTCTAGTTCTGTTCTAGTTCTGTTTCTAGTTCTGTTCTAGTTCTTTCCTAGTGCTGTTCTAGTTTCTGTTCTAGTTCTGTTCTAGTTCTGTTCTAGTTCTGTTCTAGTTCTGTTCTAGTTCTGTTCTAGTTTCTGTTCTAGTTCTGTTCTAGTTCTGTTCTAGTTCTGTTCTAGTTCTGTTCTAGTTCTGTTCTAGTTCTGTTCTAGTTCTGTTCTAGTTCTGTTCTAGTTCTGTTCTAGTTCTGTTCTAGTTCTGTTCTTGTTCTAGTTCTGTTCTAGTTCTGTTCTAGTTCTGTTCTAGTTCTGTTCTAGTTCTGTTCTAGTTCTGTTCTAGTTCTGCTCTAATTCTGCTCTAGTTGTGGTTCTGTTCATGATTTAATTATTATGTTCTCTTTCGTTCCAGTTCCTCTTCGAAATTCCCCACATCTGTCTCCATGGAAAGTATAGAAGTTAAAGGTCAACCAGCCAATAATATAAAGAAATTTAATGAAGATGTTTCTGTATCAATTGAACTGAAGAAATCTGAAGAAGAAAGCGAGGAAACGAGTGAACTTCGTATAATAACAGTGGAACAGGCCAAGGTTTTAGATAAAGATTCCACTAATATTCCACGGAAGATGATATGGATAAGTTTAAGAGACGTAAGTTGGATTATTGTATTTTTATCAATTTAGAATATTTAATACTTGTAATAAAAAAACCTATTCTTTCAGAAACTTCTATCAAAGGAATGGAAATCGTTTAAATAATTTAATTAACTTGCCCATTAGACTCAAGTTTTGGCCAACGTTTTAAGTCAGTTAAACCAGGGTGTGATAGATCCCAAAGAAAAACCTTTAGGTATGTGTTGAAACAAGCATTGTCAGGATTTTCAAATTTATTTAATATATACTTCTGCTATTCCTAGGTGCCACTACCATCACCGGGGATGATAATACTGTTTTCAAGTCTGATCAATGCACCCGTTGATGTGGATGCTATAGTCAATCTTTTGAGTAAAGTTGATAGAACTGCTGCCCCAGCAGCTGGTGGTAAAGCGGAGCAGAAAGATGGTTGGGTTGGAAATCTGTTGGGTGGTTTATTGGGTGGCAAAGGCAAGGAAGGCTTGGTGCCTGGTCTTTGGATGGTCTCTTAGGTAGCGATGGTTTAGTAGGTGGTTTATTAGGCGATACTTTGGGTGATTTGTTAGGAGGCCTATTAGGTGGCCTATTGGGTGGTGCGGATGGTAAAGGTTTGGTTACTGATTATTGGACAATTTACTAGGAGGTGTGGTGGATTTGGTGGATAATCTACTAGAGTTATTGGTGGGTATATTAGAAGACGGTCTCTTAAAAGGTTTGGCTGGTGCTACTCCAGGAGCTCCTGGTCCAGTGGATCCCACAACTGGCGGAGCACCAAGCGTAGGAGGTAGTCCAGTTGGTGGTATACCAGCAGGTAAGTTTTACATTGGTTTGTTCCATAAAGTAAAGCCTCATGTTGTGTAAATACTTTTCAGGTCCTGAGGTTTGAATATTGAAGGCAATAATAATCGCGTTTCTTCTCTAATAAATGCTCCCATACGTATTAATGCCCTCATTAATGCCTTGAGTTTCTCTGAAACAAGAAATAGCCCAACAAGCCGGATCCAGCAGCAGGTAATAAAATATAAACACAAACAACTTGCTGTAATCAGCAAGACATCTTCAGTTCAATTCAGAATCTAGTTCTATTCTAGTTCTGTTCTAGTTCTGTTCTAGTTCTGTTCTAGTTCTGTTCTAGTTCTGTTCTAGTTCTGTTTCTAGTTCTGTCAGTCTGTTCTAGTTCTGTTCTAGTTCTGTTCTAGTTCTGTTCTAGTTCTGTTCTAGTTCTGTTCTAGTTCTGTTCTAGTTCTGTTCTAGTTCTGTTCTAGTTTCTCTTGTTCTAGTTCTGTTCTAGTTCTGTTCTAGTTCTGTTGCTAGTTCTTGGTTCTAAGTTTCTGTTCTAGTTCTGTTCTAGTTCTGTTCTAGTTCTGTTCTAGTTCTGTTCTAGTTCTGTTCTAGTTCTGTTTCTAGTTCTGTTCTAGTTCTGTTTCTAGTTCTGTTTCTAGTTCTGTTCTAGTTCTGTTCTAGTTCTTGTTCTAGTTCTGTTCTAGTTCTGTTCTAGTTCTGTTCTAGTTCTGTTCTAGTTCTGTTCTAGTTCTGTTCTAGTTCTGTTCTAGTTCTGTTCTAGTTCTGTTCTAGTTCTGTTCTAGTTCTGTTCTAGTTCTGTTCTAGTTCTGTTCTAGTTCTGTTCTAGTTCTGTTCTAGTTCTGTTCTAGTTCTGTTCTAGTTCTGTTCTAGTTCTGTTCTAGTTCTGTTCTAGTTCTGTTCTAGTTCTGTTCTAGTTCTGTTCTAGTTCTGTTCTAGTTCTGTTCTAGTTCTGTTCTAGTTCTGTTCTAGTTCTGTTCTAGTTCTGTTCTAGTTCTGTTCTAGTTCTGTTCTAGTTCTGTTCTAGTTCTGTTCTAGTTCTGTTCTAGTTCTGTTCTAGTTCTGTTCTAGTTCTGTTCTAGTTCTGTTCTAGTTCTGTTCTAGTTCTTCTGTTCTAGTTCTGTTCTAGTTCTGTTCTAGTTCGTTCTAGTTCTGTTCTAGTTCTGTTCTAGTTCTGTTCTAGTTCTGTTCTAGTTCTGTTCTAGTTCTGTTCTAGTTCTGTTCTAGTTCTGTTCTAGTTCTGTTCTAGTTCTGTTCTAGTTCTGTTCTAGTTCTGTTCTAGTTCTAGTTCTGTTCTAGTTCTGTTCTAGTTCTGTTCTAGTTCTGTTTCTAGTTCTTTGTCTAGTTCTGTTCTAGTTCTGTTCTAGTTCTGTTCTAGTTCTGTTCTAGTTCTGTTCTAGTTCTGTTCTAGTTCTGTTCTAGTTCTGTTCTAGTTCTGTTCTAGTTCTGTTCTAGTTCTGTTCTAGTTCTGTTCTAGTTCTGTTCTAGTTCTGTTCTAGTTCTGTTTCTAGTTCTGTTCTAGTTCTGTTCTAGTTCTGTTCTAGTTCTGTTCTAGTTCTGTTCTAGTTCTGTTCTAGTTCTGTTCTAGTTCTGTTCTAGTTCTGTTCTAGTTCTGTTCTAGTTCTGTTCTAGTTCTGTTCTAGTTCTGTTCTAGTTCTGTTCTAGTTCTGTTCTAGTTCTGTTCTAGTTCTGTTCTAGTTCTGTTCTAGTTCTGTTCTAGTTCTGTTCTAGTTCTGTTCTAGTGTTCTTTCTAGTTCTGTTCTAGTTCTGTTCTGTTCTGTTCTGTTCTGTTCTGTCTAGTTCTGTTCTAGTTCTGTTCTGTTCTGTTCTAGTTCTGTTCTAGTTCTGTTCTAGTTCTTTTCTAGTTCTGTTCTAGTTCTGTTCTAGTTCTGTTCTAGTTCTGTTCTAGTTCTGTTCTAGTTCTGTTCTAGTTCTGTTCTAGTTCTGTTCTAGTTCTGTTCTAGTTCTGTTCTAGTTCTGTTCTAGTTCTGTTCTAGTTCTGTTCTAGTTCTGTTCTAGTTCTATTCTAGTTTTTCTGTTCTAGTTCTGTTCTAGTTCTGTTCTAGTTCTGTTCTAGTTCTGTTCTAGTTCTGTTCTAGTTCTGTTCTAGTTCTGTTCTAGTTCTGTTCTAGTTCTGTTCTAGCTCTGTTCTAGTTCTGTTCTAGTTCTGTTCTAGTTCTGTTCTCTACTTTCTAGTTCTAGTTTCTAGTTCTAGTTCTAGTTCTGTTCTAGTTTCTAGTTCTGTTCTAGTTCTGTTCTAGTTCTGTTCTAGTTCGTTCTAGTTCTGTCTAGTTCTGTTCTAGTTCTGTTCTAGTTCTGTTCTAGTTCTGTTCTAGTTTCGGTTCTAGTTCTGTTCTAGTTCTGTTCTAGTTCTGTTCTAGTTCTGTGCTAGTTCTGTTCTAGTTCTGTTCTAGTTTCGTTCTAGTTCTGTTCTAGTTCTGTTCTAGTTCTGTTCTAGTTCTGTTCTAGTTCTGTTCTAGTTCTGTTCTAGTTCTGTTGCAGTTCATTTGTAATATTTTTCTCAAACTTTTTTCCAGCTTCTACAGTCCATCCAAGGCAACAATAATGAAATTTCCTCCTTGATCATTTACCCATTGATGCTGATGTCAAACTTAATCTATTAAGTGATGTGGTACAAAAGCTTTCTGGAAAGCCAAGTAGTCCCGGTTCAGGAGCACCAGTACCGGGTGTACCTCCAGCTGGATCTCTAGTACCAAATCTACCAGCTGTGGCAGGTAAGTTTTATCTCAAAAGGTTCTTAAGAGAAACAAAAATTTTATTTCCTTTTCCTTTAGCACCTGGAGGCACTAATATCAAGGGCAACAAAAATGTTATCTCCAGTTTACTTAATGTAGCGCCAGATCTTAATGTTAACTTGAATCTTTTAAGTCAAATAACAGACTTATTGGGTGGAGGCGGAGATGGTGGTGCCCCATTGCCCGCAGGAGTTGTACCCGGTAGCAATCCCAATGAAATCTGTTTCGATATACCCATAAGTCGTAAGTGTTAAAACTTTTTGCTGGTATTCTATTTTGTCTTTATTTCAATTTGGTTTTCCTTTTAGAACCCGATACCGCTATAACGGGAAATGATAACAAAGTTTCCAATCTTGTTAATGTTAGTCCCAAAATCAATTTGGACTTAAACCTGTTGAGTAAAGTTAAACAAACAGGAGCTGCCACCAATGTGCCCACCCAAAGGGTGTGTATTACAAAACCCACTTTACCACCAGTACCGCCTCCAACACCTACAACGCCTGCGCCTATTACTCCAGCTCCAGTAACTCCCTACCCAGTCACACCCGGCCCGGTAACACCACCAAATGAAATTTGTTTTGATGTTTTAGTAGATCGTAAGTATTTTTTTCTAAGGATACCAAAAGTAAATTTATCATTACTTCCTCCTTTTAGAATCTGGTAATGTGATTAGCGGTAATAATAATCAAATATCCAATCTGGTTAATCTGAACCCTAAAATCAATTTGGGTTTAAATCTTCTAAGCAATGTTCAACAAAGTGCACCTTCCTCCAATTTAGTGGTGAAAAGAATTTGTATACCAGTGCCCACAGTACCAACTCCTGCCACGCCCTATCCTCCTACCGACAAACCAGTGACTTATCCTCCAATAACAGACAAACGTTGTTATAGAAGAACTTGTACTAGATGGAGACAATTTTTGGATTACAATTGTTTGAATAAACCCGATGAATATCCCAAATATACTTACACTAAGGATTACTAGAAGGGATGTCTAAAGAACTCACATAATTGAAATAAAGAAAATAATTCAAATCTTTTCATTTAAAGATTTTCTAAACCTAAATTAATTGTTTACTTAAAAAATACCCACCCAAAATTATGCAACAGTTTTTTTCTATTTTCAACAAAATAATTCACAATAACAGCCCTCTTGTGTTATGCTACAATAATTGGACACTTCTTTTCTGATTTCTTTTGCTATAAATGTATATTTTAAATTTGCTTTGTTATGCAAAACTAATCATATTAAATTTTATTTCCAAAAATTTATTTTGCATTTTTCTATTTCTTAGAAAAAAAAGCATCTAAAGTACTGGAAACATTTGAAAATAAAATGTGCACAAATTGGGTTTTATTTTCCTTGGCACTCACTTTCAATTTATAACAAAAATATACAAAAGACCAAAAGAAAGTTTGAGAGCAAAAAAATAAACTAAATAAATAAAATACAAACTTTTCAAAGGCCAAGATAAGAAAAATATTTTGTCATTTGTCTACAACGTGTCTGGCATACAATACCTTATGGATTTTTTTCTATTTTTATTACAGTTTAAGGGCAGTTTTGTTGGTGGGTTTGAGGGCAGACTCTATAAAAGGAATATATTTGGAGTTAAGGAATTTCAATAGTAATTTGAAATAATTCTATAGAAAAATGTAACAATATTTGCAAGAAATAAATTGTATTTGTAGGAAAAAATATGCAAATTTATTTAGGTATAACAAAAGAACCTAAAAGTAGGCAATAAAGTTAGAAAAAACAGCTTAATGTATAATAATATATGACAGAAAAATTTAAAACTTTTGTCGAAAAAAATACATCGACTTCAGATTGTATTCTAGTCTATAATCTAGGTTAGTCCATAGTCTAGTCTATAGTCTAGTCTATTGTCTAGTCTATAGTCTAGTCGATAGTCTAGTCTATAGTCTAGTCTATAGTCTAGTCTATAGTCTAGTCTATAGTCTAGTCTATAGTCTAGTCTATAGTCTAGTCTATAGTCTAGTCTATAGTCTAGTCTATAGTCTAGTCTATAGTCTAGTCTATAGTCTATAGTCTAGTCTATAGTCTAGTCTATAGTCTAGTCTATAGTCTAGTCTATAGTCTAGTCTATAGTCTAGTCTATAGTCTAGTCTACAGTCTAGTCTATAGTCTAGTCTATAGTCTAGTCTATAGTCTAGTCTATAGTCTAGTCTATAGTCTAGTCTATAGTCTAGTCTATAGTCTAGTCTATAGTCTAGTCTATAGTCTAGTCTATAGTCTAGTCTATAGTCTAGTCTATAGTCTAGTCTATAGTCTAGTCTATAGTCTAGTCTATAGTCTAGTCTATAGTCTAGTCTATAGTCTAGTCTATAGTCTAGTCTATAGTCTAGTCTATAGTCTAGTCTATAGTCTAGTCTATAGTCTAGTCTATAGTCTAGTTATAGTCTAGTCTATAGTCGAGTCTATAGTCTAGTCTATAGTCTAGTCTATAGTCTAGTCTATAGTCTAGTCTATAGTCTAGTCTATAGTCTAGTCTATAGTCTAGTCTATAGTCTAGTCTATAGTAGTCTATAGTCTAGTTATAGTCGAGTCTATAGTCTAGTCTATAAGTCGAGTCTATAGTCTAGTCTATAGTCTAGTCTATAGTCTAGTCTATAGTCTAGTCTATAGTCTAGTCTATAGTCTAGTCTATAGTCTAGTCTATAGTCTAGTCTATAGTCTAGTCCTATAGTCTATAGTCTAGTCTATAGTCTAGTCTATAGTCTAGTCTATAGTCTAGTCTATAGTCTAGTCTATAATCTAGTCTATAGTGTAGTCTATAGTCTAGTCTATAGTCTAGTCTATAGTCTAGTCTATAGTCTAGTCTATAGTCTAGTCTATAGTCTATAGTCTAGTCTATAGTCTAGTCTATAGTCTATAGTCTAGTCTATAGTCTAGTCTATAGTCTAGTCTATAGTCTAGTCTATAGTCTGGTCTATAGTCTAGTTTATAGTCTAGTCTATAGTCTAGTCTATAGTCTAGTCTATAGTCTAGTCTATAGTCTAGTCTATAGTCTAGTCTATAGTCTAGTCTATAGTCTAGTCTATAGTCTAGTCTATAGTCTAGCCTATAGTCTAGTCTATAGTTTAGTCCATAGTCAAGTCTATAGACTAGTCTGTAACCTAGTCTACTGCCTAGCCAATATTCTTAATTTTATCCAAACCTATACTATACTTACTTTTATCCTTCTCCTAAAAGTATACCTTCTTTTATGTTTTCTAATTAACCCAAAAGTGTACCACTTTTTCCATGTTTATTTTATGGCAAACAATTCTAAATTTGACTGTAACCACAATAAAATGTTCGCTTACAATTAAAACTCAAAACAGACAGGGAAAAATTTAAAATGTAGACTAGTAAGAGTATTTGTGGTTTTGTTACTGTGTGAGTATGTATGTGTGTTAATAAAATATATAAATTAAGCCACAAATTGCAATTTAATTTTAACTTGACACATTGAATTGTATGTTGGCGTTTCAAACAAGCAGGAAAACACGCACAGACACTGGCTGTATTTAAAGATATCGAGAAAAAAAATACCAGAAATAACACAATCAGGAACAAGGAATAAATAAGAAAATGCCTGAGTTGGGTAGGTACCTATAGCAAATGGTTCCCTGGAAGTATGCAAGAAAAAAGAAACCGAAAAGTTAAAATTAAACGCGATTGTAATTTTTCTTCAACAGACATAAATGACTTGGTAGGTTTCGCTGCCTTTTGTTACTCCAGCTTTTTCCTGGTTTATTACTACAATTTTCATTCTTTGTAACATTTTGGTTTTACTTTTGGGTAGAAGAGCATAAATGTTTAAATTATATGGGAAAAATTAAAGAAAAATATTTTTCTACTTTGTATGTACAGTTGGGTAGGTGAAGGAGTTTGTATAGCAAAAGTAATTTATAGCTTTCTTAGACAATGGGAAGTAAGAAGTAATTAAATTTCTTCATTTTATATTTTTTTCTCTCACTTTCTGTACGCATTTACTTTATGCAACGAGGTTTAAGAAAATTATAAAGAAATTCTTTTAAAGGTTTGATATATTAATGGAATTACATGAAAAAAAACGCCTTGTTTTATGATATAATTAAAAAAGAAAATTCATAAGAGATATTAAATTTTATTGTATTTAAACTCTTTTTAACATTAATTTAGAATTCCAGGTATTTGTTCAATAACCTAAAGGTATGCTCTATTTTCTTAATAACTCGCATGCCAGTAAATATACATACATAATATAAGACCCGAGATATTTCTCACCTTTATGTGTAATTTAATAACAAAACAGAAAGAACAATGGAAATATGTGTTTTGCAAAGAATATATAGACTAGACTATAGACTGGACTATAGATTAGACTACAGACTACACTATAGACAAGACAATAGACTAGACTATAGACTAGACTATAGACTAGACTATAGACTAGACTATAGACTAGACTATAGACTAGACTAAACTACAGACTAGACTACAGACTAGACCATAGACTACTTTATAGAGTAGACTATAAACTACACTACTTATATACTAGACTATAGACTAGACTAGACTAGACTATAGACTAGAATATAGACTAGACTATAGACTAGACTATAGACTATACGCTAGACTAGATTATAGACTAGACTATAGACTAGACTATAGATTAGACTATAGACTAGACTATAGACTAGACTACAGACTAGACTACAGACTAGACTATAGACTAGACTATAGACTAGACTATAGACTAGACTATAGACTAGACTATAGACTAGACTATAGACTAGACTGTAGACTAGACTATAGACTAGACTATAGACTAGACTGTAGACTAGACTATAGACTAGACCATAGACTAGACTATAGACTAGACTATAGACTAGACTATAGACTAGACTAGACTAGACTATAGACTAGACTATAGACTAGACTATAGACTAGACTATAGACTAGACTATAGACTAGACTATAGACTAGACTATAGACTAGACTATAGACTAGACTATAGACTAGACTATAGACTAGACTATAGACTAGACTATAGACTAGACTATAGACTAGACTATAGACTAGACTATAGACTAGACTATAGACTAGACTATAGACTAGACTATAGACTAGACTATAGACTAGACTATAGACTAGACTATAGACTAGACTATAGACTAGACTATAGACTAGACTATAGACTAGACTATAGACTAGACTATAGACTAGACTATAGACTAGACTATAGACTAGACTATAGACTAGACTATAGACTAGACTATAGACTAGACTATAGACTAGACTATAGACTAGACTATAGACTAGACTATAGACTAGACTATAGACTAGACTATAGACTAGACTATAGACTAGACTATAGACTAGACTATAGACTAGACTATAGACTAGACTATAGACTAGACTATAGACTAGACTATAGACTAGACTAGACTAGACTAGACTAGACTATAGACTAGGTCAAGACTATAGACTAGACTAAAAGTTAGACCAGAGGCTTTAGGGCATATTATAGGGTTTCTATTTTATATTAATTTTTGTTTTTATTTTACTTTCCCACAAAATTTAAATATCTTTATTGTTTCAAACTATTTAATCCCTGCAATTCTTTTTTGTACTACTTAAAATTTACTCTGAACAAATTTTAATCAATTAACTTTTCAAAATGTTAAAACATCTTTTAGTTCTAACAAAAATTTTATACTTTCTTTACCTTTATACACTTGAAAACCATTAACATTTTCTCGACAAGTTGAGCTCGACAACAGCGACAATAATGTCATGTTTTTAATTTTTATTAGAAAATTTACAAAAGAAACTTTCTGAACTAGCAAAAAGGAGCAAAAAAAGACGAGTGAAAATACATGCAGGAAAAAGCCATTAAAAATATTGTCCATGTTCTAAAACAGCGGTTCCCACCGTTTTTTACTTCGCGGACCCCTTGAGGAATTTATTTAATTTCACGGACCCCCATACATATTTTGATATCTTATTGTTATAAATAATTGTTCATCCGAAAATTGTTTTAGTCCTGGTCCATAAACCCTATAAAATATTCCCGTTCATTGAGAATATTTAGTATTTCGGAAATGTTTTCAATTGCATGGTTTTAAATATAGAATGACTTCTAACACGATGTTTAATTTTATGATCGTGAGAGCTTTCATGTTCATTTCTCGTCAAGGTAGCGAAAAGGTTTCTTTATCAAGTATTGCCGACATGTGCTTAAAGAGTCATGTTTCCAAATTTTTTTGCGATTGCATAGGAGTGAGTTGAGTATGTAAGCTAAGTTTTCGGGAAAATATGTGAAAGTTAGACTTCTTCGATGTTGTTGCGGAATGCGTTACCCACATAAAATATGACCTGAACTCTTTGCGAATGTACTGTGAATTTGGATCTTAAATTTGAATTTTAAAATACCTACGAATTATTTCACTGCGTTGTTTTGACTATTTACGCAAAACGCAATGAATTTTCTGATGTTGATTTAATAATATTGGACAACAAAATGAAGTTAAAATCTGTGTATCACGTCGGAATGGAATATTTATATTTAAAATTAACTAGATTAACACTTTTGCTTACAATTTAAAAAAAATATTATGAAAAGGTCACATTTCTTCATATTCCGGGATACCAGTATCTGTATTTAATTCTAAGGCAAATCATTATCCGTCTGATATAAAAACCAGAGACAGTAATTGTTATTATTTTTATTTAAAAAAATTAAAATTACAAATTTTATTTGGTTTGTATTTCATTTCTCAGAAAATACAAATTGCTTTTGATTTGAATTTCTTATATTTTCCGTAAAAATTACTGAGAACTTTTTCAAATAAAAATCAATAATAAAAAACACAAATAATTTTTAAACCATAAGGCACAAATAAAAATCAGGCAATGATTTTTATTTTTTGAAATTAATTATAAAACTCATTATGCGATATTTACCTTTAAAAACACATTAAAAATGATCGGGTTTAAACATAGATTAATAGAAAATTGGTAAAATTTCTTTACCGCTGATATCATCAACCAAATTTGCAGAAATTAGATTCGAAAATTGGAAAATTAATATTTTTTAGGTGATTTTTATTCTTTGCTTTGAAAAATAAAAATCATTGATTGATTTCTATTTTTTGTTTGAATAAATAAAAATTACTGAATGAGTATTATTAAAAACAACATAAATAATTTTTTATTGAAACAAATAGAATAAAAATCAAAAATAATTTTTATTTTCAATTTTTATTATAAAAATCAAGAAAAAAAGTTTATTGAAGAAATCGATTAAAAAAGGTCTGGGAAATATTTTGGTACATTCAAAACATTTCTAGGACGATTCTTTCATACTGATTTTTTTAAGCAAAAATTTCATAGATAATAATTATTTTCTGTCTCTGATAAAAACATTTATTTCGATACATATACATTTATAAAAAAAAATTACAAATCACGTACTACTTTACTTTATAAAAGTAAAACAATAAATTTGTAGGGCCTAGCTTCATCCTGATAAACGACCGAAACAATAAAATTCAAAAAGTCACCAACAAATCTGGGATTATTGAATAAAAATTGTGTATTTTAGTATTTACGAAAAAATTGGAGATATTTTTAATATTTTCTAACATATAGAGAATATTTTTTATTCATGATTTTTTTCGTTCGTCTTCGCGGACCCCCTAGGATTTTGCTACGGACCACTAGGGGTCCGCGGACCCCCTTTTGGGAACCGTTGTTCTAAAATATCATCACCATTAACATCATAGTCATCATCATCAGAAGAAGCAGCAACAGCAGCAGCAACAGCAATGTCATGTAGAGTAAGAATTGCTGTTGCTGCAATGTCATCATCATTATTATCTTGAGCAGCAACGTCTTCATTATCAAGTGTTCTTACTAATACAATTACACAGACTTGTCATTTAGCATTTAGTTCATGTTACAACATGAAAGTTACTTTTTCTTTCAATTGTTGCTTTTGTTGTTGTGCTCGTTTACAAGTCGAAAATCCCACTTAAGTAAAACTTTTTACACAAAATTTATGTCTAAATTGGTAGAAATAGAAATATATTTACACATACACACACACTTGTAGAGAGAAACCTGCATACATCTACATCTTTAGCACTTCCGTTGAAATCTAACGGTTTTCTCTAGGTGAACTACTACTTTCTTAATGTGTGAGTGTGTAAGTATGTTTGAGAGAATTGAGTGTTTAAATGTAGTATTTTATTATTGTAAAACACTAATACGATTATGTTGTACATTTAATAATAGAACCAGGTGACTTTATATTGTTGCAATTAAAACTGAGAAGAAGTTTAAAGCTTTTAGCTGAAGTGGGAGGGTAGAGTTTGATTTCCTATAGGACATGGCCATCTAAATCCTTGTTTTTTTCGTTTTACCAGGTTTTCAACAAAATTTGGCAATTAAAATAAAAGTTTAGCAAAAAAAGCTTATAAAATTAGAAAGTTTTTATTTGCCCTAAAAACTATGCTTTAGTTTTAGTTTGTTAAAAGATTTTTGTCATTGAAAAAGTCTTAATTAAGTAACAAATATAAAAAGCTTCAAAAATTTTGTAAAATTAGTAAAATAACTATTAGAAAAACATTTCTATTACACTCTAATAAATTAACTTAAATTTTTTTCTTAAGCCTTAAATTATGCTATAATTTTTTAAATTTAACTATAATATAATATCCAAAAAAACTTTGTCTGCCCGTTTCTGTTTCATTTTTCTGAAAATCAAATTTTATACTTTTAATTTTAATACAAATGCCATCATGTAGCTTATAACAAAGCAAAAACTAAAAATCTCTACAAAATTGATAGAAAAAGTAACGAATTGATAGAAAAAGTAACGAATTGTCATATAAATCCCAACATTTTGTTTTTTCTTTTTAGATTTGTCCAACATTTCCAATTCACTGAATTCACAGAATTCTAGTCTTTTTTTCCATGTGATAACCATGATTTTATTATAAAGAAGATTTAACTTGTTTGTATAGAATAAATATAGTAAAAGGGAAAATTTTGGGAGAAAAAATGCCTGATAGTAAAAAGATAATAATACTGAAGCAATGTTGAAAACTAAAATTCTCTCAAGCAGATTATTGCTAAATACACTGTGTAGTTACTTTGGAGTTTTCATAACATTTTCACGGGTTTTAAATTATAGTTATTCCTCTAGCTAAGCATAGTTTTCTAGTTAACGAAAAGGGAATAATTAAAAGGATTCAAATATGCTCCTAAATGTAGGCAACGATTTATGATAAGGGTTATTATGAGTTAAAAATAGAGCATAAATATAGACTACACTATAGATTATAGACTAGAATATAGGCTAGCATATATACTAGACTAAAGACTAGAATATACACAGGACTACAGACTAGATTAAAGACTAGTCTATAGTCTAGTCCATTGTCTAGTCTATAGTCTAGTCTATTGTCTAGTCTATAGTCTAGACTATAGACTAGACTATTGACTAGACTATAAACTAGACTATTGACTAGACTATAGACTAGATTATAGACTAGACTATAGACTAGCCTATAGACTAGACTATAGACTAGACTATAAACTATCTTATAGACTAGACTATAGACTAGACTATAGACTAGACTATAGACTAGACTATAGACTAGCCTATAGACTAGACTATGGACTAGCCTATAGACTAGACAAGACTATAGACTAGACTATAGACTAGCCTATAGACTAGACAAGACTATAGACTAGACTATAGACTGGACTATAGATTAGACTATAGACTAGACTATATACTAGACTATAAACTATACTAGAGACTAGACTATAGACTAGACAATAGACTAGACTATAGACTAGACTATAGACTAGACTATAGACTAGACTATAGACTAGATTATAGACCATAGACTAGACAATAGACTAGACTATAGACTAGACAATAGACTAGACTATAGGTTAGACTATAGACTAGACTATAAACTAAACTAGAGACTACACTATAGACTACACTATAGACTGGACTATAGACTACACTATAGATTGCACTATGTACTAGACTATAGACTAGACTAATGACTAGGCTATTGACTAGACTATAGACTAGACTATAGACTAGACTAAAGACTGGACTATAGACTAGACTAATGTCTAGGCTATTGACTAGACTATAGACTAGACTATAGACTAGACTATAGACTAGACTATAGACTAGACTAAAGACTGGACTATAGACTAGATTATAGAACTACACTATTGACTATACTAGACTAAAGACTAGACAATACACTGCACTACAGACTAGAATATAGGTTAGACCATAGACTTGACTATAGACTAGACTATAGATTTGATTATAGACTATAGACTAGACTATAGATTTGATTATAGACTATAGACTAGACTATAGACTAGACTATAGACTAGACTATAGACTAGACTATAGACCAGACTATAGACTAGACTATAGACTAGACTATAGACCAGACTATAGACTAGACTATAGACTAGACTAAGACTAGACTATAGACTAGACTATAGACTAGACTATAGACTAGACTATAGACTAGACTATAGACTAGACTATAGACTAGACTATAGACTAGACTATAGACTAGACTATAGACTAGACTATAGACTAGACTATAGACTAGACTATAGACTAGACTATAGACTAGACTATAGACTAGACTATAGACTAGACTATAGACTAGACTATAGACTAGACTATAGACTAGACTATAGACTAGACTATAGACTAGACTATAGACTAGACTATAGACTAGACTATAGACTAGACTATAGACTAGACTATAGACTAGACTATAGACTAGACTATAGACTAGACTAGACTAGACTAGACTATAGACTAGACCATAGACTAGACTAGACTATAGACTAGACTAGATAGACTATAGACTAGACTATAGACTAGACTATAGACTAGACTATAGACTAGACTATAGACTAGACTATAGACTAGACTATAGACTAGACTATAGACTAGACTATAGACTAGACTATAGACTAGACTATAGACTAGACTATAGACTAGACTATAGACTAGACTATAGACTAGACTATAGACTAGACTATAGACTAGACTATAGACTAGACTATATACTAGAATATAGACTAGACTATAGACTAGAATGTAGACTAGAATATAGACTATACTATAGACTAGAATATAGACTATAATTTAGACTAGACTAGACTATAGACTAGACTATAGACTAGACTATAGACTAGACTATAGACTAGACTATAGACTAGACTATAGACTAGACTATAGACTAGACTATAGACTAGACTATAGACTAGACTATAGACTAGACTATAGACTAGACTATAGACTAGACTATAGACTAGACTATAGACTAGACTATAGACTAGACTATAGACTAGACTATAGACTAGACTATAGACTAGACTATAGACTAGACT
Source organism: Lucilia sericata (assembly GCF_015586225.1). Classification (NCBI taxonomy): domain Eukaryota; kingdom Metazoa; phylum Arthropoda; class Insecta; order Diptera; family Calliphoridae; genus Lucilia; species Lucilia sericata. The sequence continues at coordinate 106,311 of NW_023994173.1, read as the reverse complement.
ATAGACTAGACTATAGACTAGACTATAGACTAGACTATAGACTAGACTATAGACTATAGACTAGATTATAGACTAGACTATAGACTAGACTGTAGACTAGACTATGGACTAGACTATAGACTGGACTATAGACTAGACTATAGACTATACTATAGACTTCACTATAAACTAGACTATAGGTTAGTCTATAGACTAGACTAGAGACTACACTATAGATTACACTATTGACTGGACTATAGACTGCACTATGGACTAAACTATAGACTAGGCTATAGACTAGACTAAGGTCTAAACTATTGACTAGACTATAGATTAGACTATAGAACTACACTATATACTCTACTAGACTACAGCCTAGATTATAGACTGCACTACAGACTAGACTATAGACTAGACTATAGGTTAGACTATAGGCTGGACCATACACTTGACTATAGACTAGAATATAGACTAGACTATAGACTAGATTATAGACTAGACTATAGACTAGAGACTAGACTAGAGACTACACAGGAGACCACACTATAGACAACACTATGGACTACACAGTACACTACACTATAGAACAGTGCGTTGGAAGTTTAACTAATAAATTTTGTATTTCCTGCCATTCACCCTTGTTTCCCTGCTAAAAGCATAAATTTGTTGCAATTTTCTGTAGCAGCTGTTTTATTTGCAACTTTTTTTTATAAATATTTATTATATTCCCCCTTATTTTTAAAATACTACTGCATATTTCTAGGTGTTGCTTATAAAAATAAATATAGTAGAGTTTCAGTTGTTTTAATAAAATCTAATTTGCTATTTTTTCCAGCAAAGTAATAATAAAATAATATACTATTTTCTTTGCCATGTTCGTATGAATGGAACACTCCCTCCTGGTGGTATTATTTATTTAATATACTTACTATTCTATTATTATTATTCTTCTTTAGATGTAACAACATGTATTTCATATTAACTTGTATTAAATGACTCCCTGCTTTCTAGCATTAACTACACCCTGTGGTCCATTTTATTTGGAACTTGTTTTTTCATTTTTTCGCTGCTGTTTTCTACATTTACACTGCATTTATTTTTATAAAACATTTGTGGCTTTTATGGTAAATTATCATTTATAAAAATGAGATGAAATAAAATCAAATAAAAAAAGATAATTTACAAAAAAAATGAAAAGGAAAATAAAAGATGGTAGATGTTGTATATAGATGTGAAGTTGGAGTAGAATTTTAACACTTATACATGCAAGAATTGAGCATTAATAAAATATTAACAACACATACAAACTCATACAAAAGGGAACATACCACTACCTCTAACAAAAGCTACGATTGCCACCAAACACCCTCATTATCATCATTTACACAGACAAGCGTAAAAAAACAAACCGGAAGTATCTTTTATTTGTATGTGTATAACTTGGTAGTGGCATAAAAGGAAGAATAGAAAAAAAACAAATATGAAACTAAAAGGAACCTGTAAATTTTATTAGTAAACATGTGTGTATTGCTTTTTTGTATTTCAAAAAAGTGGAGGAAACAAAAAAACCTCACGTAGTAAATAATTTTTAATAAAAAATCGCATTTATTTTTGTATACCCCCCAAAAAAGATGCTTACTCACATACGAGTATAAATTTTAAGACAGTTGATAGTAATGCACGTAACCACATCTACAGTGGAGTACAAAATTTAATGAATTAAAACAAAATTGTTAAACAGCCTAAAAGTATGCTTTACCTTTAAATTATTGACATAAGGACCAATTGAAAAATGGCTATTTAAATTTTCATATCATTGTGACAGAATCTTTTGCACCTTTTGAATTTTACAGTTTTGACTACAGAATGAAGTTAAGACCTCATAAGTTGATATTATATTCGGTTTTTTTCGGCATCCACTGTAAGCAATATCTTACATAAAACAAGTTTTAATGTTCATACACACATGCCCATACATATTTCCGGTTTATATGTATGTGAGTGTGTGCGTTAAATTTTATTTCGAACATCATTCAGAACTGTGCTTTCAGTTTTATAGTCAGTTTTTTAGGTTCAGAATTTATTTAACTTTTAAAAAAACAATTGTCGATGAATATAAGACAGCATGAATTTTTATGTTCGTCTACGTTCGTTTCATGTTTGGAGTCATAAAAATATATATAACATGTTGCATGTTAAAGAGACCAGTAATACTCGAAAAAATAATTGAAATTCTAGCAAGATTTTACTTTAAAGTGGGTGTCCCGATAGTACAAAGTATAAGGTATATATTATAAAGTATAAAGTATAAAGTGTAAAGTGTAAAGTGTAAAGTGTAAAGTGTAAAGTATAAAGTATAAAGTATAAGTATAAAGTATAAAGTATAAAGTATAAAGTATAAAGTATAAAGTATAAAGTATAAAGTATAAAGTATAAAGTATAACGTATAAAGTATAAAGTATAAAGTATAAAGTATAAGTATAAAGTATAAAGTATAAAGTATAAAGTATAAAGTATAAAGTATAAAGTATAAAGTATATAAAGTATAAAGTATAAAGTATAAAGTATAAAGTAAAGTATAAAGTATAAAGTATAAAGTAAAAGTATAAAGTATAAAGTAATAAAGTATAAAGTATAAAGTATAAAGTTTAAAGTTAAAGTATATATATAAAGTATAAAGTATAAAATATAAAGTATATAAAGTATAAAGTATAAAGTATAAAGTATAAAATATAAAGTATAAAGTATAAAGTATAAAGCATAAAGTATAAAGTAAAGTATAAAGTGTAAAGATAAAGTAAAAGTATAAAGTATAAAGTATAAAGTATAAAGTATAAAGATATAAAGTATAAAGTATAAAGTATAAAGAATAAAGTATAAAGTATAAAGTATAAAGTATAAAGTATAAAGTGTAAAGTATAAAGTATAAAGTATAAAGTATAAAGTTTAAAGTATAAAGTATAAAGTATAAAGTATAAAGTATAAAGTATAAAGTATAAGTATAAAGTATAAAGTATAAAGTATAAAGTATAAAGTATAAAGTATAAAGTATAAAGTATAAGTATAAAGTATAAGTATAAAGTATAAAGTATAAAGTATAAAGTATAAAGCATAAAGTATAAAGTATTTAGCAGGGTCGCCTTAATATCCTTTAGCCACAATTTTCCAACCACCATTTTCCTGCTGTGCTTAAATATGATGAGTATAAAACTTTTATTATTTTAAAATATCCTGTAAAAACACAACATGGTTATTAGTTTTCGTGTTTTCAGTTTTCAAACCACCTCCATCCATAAAAGCTGTAACAGTTTTTAAAGTACTTTAACTTTCACCTTTCCACTTTCGCTTAAAAAAACTTTCAGTTTTTTCCTGTGTATGTACTCAAAAAAAAAAAAACTTTAACAAAAATCCTGTGTGTCTATTTGTTATGCTTAACACGTTTTAAATTCATGGCATTTTTTAAACATATTTTACTGTAATTTACACAAATTTTTTGAATTACCTTCACAGCCAGGATATTTAAAATAAACATTTTGATTTAGTAAAAAAAAGTTGTCATATTTTGTTTAAAAGTTTATTTGGTAAATCTACTTGTACTTTGTTTAAGTATTTTGAGACATATTTTTTACGTTTTAGAATTATTAATCATTTTAAAAGAAACATCAAAAATATTTAAGGAGGCTGTTTTATAATTATCCAAATTTTGTTGTTGAATTTTTAATTTTTTTTTGTGTACAAAGTTTTTATTTAAAAATGTGATTATAACACCTTGTTGGTAACTTTTTGGGGGTTTTCCTACAGGTTTGCTGCCTTGAGGGTGATAGTAAGTTGGCAGGAGAGAGGGATGGATGATAAATAAATAAAATTTTGTTTGTTAAACATTATTCTACCCTTGAGGTCAATGTAATGTTTTATGTTTATATTTTCTATATTATTTACGCTAATTTATAATTACAGCAACATAAATCTTTTATGGGACATTAACACGAAGTCCTAGACTAGCAGGGATGTTGAAGGTTAGATAACAAAAGTAAATAAAACAGAGGGCCTTTAAAATAACAATAGATTAGACTGTAAAGTAGATTAAAGACAAAACTAAAGGCTAGACTATACATCAGACTATAAACTAGACTATAGACTAGACTGTAGACTAGGCTATAAATTAGACTATGTACTAGACTAGACTAGAATATAGACTAGACTATAGACTAGACTATAGACAATACTATAGACTAGATAATAGACTAGACTATAGGCTAGACTATAGACTAGACTATAGACTAGACTATAGACTAGACTATAGGCTAGACTATAGACCAGACTATAGACTAGACTATAGACTAGACTATAGACTAGACTATAGACTAGACTATAGACTAGACTATAGACTAGACTATAGACTAGACTATAGACTAGACTATAGACTAGACTATAGACTAGACTATAGACTAGACTATAGACTAGACTATAGACTAGACTATAGACTAGACTATAGACTAGACTATAGACTAGACTATAGACTAGACTATAGACTAGACTATAGACTAGACTATAGACTAGACTATAGACTAGACTATAGACTAGACTATAGACTAGACTATAGACTAGACTAGACTATAGACTAGACTAGACTATAGACTAGACTAGACTATAGACTAGACTAGACTAGACTATAGACTAGACTAGACTATAGACTAGACTAGACTATAGACTAGACTAGACTATAGACTAGACCATGGACTAGACTATAGACTAGACTATAGGCTAGACTGTAGACTTTAACACAGACTAGACTATAGACTGGACTATAGACTAGACTATAGACTAGACCATGGACTAGACTATAGACTAGACTATAGGCTAGACTGTAGACTTTAACACAGACTAGACTATAGACTGGACTATAGACTAGACTATAGACTAGACTATAGACTAGACTATAGACTAGACTATAGACTAGACTATAGACTAGACTATAGACTAGACTATAGACTAGACTATAGACTAGACTATAGACTAGACTATAGACTAGACTATAGACTAGACTATAGACTAGACTATAGACTAGACTATAGACTAGACTAGACTATAGACTAGACTATAGACTAGACTAGACTAGACTATACTAGACTAGACTATAGACTAGACTATAGACTAGACTATAGACTAGACCATAGACTAGACTAGAGCTAGACTATAGACTAGACTATAGACTAGACTATAGACTAGACTATAGACTAGACTATAGACTAGACTATAGACTAGACTATAGACTAGACTATAGACTAGACTATAGACTAGACTATAGACTAGACTATAGACTAGACCATAGACTAGACTATAGACTAGACTATAGACTAGACTATGAATAGACTATAGACTAGACCATAGACATAGACTATAGACTAGACTATAGACTAGACTATAGACTAGACCATAGACTAGACCTATAGACTAGACCATAGACTAGAACTATAGACTAGACTATAGACTAGACTATAGACTAGTCTATAGACTAGACTATAGACTAGTATATAGACTAGACTATAGACTAGTCTATAGACTAGACTATAGACTAGTCTATAGACTAGACTATAGACTAGTCTATAGACTAAATTATAGACTAGGACTATAGACAAGACTAGACTATAGAACTAGACTATAGACGACTAGACTTAGACTAGCTAGGACTATAGACTAGGACTAATAGACCTAGACTAGACTAGACTATAGACTAGACTAGACTATATAGGACTAGACTAGATATAGACTAGACTAGGGATCTAGACTAGACTATAGACTAGGATATAGACTAGACTATAGACTAGACCTAGATAGACTAAGACTAGACTAGACTAGACGACTAGACTAGCTATAGACTAGACTATGACTAGGACTATAGACTAGACTATAGACTAGACTATAGACTAGACTATAGACTAGACTATAGACTAGACTATAGACTAGACTATAGACTAGACTATAGACTAGACTATAGACTAGACTATAGACTAGACTATGACTAGACTATAGACTAGACTATAGACTAGACTATAGACTAGACTATAGACTAGACTATAGACTAGACTATAGACTAGACTATAGACTAGACTATAGACTAGACTATAGACTAGACTATAGACTAGACTATAGACTAGACTATAGACTAGACTAAAGACTAGACTAAAGACTAGACTATAGACTAGACTATAGACTAGACTATAGACTAGACTATAGACTAGACTATAGACTAGACTATAGACTAGACTATAGACTAGACTATAGACTAGACTATAGACTAGACTATAGACTAGACTATAGACTAAACTATAGACTAGACTATAGACTAGACTATAGACTAGACTATAAACTAGACTATAGACTAGACTATAGACTAGACTATAGACTAGACTATACACTAGACTATAGACTGGACTATACACTAGACTATAGACTAGACTTTAAAGTATACTATAGACTAGACTGTAGAAATAGACTTTAGACTACACTTTAGACTAGATTATAGACTAGATTATAGACTAGACTATAGAATGGACTTTAGACTAGACTATAGACTAGACTATACATTAGACTATAGACTAGACTATAAACTAGACTATAGACTAGACTATAGACTAGACTATAGACTAGACTATAACTAGACTATAGACTAGACTATAGACTAGACTATAGACTAGACTATAGACTAGACTCTAGACTAGACTATAGACTAGACTGTAGACTAGACTATAGGCTAGACTATAGACTAGACTATAGACTAGACTATAGACTAGACTATAGACTAGCTAGACTATAGACTAGACTATAGACTAGACTATAGACAGACTATAGACTAGACTATAGACTAGACTATAGACTAGACTATAGACTAGACTATAGACTAGACTATAGACTAAACTATAGACTAGACTATACTAGACTATAGGAACTAGACTAGATATAACTAGACTATAGACTAGACTATAGACTAGACTATAGACTAGACTATAGACTAGACTATAGACTAGACTATAGACTAGACTATAGACTAGACTATAGACTAGACTATAGACTAGATATAGACTATAGACTAGACTATAGACTAGACTATAGACTAGACTATAGACTAGACTATAGACTAGACTATAGACTAGACTATAGACTAGACTATAGACTAGACTATAGACTAGACTATAAACTAGACTATAGACTAGACTATAGACTAGACTATAGACTAGACTATAGACTAGACTATAGACTAGACTATAGACTAGACTATATACTAGACTATAGACTAGACTATAGACTAGACTATAGACTAGACTATAGACTAGACTATAGACTAGACTATAGACTAGACTATAGACTAGACTATAGACTAGACTATAGACTAGACTATAGACTAGACTATACACTAGACTATAGACTGGACTATACACTAGACTATAGACTAGACTTTAAAGTATACTATAGACTAGACTGTAGAATAGACTTTAGACTACACTTTAGACTAGACTATAGACTAGATTATAGACTAGATTAGATAGACTAGACTATAGAATGGACTTTAGACTAGACCATAGACTAGACTATACATTAGACTATAGACTAGACTATAAACTAGACTATAGACTAGACTATAGACTAGACTATAGACTAGACTATAGACTAGACTATAGACTAGACTATAGACTAGACTATAGACTAGACTATAGACTAGACTATAGACTAGACTATAGACTAGACTATAGACTAGACTATAGACTAGACTATAGACTAGACTATAGACTAGACTATAGACTAGACTATAGACTAGACTATAGACTAGACTATAGACTAGACTAAAGACTAGACTATAGACTAGACTATAGACTAGACTATAGACTAGACTATAGACTAGACTATAGACTAGACTATAGACTAGACTATAGACTAGACTATAGACTAGACTATAGACTAGACTATAGACTAGACTATAGACTAAACTATAGACTAGACTATAGACTAGACTATAGACTAGACTATAAACTAGACTATAGACTAGACTATAGACTAGACTATAGACTAGACTATACACTAGACTATAGACTGGACTATACACTAGACTATAGACTAGACTTTAAAGTATACTATAGACTAGACTGTAGAATAGACTTTAGACTACACTTTAGACTAGATTATAGACTAGATTATAGACTAGACTATAGAATGGACTTTAGACTAGACTATAGACTAGACTATACATTAGACTATAGACTAGACTATAAACTAGACTATAGACTAGACTATAGACTAGACTATAGACTAGACTATAGACTAGACTATAGACTAGACTATAGACTAGACTATAGACTAGACTATAGACTAGACTATAGACTAGACTGTAGACTAGACTATAGGCTAGACTATAGACTAGACTATAGACTAGACTATAGACTAGACTATAGACTAGACTATAGACTAGACTATAGACTAGACTATAGACTAGACTATAGACTAGACTATAGACTAGACTATAGACTAGACTATAGACTAGACTATAGACTAGACTATAGACTAAACTATAGACTAGACTATAGACTAGACTATAGACTAGATATAGACTAGACTATAGACTAGACTATAGACTAGACTATAGACTAGACTATAGACTAGACTATAGACTAGACTATAGACTAGACTATAGACTAGACTATAGACTAGACTATAGACTAGACTATAGACTAGACTATAGACTAGACTATAGACTAGACTATAGACTAGACTATAGACTAGACTATAGACTAGACTATAGACTAGACTATAAACTAGACTATAGACTAGACTATAGACTAGACTATAGACTAGACTATAGACTAGACTATAGACTAGACTATAGACTAGACTATATACTAGACTATAGACTAGACTATAGACTAGACTATAGACTAGACTATAGACTAGACTATAGACTAGACTATAGACTAGACTATAGACTAGACTATAGACTAGACTATAGACTAGACTATAGACTAGACTATACACTAGACTATAGACTGGACTATACACTAGACTATAGACTAGACTTTAAAGTATACTATAGACTAGACTGTAGAATAGACTTTAGACTACACTTTAGACTAGACTATAGACTAGATTATAGACTAGATTATAGACTAGACTATAGAATGGACTTTAGACTAGACCATAGACTAGACTATACATTAGACTATAGACTAGACTATAAACTAGACTATAGACTAGACTATAGACTAGACTATAGACTAGACTATAGACTAGACTATAGACTAGACTATAGACTAGACTATAGACTAGACTATAGACTAGACTATAGACTAGACTATAGACTAGACTGTAGACTAGACTATAGACTAGACTATAGACTAGACTATAGACTAGACTATAGACTAGACTATAGACTAGACTATAGACTAGACTATAGACTAGACTATAGACTAGACTATAGACTAGACTATAGACTAGACTATATACTAGACTATAGACTAGACTATAGACTAGACTATAGACTAGACTATAAACTAGACTATAGACTAGACTATAGACTAGACTATAGACTAGACTATAGACTAGACTATAGACTAGACTATAGACTAGACTATAGACTAGACTAGACTATATACTAGACTATAGACTATATAGACTAGACTATAGACTAGGACTATAGACTAGACTATAGACTAGACTATAGACTAGACTATAGACTAGACTATAGACTAGACTATAGACTAGACTATAGACTAGACTATAGACTAGACTATAGACTAGACTATAGACTAGACTATAGACTAGACTATAGACTAGACTATACACTAGACTATAGACTGGACTATACACTAGACTATAGACTAGACTTTTAAGTATACTATAGACTAGACTGTAGAATAGACTTTAGACTACACTTTAGACTAGATTAAGACTGATTATAGACTAGATTATAGACTAGACTATAGAATGGACTTTAGACTAGACCATAGACTAGACTATACATAGACTAGACTAGACTAAAACTAGACTATAGACTAGACTATAGATAGACTATAGAATAGACTATAGACTAGACTATAGACTAGACTATAGACTAGACTATAGACTAGAATAAGACTGACTATAGACTAGACTATAGACTAGACTGTAGACTAGACTATAGGCTAGACTATAGACTAGACTATAGACTAGACTATAGATAGACTATAGACTAGACTATAGACTAGACTATAGACTAGACTATAGATAGATATAGACTAGACTATAGACTAGACTATAGACTAGACTATCGACTAGACTATAGACTAGACTATAGACTAGACTATAGACTAGATATAGACTAGACATAGACTAGACTATAGACTAGACTATAGACTGGACTATAGACTAGACTATAGATAGACTATAGACTAGACTATAGACTAGACTATAGACTAGACTATAGACTAGACTATAGACTAGACTATAGACTAGACTATAGACTAGACTATAGCTAGAATAACTATAGACTAGACTATAGAACTAGACTATCGACTAGACTATAGACTAGGACTATAGACTAGACTATAGAATCGGACTATAGACTAGACTATAGACTAGACTATAGACTAGACTATAAGACTTCTAAGACTATAGACTCTAGACTCTTAGGACTTAGACTATAGAACATAGACCTATGACGATAGACTAGAATATAGGGAATAGACTAGATAGACTAGACTTGTAGACTAGACTATATACTAGACTAGACTGTAGACTAGATTATAGACTAGACTATAGACTAGACTATAGACTAGACTAAGACTAGACTTTAGACTAGACTATAGACAGAATATAGACTAGACTATAATCTGGACTATTGACTAAATTATTTTTTTATAAGGGCCCTTTGGAATTCTTTGAAACCATTGCTGACCATCATCTACCACCCAAATTATTTTTTTTTTAATTTCCTTTCTATACCCCACAAATGCCAAACCTTTATCCTTATAATACCGATATTTAGTGTTGATGCTTTTATAGCCATCATCTTGTTCATAAACAATATTTATAAACCGTAACATTGTGTAAATGGAAATTATCATCTCTATCTCTACCTCAAGCTAAAATTTTATTTCCATTTGTAGATGAAAATTTTTGGTTAAACAGCGCAGAGACATCACGTTGTTATCAAAGGGAATATAAGACAATAAACTTGAAAGATTTAGCGAGATGTAAAGCCAATTAAAATCTACTTTTTCATGTTTTATAATAACTTTATAAAGCATAATTTTATTGGAGAGAGAAGTAGAGAAAAAAGTTTCTTATGTGGTTAGAGGGGCAGAGAAAGGTATAGAAGGTGAGTTATAAAATAAGTTGACCAACAAACCCTAAAGTTATGCTACATGTTTGAAAAAGTGTATAATTTGTTTTTTTAAAGCGAATATATTTTCGGTTTAGGCTTTTATTAAATTCAAATTTTGTTTAAATAATGTTTTTAATTTTAGAATATTTATTTTCTTTTTTGCTTTTACAATGTTTTAACTTTTAATAAAAAGTTTTTTTTTTTTGTGATTTTATTCAAAAATATGCATATTGAGTTGGCTTTTAAGGAAACTTTTAAATTTCTTTCTTTTCTTTCCATTTCTCCCTACAAAACGGCATAAATGGAAGATTAAAAACCGTAAATAACAATGACACTCAACAATGTTATTTTACTTGTAACCTTTTTTTCTGTACTTCTCTTTTCGCAAAAACATAGAAAAAATATTATAATCGAACTGTTGAAGAAAAGGAAAAAGATCTAAAAAGAATAAAAACTTTGTAGCGTAAAAAATTATAACACTTTTTTTCTATCTACAACTTCCTTTACCACTGTTGAGCTGGTTCCCTAAAGTATGCTTTAATAAAAATCTTTTGAATGCTGCTAAAAGCTACTGCTTGTTATAATCTCTGTTGGAACATTTGTGTGGGTAAGAGTGTTAGGGAGACTATGAATGTTTTCAATTCATGACACCTAAACAATGGGTTGGCAATTTACAATTTTTCTCGGTGACAATTTTCACGGCTTTCACGCTAGGACAAACAGGCAAACATAATGCGAAATGGAGAAAACGAAAAAAGGTGGCAGTAGAAAAAAACACGTTAAAACATCATTAAGGTATAGCCACAAATAAAAAGAAATGGGAAAAACTGTAGCAGCCTGCTAAGGGTTCTGAGCTATTGGTTTGCTTTTCCTGATAACCTTTAAAAAAGGGAGGAGAAAACGGGATACAGAAAGGGGGCAAAGAAGAGAAAAGATATGAGGGGAAAGAGCAGAAAAAACGGAAAGACCTGGGAGTGGCCGCCGCAAAGAGAACAAACGAGAGAGACGAGAAGAAAAGAAAAGGAAGGCGAAAAGAACACAGAGGCGGCCGCGGAAAACAGGGGAAAGGAGGGAAAAGGCAAAGGGGGGGGAGAGGAGACGGGGGGAGACGGGAGACGGGAGACGGGAGACGGGAGACGGGAGACGGGAGACGGGAGACGGGAGACGGGAGACGGGAGACGGGAGACGGAGACGGGAGACGGGAGGACGGGAGACGGGAGACGGGAGACGGGAGACGGGAGACGGGAGACGGGAGACGGAGGGGAGACGGGAGACGGGAGACGGGAGACGGGAGACGGGAGACGGGAGACGGAGACGGGAGACGGGAGACGGGGACGGGAGACGGGAGACGGGAGACGGGGAGACGGGAGACGGGAGACGGGAGACGGGAGACGGGAGAGTAGACTGGAGAGGGAGATGAGAACGGATAACGGGAGACGGGAGACTGGAGACAGACGGGGAGACGGGAGACTACGAGAAGTTAGACGTTTAGCTTTATACGGGAGACTGGATAGGGAGACGTGAGATACTTGACGTAGACGTATACGTATACTTTACTTTACTTATACTTTATACTTTTACTTTATACTTTATACTTTATACTTTATACTTTATACTTATACTTTATACATTTACTTTTACTTTATTTTACATTTTAATTTTTCTATAGAAATCCTTGACGATATTTTTTGAACTTATCTTTAGAGTCTAGATCCTTTTGATCCTGTGCCTCCTGAAAATGCTTGCTCTTCATCTCCATCTCCATTACATCTATTCAAAGCTCAATTATTTACAATTTTTATATGGCATGAGTATAATTTCACAGTATTTGTTGTTGGTATTTGTGATTGTCCTTCGTGTAGGTATGTATGTGTGAGTTCACCTTTATGTCATGATGTTTGACAACAAAACAACCGTAACAAAAATGAATGAATGAACAATTTTTTGTGTTACTGTTGTACAACAAATACTTTGACACATAAAACATGCATGTTTGCTGGCATATTTGTGTGTAAAAGGTGTTGTATAAAACACCTTTATACTTTAAACAACAGCAACAACAATGAAACAAATTTTCTATTGTGTGAGTGTAAGAGAAGAATGAAAAAGTGAGAAAGTACTGGTGTGAGTCTAAAGGAAAGGAAACAATGGTAAACTTCAACGTTTGTAATTTCACGCGCGACTTATCCTTTGGGAAAAATGCAAAAGCAACAACAACAAATACAACAATAATAATAAAAAAAGTAATACTTTACATACATGAAATATTTTATAATACTTCTACAACACACAATGTTAAAAATGTAAATGTCACTGTATGAATTTTTAGAGAGACAGAGGTAGAGTGCTGACCCTGCAGTTCGGAAACTATCCTGAAACTTACAGAATTAGCAATGATCTTTTCCTAGAAAGAATTCAACAGAAACCCAATTTCACTTTGACTATAAATAGACAAAAAGTCTTCTCCTTAGATTACTTCCTCTTTGCCAGACAAATTTATAACTTCAAGTTTAGAAAGTAGTTCGATCTTTTGGATTCCTACAAACCCCACCGGGGACAATCACCATAAAATATACAACAATACCAATTTAATTTTTTTGTTTCCTGTTTTTTTTCTTGGTCGGTTATTTGTCTATTTGACATGCTGGTGTGTATAAATAAGTGACTGAGTAAGTGAGTGAATGCAGGTTGGTGAGTATTTTCTCCACCATAAAAGTAAAAAAATTTATAGACGTATAGAGTAATTCTTGTAGTCTTATGTTCTGGTATGTATGTGTAATTTCTTTGTATAAGTTTTTTTCTACTGCAGCAATTCATTCATGTTTTCTTTAGCTTTATCCTGTTATTTGTTGGTGTTAAATTATTTGCTAAAGCTTTGTATTTTTGGGTGTCTTTGGATGTGTTTTTTATAAAGATTGTCTCACGATTTTACTTCCGGTTGTTAGATTTAAACATACCAATACTTACTTCCATACATACAAACGTACATATGTAAGTTTTACAATAAAACTTTGTTACAGAGTTATAAGTTAAATACAGAGTAAGAATCTTTGTACAATATGATAATAATGTTTTTAAGCCTAAAATAAGATTATACAAAGATTTACACAATAATCTCGGCAAAATACTATACACTCTAATCTTATCTATGAACAACACTATAGTCATGTGTAGACGAGATTACTCTATGGACTCTGGAATTCAACATGAGCTGAAATAGAAACGAACAAGAACTGAACTTGTTGAGAACTAGTTGAGAACTATAAAGAACTTGAACAGAACTACAACAGAACTAGAACAGAATTAGAACAAACTAGAACAGAACTAGAACAAACTAGAACAGAACTAGAACAGAACTAGAACAGAACTAGAACAGAACTAGAACAGAACTAGAACAGAACTAGAACAGAACTAGAACAGAACTAGAACAGAACTAGAACAGAACTAGAACAGAACTAGAACAGAACTAGAACAGAACTAGAACAGAACTAGAACAGAACTAGAACAGAACTAGAACAGAACTAAACAGAACTAGAACAGAACTAGAACAGAACTAGAACAGAACTAGAACAGAACTAGAACAGAACTAGAACAGAACTAGAACAGAACTAGAACAGAACTAGAACAGAACTAGAACAGAACTAGAACAGAACTAGAACAGAACAGAACTAGAACAGAACTAGAACAGAACAGAACTAGAACAGAACTAGAACAGAACTAGAACAGAACTAGAACAGAACTAGAACAGAACTAGAACAGAACTAGAACAGAACTAGAACAGAACTAGAACAGAACTAGAACAGAACTAGAACAGAACTAGAACAGAACTAGAACAGAACTAGAACAGAACTAGAACAGAACTAGAACAGAACTAGACAGAACTAGAACAGAACTAGAACAGAACTAGAACAGAACTAGAACAGAACTAGAACAGAACTAGAACAGAACTAGAACAGAACTAGAACAGAACTAGAACAGAACTAGAACAGAACTAGAACAGAACTAGAACAGAACTAGAACAGAACTAGAACAGAACTAGAACAGAACTAAACGAACTAGAACAGAACTAGAACAGAACTAGAACAGAACTAGAACAGAAACAGAACTAAACAGAACTAGAACAGAACTAAACAGAACTAGAACAGAACTAGAACGAACAGAACTAGAACTAGAACAGAACAGAACTAGAACAGAACAGAACTAGAACAGAACTAGAACAGAACTAGAACAGAACTAGAACAGAAAGAACTAGAACAGAAACTAGAACAGAACTAGAACAGAACTAGAACAGAACTAGAACAGAACTAGAACAGAACTAGAACAGAACTACAACAGAACTACAAACAGAACTACAACAGAACTAAACAGAAACTAGAACAGAACTACACCGACTACAACAGAACTACAACAGAACTACAAACAGAAACTAGAACAGAACTACAACAGAACTGAACTAGAACCGAACAGAACTAGAACAGAACTAGAACAGAACAGAACAGAACTAGAACAGAACTAGAACTAGAACAGAACTAGAACAGAACTAGAACAGAACTAGCAACAGAACTAGAACAGAAACTAGAACAGAACTAGAACAGAACTAGAAACAGAACTAGAACAGAACTAGAACAGAACTAGACCAGAACTAGAACAGAACTAGAACAGAACTAGAACAGAACTAAGAACCAGACAACTAGAACAGAACAGAACAGAACTAGGAACAGAACTAAACAGAACTAGAACAGGAACTAGAACAGAACTCGAACAGAACTAGAACAGAACTAGAACAGAACTAGAACAGAACTAGCACAGAACTAGAACAGAACTAGAACAGAACTAGAACAGAACTAGAACAGAACTAGACAGAACTAGAACAGAACTAGAACAGAACTAGAACAGAACTAGAACAGAACTAGAACAGAAAAACTAGAACAGAACTAGAACAGAACTAGAACAGAACTAGAACAGAACTAGAACAGAACTAGAACAGAACTAGAACAGAACTAGAACAGAACTAGAACAGAACTAGAACAGAACTAGAACAGAACCTAGAACAGAACTAGAACAGAACTAGAACAGAACTAGAACAGAACTAGAACAGAACTAGAACAGAACTAGAACAGAACTAGAACAGAACTAGAACAGAACTAGAACAGAACTAGAACAGAACTAGAACAGAACTAGAACAGAACTAGAACAGAACTAGAACAGAACTAGAACAGAACTAGAACAGAACTAGAACAGAACTAGAATAGAACCGGAAATGAAGTTAGATAAAGTTCCGGTAAATAGGCTTAAAGTTAAACCCCTTCTGTATTCCTAAGATATGCTCTACTTTATTTAATATGCTTTTTGGTGCTAGTTTTTGCCTAAATTTAAAAATATGTTTTTATTTGTCAAAATTCAAACTGCCATGCAAATATAAATCCTTATCTATGCCGAACAAAGTATTTTTTTTTTTTTTTTTTTTTGTACAAAAAATCAATAATTTATAATTCCTGCTTGAGGGGGGAAAACTACATTGAAAACAAATCAAAAATCTTGATCAAATATTCAAACAAGCACAATAAATGCAAATTAGTGCAAATGAGTAGAGTTGAAAAAAAGTAGAAAAACAAACATAGAAAACCACACATAATGACCCACCCTTTGCTGATGTCAAGCTTATCATAAGGCCCCATACAAAATTATATAGAAACTGCCTCAACCAACTACGTATGACTCTAACAAAGATTCTTTTACATAAATACAAGTAAAAACCGCAAAAACAAACCCCCCACATTTTAGAAATGCTTTCGACAAAAAAGGGTAGGACAGTTTGCAACAATAACTTCTATTGGAATTCTTTTTTTTTTGGAATTTTTTTATTGAACTTTCTATAAGGGTTTGTTGTTGAAAGCAAAATTTTTTTATACTTTAACATTTTCTAGAGTCCTTAAGGAGTTTTTTCATGTAATTTTTAGCAACAATAGAACAGAACTTTAAAAACCGGAAACCGAAATGAAAACAGTAAAATGAACTTAAGGAAATAACAATAAATCAATTGTTTTCAAAATTTTTCTATTGTTTCAGTGTTAAACAAAGAAGCTGTTGTTGTTGGTATTAAGATTTTTTTGTTAATTTTGTTTAAAGGTTTCTTATTGTATTGGTTTTAAAAATTTAATACAAAAAGTTGCCTGAAAGTATGCTATTGTTTTGTATTTTAAAGCCGGAAATTTAATAACACCTGAAAGTGTAAATTTGTGTTGGCAATAACAAAAGGAAGACTGTCTAAATTGAAATTTATGTTTTACAATTTAAATTTAAACGGAAATAAATTAGCAACTAGGGGGTGATTATTATGAGATTAATTTGGAATTTTATAAAAAGAAAATAAAGGTGCCACTCCCTTAACAAATTTGAAAATAAAAAGCAAGACACAAAAAAGAATTAACAGAACTAGAACAGAACTAGAAGAGAACTAGAACAGAGCTAGAACGAATTTGAACAGAACTAGAACAGAACTAGAACACAATTAGAACACAACTAGAGCACAATTAGAACACAACTTGAGCACAACTAGGACACAACTAGAACACACCTAGAACAGAACTAGAACAGAACTAGAACACAACTAGAACAGAACTAGAACACAACTATAACACAACTAGAACAAAACTAGAATACAACTAGAACAGAACTAGAACAGAACTAGAACAGAACTACAACAGAACTAGAACAGAACTAGAACAGAACTAGAACAGAACTAGAACAGGACTAGAACAGAACTAGAACAGAACTAGAACAGAACTAGATCAGAACTAGAACAGAACTAGAACAGAACTAGAACAGAACTAGAACAGAACTAGAACAGAACTAGAACAGAACTAGAACAGAACTAGAACAGAACTAGAACAGAACTAGAACAGAACTAGAACAGAACTAGAACAGAACTAGAACAGAACTAGAAACATAACTAGAACAGAACTAAAACAGAACTAGAACAGAACTAGAACAGAACTAGACCAGAACTAGAACAGAACTAGAACAGAACTAGAACAGAACTAGAACAGAACTAGAACAGAACTAGAACAGAACTAGAACAGAACTAGAACAGAACTAGAACAGAACTAGAACAGAACTAGAACAGAACTAGAACAGAACTAGAACAGAACTAGAACAGAACTAGAACAGAACTAGAACAGAACTAGAACAGAACTAGAACAGAACTAGAACAGAACTAGAACAGAACTAGAACAGAACTAGAACAGAACTAGAACAGAACTAGAACAGAACTAGAACAGAACTAGAACAGAACTAGAACAGAACTAGAACAGAACAAGAACACAACTAGAACAGAACTAGAACAAAACTAGAACAGAAATAGAACAGAAGTAGAACAGAACTAGAACAGAACTAGAACAGGGCTAGAACAGAACTAGAACAGAACTAGAACTAGAACGGAACTAGAACAGAACTAGAACAGAACTAGAACAGAACTAGAACATAACTAGAACAGAACTAGAACAGAACTAGAACAGAACTAGAACAGAACTAGAACAGAACTAGAACAGAACTAGAACAGAACTAGAACAGAACTAGAACAGAACTAGAACAGAACTAGAACAGAACTAGAACAGAACTAGAACAGAACTAGAACAGAACTAGAACAGAACTAGAACAGAACTAGAACAGAACTAGAACTAGAACAGAACTAGAACAGAACTAGAACAGAACTAGAACTAGAACAGAACTAGAACAGAACTAGAACAGAACTAGAACTAGAACAGAACTAGAACAGAACTAGAACAGAACTAGAACAGAACTAGAACAGAACTAGAACAGAACTAGAACTAGAACAGAACTAGAACAGAACTAGAACAGAACTAGAACTAGAACAGAACTAGAACTAGAACTAGAACTAGAACAGAACTAGAACTAGAACAGAACTAGAACAGAACTAGAACAGAACTAGAACAGAACTAGAACAGAACTAGAACAACTAGAACAAACTAGAACAGAACTGGAACAGAACTAGAACAGAACTAGAACAGAACTAGAACAGAACTAGAACAGAACTAGAACAGAACCAGAACAGAACCAGAACAGAACTAGAACAGAACTAGAACAGAACTAGAACAGAACTAGAACAGAACTAGAACAGAACTAGAACAGAACTAGAACAGAACTAGAACAGAACTAGAACAGAACTAGAACAGAACTAGAACAGAACTAGAACAGAACTAGAACAGAACTAGAACAGAACTAGAACTAGTTAAGTAGGCTGCCCTTACCTACTCCATAAAGTATGCTTTACATTTAGAATCAAAATTGTAGCTGCTGTACAAAATAAAAAGCTTATCAAATCTTTTTAAAATAATCATTAAATTTTAAACATTATCCAAAAAAATTTTAACTTTAAGTTTCCTTTAATCATGATTTCTCCCCCTTAAACATTATCAACACACATATTTTCTTCGAACATTTCTTTTAACCAAAAAATTTCCGACAAAAATAGAAAACACCTAAAAAACGCCACAGAAAAAAATGTATTTCATTACATTTGATTTTGTTGTTTCTCATCATAACTGACATTTTTCTAATTTTCTACATGAATGATCAATAATTTAATGCGAATATTGTGCAGTCACAATGAAAAGGAAAGGAATTTCCACATAGAAATAAAGAAAAACCACAAGTAACAAAGGTAAATACCAGCATAACGCAGAAAAAATTGCTGTGGAAAATTGTAACATTTTATACAGGAATGTTATTTAAATCATGGTAAATTATGGAAACATAAGAATAAATTTGATTATAGTTTAAGCGGTAAATTTTTTTTTTTTCCAGAAGGAACCTAAAAGTATGCTAGAGTTTTTGTTAAAGCGAAATCATGAATATCTACGGTAAATAATGATTTTTAAGATAAAACAGGAAATTTTATTTAAATCGCAAAATCAAAAGCTTTATACTTTCATAAATTTTGTTCTTAAATTAAAAGTTTCCAAAATAGTCTTTAAATATTGATAGAAATTCGTCTTCTCCCAAAAGTATTTAACATGTTTTTGCTCCCTCTCTTGTAGGCAATTAAAAACAATTTGTTTTGTTTGGTAAATAAACATATTAAAACAGAAATTAAATATGCAAAAATTTAATTGCCTATATACAGGCAAAAAAAGTTTGTTTTTCATTTGTTTATTTAAATAGCAAATCAATTAAGATGATTTTCTCTTGTTCTCTTACCTTTCGTAAGCATACATTTAGGCCTGTCTAAACTACGATTTATATTTTATATAAATAATGATTTGTTCAGTTTTCTTTTCACAAAAATCAATTATTTTAATATTAAATGATGAATTCTAAGAAATGTTTGCCATTAATTTTTAATGAATACTGGCTGGGTCTTAAAGGTGAACTGTCAATATTTTAATGATTTATTCTTGATGGACAGGGCTGGTTCAAAAACCGAAATCAGCTTAATTTATAAGAAGTTATGGCAGCATGTAAAAATAAAAAACAAATTAATAAATATAAGCAGTACAAAGTACCAAAACATCATTATTCATGACAAAAAAGAAGAAAAATAAACTAATCGCAAACTTGTAAATAGAAGGAAAAAAATTCTTCAACAAATCAAAAATTGGAGTCTATATTAAAAAACAGAGCTAAAAAAATTCTCCTATTTTGTCTCGGGTAGGTTAATAGTTAGTGTTTGAGTCTGTTAGACAAGAGGTTGCGGGTTGGAATCCCGCCAGAGACACTGGTAAAGGAGCGCACAACAGGCTGAAGGCCTAAAGTGTAAAGTATAAAATATAAAAGTATAAAGTATAAAGTATAAAGTATAAAGTATAAAGTATAAAGTATAAAGTATAATGTATAAAGTATAAAGTATAAAGTATAAAGTATAAAGTATAAAGTATAAAGTATAAAGTATAAAGTATAAAGTATACAGTATAAGTAAAGTATAAAGTATAAGTATAAAGTATAAAGTATCGTATGAAGTATAAGTATAAAGTATAAAGTATAAAGTATAAAGTATAAGTATAAAGTATAAAGTATAAAGTATAAAGTATAAAGTATAAAGTATAAAGTATAAAGTATAAGTATAAAGTATAAGTATAAAGTATAAAGTATAAAGTATAAAGTATAAAGTATAAAGGTATAAAGATAAAGTATAAAGTATAAGTATAAAGTTTAAAGTATAAAGTATAAAGTATAACGTATAACGTATAAAGTATAAAGTATAAAGTATAAAGTATAAAGTATAAAGTATAAAGTATAAAGTATAAAGTATAAAGTATAAAGGTATTAAAGAAATATTTTGTATAAATTTCCTTAAAGTATGCTTTAATAAGTAAATTTACTTAACATAACACAACATATTTTAAGGGTAAATATAAAAAATGTTTACTTTTCTAACAAAAATTTTGTGTCTAGGAAATGTTACTTTTATAAAGAATCCTTACTCTATCCCTGTTGCTAAAGTTACTTTTTGTGTTAAATTTACTTAACATCATTTTATATCAACTGACCATTTATTATCAAACACTGATGGATGTAATGTGGCCCTTTTTTCGTAAAAGGAAAGATATAGTGTCACTATTTGTAACAAACGAAAACATCAAAAGTCAAGTAATATTTGCAAAAAATAGATGGTTAAAAGAAATCATATAGAACTTGACATATCACTCAGACAGTTGGCAAAAAGTTTCCTAGACATGTATTTCATACTAAAAGCATATTAAAGGAAAAATGTTTTATAAATACATACATAGAAAAAGTTTGGTTTATTTGTAGTGGTGGTTGGTTACAAAGTTAAGACATGAAATTAGGAACAGGATATCTAAAGAAAGTTATAAAATGATAGCTAAACATACTTAAAGTAGGCTACAGTATATAATACTTAAGTTTGTTAAAGGAATGTTTAAAATTTTAGAATTTCAGTAACAAATTTCTTAATCAAATTTCTTTATAGCAAAATAGGCATTAATATTTAATAAATATTTATATAAATATTTAAATATTAATATTTATTTTAATTTTATTTTGAATGATTATATTGGAACGTATTAAATACTCTCCGGTGGGAAATAGTATCAATTTTAAATTACTTTCATTCACAATTAAATTGTCTACTATGATGTCATGCTATAAAGAAATAAAATAACAAATATATTACTGAAAATCATTAACAAATTAATACGAACCTACATTAATCGGAAAACTATGATTGAGATTTGTAAATGGTTTGGAAATATCGTACAAAATTTCCAAAATAAAAATTTATGACCATTTTTTAGAAATTTACATAAATTCGTTGTTGTGTTATAGAGAAATGGCCGATACTCATTACTTTTGCGTAAAAGTTGACCCCAGATCTGTTTAGAGGAAAACATTATTCACAAGCTATAGATTCACACAAAATCACTTACCGTTATATTTCTCAAAGGAAGTTTTAACAATTTTAAATGAAAATTTAATGAAACTTTATTACGACCCTCCGCTTTTAAGCGACACTTCTGTATCTGAACAAATTCTCGATCAACAGCATTACACTCTAAATTGGTGAATTTAAAAACATATGCCGGAATGGTGAAAATTTCACATAAATTATGAATATTATTAAAATATTTAACGTTTTCATGTTTACCTACTGCGATGAAATAAACAATTATTAACTTATTGTTAACTAATTAAAAAATATAATTTATTAAAAAACAATTAAATAAACTGCGAATGATTAATCGAAATCATTAGAGAGAAAGATAATATTGAAGAGTACTGAACAAAAATTTATAGTAGCATGGTCTAGTCCAGGCATGGAAAATTGATACTAGACTATAAACTAGACTACACTATAGACTAGACTATACACCAGAAAATAAACTATACTATAGACTATACTATAGACTATACAATGAAATTTTGAGATAATACTAGACTATATACCGGACTATAGACTAGACTATAGACTAGACTATAGACTAGACTAAAGACTAGACTATAGACTATACTATAGACTAGACTATAGACTTAATATAAACTATAATATAGACTACACTATAGACTATACAATAGACTATACTATAGACTACACTATAGGCTATAATATAGACTAGACTATAGACTAGACTATAGACTAGACTATAGACTAGACTATAGACTAGACTATAGACTAGACTATAGACCAGACTATAGACTAGACTATAGACTAGACTATAGACCTAGACTATAGACTAGACTATAGACTAGACTATAGACTAGACTATAGACAAGACTATAGATTAGACTATAGACTAGACTATAGACTAGACTATAGACTAGACTATAGACTAGACTATAGACCAGACTATAGACTAGACTATAGACTAGACTATAGACTAGACTATAGACTAGACTATAGACTAGATTATAGACAGACTATAGACTAGACTATAGACTAGATTATAGACTAGACTAAGACTAGACTAATAGACTAGACTATAGACTAGACTATAGACTAGACTATAGACTAGACTATAGACTAGACTTGACTATAGACTAGACTACACCATAGACTAGACTATAGACTAGACTATAGACTAGACTATAGACTAGACTATAGACTAGACTATAGACTAGACTATAGACTAGACTATAGACTAGACTATAGACTAGACTATAGACTAGACTGTAGACTAGAATGTAGACTAGACTATAGACTAGACTATAGACTAGACTAGACTATAGACGACTATAGACTAGACTATAGAGACTATAGACTAGACTATAGACTAGACTATAGACTAGACTATAGACTAGACTATAGACTAGACTATAGACTAGACTATAGACTAGACTATAGACTAGACTATAGACTAGACTATAGACTAGACTATAGACTAGACTATAGACTAGACTATAGACTAGACTATAGACTAGACTATAGACTAGACTATAGACTAGACTATAGACTAGACTATAGACTAGACTATAGACTAGACTATAGACTAGACTATAGACTAGAGATAGACTAGACTATAGACTAGACTATAGACTAGGTTATAGACTAGACTATAGACTAGACTATAGACTAGATTATAGACTAGACTATAGACTAGACTATAGACTAGACTATAGACTAGACTATAGACTAGACTATAGACTAGATTATAGACTAGACTATAGACTAGACTATAGACCAGACTATAGACTAGACTATAGACTAGACTATAGACTAGACTATAGACTAGACTATAGACTAGACTATAGACTAGACTATAGACAAGACTATAGATTAGACTATAGACTAGACTATAGACTAGACTATAGACTAGACTATAGACTAGACTATAGACCATACTATAGACTAGACTATAGACTAGACTATAGACTAGACTATAGACTAGACTATAGACTAGACTATAGACTAGATTATAGACTAGACTATAGACTAGACTATAGACTAGATTATAGACTAGACTATAGACTAGACTTGACTATAGACTAGACTATAGACTAGACTTGACTATAGACTAGACTACACATAGACTAGACTATAGACTAGACTATAGACTAGACTATAGACTAGACTGTAGACTAGAATATAGACTAGACTATAGACTAGACTATAGACTAGACTATAGACTAGACTAGACTATAGACTAGACTATAGACTATAGACTAGACTATAGACTAGACTATAGACTAGACTATAGACTAGACTATAGACTAGACTATAGACTAGACTATAGACTAGACTATAGACTAGACTATAGACTAGACTATAGACTAGAGATAGACTAGACTATAGACTAGACTATAGACTAGACTATAGACTAGACTATAGACTAGACTATAGACTAGACTATAGACTAGACTATAGACTAGACTATAGACTAGACTATAGACTAGACTATAGACTAGACTATAGACTAGACTATAGACTACACTATACACCAGAAAATAAACTATACTATAGACTATACTATAGACTATACAATGAAATTCTGAGATAATACTAGACTATATACCGGACTATAGACTAGACTATAGACTAGACTACAGACTAGACTATAGACTATACTGTAGTAGACTAGACTATAGACTTGAATATAAACTATAATATAGCCTACACTATAGACTATACAATAGACTATACTATAGACTACACTATAGACTACACTATAGACTTTACAATAGACTATATTATAGACTATACTATAGGCTATAATATAGACTAGACTATAGACCCAGACTATAGACTAGACTATAGACTAGACTATAGACTAGACTATAGACTAGACTATAGACTAGACTATAGACTAGGCTATAGACTAGACTATAGACTAGACTATAGACTAGACTAGACTATAGACTAGACTATAGACTAGACTATAGACTAGACTATAGACTAGACTATAGACTAGACTATAGACTAGACTATAGACTAGACTATAGACTAGACTATAGACTAGACTATAGACTAGATATAGACTAGACTATAGACTAGACTATAGACTAGACTATAGACTAGACTATAGACTAGACTATAGACTAGACTATAGACTAGACTATAGACTAGACTATAGACTAGACTATAGACTAGACTATAGACTAGACTATAGACTAGACTATAGACTAGACTATAGACTAGACTATAGACTAGACTATAGACTAGACTATAGACTAGACTATAGACTAGACTATAGACTAGACTATAGACTAGACTATAGACTAGACTATAGACTAGACTATAGACTAGACTATAGACTAGACTATAGACTAGACTATAGACTAGACTATAGACTAGACTATAGACTAGACTATAGACTAGACTATAGACTAGACTATAGACTAGACTATAGACTAGACTATAGACTAGACTATAGACTAGACTATAGACTAGACTATAGACTAGACTATAGACTAGACTATAGACTAGACTATAGACTAGATATAGACTAGACTATAGACTAGATAGACTAGACTATAGACTAGACAATAGACTAGGCTATAGACTAGACTATAGACTAGACTATAGACTAGACTATAGACTAGACTATAGACTAGACTATAGACTAGACTATAGACTAGACTATAGACTAGACTATAGACTAGACTATAGACTAGACTATAGACTAGACTATAGACTAGACTATAGACTAGACTATAGACTAGACTATAGACTAGACTATAGACTAGACTATAGACTAGACTATAGACTAGACTATAGACTAGACTATAGACTAGACTATAGACTAGACTATAGACTAGACTATAGACTAGACTATAGACTAGACTATAGACTAGACTATAGACTAGACTATAGACTAGACTATAGACTAGACTATAGACTAGACTATAGACTAGACTATAGACTAGACTATAGACTAGACTATAGACTAGACTATAGACTAGACTATAGACTAGACTATAGACTAGACTATAGACTAGACTATAGACTAGACTATAGAGACTATAGACTAGACTATAGACTAGACTATAGACTAGACTATAGACTAGACTATAGACTAGACTATAGACTAGACTATAGACTAGACTATAGACTAGACTATAGACTAGACTATAGACTAGACTATAGACTAGACTATAGACTAGACTATAGACTAGACTAGACTAGACTATAGACTAGACTATAGACTAGACTATAGACTAGACTATAGACTAGACTATAGACTAGACTATAGACTAGACTATAGACTAGACTATAGACTAGACTATAGACTAGACTATAGACTAGACTATAGACTAGACTATAGACTAGACTATAGACTAGACTATAGACTAGACTATAGACTAGACTATAGACTAGACTATAGACTAGACTATAGACTAGACTATAGACTAGACTATAGACTAGACTATAGACTAGACTATAGACTACTAGAGACTATATACTAGACTATAGACTAGACTATAGACTAGACTATAGACTAGACTATAGACTAGACTATAGACTAGACTATAGACTAGACTATAGACTAGACTATAGACTAGACTATAGACTAGACTATAGACTAGACTATAGACTATAGACTAGACTATAGACTAGACTATAGACTAGACTATAGACTAGACTATAGACTAGACTATAGACTAGACTATAGACTAGACTATAGACTAGACTATAGACTAGACTATAGACTAGACTATACTAGACTATAGACTAGACTATAGACTAGACTATAGAGATAGACTAGACTATAGACTAGACTATAGACTAGACTATAGACTAGACTATAGACTAGACTATAGACTAGACTATAGACTAGACTATAGACTAGACATAGACTAGACTATAGACTAGACTATAGACTAGACTATAGACTAGACTATAGACTAGACTATAGACTAGACTATAGACTAGACTATAGACTAGACTATAGACTAGACTATAGACTAGACTATAGACTAGACTATAGACTAGACTATAGACTAGACTATAGACTAGACTATAGACTAGACTATAGACTAGACTATAGACTAGACTATAGACTAGACTATAGACTAGACTATAGACTAGACTATAGACGACTATAGACTAGACTATAGACTAGACTATAGACTAGACTATAGACTAGACTATAGACTAGACTAGACGATAGACTATACTAGACTTAGACTAGACTAGACTAGACTAGACTAGACTAGACTAGACTATAGACTAGACTAGACTATAGACTAGACTATAGACTAGACTATAGACTAGACTAGACTATAGACTAGACTATAGACTAGACTAGACTATAGACTAGACGATAGACTAGACTATAGTCTAGACTATAGACTAGACTATAGACTAGACTATAGACTAGACTAGACTATAGACTAGACTATAGACTAGACTATAGACTAGACTATAGACTAGACTATAGACTAGACTATAGACTAGACTATAGACTAGACTATAGACTAGACTATAGACTAGACTATAGACTAGACTATAGACTAGACTATAGACTAGACTATAGACTAGACTATAGACTAGACTACTAGACTAGACTATAGACTAGGCTACAGACTAGGCTACAGACTAGACTATAGACTAGACTATAGACTAGACTATAGACTAGACTATGGACTAGACTATAGACTAGGCTATAGGCTAGACTATAGACTAGACTATAGACTAGAATATAGACTAGACTTTAGATTAGACTATAGACTAGACTATAGACTAGACTATAGACTAGACTATAGACTAGACTATAGACTAGACTATAGAATAGACTATAGACTAGACTATAGACTAGACTATAGACTAGACTATAGACTAGACTATAGACTAGACTATAGACTAGACTATAGACTAGGACTATAGACTAGACTATAGACTAGACTATAGACTAGACTATAGACTAGACTATAGACTAGACTATAGACTAGACTATAGACCTAGACTATAGACTAGACTATAGACTAGACTATAGACTAGACTATAGACTAGACTATAGACTGACTATAGGGTCAATTATGGACCGATCCTCATAAAATTTTGCATAGTGATTTTGGATAACAAGAAACTTACTTATGTCGAGTTTCATCGCTATATTCGTATTTTTAAACAAGTTATGGCTGTTAAAGCTGCTTTTCGAGGGGCCACTTGTATGGGGGCTATCCGAAAACGTGGACCGATATTGCCCATTTTCAATACCAAACAAACCTTACCTATAAGAAATACTTATGTGAAATTTCAACCCTCTAGCTCTTTCCATTCGGACTCTATCGTGCTTTCAACAGACAGACAGACAGACGGGCGGACGGACGGACAGACGGACAGACATGGCTAGATCGTCTTAGAATTTAATGAGGACCCAGAATATATATACTTTTGTGGGTCTATGACCAATATTTCGATGTGTTACAAACGGAATGACAAAATCAAAATACCCTCCATCTTTTTTGATGGTGTGTATAAAAAAATAATGAAAGGATTATAGCGGGATGGGAAGAAATTGAAAATAGGCTTAGACTCAGCTTGGAAATAATTTTAATTCTATAATGTATTTTTTTTTAAAGGATAATTTAATTGCAGACCAAGGTAATTTAATGTTTCATACAAAGTAATTAATCTTCTTTTATAGAAAAATAGGCATTGACATGGATTTTAGGCTTATTAAAGGATAACGTATATAAGCGAATCTGATATTCCCCAGTAGGAAACAGATCAATTTCATATTACGCTCTTCAACAATCATATTTGTCACTATGATATCATGCTATAACAAAATTCAAAAAAAAAAAAAAAATACTTCAATTTAACTGAAACAGATTTCGACATAAATATAAACTTACATTAATAGGACAACTATGATTGAGATTTGTAAATGGTCTCATAATATCGAACAAAATTTTCCAAAATAAAAATTTATGACCGTTTTTTATAAATTTACATAAGTCCGCCGTTGAGTTATAAAGAAAAGGTCGATATTCATGACTTTTACGAAAAAGTTGTCCCCAGACCTGTTCAAGGAAATATTAATATAAAATCATTTAAACGTTTTCTATAATTAGAATTCACTTACTGTTAGATTTTTCAAAGGAAATTTTAACAATTTTAAATGTACATTTGCCGCAACTTTATTACGTGCTACTGCTTTTAAGTAGCACTTCTTTATTTCTACGAATTTCTTATCAACAGCATTACATTCCAAATTTATGAATTTAACAATATATGCCGAAATTGTGAAAATTTCAAATAGAATTATATATATTCTTAAAAAATCAACTGTTTTCATGTTTAACTATTGCAATGCAATAAAATAAATAAAAGAATAAATAATATTAGTATTAATAATACTTAGTAAGTGCATATTTGAAGCAATTACTTATTTTAACAAATTACAATTAAATGCCAATTACATATGCAGTATATCATTAAGTGAAAGCATTAGGGAGAAAGAGAGTTTCGACTATAGATAGTCTCGACTACAGACAGCTCTATGCATTCGATAGCTTTATAGTCTTTATTATCTCGACTAATATGCAGTTCTCGACTACAGGCGGTTCTATAGCCTTCACTACAGACAGATCTATAGTCTCGATTATAGACAGTTCTATAATCTCGACTATAGACAGTTCTATAGTCTCGACTATAGACAGTTCTATAGTCTCGACCATGGACAGTTCTATAGTCTCGACTATAGACAGTTCTATAGTCTCGACTTTAGACAGTTCTATAGTCTCGACTATAGACGGAGAGTTCTATAGTCTCGAATATAAACAGTTGCATAGTTTCGACTATAGACAGTTTTATAGTCACGACTATAGACGGAGATTTCTATAGTCTCGACTATAAATAGTTCCATAGTATCGACTCTAAATAGTTGTATAGTCTCGACTATAGTTTTGCCTATAAATAGTTCTATAGTCTGTACAGACAGTTCTATAGTCTAGACTATACAGAGTTCTATAGTCTAGTCTATAGACAGTTTTATAGTCTCGACTATATATTGTGCTATAGTCTCGACTATCGATAGCTTTATAGTCTCCATTATAGAGAGTTCTCAAGTCTCGACTATAGACAGTTGTATAGTCTCGAAAATATCCAGTTCTATAGTGTCAACTAGAGACAGTTTTATAGTCTCGACTATAGACAGTTGTATAGTCTCGACTATAGACAGTTCTATAGTCCTGACTGTTGACAGTTCTATAGTCTCGACTATAGACAGTTCTATAGTATCGACTATAGACAGTTCTATAGTCTCGACTATTAACAGTTCTATAGTCTCGACTATAGACTGTTCTATAGTCTCGACCATAGACTGTTCTATAGTCTCGACCATAGACTGACTGTTCTATAGTCTGGACTATAGACTGTTCTATAGTATCGACTATAGAGAGTTCTATAGTCTCGCCTGTAGACGGTTCTATAGTCTGGACTATAGACAGTTCTTTAGTGCTCAAGTCTCGACTTGAGCACTGCTCAAGTCTCGACTTTATACTGTTGTATATTCTCGACTATATCTAGTTCTATTTTCTCGACTATATCCAGTAATATAGTCTCGACTATATACATTTCTATAGTCTCAACTACAGACAGTTTTATAGTCTGGAGTATAAAGAGTTCTATAGTCTGAATTATATAGTTCTATAGTCTTGACTATACACTCTTCTATAGCCTTGACTATAGACTCCTCTATAGTCTTGACTATAGACTGTTCTATAGTCTTGACTATAGACTGTTCTATAGTCTCGACTATAGACAGTTCTATAGTCTCGACTATAGACAGTTCTATAGTCTCGACTATAGACAATTCTATAGTCTCGACTATAGACAGTTCTGTAGTCTCGACTATAGACAGTTCTATAGTCTCAACTATAGACAGTTCTATATTCTCGACTATAGAAAGTTCTATAGAGGGTTCTACAGTCTCTACTATAGACAGTTTTATAATCTCGACTATAGAAAGTTCTGTAGTCTAGAGTTCTATAGTCTCGACTATAGACTGTTCTATACTCTCGACTATAGACTGTTCTATAGTCTCGATTATAGACAGTTCTATATTCGCGACTATAGACTGTTCTATAGTCTCGACTATATACTGTTCTATAGTCTTGACTATAGACGGTTCTATAGTCTCGACTATAGACAGTTCTATAGTCTCGACTATAGACAATTCTATAGTCTCGACTGTAGACAGTTCTATATTCTCGACTATAGTCCTAAAACAAATAAAAAGAAAATTGTTTTATAAATATAAAAAAATTATTTTTATTTGTAGTGGTGATTACATAGTTTAAACATTATATTTGAAACAGGATATCTGCATAAAGTAATAAAATGACAGCTAAACATACTTAAAGTATACTACAAAATGCAAAATTTGAGTTTGTGCAAATTTTTTAATTAATTTTCTTTAATAGCAAAATAGGTATTAATATTAAGTTTAATCTGATTATGGATTATTATATATAAACGTACCAGATATTCTCCAGTGGGAAACAATATCAATTTCATATTACCTTCATTAACAATTAAGTTTTTTGTTATGATGTCATGCTATAGAAAAAGTGTGCAAAAAAATATTACTGAAACTTAATTAAAAATAATTACGAACTTACATTAATGGGACAACTATGATTGAGATTTGTAAATGGTTTGGAAATATCCCATAAAATTTTCCAAAATAAAAATTTATGACCATTTTTTAGAAATTTACATAAATCCGTTGTTGTGTTATAGAGAAATGGACGATATTCATTACTTTTGCGTAAAAGTTGACCCCAGACCTGTTGAGAGAAAAATATTATACACAAGCTATAAATTCAAACAAATTCACTTACCGTTATATTTCTCAAAGGAAGTTTTAACAATTTTAAATGAAAATTTAGCGAAACTTTATTACGTCCCACTACTTTTAAGCGACACACTGGTATTTGTATAAATTCCCGATCAATGGCACTACACTCTAAATTGGTAAATTTAAAAACATATGCCGAAATATGAAATATTTCACAAAAAACTATGAATGTTATTAAATGATGTTTAATTTTCATGTTTAACTGATACCATGAAATAAACAAATAGACTAATAAATAAATTGTATTAATTTAATATTATTAAATTTATTGGAAAAGAATTGTTAAAAGTAATTATTTATTAAAATATAAATACAATTAAATAACAATTAAATAGAAAGCAAATGATTAATTGAAATCATTAGAGATAAACAGAGTATTGAACTCAGACAAGTGTTCTAATCATAATGGTTTCAAAACTAATACATATGTATGTATTAGTAGTAAGACAATATAGATGAGAAATATAGCCTAGACAGTTTAAGTCCCGTCTATAGACAGTTCTATCGTCCCGTCTATAGACAGTTCTATCGTCCCGTCTATAGACAGTTCTATCGTCCCGTCTATAGACAGTTCTATAGTCCCGTCTATAGACAGTTCTATAGTCCCGTCTATAGACAGTTCTATAGTCCCGTCTATAGACAGTTCTAAAGTCCCGTCTATAGACAGTTCTATAGTCCCGTCTATAGACAGTTCTATAGTCCCGTCTATAGACAGTTCTATAGTCCCGTCTATAGACAGTTCTATAGTCCCGTCTATAGACAGTTCTTTAGTCCCGTCTATAGACAGTTCTATAGTCCCGTCTATAGACAGTTCTATAGTCCTGTCTATAGACAGTTCTATAGTCCCGTCTATAGACAGTTCTACAGTCCCATCTATAGACAACTCTATAGTCCCGACTATAGACAGTTCTATCGTCCCGTCTATAGACAGTTCTATAGTCCCGTCTATAGACAGTTTTATAGTCTCGACTATAGACTGTTCTATAGTCACGAATATTGACTGTTCTATAGTCTCGACTATAGACTGTTTTATAGTCTCGACTATAGACTGTTCTATGGTCTCGACTATAGAGTGTTCTACGGTTTCGACTATAGACTGTTCTATAGTCTCGACTATAGACTCTTATAGTCTCGACTATATACTGTTCTATAGTCTCGACTATGTACTGTTCTATAGTCTCGACTATATACTGTTCTATAGTCTCGACTATATACTATTCTATAGTCTCGACTATAGACTGTTCTATAGTCTCGACTATAGACTGTTCTATAGTCTCGACTATAGACTGTTCTATAGTCTCGACTATAGACTGTTCTATAGTCTCGACTATAGACTGTTCTATAGTCTTGACTATAGACTGTTCTATAGTCTCGACTATAGACTGTTCTATAGTCTCGACTATAGACTGTTCTATAGTCTCGACTATAGACTGTTCTATAGTCTCGACTATAGACTGTGCTATAGTCTCGACTATAGACTGTTCTATAGTCTCGACTATAGACTGTTCTATAGTCTTGACTATAGACTGTTCTATAGTCTCGACTATAGACTGTTCTATAGTCTCGACTATAGACTGTTCTATAGTCTCGACTATAGACTGTTGTATGGTCTCGACTATAGACTGTTCTATAGTCTTGAGTATAGACTGTTCTATAGTCTTGAGTATAGACTGTTCTATAGTCTCGACTATAGACTGTTCTATAGTCTTGAGTATAGACTGTTCTATAGTCTCGACTATAGACTGTTCTATAGTCTTGACTATAGACTGTTCTATAGTCTCGACTATATACTGTTCTATAGTCTCGACTATAGACTGTTCTATAGTCTCGACTATAGACTGTTCTATAGTCTCGACTATAGACTGTTCTATAGTCTCGACTATAGACTGTTCTATGGTCTCGACTATAGACTGTTCTATGGTCTCGACTATAGACTGTTCTATAGTCTGGACTATAGACTGTTCTACAGTCTCGACTATATACTGTTCTATAGTCTCGACTATATACTGTTCTATAGTCTCGACTATATACTGTTCTATAGTCTCGACTATAGACAGTTCAGTAGTCTCGACTATATGCAGTTCTATAGTATTGACTACAGACTGTTCTATAGTCTCGCCTATAGACTGTTCTATAGTCTCGACTATAGACTGTTCTACAGTATCGACTACAGACAGTTCTATAGTCTAGACGATAGACTGTTCTATAGTCTCGAGTATAGACTGTTCTATAGTCTCCACTATATACTTTCTATAGTCTTGACTATATACTGTTATGTATTCTCGACTATAGACAGTTCTATAGTCTCGCCTATAGGCAGTTATATAGTCTTGTCTATAGACAGTCGTATAGTCTCGTCTCTACACAGTTCTATAGTCTCGACTATTGACAGTTCTATAGGCTCGACTATATTCAGTTCTATAGCCAGTTCTAGAGCAGTTCATTAGTCAGTTCTGTAGTCTGGATTACTATAGTTCTATAGATTGGGCTATAGAAAGTTTTGTAGGCTAGACTATATATAGTTATATAGTCTTGACTATATATAGTTGTATAGTTAAGTATAACCTCAAGTACGCTACAGTATGCAACACTAAGGGCAATACGAAAACTAAAAGATTAAATTAAAACAAATCAAATAAATTTCAAATAATTATTAGAACAAATTCCTTAATCAATTTTCATTTATAGAAAAATAGGTATTAATGTTGACCTTAAGCTTATTAAATGATAACAAATATAAGCGAATCAGATATTCGCCAGTGGGAAATAAGATTAATTTCATACTACGTTCTTCCAAAATTAAATTTTCTACTATGAGATCATGCTATGGAAAATATTAATAAAGAAAATATTAAAATATTACTTGATCAAACTTCGGCCCAAATAGCAACTTACATCGTAAGGACAACTATGATTGGCATTCGAATAGGGTCTAACAATATTCCACAATATTTTCCAAAATAAATATTTATTACCATTTTTTAAAAAGCCACAAAAACTCGCAGAAGAATTATAAAGAAATGGTCGATATTCATTACTTTTGCGTAAAAGTTGTCCCCAGACCTGCTCCGGAATATATTTAAGTAAAATTAATGAAACGATTTTGGAATTCCAATTCACTTACTGTCATATTTTTTAACGGAAGTTTAGCAGTTTTAATTGAAAATTTAAAGAAACTTTATTACGTCCCACGACTTTCAGGCGACAGTGGGGTATTTGTACAAATTCTTTATCAATAGCATTACATTCCAAATTGGTAAATTTTATTAGATATGACAAATTGATAAAAATTGCATTTAAAATTAAAAGTATTTGCACAATAAGTGATGCTTTCATGCTTAACTATTGCAGTGTATTAAACAGACAATCAATGAATAATATTAAATATTAAAATAATTGCAATAATTTATTTAATGCAATTAATTATTTTAAAATCACAATTAAATGGAATAAAATTAATAGAGAGAAGCAGACTAGGAAATTTGAAAATGAGATGTCCATAGATAAGACTATAGACAGCGCTATTGTCTGGACTATAGACTGCGCTATAGTCCAGACTATAGAACTGCCCATAGTCCAGACTATAGACTGCGCTATAGTCCGGACTATAGACTGCGCTATAGTCTGGACTATAGATAGCTCTATAGTCTAGACTATAGACAGCTCTATAGTCTAGAATAAAGACAGTTTTACAGTCTGGACTATAGACAGCTCTATAGTCTGGACTATGGGCAGTTCTATAGTCTGGACTATAGGCAGTTCTACAGCCTGGACTATATACAGCTCTATAGTATTTACTATAGACAGCTCTATAGTATTTTCTATAGACTGTTCTATAGTCTGGACTATAGACAGTTCTATAGTCTGGACTATAGATAGTTTTATAGTCTGGACTATAGATAGTTTTATAGTCTGGACTATAGACAGTTTTATAGTCTGGACTATAGACAGTTCTATAGTCTGGACTATAGACAGTTGTATAGTCTGGACTATAGACAGCTCTATAGTTTTTACTATAGACAGTTCTGGACTATAGACAGTTCTATAGTCTGGACTATAGACAGTTCTATAGTCTGGACTATAGACAGCTCTATATTCTGGACTATAGACAGCTCTATAGTCAGGACTATAGACAGCTCTATAGTCTAGAATAAAGACAGTTTTACAGTCTGGACTATAGACAGCTCTATAGTCTGGACTATGGGCAGTTCTATAGTCTGGACTATAGGCAGTTCTACAGCCTGGACTATATACAGCTCTATAGTATTTGCTATAGACAGCTCTATAGTATTTTCTATAGACAGTTTTATAGTCTGGACTATAGACAGTTCTATAGTCTGGACTTTAGACAGTTGTATAGTCTGGACTATAGACAGCTCTATAGTTTTTACTATAGACAGTTCTATAGTCTGGACATTAAATAAATTATTGCAATTATTTTAATATTTAATATAGTCTGGGCTATAGACAGCTCTATATTCTGGACTATAGACGGCTCTATAGTCAGGGCTATAGACAGCTCTATAGTCTGGACTATAGACAGCTCTATAGTCTGGACTATAGACAGCTCTATAGTCTGGACTATAGACAGCTCTATAGCCTGGACTATAGACAGCTCTATAGTCTGGACTATAGACAGTTCTATAGTCTGGACTATAGGCAGTTCTATAGTCTGGACTATATACAGTTGTATAGTCTAGACTATAGAAAGCTCTATAGTTTTTACTATAGACAGTTCTATAGTCTGGACTATAGACAGTTCTATAGCTGGACTATAGACAGTTCTATAGTCTGGACTATAGACAGTTATATTGTCTGGACTATAGAAAGCTCTATAGTCTTTACTATAGACAGCTCTGTAGTCTGGACGATAGACAGCTCTATAGTCTGCACTATTGACAGCTCTATAGTTTGGAGTATAGACAGCTCTATCGTCTGGACTACAGACAGCTCTTTCGTCTGGACTATAGTTTGGCTCTATAGTTTGGACTATAGACAGTTCTATAGTCTGGAATGTAGACAGTTCTATAGTCTGGACTATAGACAGTTCTATTGATTGGACTATAGTCTGGACTATAGGATGTTTTATAGTCTGAACCATAGACAGTTCTATAGTTTGGTCCGTGGACTTTTTATAGCTTGGACTATAGAGAGCGCTAGTGTCTGGACTATAGACAGCCCAATAGTGTGGACCATGATGAGCTTTATAGTCTGGACTATAGAGTATATATAATCTGAAACCAAATTAAGAGAGAAATGTCTTATAAATATGAAAAAATTTTATTCGAAGTGTGTATTGTTTACATAGATAAAACGTGAAATTTGGAATCGAAAATTCAAGGAAAGTAATTAATTAAAATTTATACTTTAAAATTTAAAATTGAGAATTATTTAAACATATTCAAAGCCAATTTCTTAATCAATATTCTTTTATAGAAAAATAACCATTAATATTGATTCTCAACTTAGCAAACGATAATAAATATACACGTAGCAGATATTCCCCAGGAGGAAATAAGATCAATCTCATATTACGTTCATCCAAGAATAAATTTTTCACAATGAGGTCATGCTGTGGAAAAAGAATAAAATCAAATATAGAAATATTATTGCAGTCAGTCCCTTTTCAAAATAATTATAAACCTACATTATAGGGACAAGTATGATTGGCATTGGTAAAGGGTTTGGTAATATCCCATAAAATTTTCCAAAATAAAAATCTATTAGCATTTTTTAAAAATTTACACAAATCCGCTGTAGAGTTATAGAGAAATGGCCGATATTCATGACTTTTACGTAAAAGTTGACCCCAAACCTGGAAATATTTAATCAGAATTAAGCTTTAGTTTTCCACAATACAAATTCACTTGCCGTTACATTTTGCAAGGGAAGTTTTAGTAATTTTAAATGAAAATTTACCGTAACTTTATTACGACTCACAACTTTCAGGCGACATAGCGGTATTTGTACAAATTCTTTATCAACAGCATTACATTCCAAATTGGTAAATTTTATATTAATTGCCGGAATGGGGAAAATTTCAGTTAATATTATAAATATTATTAAATAAATTGTTGTTTTCATGACTAACTATTACGGTAAAATAAATAAAATGACATTTAATATTATTAAAATAATTACAAAAATTTGTTTAAGGCAATTAATTATTTTAAAAGAACAATAAATTTTACAGCTGAATGGTTAATTGAAACCATTAGAGAGTAGAGGGAGAGAGTAATACTGACTCAAATCTAAACTTTTTTGAAAATTCATAGTGAATGTTGAGAGAGGACTATTAAATTGTTCAGTCCTACCAGAGTAAGTCTATTGTTAAGACTCGAGAATATAAAGTTGGTTATAGCCCACATTATAAAGCTGTCTAAAGCTCCATTAAGATACTAAAAGTAAAAACTAAAAACTTCTACAAACATCTTGATAATCTCATGTTTAACTACTGTGACCAAATAAATGATTAACTATTAAATTATATTATCCAATAACCGAAATAAGTAGTTACAGGTAATTATCTAATGGGAGCTATTGCGTAACTAAAATGTATTAAATATTTTTGAAAATTAATTAAAGTTTAAGGGGTTACATATATTTTAATCAATTAATTATCCAGAATTTATTGGTTACAGATCTGCCCACAGTATATAGAAATCTGCAAAAGTTTTTTGTAATTAAAAATTCAGAGCTGTCTATGGTCCCAAATATAGAGCTTAGTCCAGACTATAGAGGAGTCTATAGAACAGTCTATAGAGCTGTCTATAGAACAGACTGTATAGCTTTCTATAGTCCAGACTATAGAGCTGTCTATAGTCCAGACTATAGAGCTCTCTATAGTCCAGAATTTAGAGCAGTTTATAGTCCAGACTATAGAGCTGTCTGCAGTCCTGATCATAGAGCTGTCTATAATTCAGACTATAGATCTGTCTATAGTCCAGACTATCGCACCGTCTATAGTCCAGACCGTTGATTTATAGTCTGGACATTCAACTACAGAACTGTTTACATTCCAGACTATAGAACTGTTTATAGTCCAGACTATAGAACTGTTTATAGTACAGACTATCGCACCGTCTATAGTCCAGACCGTTGATTTATAGTCTGGACATTCAACTACAGAACTGTTTACATTCCAGACTATAGAACTGTTTATAGTACAGACTATAGAACTGTCTATAGTCCAGAATACAGAACTGTATAAAGTCCAGACTAAATAACTGTTTATAGTCCAGACTATAGAACTGTAAAACTATAGTCCAGATATATAGAACTGTCTATAGTCCAGACTAGAGAACTGTCTATAGTCCAGACTATAGAACTGTCTATAGTCTAAACTATAGAACTCTCTATAGTCCACGCTATAGAACTGTCTAAAGTCCAGACTATAGAACTGTCTATATTTCAGGCTATAGAACTGTCTATAGTCCAGACTATAGAACTGTCTGGAGTCCAGACTATAGAACTATATATAGTCCAGACTATAGAACTGTCTATAGTCTAGACTATAGAACTGTCTATAGTCCAGTCTATAGAACTGTCTATAGTCCAGACTATAGAACTTTCTATAGTCCACACTATAGAAATGTCTAAAGTCCAGACTATAGAACTGTGTATAGTCCCCACTATAGAGCTCTCTGCAGGCTACACTATAGAACTGTTTATAGTCCAGACTGTCGAACTGCCTATAGTCCAGACTATGGCGCTGTCTACAGTCCAGGCATAGATCTGCCTAAGGTCCAGAATATGAGACTGTCTATAGTCGACACTATAGAACTATCCATAGACCCGTTTTATAGTATGGACATAGAACTACAGAACTGTTCATAGTACAGGCTACACTATAGAACTGTTTATAGTCCAGACTGTCGAACTGCCTATAGTCCAGACTATGGCGCTGTCTACAGTCCAGGCATAGATCTGCCTAAGGTCCAGAATATGAGACTGTCTATAGTCGACACTATAGAACTATCCATAGACCCGTTTTATAGTATGGACATAGAACTACAGAACTGTTCATAGTACAGACTATAGTCCAGATTATGGAACTGTCCATAGTCCAGACTATTGAACTCTCTATAGTCCAGACTATAGAACTGTCTACAACTATGACTATAGACTATACACTATAGAAATGTCTATAGTCCAAACTATAGAACTGTCTATAGTCCAGACTGTAGAACTGTATATAGTCCACACTATAGAACGGTATATAATCCACACTATAGAGATCACTATATTCTACACTATAGAACTGTTTACAGT
The DNA here is from genome assembly GCF_015586225.1 of Lucilia sericata. NCBI lineage: Eukaryota > Metazoa > Arthropoda > Insecta > Diptera > Calliphoridae > Lucilia > Lucilia sericata. Next base: position 65,430 of record NW_023994173.1, on the reverse strand, counting down.
CCAGACTGTCGAACTGTCTATAGTCCAGACTATGGCGCTGTCTATAGTCCAGACATGGATCTGTTTAAGGTCCAGAATATGAGACTGTCTATTGACGACACTATAGAACTATTCATAGTCCAGTTTTTTAGTCTGGACATAGAACTACAGAACTGTTCATAGTCCAGACTATAGAAATGTTCATAGTCCAGACTGTAGAACTGTCTATTGTCCAGACTATAGAACTGTTTACAGTCGAGACTATAGAACTGTCTATAGTCCAGACTATAGAACTGTCTATAGTCCAGACTATAGAACTGTCTATAGTCCAGACTATAGAACTGTCTATAGCCCAGACTATAGAACTGTCTATAGCCCAGACAATAGAACTGTCTATAGGCCAGACTATAGAACTGACTAAAGTCCAGGCTATAGAACTGTCTATAGTCCAGACCATAGAACTGTCTATAGTCCAGACTATAGAACTGTCTATAGTGCAGACTATAGCACTGTCTATAGTCCAGACTATAGCACTGTCTATTGTCCAGATTATAGCACTGTCTATAGTTCAGATTATAGCACTGTCTATAGTCCAGACTATAGCACTGTCTATAGTCCAGACTATAGCACTGTCTATAGTCCTGACTATAGCACTGTTTATAGTCCAGACCATAGCACTGTCTATGGTCCAGACTATAGAACTGTCTATAGTCCAGACTATAGAACTGTCTATAGTCCAGACTATAGAACTGTCTATAGTCCAGACTATAGAACTGTCTATAGTCCAGACTATAGAACTGTCTATAGTCCAGACTATAGAACTGTCTATAGTTCAGACTATAGCACTGTCTATAGTCCAGACTATAGCAATGTCTATGGTCCAGACTATAGCACTGTCTATAGTTCAGACTATAGCACTGTCTATAGTCCAGACTATAGCACTGTCTATAGTCTCGACTATAGTACTGTCTATAGTCCAGACTATAGCACTGTCTATAGTCCAAACTATAATGCTGCCTCTAGTCCAGTGTATAGAACTGTCTATAGTCCGGTGTATAGAACTGTCTATAGTTCAGACTATAGAACTATTTACAGTCCAGATTATTGATTTATCTATAATAGGTTTTCATATTTATTACCTTTACTGTTTAATTTCCCTCCCTAATCAGCCTGTAGTAAGTAATTAAAAAAAAAAAACATTTACTAACATTCAACTGTAGTCTTAACGAGTTTATAATCGTTTAATAATTTTAACAACTATATTATATTTTTTTTTTAAATTAAGTTTTGTTCGCTCGTTTAAACAAACGAGTTGAAAAAAATCCGCTACAAATATTTTTTTTTAAATTCTTTATACAAAAATGCTGGAAATTTATCAAAGAACGTGTTTAATTTCAGTTATAATATTCATTCTAAATTTAGATGCGCTAAACTGTATGATTGTAAAATTTACAAAATTGGAATGTCAAGCTTACGATAAAAGCTTTGCGGAATTTAAAATGTGTCATTTGAAGGCAATTGGAAGGGATAAAATTGCACTTAATATTCACGCTAATTTGCATGAGAAACCTTTGAATAATATAACGGTAAGTGTAAATTGGAGATAGTAGTTCCGAAGAAAAGTTTTACATATAGTTTGAAATATCTTTTCAGTTAAGTGCCCAACTATTTCGCAAGAGTAACGACTTTCGACCATTTCTGTACAACGACACCTTTGATTTTTGTCTTTTTATGAAGAACTCAAATCGATTTTTATTCTGGAAGACTTTAGTGCAGGATCTATGGCAATACAGCAATATAAATCACACCTGTCCCTATGATGTAAGTTGTCTAGCCGGGGTCTGAGAATTGTAATTTAAATAAGTTTTAATTTGAATATTTAAAAATCTATTAACATTGTTATTCCATTTTCAATTAATTTTCCAGCATGACATCATCGTTAAAAATATGGTTCTGGAAGAGAGCATATTAAAGCATTTACCATTTCCCTCCAACGACTATATGATTCAATTAAAATTTTGGTCTTTTAATGATTTAAAAGCCAGAGTAAAAATCTACATTGTCATCGTTAAATAGTGTGGAAAACAAAAAGTCGAAATAATATATTTTCTTTTTCTCAATAACATTTTTTCCTCTCTATTTTCTATAGGGTAAATTAAAACAATTTTGTTAATCAGTCCCGTTGTCTGTTTGTATTATTTAAATATGCTCTTGTGTATATATAGAGGGGTTTGTAGCGCAAACAAAAATGTAGTCATGTAAAAAATTTGCTGATGTTTTGTTTTTTTTTCCTCAAATTTCTTTACAGCTCTAAGTTTAAGGCCAAAGCCTGCAAAAGAAGTTTCGTCTATAATACTGAATGAAACAAACAACAACAAACATTATCAAAACGCTATGTAAATAATATAATTAGATGTAGTGAATGCCTCTGACAACTACTTAAACAACCAGTTCAACTTATAATACAAATTAACCATAAAAATGGCTGTTTCTGGAGGTACAAAGAACCATACTAAATGTTAGCATTGCCTTGTCGGAAGCCATGTCAATAGCACGGTATATATAGAAAGTCTAGTCAATAGACTAGTCCATATCTAGTCTATGGGTCTAGCATTGCCCTTGTCGGAAGCCATGTCAATAGGCACGGTATATAGTTCTAGTCAAATAGACTAGTCCATATCTAGTCTATGGTCTAGTCTAGTCTATAGTCATAGTCTGATAGTTCTAGTCTATAGTCCTAGTCTATAGTCTAGTCTAGAGTCTAGTCCTATATTCCTAGTCTATAGTCTAGTCTAGTCTATAGTCTATCTATAGTCTATCCTATAGTCTAGTCTATAGTCTAGTCTATAGTCTGTCTATAGTCTAGTCTATAGCAGTCTATAGTCTAGTATATAGTCTAGTCTATAGTCTAGTCTATAGTCGATGTCTATAGTCTAGTTCTATAGTCTAGTCTATAGTTCGTCTAAGTCTAGTCTATAAGTCATCTATATCTAGTCTATAGTCAGTCTATAGTCTAGTCTATAGTTAGTCTATAGTCTAGTCTATAGGTCTATTCTATATCTAGTCTATCTATAGTCTAGTCTATAGTCTAGTCTATAGTCTAGTCTATAGTCTAGTCTATAGTCTAGTCTAGTCTAGTCTATAGGCTAGTCTATAGTCTAGTCTATAGTCTAGTCTATAGTCTAGTCTATAGTCTAGTCTATAGTCTAGTCTATAGTCTAGTCTTGTATAGTCTATAGCATCTATAGTCTAGTCTATAGTCTAGTTCTATAGTCTATCTATAGTCTAGTCTATAGTCTAGTCTATAGTCTAGTCTATAGTCTAGTCTATAGTCTAGTCTATAGTCCTAGTCTATAGTCTAGTCTATAGTCTAGTCTATAGTCTAGTCTAATAGTCTAGTCTATAGTCTAGTCTATAGTCCGAGTCTATAGTCTAGGTCTATAGTCTAGTCTAAGAGTCATCATAGTCTATGTCATAGTCTAGTCTATAGTCTAGGTCTATAGTCTAGTTCTATAGTCTAGTCTATAGTCTAGTCTATAGTCTATCTATATTCTAGTCTATAGTCTTAGTCTATAGTTATGTCTATAGTCAGTCTATAGTCTATTATCTAGTCTAGAGTCTAGTCTAATAGTCTAGTCTATAGTCCTATGTCTAGTCTATAGGCTAGTCTATAGTCTAGTCTATAGTCGAGTCCTATAGTCTTAGTTTCTATAGTCTAGTCTATAGTCGAGTCTATAGTCTAGTCTATAGTCTAGTCTATCTAGTCTATTAGTCTAGTCTAGTCTATAGTCTATATTTCTATAGTCTAATAGTCTATAGTCTAGTCTATAGTCTAGTCTATAGTCTAGTCTATAGTCTAGTCTATAGTCTAGTCTATAGTCTAGTCTATAGTCTAGTCTATAGTCTAGTCTATAGTCTTGTCTATAGTCTAGTCTATAGTCTAGTCTATAGTCTAGTCTATAGTCTAGTCTATAGTCTAGTCTATAGTCTAGTCTATAGTCTATAGTCTAGTCTATAGTCTAGTCTATAGTCTAGTCTATAGTCTAGTCTATAGTCTTGTCTATAGTCTAGTCTATAGTCTAGTCTATAGTCTAGTCTATAGTCTAGTCTATAGTCTAGTCTATAGTCTAGTCTATAGTCTAGTCTATAGTCTAGTCTATAGTCTAGTCTATAGTCTAGTCTATAGTCTAGTCTATAGTCTAGTCTATAGTCTAGTCTATAGTCTAGTCTATAGTCTAGTCTATAGTCTAGTCTATAGTCTAGTCTATAGTCTAGTCTATAGTCTAGGCTATAGTCTAGTCTATAGTCTAGTCTATAGATTAGTCTATAGTCTAGTCTATAGTCTAGTCTATAGTCTAGTCTATAGTCTAGTCTATAGTCTAGTCTATAGTCTAGTCTATAGTCAAGTCTATAGTCTAGTCCATAGTCTAGTCTATAGTCTAGTCTATAGTCTAGTCTATAGGCTAGTCTATAGTCTAGTCTATAGTCTAGTCTATAGTCAAGTCTATTGTCTAGTCTATAGTCTAGTCTATAGTCTAGTCTATAGTCTAGTCTATAGTCAAGTCTATTGTCTAGTCTATAGTCTAGTCTATAGGCTAGTCTATAGTCTAGTCTATAGTCTAGTCTATAGTCTAGTCTATAGTCTAGTCTAGTCTAGTCTAGTCTAGTCTAGTCTATAGTGTAGTCTAGTCTATAGTCTAGTCTAGTCTAGTCTATAGTCTAGTCTAGTCTATAGTCTAGTCTATAGTCTAGTCTATAGTCTAGTCTATAGTCTAGTCTATAGTCTAGTCTATAGTCTAGTCTATAGTCTTGTCTATAGTCTAGTCTATAGTCTAGTCTATAGTCTAGTCTATAGTCTAGTCTATAGTCTAGTCTATAGTCTAGTCTATAAGTCTAGTCTATAGTCCTAGTCTATAGGTCCTAGTCCTATAGTCTAGTCTATAGTCTAGTCTATAGTCTAGGTTCCTATAGTCCTAGTCTATAGTCATAGTCTAATTAGTCCTAGTCTATATCCTAGTCTATAGGCTAGTCTATAGTCTAGTCCTATAGGCTAGTCCTATCGTCTAGTCTAGTCTAGTCTAGTCCTATAGTCAGTCTAGTCTATAGTCCTAGTCTATAGTCTAGGTCTATAGTCTGTCTAGTCTATAGTCCTAGTCTATAGTCTAGTCTATAGTCTAGTCCTATAGTCTAGTCTATAGTCTGGGTCTTATAGTCTAGTCTATTCAGTCTAGTCTAGTCCTATAGTGCTTAGTCTATAGTCCTAGTCTATAGTCTATAGTCTACTAGTCTAGTCTATAGTCTAGTCCTATAGTCTAGTCCTATAGTCTAGTCCTATAGTCCTAGTCTATAGTCTAGTATAGTCTAGTCTATAGTCTAGTCTATAGTCTAGTCTATAGTCTAGTCTATAGTCTAGTCTATAGTCTAGTCTATAGTCTAGTCTATAGTCTAGTCTATAGTCTAGTCTATAGTCTAGTCTATAGTCTAGTCTATAGTCTAGTCTATAGTCTAGTCTATAGTCTAGTCTATAGTCTAGTCTATAGTCTAGTCTATAGTCTAGTCTATAGTCTAGTCTATAGTCTAGTCTATAGTCTAGTCATAGTCTAGTCTATAGTCTAGTCATAGTCTAGTCTATAGTCTAGTCTATAGTCTAGTCTATAGTCTAGTCTATAGTCTAGTCTATAGTCTAGTCTATAGTCTAGTCTATAGTCTAGTCTATAGTCTAGTCTATAGTCTAGTCTATAGTCTAGTCTATCGTCTAGTCTATAGTCTAGTCTATAGTCTAGTCTATAGTCTAGTCTATAGTCTAGTCTATAGTCTAGTCTATCGTCTAGTCTATAGTCTAGTCTATAGTCTAGTCTAGTCTATAGTCTAGTCTATAGTCTAAGTCTATAGTCTAGTCTATAGTCAGTCTATGTCTAGTCTATAGTCTAGTCTATAGTCTAGTCTAGTAGTCTAGTCTATAGTCTAGTCTATAGTCTAGTCTATAGTCTGTCTATAGTCTAGTCTATAGTCTAGTCTATAGTCTAGTCTATAGTCTAGCTATAGTCTAGTCTATAGTCTAGTCTATGGTCTAGTCTATAGTCTAGTCTATGAGTCTAGTCTATAGTCTAGTCTATAGTCTAGTCTATAGTCTAGTCTATAGTCTAGTCTATAGTCTAGTCTATAGTCTAGTCTATAGTCTAGTCTTAGTCTAGTCTATAGTCTAGTCTATAGTCTAGTCTATAGTCTAGTCTATAGTCTAGTCTATAGTAGTCTATGTCTAATAGTCTAGTCTATAGTCTAGTCTATAGTCTAGTCTAGTCTAGTCTATAGTCTATAGTCTAGTCTATAGTCTAGTCTATAGTCTAGTCTATAGTCTAGTCTATATCTAGTCGATAGTCTATTCTATGTCTATTCTATTAGTCTAGTCTATAGTCTAGTCTATAGTCTAGTCTATAGTCTAGTCTATAGTCTAGTCTATAGTCTAGTCTATAGTCTAGTCTATAGTCTAGTCTATAGTCTAGTCTATAGTCTAGTCTATAGTCTAGTCTATAGTCTAGTCTATAGTCTAGTCTGTAGTCTTGTCTGTAGTCGAGTCTTAATATTAGTTTATAGTCTAGTCTGTAGTCTGGTCTATAATCTAGTCTTTTAGTTTAGTCGTTTGTCTAATCTGTAGTCTAGTCTATGGTCTGTAGTTCAGTCGATATTCTATAGAACTGTACTAGATCTGAACTAGAAATTAGCACTATCTTTTTTATTGACCATTTAAGGGTTATTTATTTTTAAATATCTTTTCCTTTCCATTTCGGCTTTGTTTTTCTTTCTTTAAAACAAATACAAAACAAAATGCAAATGAGCTGTTAGTATTGAATACCAAGGAATTTTGAACGTCCTTCCATTAAGTCAATAACTGAATTTGATAGAAATGCTATAGAGATATCAGGTAGTATCAACATGTAAACCACATTGAACTGAAATAAAGTGGTGTGAGTCCTGACTGAGGGTAAAAAATGTTTCTATTTGTTTGTTTTTGGTCATAAACACAGACATTATTTAACATAAATACTCTGGACGGGAGTAGGTACAAAAATAGTTTCATTAACATTAAATCCTAAATGAACTGATGAGAAGTGAAAGAGACACGCTTAAGGAACGAATTGCTGTAATGTTCAGCAACAATGATTTGAAGAGAGAAGGGGGAAGGTTTATTACAGTTAAAGAGCAATGAAGCGAAAAATTCTTGAAATTAAAGTTGTTTGCAAAGGAACGTGTGTCGGAGAGTTTCGAAAAAGGATTAAGGATAAGATTAAGGTGCAAGGGGAACGAGGTAAGGGATTCATTATTATTATGTTAATAAATTAAAATTAGTTTTTTTTTTTTGGTTAATAAAAAAGATAGTTCAAAGCCAACAAAAGGAAAATGAAGTAAGAGTGAATTATCAACTGAGTTCTGTTTCCCTCAATTCCTATTTTGTTTAAGAACACTTTGCATTAAATTAATCAATAACGATTTGTTAACATTTAAAAGCACTTTGTTAATTACAAAAAAATCTCTTGCCAATTTAAGTCAAAATTTCTTTGAGTCTAATGAATTTTTGCTGTTTCCATTTATTTTCTTTTGTCCTTAATTCTCTCTAAGTGGTGTCCACTTATAGGAAGAAAATTTGCCTCAACAACAGTATTTTTTTTTTTTTTTTTTGCTTAAATCACTTACAGTATGATAAATTATGAAGCCCCACGGCTGTTAACAGCCTTTTTAAACCTAACAAACAGAGAAACAGAGAGTCTGTGGTGAGAGGGAAACAATAAGAAAACTCAAGTGTTTTTGCTAAAAACAATTTTAATTGTATTTTAATGTTTTTTTCTTCCGCAGTGACTTAAGTTCTTAGTAGTTTAAAAGATCAAAAACAGAGAAAGTGCAGAGTAGAGAAACTTCAGTTCAGTTTTAGCTCTGTTCTAGTTCATTTGTAGTTCTGTTCTAGTTCTGTTCTCTTCTGTTCTAGTTCTGTTCTAGTTCTGTTCTAGTTCTGTTCTAGTTCTGTTCTAGTTCTGTTCTAGTTTGTTCTAGTTCTGTTCTAGTTCTGTTCTAGTTCTGTTCTAGTTCTGTTCTAGTTCTGTTCTAGTTCTGTTCTAGTTCTGTTCTTCTGTTCTAGTTCTGTTCTAGTTCTGTTCTAGTTCTGTTCTAGTTTGTTCTAGTTCTGTTCTAGTTCTGTTCTAGTTCTGTTCTAGTTCTGTTCTAGTTCTGTTCTAGTTCTGTCTAGTTCTGTTCTAGTCTGTTCTAGTTATGTTCTAGTTCTGTTCTAGTTCTGTTCTAGTTCTGTTCTAGTTCTGTTCTAGTTCTGTTCTAGTTCTGTTCTAGTTCTGTTCTAGTTCTGTTCTAGTTCTGTTCTAGTTCTGTTCTAGTTCTGTTCTAGTTCTGTTCTAGTTCTGTTCTAGTTCTGTTCTAGTCTGTTCTAGTTCTGTTCTAGTTCTGTTCTAGTTCTGTTTAGTTCTGTTCTAGTTCTGTTCTAGTTCTGTTCTAGTTCTGTTCTAGTTCTGTTCAAGTTCTGTTCTAGTTCTTTTCTAGTTCTGTTCTAGTTCTTTTCTAGTCCTGTTCTAGTTCTGTTCTAGTTCTGTTCTAGTTCTGTTCTAGTTCTGTTCTAGTTCTGTCTGTTCTGGTTCTGTTCTTGTTCTGTTCTAGTTCAGTTCTAGTTCTGTTCTGGTTCTGTTCTAGTTCTGTTCTAGATCTAGTTCTGTTTAGTTCTGTTCTAGTTCTGTTCTAGTTCTGTTCTAGTTCTGTTCTAGTTTGTTCTAGTTCTGTTCTAGTTCTGTTCTAGTTCTGTTCTAGTTGTTCTAGTTCTGTTCTAGTTCTGTTCTAGTTCTGTTCTAGTTCTGTTCTAGTTCTGTTTAGTTCTGTTCTAGTTCTGTTCTAGTTCTGTTCTAGTTCTGTTCTAGTTCTGTTCTAGTTCTGTTCTAGTTCGTTCTAGTTCTGTTCTAGTTGTTCTAGTTCTGTTCTAGTTCTGTTCTAGTTCTGTTCGTTCTGTTCTAGTTCTGTTCTAGTTCTGTTCTAGTTCTGTTCTAGTTCTGTTCTAGTTCTGTTCTAGTTCTGTTCTAGTTCTGTTATTCTGTTCTAGTTCTGTTCTAGTTCTGTTCTAGTTCTGTTCTAGTTCTGTTCTAGTTCTGTTCTAGTTCTGTTCTAGTTAGTTTGTTCTAGTTCTGTTCTAGTTCTGTTCTAGTTCTGTTCTAGTTCTGTTCTAGTTCTGTTCTAGTTCTGTTCTAGTTCTGTTCTAGTTCTGTTCTAGTTCTGTTCTAGTTCTGTTCTAGTTCTGTTCTAGTTCTGTTCTAGTTCTGTTCTAGTTCTGTTCTAGTTCTGTTCTAGTTCTGTTCTAGTTCTGTTCTAGTTCTGTTCTAGTTTCGTTCTGTTCTAGTTCTGTTCTAGTTCTGTTCTAGTTCTGTTCTAGTTCTGTTCTAGTTCGTTCTAGTTCTGTTCTAGTTCTGTTCTAGTTCGTTCTAGTTCTGTTCTAGTTTGTTCTAGTTTGTTCTAGTTCTGTTCTAGTTCTGTTCTAGTTCTGTTCTAGTTCTGTTCTAGTTCTGTTCTAGTTCTGTTCTAGTTCTGTTCTAGTTTGTTCTGTTCTTTAGTTATAGTTCGTTCTAGTTCTGTTCTAGTTCTGTTCTAGTTCTGTTCTAGTTCTGTTCTAGTTCTGTTCTAGTTCTGTTCTAGTTCTGTTCTAGTTCTGTTTTAGTTCTGTTCTGTTCTAGTTCTGTTCTAGTTTGTTCTAGTTCTGTTCTAGTTCTGTTCTAGTTCTGTTCTGTTCTAGTTCTGTTCTAGTTCTGTTCTAGTTTGTTCTAGTTCTGTTCTAGTTCTGTTCTAGTTCTGTTCTAGTTCTGTTCTAGTTCTGTTCTAAGTTCTGTTCTAGTTCTGTTCTAGTTCTGTTCTGGTTCTGTCTGTTCTGTTCTAGTTCTGTTCTAGTTCTGTTCTAGTTCTGTTCTAAGTTTCTGTTCTAGTTCTGTTCTAGGTTCTGTCTAGTTCTGTTCTAGTTCTGTTCTAGTTCTGTTCTAGGTTCTGTTCTAGTTCTAGTTTCTAGTTCTGTTCTAGTTCTGTTCTAGTTCTGTTCTAGTCTGTTCTAGTTCTGTTCTAGTCTGTTATAGTTCTGTTCTAGTTCTGTTCTAGTTCTGTTCTAGTTCTGTTCTAGTTCTGTTCTAGTTCTGTTCTAGTTCTGTTCTAGTTCTGTTCTATTCTGTTCTGAGTTATGTTCTACGTCTCTGTTTCTAGTTCTGTTCTAGTTCTGTTCTAGTTCTGTTCTAGTTCTGTTCTAGTTATGTTCTAGTTCTGTTCTAGTTCTGTTCTAGTTCTGTTCTAGTTCTGTTCTAGTTTGTTCTTCTAGTTCTGTTCTAGTTCTGTTCAGTTCTGTTCTAGTTCTGTTCTAGTTCTGTTCTAGTTTTGTTTCTAGTTCTGTTCCAGTTCTGTTCTAGTTCTGTTCTAGTTCTGTTTTAATTCTGTTCTATTTCTGTTTTAGTTTTAATGGACTCAAGTTGATTATCATTGACATTCGTACAAAAAACCTAAAATGTTTTATGCCTACAGCATGACAACATTATAGAATTTCATTGTATTGACGACAAATACAATCAATAATTCCCTAAAGTTTAAAAACCAATTCGAAGTTTTTTTTACACAAAAACCCAAATGTCTATTATGACAACAAAATACTTTGGAAAATGTAGAATTTTCATTAAACCATCCAAAACAAACTGTAACCTAACAATAACTAGACAAAAGCTTTTTTATAAATAACATCCTGTCCATATGGATTCATAAAGTTGAAGTAAAAATTTTATTTTAAAACCTCAAGCCACAATAAAATATTTAAAATTATTGATGGACACACACGAACACATATCTTGCTATAAGCAAATTCACTCATATGTACGTATGTATACATATACACTTATGAAAATTCTCATGTATACATAAATACATATAATAATAAACATGTATTTATCTATTAATGGAAAATTGACCCTCATCAGTGCGAACGAAGGAAAGTATAAACGGATGAGTGGGAGCGTGTTATTCTAGAGTGGTTATGACTGGTTAAAAACCCACAAAAATTATATTTTTGAATGTGTAAATGTAGTTCTAAAATCCCAAAATTCTAATACACATACAGTTATGTAAACATTTTCATTGAAGTGTTTAATATTCTATATATTTTTTGTATATTTAAAATATTTGAAATCCCTAAGCCATGACCAGATTATGGTCATGGTATTTACATGGAAAAAAATATATAGCAAACCAATTTTAATGTTTAATATTAAAAAATATAACAACCATAATAAAAGCAGAAACAACAACATCAACAGCACGAAATTAAAATACGCCTGAGTAAACGACACTCCAGGGGAAAATGGGGAATATTATGAAATACAAAAGAATTTTGACCATTAGAGAAGAATAGTATTAAAGTAGATACGAAAAAATATTACAAGCCTCTAAGAACCAGACTAGACTATGGACTAAACTATAGGCTAGACTATAGACTAGACTATAGACTAGACTATAAACTAGACTATAGACTAGACTATAGACTAGACTATAGACTAGACTATAGACTAGACTATAGACTAGACTATAGACTAGACTATAGACTAGACTATAGACTAGACTATAGACTAGACTATAGACTAGACTATAGACTAGACTATAGACTAGACTATAGACTAGACTATAGACTAGGCTATAGACTAGACTATAGACTAGACTATAGACTAGACTATAGACTAGACTATAGACTAGACTATAGACTAGACTATAGACTAGACTATAGACTAGACTATAGACTAGACTATAGACTAGACTATAGACTAGACTATAGACTAGACTATAGACTAGACTATAGACTAGACTATAGACTAGACTATAGACTAGACTATAGACTAGACTATAGACTAGACTATAGACTAGACTATAGACTAGACTATAGACTAGACTATAGACTAGACTATAGACTAGACTATAGACTAGACTATAGACTAGACTATAGACTAGACTATAGACTAGACTATAGACTAGACTATAGACTAGACTATAGACTAGACTATAGACTAGACTATAGACTAGACTATAGACTAGACTATAGACTAGACTATAGACTAGACTATAGACTAGACTATAGACTAGACTATAGACTAGACTATAGACTAGACTATAGACTAGACTATAGACTAGACTATAGACTAGACTATAGACTAGACTATAGACTAGACTATAGACTAGACTATAGACTAGACTATAGACTAGACTATAGACTAGACTATAGACTAGACTATAGACTAGACTATAGACTAGACTATAGGACTAGACTTTGGCTAGAGTCTAGACTACACTATAAACTAGACCAGACTATAGACTAGAGTCTAGTCTACACTATAAACTAGACTAGACTATAGGCTAGACCATTTCTACTTCTGTTCTTGTTCTTGTTCTCTTCTAGGTCTTTTCTAGTTCTGTTTCTAGTTCTGTTCTAGTTCTGTTCTAGTTCTGTTCTAGTTCTGTTCTAGTTCTGTTCTAGTTCTGTTCTAGTTCTGTTCTAGTTCTGTTCTAGTTCTGTTCTAGTTCTGTTCTAGTTCTGTTCTAGTCTGTTCTAGTTCTGTTCTAGTTCTGTTCTAGTTCTGTTCTAGTTCTGTTCTAATGCTGTTCTAGTTCTGTTCTAGTTTTGTTGTGAAAGGGAATCCTGGAATCATGTACATTTTTATTACTGAAATTTTTAAGAAATCTCTTTTAATACCTTTCGTACGACTTTAATTTTATCGATTTATTCCATGACCCTTTTCCATTTCGAAACCACTTACACTCACATATATGCTCGTGAAAATATACATGTGTATGTGTACTTGATTATATAATTTGATTGTTTTTGCTGCAGGAGTTAGGCTGATGGTGAGCATTGAAAAAAAAACCTGGTGAAAAAGCGGAAGTGAAGAGGTGTTGGTATGATTAAAATCATTGACATTAAAGAATGTGTTCGTGCACACAAATACACGCTTAAATACATGTATGCATGTATGCGCCAAACCTGCAACACTTTAAACCCTTCAATTTCATAAAAACAGGCCAGAACTTGCAACATTTAACTACATTGCAACCATGCAACTCACTTAATTTGCATTTCAATTGATTTTAAAGTGTGTGTTTGTGTGTGTGTGTAAGAGTTTGTTGCAGGTAAATACTGCATACTACAAGGATAATTGAGGGAAATGTCTATTAATAGTCAAATTGTGTTGAGTTAAAACTTAATGGTAGTGTACATTTTACATAAGAGCAGTTGTGTGTAAAGGAATTACTTGTTTGTTATTAAAATACTTAAGATTCGAAAATGTTTAAAGGGAGTAGACACTCTCAGGATTTGGTTGCAAGCAGCTTTAGTGATTTAAGAGTGTTGGATATAGACTGAGAGAAAAAACGAAAGCGTTGATATGAAATAATAATGTTATAGTTTTTTTTTATTAAAGGGGACCAAAAGAACCCTATTGAAAATAATTTCGTTGATTTTCTTTATATAACTAACACTAGTTATTAGGAATATTTGTAAAATTTATGGCTTACACAAATACTGCGGATGTCGCAATTAAAACTGTCAGTTAGATTGCAAACCGTATTTTGAGAAGATGAGTAAAAAGTTATTCATCAACAGGAACAAAAAAATTTTTCATTTCTTCTCTGACCCAAATTCTACTTTGTTTTGATTTCAACCAAATATGTTCAGACTGCCTGCAATTTGTTCCCCATTCTAACTGCTACTAAAACGTTTATTTGTAGCAAAAAATTATGATGCTAAAGCGTCAAGTAAAAAAATCTACGTACTAAAATCATTACTACACTAAACTTTGTCAGTTACATATAAAATTTAATAAACCTAACGAGTCCTTTGAGAGCAGCATGCCCAAAAATTTAGTACACAAAAAAATTACAAGTATTTTTTTGGCAACACAACTAAATGCAGCTGAATTGACAAATTTGTTGCAGAAAAGAAATCAAATGGCTCTCCTAATTTGATTGAGCCGAATATTCAGCACACTCCAGTATAGAATGTTTTTAGACAAAGACTACTTACGAACTACTATATACTACACAATTGACTATACTATAGATTAGACAACATCACTAGACAATAGACTATATTATAGACAAGAATATATACTATAGTGCAGAATAGGCTATAAACTAAAATATAGACAAGACTATAGACTGGACTACAGACTAGATTATAACAGAACTTAAACAAAACTAGAACAGAACTAGAACATAACTAGAACAGAACTAGAACAGAACTAGAACAGAACTAGAACATAACTAGAACATAACTAGAACAGAACTAGAACAGAACTAGAACAAACTAGAACAGAACTAGAACAGAACTAGAACAGAACTAGAACAGAACTAGAACAGAACTAGAACAGAACTAGAACAGAACTAGAACAGAACTAGAACAGAACTAGAACAAAACTAGAACAGAAATAGAACAGAACTAGAACAGATCTAACAGAACAGAGCAAACTAGAACAGAACTAGAACAGAACTAGAACAGAACTAGAACAGAACTAGAACAGAACTAGAACAGAACTAGAATAGAACTAGAACAGAACAAGAACAGAACTAGAACAGAACTAGAACAGAACTAGAACAGAACTAGAACAGAACTAGAACAGAACTAGAACAGAACTAGAACAGAACTAGAACAGAACTAGAACAGAACTAGAACAGAACTAGAACAGAACTAGAACAGAACTAGAACAGAACTAGAACAGAACTAAACAGAACTAGAACAGAACTAGAACAGAACTAGAACAGAACTAGAACAGAACTAGAACAGAACTAGAACAGAACTAGAACAGAACTAGAACAGAACTAGAACAGAACTAGAACAGAACTAGAACAGAACTAGAACAGAACTAGAACAGAACTAGAACAGAACTAGAACAGAACTAGAACAGAACTAGAACAGAACTAGAACAGAACTAGAACAGAACTAGAACAGAACTAGAACAGAACTAGAACAGAACTAGAACAGAACTAGAACAGAACTAGAACAGAACTAGAACAGAACTAGAACAGAACTAGAACAGAACTAGAACAGAACTAGAACAGAACTAGAACAGAACTAGAACAGAACTAGAACAGAACTAGAACAGAACTAGAACAGAACTAGAACAGAACTAGAACAGAACTAGAACAGAACTAGAACAGAACTAGAACAGAACTAGAACAGAACTAGAACAGAACTAGAACAGAACTAAACAGAACTAGAACAGAACTAGAACAGAACTAGAACAGAACTAGAACAGAACTAGAACAGAACTAGAACAGAACTAGAACAGAACTAGAACAGAACTAGAACAGAACTAGAACAGAACTAGAACAGAACTAGAACAGAACTAGAACAGAACTAGAACAGAACTAGAACAGAACTAGAACAGAACTAGAACAGAACTAGAACAGAACTAGAACAGAACTAGAACAGAACTAGAACAGAACTAGAACAGAACTAGAACAGAACTAGAACAGAACTAGAACAGAACTAGAACAGAACTAGAACAGAACTAGAATAGAACTAGAACAGAACTAGAACAGAACTAGAACAGAACTAGAACAGAACTAGAACAGAACTAGAACAGAACTAGAACAGAACTAGAACTAGAACAGAACTAGAACAGAACAGAACAGAACTAGAACAGAACTAGAACAGAACTAGAACAGAACTAGAACAGAACTAGAACAGAACTAGAACAGAACTAGAACAGAACTAGAACAGAACTAGAACAGAACTAGAACAGAACTAGAACAGAACTAGAACAGAACTAGAACAGAACTAGAACAGAACTAGAACAGAACTAGACAGACTAGAACAGAACTAGAACAGAACTAGAATAGAACTAGAACAGAACTAGAACAGAACTAGAACAGAACTAGAACAGAACTAGAACAGAACTAGAACAGAACTAGAACTAGAACAGAACTAGAAACAGAAACTAGAACAGAACCAGAACAGAACTAGAACAGAACTAGAACAGAACTAGAACAGAACTAGAACAGAACTAGAACAGAACTAGAACAGAACTAGAACAGAACTAGAACAGAACTAGAACAGAACTAGAACAGAACTAGAACAGAACTAGAACAGAACTAGAACAGAACTAGAACAGAACTAGAACAGAACTAGAACAGAACTAGAACAGAACTAGAACAGAACTAGAACAGAACTAGAACAGAACTAGAACAGAACTAGAACAGAACTATAAAAGAAGTAGAACAGATTTTTAGCTTATCTATGAAACGGCTCTTAAATAAAATATGTTGCGGTGAAGGGTACAAAATTGGAAAAAGTCCTTAAAATTTTCCATATAGCTGAGACAGTATTCAATCAAGAGTAAAAGTTAAAAATTAGCGTAGGATTTGGAAAAAAATGCGCACAAATCATGAAGAACTTAGAAAAGTCTAAGGCAATGATTGATTAATAAATGTCAGTCACATACTGCAATCAAGAAAGAAACGCTTAACGAATTTAAATGAATAACACAGTATTTGTCATGCTTAAAGTAATAACTCTGAAAAAAAATTTAAAAACTATAAAACCTTGTTTTAAAAGCCCTTTAAATTTAAAAAAAATTGTTTTCAAGTTTTAAAGCATTGCAATACTTTTTCCAGTGATTAAATTACATGGCAAGGAATTGCATTGCCTTTTTTAGCCTACTTTTGTTGACTGTTGCCATGTACGCACAGAATCGAATAAAGCTCTTGGGGAATTTGTCATGAAAGGTTTTTTCGTTTAGTTTGGCGTGTATCCTAGAAAAAAATTGTTGTTTTGCATACATCTGCCAAAAATTTTGTAAAGGAAGTTAAGCTAACGGTATGTGTTGGGAATCAAATATGGTGGACATTTTATTAATTTAGACAATAGTTCTTAAATCAAATGGACCCCAAAATGAATGTCAAGTTAACACAGATGTATTAATAACATTTTTGAATTTTGCATATTGGCTGCCTTTCCCCTTTTTTTCATATGCAAGCAAAAACCTTTCTCTTAAAAAAAGCAAACTAAAGTAAAGAAGAGCTTTGAAATGACAAGTGACAACACCTGTTGTTTGTTTTTTCTTTTAGAAATATGAGAAAGATATGAAATATGAGAAAGTAAAGAAAAATCGAAAATTATTCACTTTATGCAGCAAAACTTTTGACTTCTTAAAATTCATTTAAAGCACTTACGAAATTGAAATGGAAGCAAATAGAAGAGGGCAATAAGACCTTTAGCAAAGGCTTAGAAAATAAGAGAAAATTGTGATTAAAATCTTTTTGAAATAAAGGAAAAAAGTTAAACAAACATATGAATGCCGAAAATGACTAGAAAATATATATTTTTAAGTCCAGTTTGATCATCAAATCCAAAGATTTCCTGGACTAGAAAGAGCTAGAAAGGAAGTAAAACTAAAATAGAAGAGAACTAGAACAGAACTAGAACAGAACTAGAACAAAACTAGAACAGAACTAGAACAGAACTAGAACAGAACTAGAACATAACTAGAACAGAACTAGAACAGAACTAGAACAGAACTAGAATAGGACTAGAATAGAACTAGAACAGAACTAGAACAGAACTAGAACAAAACTAGAACAGAACTCGAACAGAACTAGAACAGAACTAGAATAGAACTAGAATAGAACTAGAACAGAACTAGAACAGAACTAGAACAAAACTAGAACAGACCTAGAACAGAACTAGAACAGAACTAGAACAGAACTAGAACAGAACTAGAATAGAACTAGAACAGAACTAGAGCAGAACTAGAACAGAACTAGAGCAGAACTAGAACAGAACTAGAACAGAACTAGAACAGAACTAGAACAGAACTAGAACAGAACTAGAACAGAACTAGAACAGAACTAGAACAGAACTAGAACAGAACTAGAACAGAACTAGAACAGAACTAGAATAGAACTAGAACAGAACTAGAACAGAACCAGAATAGAACTAGAACAGAACTAGGACAGAACTAGAGCAGAACTAGAACAGAACTAGAGCAGATCTAGAACAGAACTAGAACAGAACTAGAACAGAACTAGAACAGAACTAGAACAGAACTAGAACAGAACTAGAACAGAACTAGAACAGATCTAAAACAGAACTAGAACAGAACTAGAACAGAACTAGAACAGAACTAGAACAGAACTAGAACAGAACTAGAACAGAACTAGAACACAACTAGAACACAACTAGAACACAACTAGAACACAACTAGAACAGAACTAGAACAGAGCTAGAACAGAACTAGAACATAACAGAACTAGAACAGAACTAGAACAGAGCTAGAACGGAACTAGAACAGAACTAGAACAGAATTAGAACAGAATTAGAACAGAACTAGAACAGAACTAGAACAGAACTAGAACAGAACTAGAACAGAACTAGAACAGAACTAGAACAGAACTAGAACAGAACTAGAACAGAACTAGAACAGAACTTGAATAGAACTTGAACAGAACTAGAACAGAGCAGAACTGGAACAGAACTAGAACAGAACTAGAAAAGAACTAGAACAGAACTAGAACAGAACTAGAACAGAACTAGAACAGAACTAGAACAGATCTAGAACAGAACTAGAACAGAGCTAGAACAGAACTAGTACAGAACTAGAACAGAACTAGAACAGAACTAGAACAGAACTAGAACAGAACTAGAACAGAACTAGAACAGAACTAGAACAGAACTAGAACAGAACTAGAACAGAACTAGAACAGAACAGAACTAGAACAGAACTAGAACAGAACTAGAACAGAACTAGAACAGAACTAGAACAGAACTACAACAGAACTAGAACAGAACTAGAGCAGAACTAGAACAGAACTAGAACAGAACCAGATCATAATTAGAACAGAACTAGAACAGAACTAGAACAGAACTAGAACAGAACTAGAACAGAACTAGAACAGAACTAGAACAGAACCAGAACATAATTAGAACAGAATTAGAACAGAACTAGAACAAAACTGGAAGTAGAACTGAACTAGAAACCGCTCGAAGTAACTACAAAATCTTCAATTACAGTTTCGATCTTTAAGTTTTCCTGCATCAGTTTCTCTTTCATTTTCTTAATAGTTCTATTGCCCTATAACTAACTACTTGTGACAAACTCTTCAGTAGTTTTATTGAAATGTTTTTGTTGTTAAAACAAATATTTAACCAACAATTATAATAAATATTCTACATTTTATATTTCAATTGCAAAAATACCAAAGCCTAAAAGGATGCTTTTGATTGTCTTTAGCAAAATTCAGACAATAGACAAACAATTAGACAATATGTATACAAAAAAAAAAAAATATTTATTCAAGATAAATACATTTAATAATAAAATCAAATCAAAAAACATAAGTTTGTGTGATGAAAACCAAGTGAGAGAAAAATCTAAAGGAAAATATACTAAATAAATAAACAACATTTAAAAGCCTTAAAGTAGGCTGTTCTAAAACTCTAGTATATGTAAGAGCAGAAGTTCTTAAGCAAGAAAATGACATGAAATAGAAAATGTTTTTGAAATGTTTGAAAATATTAAAAGTTTTTCTGTAAAAGGAATGAGGTGTGGGGGATAATTTTAAGTTTATTTAATTGTTTGTGAAGTTTTGTTATAAAAATAAATATTTTTTTTATAAAAATATTTATATTTATTTCTAAAATATCATCTTGTTTATTGTGTCTAAGACATCTTAAGCAAATTATTATATTTTCGGATTTTTCTTTAATCTTTTTAATATTTAATAACTATTTTATACGTAAATATATTTTCCTATTTACCACTTAAGATATGCTTTGTAATATGTTTAATGCCGTTAAGAATCTTGTATATAAAAAATCCTTTTTTAGAAAAATTATATACAACAAAAGTTCAAAAAATCATATTAATATTTCACTCCAGCTGTATAAACGAGAATTATGGTTACTCAACCAAAAAAACACTGACCACTAATACTGCATTGCATACTTTTTGGCATGGACTGGAAATAAAATAAAAAGCAAACTTTTATGCTGCAATGACAGCTTGTTGTCAAAAAAAAACTATATTTCCAAAGAGAACCATGAAAGAAACTTTTTTGATTAACTTAATTGCAATACTTTTGTATAGTTATTCTTTCCTCCCCTCTCTCTACTTAACCAATTTTATATTTAAACTTTTAGTTGACCCCTAAAATAATGCTACAGAAAAAATGTATTATAAGAAAATTAAAGAAAAAGTCTAGTTTTATTTCCTTTGGTTTCTTTCGCTAAAGAAATGTAAAGAAAGTAAAAGTTATGGACGAAATTGCAAAAGTTATGTGTCTTCTTTTTTATTCTTCCTTCTTTTTGATGGTTTTGTTTAATTTCTTGTTCATTTCCAACTTATTTCTTAAGGGACATGATTTGTGCAAAGTTTAACCTTTTTTGTATGCTACACCAAGATGATGGTGTTGATGGACAATGTAACATTTCCGATAATAATACGCTTACTTCAGGCTTAGCTCTGTCCGACTTCTGTTCAAGTTAAGTTCTAGTTCTGTTCTAGTTTTGTTCTAGTCTGTTCTAATTCTGTTCTAGTTCTGTTCTAGTTCTGTTCTTCTTTTTGATGGTTTTGTTCTGTTCTAGTTCTGTTTCTAGTTCTGTTCTAGTTCTGTTCTAGTTCTGTTCTAGTTCTGTTCTAGTTCTGTTCTGTTCTGTCTAGTTCTTTTCTAGTTCTGTTCTAGTTCTGTTCTAGTTGTGTTCTAGTTGTGTTCTAGTTGTGTTCTAGTTGTGTTCTAGTTGTGTTCTAGATATATTCTAGTTGTGTTCTAGTTTTGTTCTAGTTCTGTTCTAGTTCTGTTCTGTTTAGTTCTGTTCTAGTTCTGTTCTAGTTCTGTTCAGTTCTGTTCTAGTGTTCTAGTTGTGTTCTAGTTGTGTTCTAGTTGTGTTCTAGTTGTGTTCTAGTTGTGTTCAAGTTGTGTTCTAGTTGTGTTCTAGTTGTGTTCTAGTTTGTTCTAGTTTTGTTCTAGTTCTGTTCTAGTTCTGTTCTAGTTTGTTCTAGTTCTGTTCTAGCTGTTTCTAGTTGTGTTCTAGTTGTGTTCCAGTTGTGTTCAGTTGCGTTCAGTTGTGTTCAGTTGTGTTCTAGTTGTGTTCTAGTTGTTCTATTTTTGTCTAGTCTTGTTCTAGTCTTGTTCTAGTTTTGTTCTAGTTCTGTTCTAGTTGTGTTCTAGTTCTGTTCTAGTTCTGTTCTAGTTCTGTTCTAGTTCTGTTCTAGTTCTTTCTAGTTCTGTTCTAGTTCTGTTCTAGTTCTGTTCTAGTTCTGTTCTAGTTCTGTTCTAGTTTGTTCTAGTTCTGTTCTAGTTGTGTTCTAGTTCGTTCTAGTTGTTCTAGTTCTGTTCAGTTCTGTTCTAGTTCTGTTCTAGTTCTGTTCTAGTTCTGTTCTAGTTCTGTTCTAGTTCTGTTCTAGTTCTGTTCTAGTTCTGTTCTAGTTCTGTTCTAGTTCTGTTCTAGTTCTGTTCTAGTTCTGTTCTAGTTCTGTTCTAGTTCTGTTCTAGTTCTGTTCTAGTTCTGTTCTAGTTCTGTTCTAGTTCTGTTCTAGTTCTGTTCTAGTTCTGTTCTAGTTCTGTTCTAGTTCTGTTCTAGTTCTGTTCTAGTTCTGTTCTAGTTCTGTTCTAGTTCTGTTCTAGTTCTGTTCTAGTTCTGTTCTAGTTCTGTTCTAGTTCTGTTCTAGTTCTGTTTAGTTCTGTTCTAGTTCTGTTCTAGTTCTGTTCTAGTTCTGTTCTAGTTCTGTTCTAGTTCTGTTCTAGTTCTGTTCTAGTTCTGTTCTAGTTCTGTGTTCTAGTTCTGTTCTAGTTTGTTCTAGTTCTGTTCTAGTTCTGTTCTAGTTCTGTTCTAGTTCTGTTCTAGTTCTGTTCTAGTTCTGTTCTAGTTCTGTTCTAGTTCTGTTCTAGTTCTGTTCTAGTTCTGTTCTAGTTCTGTTCTAGTTCTGTTCTAGTTCTGTTCTAGTTCTGTTCTAGTTGTTCTAGTTCTGTTCTAGTTCTGTTCTAGTTCTGTTCTAGTTCTGTTCTAGTTCTGTTCTAGTTCTGTTCTAGTTCTGTTCTAGTTCTGTTCTAGTTCTGTTCTAGTTCTGTTCTAGTTCTGTTCTAGTTCTGTTCTAGTTCTGTTCTAGTTCTGTTCTAGTTCTGTTCTAGTTCTGTTCTAGTTCTGTTCTAGTTCTGTTCTAGTTCTGTTCTAGTTCTGTTCTAGTTCTGTTCTAGTTCTGTTCTAGTTCTGTTCTAGTTCTGTTCTAGTTCTGTTCTAGTTCTGTTCTAGTTCTGTTCTAGTTCTGTTCTAGTTCTGTTCTAGTTCTGTTCTAGTTCTGTTCTAGTTCTGTTCTAGTTCTGTTCTAGTTCTGTTCTAGTTCTGTTCTAGTTCTGTTCTAGTTCTGTTCTAGTTCTGTTCTAGTTCTGTTCTAGTTCTGTTCTAGTTCTGTTCTAGTTCTGTTCTAGTTCTGTTCTAGTTCTGTTCTAGTTCTGTTCTGTTCTGTTCTGTTCTGTTCTGTTCTGTTCTAGTTCTGTTCTAGTTCTGTTCTAGTTCTGTTCTAGTTCTGTTCTAGTTCTGTTCTAGTTCTGTTCTAGTTCTGTTCTAGTTCTGTTCTAGTTCTGTTCTAGTTCTGTTCTAGTTCTGTTCTAGTTCTGTTCTAGTTCTGTTCTAGTTCTGTTCTAGTTCTGTTCTAGTTCTGTTCTAGTTCTGTTCTAGTTCTGTTCTAGTTCTGTTCTAGTTCTGTTCTAGTTCTGTTCTAGTTTGTTCTAGTTCTGTTCTAGTTCTGTTCTAGTTCTGTTCTAGTTCTGTTCTAGTTCTGTTCTAGTTCTGTTCTGTTCTGTTCTAGTTCTGTTCTAGTTCTGTTCTAGTTCTGTTCTAGTTCTGTTCTAGTTCTGTTCTAGTTCTGTTCTAGTTCTGTTCTAGTTCTGTTCTAGTTCTGTTCTAGTTCTGTTCTAGTTCTGTTCTAGTTCTAGTTCTGTTTAGTTCTGTTCTAGTTCTGTTCTAGTTCTGTTCTAGTTCTGTTCTAGTTCTGTTCTAGTTCTGTTCTAGTTCTGTTCTAGTTCTGTTCTAGTTCTGTTCTAGTTCTGTTCTAGTTCTGTTCTAGTTCTGTTCTAGTTCTGTTCTAGTTCTGTTCTAGTTCTGTTCTAGTTCTGTTCTAGTTCTGTTCTAGTTCTGTTCTAGTTCTGTTCTAGTTCTGTTCTAGTTCTGTTCTAGTCTGTTCTAGTTCTGTTCTAGTTCTGTTCTAGTTCTGTTCTAGTTCTGTTCTAGTTCTGTTCTAGTTCTGTTCTAGTTCTGTTCTAGTTCTGTTCTAGTTCTGTTCTAGTTCTGTTCTAGTTCTGTTCTAGTTCTGTTCTAGTTCTGTTCTAGTTCTATTCTAGTTCTGTTCTAGTTCTGTTCTAGTTGTTCTAGTTGTTCCAGTTGTGTTCTAGTTGTGTTCTAGTTCTGTTCTAGTTCTGTTCAGTTCTGTTCTAGTTCTGTTCTAGTTCTGTTTAGTTCTGTTCTAGTTCTGTTCTAGTTCTGTTCTAGTTTTCTAGTTCTGTTCTAGTAGTTCTGTTCTAGTTCTGTTCTAGTTCTGTTCTAGTTCTGTTCTAGTTCTGTTCTAGTTCTGTTCTAGTTCTGTTCTAGTTCTGTTCTAGTTCCGTCTAGTTCTGTTCTAGTTCTGTTCTAGTTCTGTTCTAGTTCTGTTCTAGTTCTGTTCTAGTTCTGTTCTAGTTCTGTTCTAGTTCTGTTCTAGTTCTGTTCTAGTTCTGTTCTAGTTCTGTTCTGTTCTTTTCTAGTTTCTTTGTTCTAGTTCTGTTCTAGTTCTGTTCTAGTTCTGTTCTATCTGTTGTTCTAGTTTGTGTTCTAGTTATGTTCTAGTTGTGTTCTAGTGTGTTCTAGTTTTGTTCTAGTTTTTTTCTAGTTCTGTTCTGTTCTGTTCTAGTTCTGTTCTAGTTCTGTTTCTAGTTCTGTTCAGTTCTGTTCTAGTTGTGTTCTAGCTGTGTTCTATTTGTGTTCTAGTTTTGTTCTAGTTCTGTTCTAGTTCTGTTCTAGTTCTGTTCTAGTTCTGCTGTTCTAGTTCTGTTCTAGTTCTGTTCTAGTTCTGTTCTAGTTCTGTTCTAGTTCTATTCTAGTTCTGTTTCTAGTTCTGTTCTAGTTTGTGTTGTCTAGTTGTGTTTCCAGTTGTGTTCCAGTGTGTTTCTATTGTGTTCTAGTTGTGTTCTAGTTCTGTTTCTAGTTCTGTTCTAGTTCTGTTCTAGTTCTCTGTTCTAGTTTGTTAGTTCTGTCTAGTTCTGTTCTAGTTCTGTTTCTAGTTCTGTTCTAGTTCTGTTCTAGTTCTGTTCTAGTCTGTTCTAGTTCTAGTTCTGTTCTAGTTCTGTTCTAGTTCTGTTCTAGTTCTGTTCTAGTTCTGTTCTAGTTCTGTTCTAGTTCTGTTTCTAGTTCTGTTCTAGTTCTGTTCTAGTTCTGTTCTAGTTCTGTTCTAGTTCTGTTCTAGTTCTGTTCTAGTTCTGTTCTAGTTCTGTTCTAGTTCTGTTCTAGTTCTGTTCTAGTTCTGTTCTAGTTCTGTTCTAGTTCTGTTCTAGTTCTGTTCTAGTTCTGTTCTAGTTCTGTTCTAGTTCTGTTCTAGTTCTGTTCTAGTTCTGTTCTAGTTCTGTTCTAGTTCTGTTCTAGTTCGGTTCTAGTTCTGTTCTAGTTCTGTTCTAGTTCTGTTCTAGTTCTGTTCTAGTTCTGTTCTAGTTCTGTTCTAAGTTCTGTTCTAGTTCTGTTCTAGTTCTGTTCTAGTTCTGTCTAGTTCTGTTCTAGTTCTGTTATTCTGTTCTAGTTCTGTTCTAGTTCTGTTCTAGTTCTGTTCTAGTTCTGTTCTAGTTTCTGTTCTAGTTTCGGTTCTAGTTCTGTTCAGTTCTGTTCTAGTTCTGTTCTAGTTCTGTTCTAGTTCTGTTCTGTTCTTTCTTCTGTTCTGTCAGTTCTGTTCTAGTTCTGTTCTAGTTCTGTTCTAGTTCTGTTCTAGTTCTGTTCTAGTTCTAGTTCTGTTCTAGTTCTGTTCTAGTTCTGTTCTAGTTCTGTTCTAGTTCTGTTCTAGTTCTGTTCTAGTTCTGTTATAGTTCTGTTCTAGTTCTGTTCTAGTTCTGTTCTAGTTCTGTTCTAGTTCTGTTCTAGTTCTGTTCTAGTTCTGTTGTAGTTCTGTTCTAGTTCTGTTCTAGTTCTGTTCTAGTTCTGTTCTAGTTCTGTTCTAGTTCTGTTCTAGTTCTGTTCTAGTTCTGTTCTAGTTCTGTTCTAGTTCTGTTCTAGTTTCTGTTCTAGTTCTGTTCTAGTTCTGTTCTAGTTCTGTTCTAGTTCTGTTCTAGTTCTGTTCTAGTTCGTTCTAGTTCTGTTCTAGTTCTGTTCTAGTTCTGTTCTAGTTCTGTTTCTAGTTCTGTTCTAGTTCTAATTCTGTTCTAGTTCTGTTCTAATTCTGTTCTAGTTCTGTTCTAGTTATGTTCTAGTTGTGTTCTAGTTCTGTTCTAGTTCTGTTCTAGTTCTGTTCTAGTTCTGTTCTAGTTCTGTTCTAGTCTGTTCTAGTTCTGTTCTAGTTATGTTCTAGTTCTGTTCTAGTTATGTTCTAGTTCTGTTCTAGTTATGTTCTAGTTATGTTCTAGTTATGTTCTAGTTATGTTCTAGTTCTGTTCTAGTTATGTTTTAGTTAAGTTCCGTTTTAGTGCAGTTTAAGTACAGTTCACTTAAGTGTGTTTAAGTTTCTGCTAAACTGAACAAAAAACTTTATTTTGTAGACATTTGTAGTTTTTCTTTATAAATAGATAAATTGAGAATTAAATAAAAAGGAAATAATAGTTTTGAGGCTTCTGTGATTAACTTGGGGACTTCTTGTCTTGCCAGCCAAACAATTACAATTATAAGACGCCTTATTGTAGGCTTTAATTTTTTTTCTTTAGTTATAGCTTTTTCCCACTGTTTTCCTTTTGTTTTGTACATTTTATGTTTTTGTCAGACAGTTTCTTGTTATGTTTTCATTATTTTGCACAATGTTTTTCTTTTATTTCAACACACATACTTTCACTATTTGCAGCCGGAAATGGTAGCAAGCAACAAGAGAAAAAAAAAACAACAGTTTGTTAGTCTACTTCTAGGGGGAGGAAGAGTAATGTTTTTATTTCTTTGTAATTTTATTCTGCATGTTTGCCAGGGCCAGCCAAAATTAATTGTTCTGCGTATAAAATGTTTTTCTTTCATTTATTATTCGTTAGTTGTGTATTGTATTCACAACTAAAGACTGCATGAAGAATGAGTGAGTAATTGGGGGTAGAGGTGTGGGGAGTTTGGAGCCATATAAATGTTAAAGGCCACTAGTTGTTGTAAAAACATATAGTTAAATGCAACGTGGCAGATTTAATTGTCCAGTTGATATGTGTAAATTGTTGTTAAGGGATCATTCATTTATATATAAAATGCCGTTATAAACCTCTGACCCACGCCAGCTGGGGTAACTTTAGCTTTTAGTACAAGTGGTTGGATGGAATGGTAAATATTTGATTTCTAGGAATTCGTAATTAGTTAAAGGGAAATCATAGTTTATGGCTCATATATAAAATTTAATAGGAAACCCCATATACATAGTTGGAAAGGGGAGTTAGAGATAAATAAAACTGCCTGTAAATTCTGTACTTTATGTTTACTTTTATCTTTCTCCAAATAAAAATGTTATCATTTTCCCTAAAATATTTATAAAATTTTTAACAAAAATATTTACTCAAAGACAATTTTAAGACAATATGTAAATTTTATTATTCTCTTAACACAAACAACTCTTAAAGGAAATCAAATGCATTACATATGTTAAGATTTGTCAGACTTAGTTTTGATAAATAAGAAAATATTCCAAAAAGACAGAAAAAAATACTACATGAAATTGTAAAAAAATAGAAAATAAATAGAAATATAAACAAGGTGCAAAAACGACTAGAAAATATAAATAAAATTGTCTCTTTTGCAACTCAGTAAAGAAAATAAGAAAAAAATAAACCGGAGGAAAAACATAAGATATTTTCTACAATAAAAATGATTTTCAGCATGTAAATACAAATGTTTCTATACAAATATATTTGCAACAATATTCGTAAGTAAAAGTCTATGTCTATGTATGTGATGTTACAGCCATGGTTTTATAGCATATAAATCTAACAAGCTTGAAAAATATTATAAATTTATAGGAAACCCAGTTAAAAATTTTAAAATACTGTTAATTTAAAAAAAAAAATCTCATATCAAAACTATGGAGACTCTTTAAGTTGATAATAACTTGTTTTAGAGCACATATTGGCAGCTTTCCATTTCTACAAAAATATCTTCATGCGAATTATTATGATTATACGTATACACAACGTACGTTAGTAATATTAATCATACGCATAGTAGCAATTGAAAGAAAAATTAACTAGTATTTTAATTGTTGTTAATCAAGAGTCATAAATATGTGAAAACGTTGTTTTTTCTAGTTCTGTTCTAGTTGTGTTCTAGTTGTGTTCTAGTTGTGTTCTAGTTCTGTTCTAGTTGTGTTCTAGTTCTGTTCTAGTTCTGTTCTAGTTCTGTTCTAGTTCTGTTCTAGTTGTGTTCTAGTTGTGTTCTAGTTGTGTTCTAGTTGTGTTCTAGTTCTGTTCTAGTTCTGTTCTAGTTCTGTTCTAGTTCTGTTCAAGTTCTGTTCTAGTTCTGTTCTAGTTCTGTTCTAGTTCTGTTCTAGTTCTGTTTCTAATTCTTTTTTAGTTCTGTTCTAGTTCTGTTCTAGTTCTGTTCTAGTTCTGTTCTAGTTCTGTTCTAGTTCTGTTCTAATTCTGTTCTAGTTCTGTTCTAGTTCTGTTCTGTTCTAGTTCTGTTCTAGTTCTGTTCTAGTTCTGTTCTAGTTCTGTTCTAGTTCTGTTCTAGTTCTGTTCTAGTTCTGTTTTAGTTCTGTTCTAGTTCTGTTCTAGTTCTGTTCTAGTTCTGTTCTAGTTTCTGTTTCTAATTCTGTTCTAGTTCTGTTCTAGTTCTGTTCTAGTTCTGTTCTAGTCTGTTCTAGTTCTGTTCTAGTTCTGTTCTAGTTCTGTTCTAGTTCTGTTCTAGTTCTGTTCTAGTTTCTGTTCTAGTTCTGTTCTAGTTCTGTCTGTTCTGTTCTAGTTCTGTTCTAGTTCTGTTCTAGTTCTGTTCTAGTTCTGTTCTAGTTCTGTTCTAGTTCTGTTCTAGTTCTGTTCTAGTTCTGTTCTAGTTCTGTTCTAGTTCTGTTCTAGTTCTGTTCTAGTTCTGTTCTAGTTCTGTTCTAGTTCTAGTTCTGTTCTAGTTCTGTTCTAGTTCTGTTCTAGTTGTTCTAGTTCTGTTCTAGTTCTGTTCTAGTGCTGTTCTGTTCTGTCTAGTTCTGTTCTAGTTCTGTTCTAGTTCTGTTCTAGTTTCTGTTCTAGTTCTGTTCTATTCTGTTCTAGTTCTGTTCTAGTTCTAGTTTCTGTTCTAGTTCTGTTCTAGTTCTGGTTCTAGTTCCTGTTCTAGTTCTGTTCTATTGCTGTCTGTTCTTTATAGTTCTGTTCTAGTTCTGTTCTAGTTCTGTTTCTTAGTTTCAGTTCTAGTTGCTCTGTTCTAGTTCTGTTCTAGTTCTGTTCTAGTTCTGTTTCTAGTTTCTGTTCTAGTTCTGTTCTAGTTCTGTTCTAGTTCTGTTTCTAGTTTCTGTTCTAGTTCTGTCTAGTTCTGTTCTAGTTCTGTTCGATTCTGTTCTAGTTCTGTTCTAGTCTGTTTCTAGTTCTGTTCTAGTTCTGTTCTAGTTCTGTTCTAGTTCTGTTCTAGTTTCTGTTCTAGTTCTGTTCTAGTTCTGTTCTAGTTCTGTTCTAGTTCTGTTCTAGTTCTGTTCTAGTCTGTTCTAGTTCTGTTCTAGTTCTGTTCTAGTTTCTGTTATAGTTCTGTTCTAGTTCTGTTCTAGTTCTGTTATAGTTCTGTTCTAGTTCTGTTCTAGTTCTGTTCTAGTTCTGTTCTAGTTCTGTTCTAGTTCTGTTCTAGTTCTGTTCTAGTTGTTCTATTCTGTTCTAGTTCGTTCTAGTTCGTCTAGTTCTGTTTAGTTCTGTTCTAGTTCTGTTCTAGTTCTAGTTCTGTTTAGTTCTGTTCTAGTTCTGTTCTAGTTCTAGTTCTGTTCTAGTTCTGTTCTAGTTCTTTTCTAGTTCGTGTTCTAGTTCTGTTCTAGTTCTGTTCTAGCCCTGTTCCAGTTCTGCTCTAGTTCTGTGAGTTCTGTTTTAATATTTTTTTGCTGGGTTTCGTCGTTCCACTCTGATTTCTTCCAATTTCATCTACATATGTACTTTGCACAGGAAATCTATTCAAGAACATACAAAATATGTGCATGAAGAAGTCGTATATAAATATAAAAAAAGCAGGAAATTTGTTTATAAATAAATTCATATTAAATCATATATACAAATGCCTTAAAGATATGCTAACATTTACGAATTTATTTATAATGTGTTATAAGAATATTGCATATTTAAAGGGATTCCAGATATTGGGAAGAAAGTTGCGTATATTAAAAAGAATAGTTTTGATTTAAACTGGGGAAAAATATGAAAAATAAGGAAAGAAATATAAAAGTAAAAAAACATATAGTTTATTGCTTGTAGGAAAAAAATAAACCTATTAAATATAAATTATGGCATACCTGTAGGCAGCTTAAAAAATACATGTGTACGTATATGTTAGGTGAATATATTCGGAAAATATATTTAAGTTTTTGTTTTTTTTCAATATTTTTTTAAATATTTATTTCTTTATTGCTCCTGCTGTTGGGTAAATGTAAACATTTTGTAATATGTTTTTGTATATTTTAAGGCTGTATAAATTATTTAAAATATATTTTAAGACTTTGAGGTGAAATAATTTATTTGAAATATATATTCTTTTTTTTAGTAAAAAAGGTTATTTTTATAAACAAAATCTCAGCATGATGAATTTGAGAAATGAACATTCATTATTTAGTAACAATTTAAGGCATAAAAGTTTTGCTAAAATTTATAGTATATTTTTGGGTAAGCAAAAATACAAATTGAAGTAAGTTGATTATTTAAAATTTTTTAAAAGGAGACTTTAATTTAATTTGGGAGCAATATGTTAAGGATTTTAGAAAGTCGATTAAAGAACAGAAGCATGAAGAGAAATTGTGCATACTTTTAGGAAGTAAGGAAATTTGTCTTAAGTTTTAGTGTAAATGTTATTTACATTAAAACTGAAATAAACAAAGTTTTTATTTTAATTACACTCTGATATTTGGTAGAACTCCTTATAATTTTTTATAATTTTATTTTTAACCTCAATTCACATTTCATTAACACCACAAATATTTCCTTCAGTTGTTTTTATTCCCTTTTTCCCCAGCAGCTTATTAGATAATAATGACCAAGTTTGTTGTTCTACTGGATCACACACACAAATTTTTATACGCAAATTAATTTAGTCTTTAAATATACCAGTGAACCTAAACAAATTTTACTTTGCCCATTTTACACTTTCGGCACAATAAAATTTTTGCAGTTTTTATTTTGTTTGGAAACAATGAAAAAAGAACAAATGCATAGTTGAAGGGTTTTAAGGCAAAATTCATTATAAACTTTGAGGCCACATAACACAAGCACCCAGGCAACGCACACATACATACACATAAAATGCTAA
This sequence comes from Lucilia sericata, assembly GCF_015586225.1. NCBI lineage: Eukaryota > Metazoa > Arthropoda > Insecta > Diptera > Calliphoridae > Lucilia > Lucilia sericata. The sequence goes on along the minus strand of NW_023994173.1, from coordinate 34,799 downwards.
AACATTTACATCCAAAACATTGAAATGAAGTTTTAGTTTTTTTTTTTATAAATAAAACAAAAATTTAGTTTGAAAAAAGAAACAAAAACTTGAATAAAAAATCTGGTAATAGAGTAAGCAACATTTTTTAAATATACAATTATTGAGTGATAAAGAGAAAAAGGACTTAAATACTTTAAATTTCAAAGCTTTAACCAGAACAGAACTAGAACAGAACTAGAAACGAACTAGAACAGAACCAGAACTGAACAAGAACAGAACTAGAACAGAACTAGAACAGAACTAGAACAGAACTAGAACAGAACTAGAACAGAACTAGAACAGAACTAGAACAGAACTAGAACAGAACTAGAACAGAACTAGAACAGAACTAGAACAGAACTAGAACATAACTAGAACATAACTAGAACAGAACTAGAACAGAACTAGAACAGAACAGAACAGAACTAGAACAGAACAGAACTAGAACAGAACTAGAACAGAACTAGAACAGAACTAGAACATAACTAGAACAGAACTAGAACAGAACTAGAACAGAACTAGAACAGAACTAGAACAGAACTAGAACAGAACTAGAACAGAACTAGAACAGAACTAGAACAGAACTAGAACAGAACAAGAACAGAACTAGAACAGAACTAGAACAGAACTAGAACAGAACTAGAACAGAACTAGAACAGAACTAGAACAGAACTAGAACAGAACTAGAACAGAACTAAAACAGAACTAGAACAGAACTAGAACAGAACTAGAACAGAACTAAAACAGAACTAGAACAGAACTAGAACAGAACTAGAACAGAACTAGCACATAACTAGAACAGAACTAGAACAGAACTAGAACAGAACTAGAACAGAACTAGAACTGAACTAGAACTGAACTAGAACTGAACTAGAACTGAACTAGAACTGAACTAGAACTGAACTAGAACTGAACTAGAACTGAACTAGAACTGAACTAGAACTGAACTAGAACTGAACTAGAACTGAACTAGAACTGAACTAGAACTGAACTAGAACTGAACTAGAACTGAACTAGAACTGAACTAGAACTGAACTAGAACTGAACTAGAACTGAACTAGAACTGAACTAGAACTGAACTAGAACTGAACTAGAACTGAACTAGAACTGAACTAGAACTGAACTAGAACTGAACTAGAACTGAACTAGAACAGAACTAGAACAGAACTAGAACAGAACTAGAACAGAACTAGAACAGAACTAGAACAGAACTAGAGCAAAACTAGAACAGATCTAAAATCGAACTCGTACTTTATGTCCTTCTTCTCTTTAACAACCATGTATTAGTTTTAAACAATTCACACATTCTGCTATCCCATACATATACGTAGTTTCACTTACATTTGATATTTGTGTATGTTTCTGCATACTTTCTCTGTGGCAAACATTTGTTTTAGTACAATTTAATGAAGTCCACTTTTGGACTGCTGGAAAGCAACTAAAAGAACAACTACTAAAATATTTATTAAGTAATTTAGGATGACATAAAGAGTAAAACTAAGTTACTTTTTTAGGTTTACAAAGTTTTCAACAAGTTTTTTTTGTTATACGCACTAAAAAGAACAAATGGCAAATGCAGAAATAAAGTGCTAAAAGCAGATTTTAGTTTAATTGAATTATTAGTAAATAAACATGTGAAGTATATACGTATTTATTTAATTAAAAAGTTTTATATTAAATTAAACATAAGGGGCCATAGTAAGGAACATTTTTTTAAAAATAAGAAATTATTTAAAAATTTTTATATTAAAGTAACACTTTCCTTGCTTGCTCCACAAAATTCACAATCTACAATTTTCGTCACGCAAAATTTTCTTAATCTTATTATAAATGTTTAACAAAAAATATTCTTTCATAAAAAAGTGTTCACTCTCCTGTAATTACACCAGCACTCTCTATAATTTAACATTATTTTATGATTCAATTAAAAATAAGAAATAACAAAAGCTGCGAGGTACTCGTTCATAATAATCACGAAATAAAAACACAAATTTCATAACGAAATTGCTAAACAAATTGTAAATGAGTTCAAAAAAAAAAAACAAAAAAGAAAAGACATTAAAATGTAAACCCATTGTGGAACTTTCCTCGGAACATGAAATATGAAAGACATTTTCACACAAAACAGAAACACAGAATATTCAGTGAACATTCAGAAGAATGTGCGGCAGGGCAGGCAAAGAGCTTAAAATATAAAATGTTACAAAATGTCCTTACCTTAAAAGTTAAAGCAAATAACCCAGCGACCAATGTATGTAGAAGAGCAGATTTACAGGAAGAGCGTAAAATAAGCCAGACTACACTATAGACTAGACAATAAACTATACTAGAGACTAGACTCTAGACTAGACTATTGACTAGACTATAAACCAGACTATAGACTAGACAATAGACTAGAATATAGACTAAACTGTAGATTAGACTATAGACCATTAACTAGACTATAGACCAGACTATAGACTAGACAATAGACTAGAATATAGACTAAACTGTAGATTGAACCATAGATTAGACTATAGACTAGACTATAGACTAGACTATAGACTAGACTATAGACTAGACTACAGACTAGACTACAGACTAGACTATAGACTAGACTGTAGACTAGACCATAGACTAGATTGGACCATAGATTAGACTATAGACTAGACTTTAGACTAGACTATAGACTAGATTGGACCATAATAGACTAGACTAGACTAGACTATAGACTAGACTATAGACTAGACTATAGACTAGACTATAGACTAGACTATAGACTAGACTATAGACTAGACTATAGACTAGACTATAGACTAGACTATAGACTGACTAGACTATACACTAGACTATAGACTAGACTATAGACTAGACTATATACTAGACTATAGACTAGACTATAGAATAGACTATAGAATAGACTATAGACTAGACTATAGACTAGACTATAGACTAGACTATAGACTAGACTATAGATTAGACTATAGACTAGACTATAGACTAGACATAGAATAGACTATAGACTAGACTATAGACTAGACTATAGGCTAGACTATAGACTAGACTATAGACTAGACTATAGACTAGACTATAGACTAGATATAGACTATACTATAGACTAGACTATAGACTAGACTATAGACTAGACTATAGACTAGACTATAGACTAGACTATAGACTAGACTATAGACTAGACTATAGACTAGACTATAGACTAGACTATAGACTAGACTATAGACTAGACTATAGACTAGACTAGACTAGACTATAGACTAGACTATAGACTAGACTATAGACTAGACTATAGACTAGACTATAGACTAGACTATAGACTAGACTATAGACTAGACTATAGACTAGACTATAGACTAGACTATAGACTAGACTATAGACTAGACTATAGACTAGACTATAGACTAGACTATAGACTAGACTATAGACTAGACTATAGACTAGACTATAGACTAGACTATAGACTAGACTATAGACTAGACTATAGACTAGACTATAGACTAGACTATAGACTAGACTATAGACTAGACTATAGACTAGACTATAGACTAGACTATAGACTAGACTATAGACTAAACTATAGACTAGACTATAGACTAGACTATAGACTAGACTATAGACTAGACTATAGACTAGACTATAGACTAGACTATAGACTAGACTATAGACTAGACTATAGACTAGATAGACTAAACTATAGACTAGACTAGACTAGACTATAGACTAGACTATAGACTAGACTATAGACTAGACTATAGACTAGACTATAGACTAGACTATAGACTAGACTATAGACTAAACTATAGACTAGACTATAGACTAGACTATAGACTAGACTATAGACTAGACTATAGACTAGACTATAGACTAGACTATAGACTAGACTATAGACTAAACTATAGACTAGACTATAGACTAGACTATAGACTAGACTATAGACTAGACTATAGACTAGACTATAGACTAGACTATAGACTAGACTATAGACTAGACTATAGACTAGACTATAGACTAGACTATAAACTAGACTATAAACTAGACTATAAACTAGACTATAAACTAGACTATAAACTAGACTATAAACTAGACTATAGACTAGACTATAAACCAGACTATAAACTAGACTATAAACTAGACTATAAACTAGACTGTAAATTAGACTATAAACTAGACTATAAACTAGACTATAAACTAGACTATAAACTAGACTATAGACTAGACTAAACTTCAGTCAAGGCAATAGACTATACTAAATTTCATTTAAGACTATATGCCAGACTAAAGCCAAGACGATAACCCCTCTACAATCAAAAAAGCAATCCCCTTGTTGTTCCCATCCTTTGGTTTGCTGGGTTTTCATTTCACAAAATTTAATGCATCAAATATCTTTTCATAATTTCTCATATTTAATTGGCTTGAACCCTTTTATTACCTGTTTTTATTTCTTTTCTTTTTTTCCAACCAACATGTTCTGTTCTTTTTCACACTTTTTCAAAAACACGTTCACTGTCTTTCCATACAAAGTAGTTTAAGAGTTCGAAGGTTGCAATAAAGAATGTAATTCATTCATTTCAGAAAAAAAAACGAAGAAAAAATTCTGTTCATTACAAAAGGACCTGCTAATTTTATGAATTGCTAACATTAATAAAAATTTGTTCAGGTTCAACTGATACAAGAAACATGCAACACCTTTTGCCACTGACGATGACGACCATTAACACTTTCACGCCATAAAAGTGAAATTAGTGGGTGAGAAGAAGATATTGGGTTAAATGTTTATATGAAAGGGGTAGTTTTTTATAGATCTCCTAAGGCAGTAGAAGAGGGGGAGTGCTAAATATTTTAAATTGTAATTTAAATTTAAATGTATATGAATTAATTTTAAAGAAATATGTATTAATGGAGCAAATGGGACCTGGAGGGAATAAAAGAGTTTAAGATAAATTGTGAAATTAATATTTCAAATGGTAAATAAATTTTCATTAGCTTCGAAGCATGCCGTAAATTTAACGAAAGAAAGTAATGGACGAAGTCATATGAAAGTTTATGGACACGACTAAGAACGAGTTAATAGACTATACTGTTGACCTGCTTATAGGCAATTTGATAGAGCAGATTATAAATACTAGTTTACACTTTTGACAACACTAGTCTTCAGACTATGGGCTATAACCTAGACTAAAGTTAAAAAGTATTAACGAGATTTCAGGTTAAATTAAAGCCGTGTTTTAAAGTTTTCCCCAAGAGGCGGAATTACACATAAGTTCAGCAAATTATTCGAAAAGGCTGAAATTTAAGTAAATATAGACCAGAATATAGTCTTTACTATAGACTACAAAATAGTCCTGACTACAGACTAGAATATAGACTAGACTATTGTCCAGACTATAGACAAGACAATTGTCCAGACTATAGGCTAGACAAAAAACTAGCCAGAAGACCGACTACACAGTAGCCTATAGCCCAGATTGCAGACAACGCTATAGTCCAGACTATAGGGTGTAGACTGACCTATAGTCCAGACTATAGACTAGACCTGACTACGGAGCATATAGAGTACAATGTAATCCAGACTACTAACAATAATAGTCCAGATTATAGAAAAGGTTGTAGATTATAAGTAACTCGTCATAAACTGATCAATAGTTTGGACTACAGTCTACACTTTAATTAGTTAGTTAGTTAGTTAGTTAGTTAGTTAGTTTAGTTAGTTAGTTAGTAGTTAGTTAGTTAGTTAGTTAGTTAGTTAGTTAGTTAGTTAGTTAGTTAGTTAGTTAGTAGTTAGTTAGTTAGTTAGTTAGTTAGTTAGTTAGTTAGTTAGTTAGTTAGTTAGTTAGTTAGTTAGTTAGTTAGTTAATTAGTAGTTAGTTAGTTAGTTAGTTAGTTAGTTAGTTAGTTAGTTAGTTAGTTAGTTAGTTAGTTAGTTAGTTAGTTAGTTAGTTAGTAGTTAGTTAGTTAGTTAGTTAGTTAGTTAGTTAGTTAGTTAGTTAGTTAGTTAGTTAGTTAGTTAGTTAGTTAGTTAGTTAGTTAGTTAGTAGTTAGTTAGTTAGTTAGTTAGTTAGTTAGTTAGTTAGTTAGTTAGTTAGTTAGTTAGTTAGTTAGTTAGTTAGTTAGTTAGTTAGTTAGTTAGTTAGTTAGTTAGTTAGTTAGTTAGTTAGTTAGTAGTTAGTTAGTTAGTTAGTTAGTTAGTAGTTAGTAGTTAGTTAGTTAGTTAGTTAGTTAGTTAGTTAGTTAGTTAGGTTGTTAGTTAGTTAGTTAGTTAGTTAGTTAGTTAGTTAGTTAGTTAGTTAGTTAGTTAGTTAGTTAGTTAGTTAGTAGTTAGTTAGTTAGTTAGTTAGTTAGTTAGTTAGTTAGTTAGTTAGTTAGTTAGTTAGTAGTTAGTTAGTTAGTTAGTTAGTTAGTTAGTTAGTTAGTTAGTTAGTTAGTTAGTTAGTAGTTAGTTAGTTAGTTAGTTAGTTAGTTAGTTAGTTAGTTAGTTAGTTAGTTAGTTAGTTAGTTAGTTAGTTAGTTAGTAGTTAGTTAGTTAGTTAGTTAGTTAGTTAGTTAGTTAGTTAGTTAGTTAGTAGTAGTTAGTTAGTTAGTTAGTTAGTTAGTTAGTTAGTAGTTAGTTAGTTAGTTAGTTAGTTAGTTAGTAGTTAGTTAGTTAGTAGTTAGTTAGTTAGTTAGTTAGTTAGTTAGTTAGTTAGTTAGTTAGTTAGTTAGTTAGTTAGTTAGTTAGTTAGTTAGTTAGTTAGTTAGTTAGTTAGTTAGTTAGTTAGTTAGTTAGTTAGTTAGTTAGTTAGTTAGTTAGTTAGTTAGTTAGTTAGTTAGTTAGTTAGTTAGTTAGTTAGTTAGTTAGTTAGTTAGTTAGTTAGTAGTAGTTAGTTAGTTAGTTAGTTAGTTAGTTAGTTAGTTAGTTAGTTAGTTAGTTAGTTAGTTAGTTAGTTAGTTAGTTAGTAGTTAGTAGTTAGTTAGTTAGTTAGTTAGTAGTTAGTTAGTTAGTTAGTTAGTTAGTTAGTTAGTTAGTTAGTTAGTTAGTTAGTTAGTTAGTTAGTTAGTTAGTTAGTTAGTAGTAGTTAGTTAGTTAGTAGTTAGTTAGTTAGTTAGTTAGTTAGTTAGTTAGTTAGTTAGTTAGTTAGTTAGTTAGTTAGTTAGTAGTTAGTTAGTTAGTTAGTTAGTTAGTTAGTTAGTTAGTTAGTTAGTAGTAGTTAGTTAGTTAGTTAGTTAGTTAGTTAGTTAGTTAGTTAGTAGTTAGTTAGTTAGTTAGTAGTTAGTAAGTTGGTTGGTAGACAATAGAGTAGACAATAGACTATAATATAGACTACACTACAGACTTGCCTATAGACTAGACCATAGACTTGACTAAAGGCTAGACTATAGACTAGACTAAAGGCTAGACTATAGGACTAGACTAGACTATATACGAGACTATAGACTAGACTATATACTAGACTATAGACTAGACTATAGATTAGACTATAGCTTAGACTGTAGACTAGATTATAGACTACACTATAGACTAGAATATAGACTAGACTATAGAATGTACTATAGACTAGACTATAGAATAGACTATAGACTAGACTATAGACTAGAATATAGACTAGAATATCGACTAGACTAGACTATAGACTACACTGTAGACTAGACTACAGCCTAGACTATAGACTTGACTATAAACTATACCATGGACTAGACAATATACTAGACTATACACTAGCCTACAGAATAGACTACACATTAGACTATAGTCTAGACTAGTATAGACTAGACTATAGACTAGACCATAGACTAGACTATATAATAGTCCACAGACTAAACAGACTATACTAAAGACAATTCTAATGATACTTTGTTGTAGTTTTCAAACAAAAAGTAACACACCTTAAAATTCTCCTCTACCATACTTAAAAAAAACTCTATCAAAATCTAATTAAATCTCTGTTTTATCTTAATTAAAGACTACAAAACCATAACCAGAGGCTCTAGTATTCGCTGTGTATTCATCAGTCAGTAAAAAGCTTTTCCATGTGTTTTTCTCTGCTCTTAATATAAGCTGACATTTAGCCATCAAACAAATTTGTGTTTATTAACGCCCACCCACTCAGTCCAAAAATCAACCACCTGACTTTTAAATCTCTATAACATTATGGCTGGCAGCACTTCATTACACTTCTAACACGCTTTCGCTTTTCTCGCGATTTGGTGTTTTTAGTCGGGGGGGAGTTTATTTTTTGTTCTATGAATAATTACATTACAATTGTAATTCAATTTAATGCCAAACATTCTCATTTAACAATTCAGCAGACATTTTTCTATTCCTGTCATGTTATAGAGATTAGAATGGTGGTATTTGAGTTTAAAGTGATGGGTAGAGGTGAGTAATGATGAAGTACAATTCAATGTTCTTTGTTGAAAGTTACGCTATTGTTGTAAAGACCATATATTAGACATTAGTAAAAAATCCGAAATATGTTCAATGTATTTCGGAAATTATCTAATGAAGACCATTTATTTTATCGTTGTTAGAAGTCTGCTCCTACCAAGGTCTAACATACTTTTTAGAAATATTGGAAACTTTATAAATTTTAATATAAAAGCTTTCATAATTTTGTTACTTTAGTGTTTTTTGTACGTTCACAAACTTTTGCCTATAGGAGCTTTTCCTAGTCGTCGTCGCTTCCTGTTTTGGGAAACAAAGTGGTTTGATAGCAATGTTAAAGCTTGATGCTTTTTTGGCTACATTTTAATCAGTCGCTTCATTGTCAAATTCATGTCTTTGTTAAGAAGTTTGTTGTTTGATTATAATCCTGTGTTTTTCTGCTTTTCGAAGGCGGTTGGTATGGGCCGTCTGGCAACCATAAGCCTGTGTGTATAGAAATTTAAAATTGTAGCATTATTTACCTAAGAATATGTTTTATTTTGAAAATTTGATTGCATTAAGAATCCATTTAACATTCGAGAAGGGGTTATATATAGAACAGGTATCAAGGGGTTGTAATTCTTTTGTTCACCTCACTCAAGGGTGGCTTTTATCATTGTTTGATGTTCATATTTGTTTTTGCTTTTGTTGTGTTTTTATGCTGACAGACAAACTGTAATTAAATGCAAATTGAGAATAAATTATAAAAGTTTTATTTTGATTAAAAAGTTAAAAAAAGAAAAACGGGAGAGAGAAAAGTAATCTCTTATTAAACACATAATTTAAGTAAATAACTTTGAAGATGTTAATTTACAAAAACAATCTGTTTTGTTAATTTAGAAAATTTAAAAAGTTGAGAATTATTTGAGAAAATATAAGAAATATAAGTTAGCAGATGAGGTTTAGTTCAAAAACTATAGACTAGACCTATAGACTATACTATACCATAGGAAAGATTATAGACTAGAGTATGAAATGGACTGGACATTAGACTAAACTAGACTAAAAAACAGCATATAAACTAGATCATAGTCTAGACTATAAAAATAGACCATAGACTAGACTATACCATAGACTACACTAATAACTAGACGATAGACTAGACTATGGACTAGACTATAGACTAGACTGTAGACTAGACTATAGTTTGGAATATAGACTATACTATAGACCAGACTATAGACTAGACTATAGGCTATACTATAGACTAGACTATAGACTAGACTATAGACTAGACTATAGACTAGACTATAGACTAGACTATAGACTAGACTATAGACTAGACTATAGACTAGACTATAGACTAGACTATAGACTAGACTATAGATTAGACAATAGACTAGACTATAGACTAAACTATAGACTAGACTATAGACTAGACTATAGACTAGACTATAGACTAGACTATAGACTAGACTATAGACTGGAATATAGACTAGACTATAGACTAGACTATAGACTAGACTATAGACTAGACTATAGACTAGACTATAGACTAGACTATAGACTAGACTATAGACTAGACTATAGACTAGACTATAGACTAGACTATAGACTAGACTATAGACTAGACTATAGACTAGACTAGACTATAGACTAGACTATAGACTAGACTACTAGACTATAGACTATAGACTAGACTATAGACTAGACTATAGACTAGACTATAGACTAGACTATAGACTAGACTATAGACTAGACTATAGACTAGACTATAGACTAGACTATAGACTAGACTATAGACTAGACTATAGACTAGACTATAGACTAGACTATAGACTAGACTATAGACTAGACTATAGACTAGACTATAGACTAGACTATAGACTAGACTATAGACTAGACTATAGACTAGACTATAGACTAGACTATAGACTAGACTATAGACTAGACTATAGACTAGACTATAGACTAGACTATAGACTAGACTATAGACTAGACTATAGACTAGATTATAGACTAGACTATAGACTAGACTATAGACTAGACTATAGACTAGACTATAGACTAGACTATAGACTAGACTATAGATTAGACTATAGACTAGACTATAGACTAGACTATAGATTAGACTATAGACTAGACTATAGACTAGACTATAGACTAGACTATAGACTAGACTATAGACTAGACTATAGACTAGACTATAGACTAGACTATAGACTAGACTATAGACTAGACTATAGACTAGACTATAGACTAGACTATATACTAGACTATAGACTAGACTATAGACTAGACTAGACTATAGACTAGACCATAGACTAGACTATAGAGTAGACTATAGACTAGACTATAGACTAGACTATAGACTAGACTATAGACTAGACTATAGACAAGACTATAGACTAGACTAGACTATAGACTAGACTATAGACTAGACTATAGACTAGACTATAGACTAGACTATAGACTAGACTATAGACTAGACTATAGACTAGACTATAGACTAGACTATAGACTAGACTATAGACTAGACTATAGACTTGACTATAGACTTGACTATAGACTAGACTATAGACTAGACTATAGACTAGACTATAGACTAGACTATAGACTAGACTATAGACTAGACTATAGACTAGACTATAGACTAGACTATAGACTAGACTATAGACTAGACTATAGACTAGACTATAGACTAGACTATAGACTAGACTATAGACTAGACTATAGACTAGACTATAGACTAGACTATAGACTAGACTATAGACTAGACTATAGACTAGACTATAGACTAGACTATAGACTAGACTATAGACTAGACTATACTAGACTATAGACTAGACTATAGACTAGACTATAGACTAGACTATAGACTAGACTATAGACTAGACTATAGACTAGACTATAGACTAGACTATAGACTAGACTATAGACTAGACTATAGACTAGACTATAGACTAGACTATAGACTAGACTATAGACTAGACTATAGACTAGACTATAGACTAGACTATAGACTAGACTATAGACTAGACTATAGACTAGACTATAGACTAGACTATAGACTAGACTATAGACTAGACTATAGACTAGACTATAGACTAGACTATAGACTAGACTATAGACTAGACTATAGACTAGACTATAGACTAGACTATAGACTAGACTATAGACTAGACTATAGACTAGACTATAGACTAGACTATAGACTAGACTATAGACTAGACTATAGACTAGACTATAGACTAGACTATAGACTAGACTATAGACTAGACTATAGACTAGACTATAGACTAGACTATAGACTAGACTATAGACTAGACTATAGACTAGACTATAGACTAGACTATAGACTAGATTATAGACTAGACTATAGACTAGACTATAGACTAGACTAGACTATAGACTAGACTATAGACTAGACTATAGACTAGACTATAGACTAGACTATAGACTAGACTATAGACTAGACTATAGACTAGACTATAGACTAGACTATAGACTAGACTATAGACTAGACTATAGACTAGACTATAGACTAGACTATAGACTAGACTATAGACTATACTATAGACTAGACTATAGACTAGACTATAGACTAGTCTAGACTATAGACTAGACTATAGAGTAGATTATAGACTAGACTATAGACTAGACTATAGACTAGACTATAGACTAGACTATAGACTAGACTATAGACTAGACTATAGACTAGACTATAGACTAGACTATAGACTAGACTATAGACTAGACTACAGACTAGACTATAGACTAGACTATAGACTAGACTATAGACTAGACTATAGACTAGACTACAGACTAGACTATAGACTAGACTATAGACTAGACTATAGACTAGACTATAGACTAGACTATAGACTAGACTATAGACTAGACTATAGACTAGACTATAGACTAGACTATAGACTAGACTATAGACTAGACTATAGACTAGACTATAGACTAGACTATAGACTAGACTATAGACTAGACTATAGACTAGACTATAGACTAGACTATAGACTAGACTATAGACTAGACTATAGACTAGACCATAGACTAGACTATAGACTAGACTATAGACTAGACTATAGACTAGACTATAGACTAGACTATAGACTAGACTATAGACTAGACTATAGACTAGACTATAGACTAGACTATAGACTAGACTATAGACTAGACTATAGACTAGACTATAGACTAGACTATATAGACTAGACTATAGACTAGACTATAGACTAGACTATAGACTAGACTATAGACTAGACTATAGACTAGACTATAGACTAGACTATAGACTAGACTATAGACTAGACTATAGACTAGACTATAGACTAGACTATAGACTAGACTATAGACTAGACTATAGACTAGATATAGACTAGACTATAGTCTAGACTATAGACTAGACTATAGACTAGACTATAGACTATAGACTAGACTATAGACTAGACTATAGACTAGACTATAGACTAGACTATAGACTAGACTATAGACTAGACTATAGACTAGACTATAGACTAGACTATAGACTTGACTATAGCCTAGACTATAGACTAGACTATAGACTAGACTATAGACTAGACTAGACTATAGACTAGACCATAGACTAGACTATAGAGTAGACTATAGACTAGACTATAGACTAGACTATAGACTAGACTATAGACAAGACTATAGACTAGACTAGACTAGACTAGACTATAGACTAGACTATAGACTAGACTATAGACTAGACTATAGACTAGACTATAGACTAGACTATAGACTAGACTATAGACTAGACTATAGACTAGACTATAGACTAGACTATAGACTAGACTATAGACTAGACTATAGACTAGACTATAGACTAGACTATAGACTAGACTATAGACTAGACTACAGACTAGACTATAGACTAGACTATAGACTAGACTATAGACTAGACTATAGACTAGACTACAGACTAGACTATAGACTAGACTATAGACTAGACTATAGACTAGACTATAGACTAGACTATAGACTAGACTATAGACTATAGACTAGACTATAGACTAGACTATAGACTAGACTATAGACTAGACTATAGACTAGACTATAGACTAGACTATAGACTAGACTATAGACTAGACTATAGACTAGACCATAGACTAGACTATAGACTAGACTATAGACTAGACTATAGACTAGACTATAGACTAGACTATAGACTAGACTATAGACTAGACTATAGACTAGACTATAGACTAGACTATAGACTAGACTATAGACTAGACTATAGACTAGACTATAGACTAGACTATAGACTAGACTATAGACTAGACTATAGACTAGACTATAGACTAGACTATAGACTAGACTATAGACTAGACTATAGACTAGACTATAGACTAGACTATAGACTAGACTATAGACTAGACTATAGACTAGACTATAGACTAGACTATAGACTAGACTATAGACTAGACTATAGACTAGACTATAGACTAGACTATAGACTAGACTATAGACTAGACTATAGACTAGACTATAGACTAGACTATAGACTAGACTATAGACTAGACTATAGACTAGACTATAGACTAGACTATAGACTAGACTATAGACTAGACTATAGACTAGACTATAGACTAGACTATAGACTAGACTATAGACTAGACTATAGACTAGACTATAGACTAGACTATAGACTAGACTATAGACTAGACTATAGACTAGACTATAGACTAGACTATATATTAGACTATAGGCTAGACTATAGACTAGACTATAGACTAGACTATAGACTAGACTATAGACTAGACTATAGACTAGACTAGACTATAGACTAGACTATAGACTAGACTATAGACTAGACTATAGACTAGACTATAGACTAGACTATATACTAGACTATAGACTAGACTATAGACTAGACTATAGACTAGACTATAGACTAGACTATAGACTAGACTATAGACTAGACTATAGACTGGACTATAGACTTGACTATAGCCTAGACTATAGACTAGACTATAGACTAGACTATAGACTAGACTATAGACTAGACTATAGACTAGACTATAGACTAGACTATAGACTAGACTATAGACTAGACTATAGACTAGACTATAGACTAGACTATAGACTAGACTATAGACTAGACTATAGACTAGACTATAGACTAGACTATAGACTAGACTATAGACTAGACTATAGACTAGACTATAGACTAGACTATAGACTAGACTATAGACTAGACTATAGACTAGACTATAGACTAGACTATAGACTAGACTATAGACTAGACTATAGACTAGACTATAGACTAGACTACAGACTAGACTATAGATTAGACTATAGACTAGACTATAGACTAGACTATAGACTAGACTATAGACTAGACTATAGACTAGACTATAGATTAGACTATAGACTAGACTATAGACTAGACTATAGACTAGACTAGACTATAGACTAGACTATGGACTAGACTATAGACTAGACTATAGACTAGACTATAGACTAGACTATAGACTAGACTATAGACTAGACGACTAGACTGTAGTTTGGAATATAGACTAGACTATAGTTTGGAATATAGACTAGACTATAGACCAGACTATAGACTAGACTGTAGGCTATACTATAGACTAAAATATAGACTAGGCTAGACTATAAACTAGGCTATAGACTAGACTATAGACTAGACTATGGACAAATTTTAGACTAGAATATATACCAGACTATAGACTATAAATTATTGACTAAGCTGTAGACAAAACTATATACTAGACTTCAGACTATTGTAGATGTTTTCATCCTTTTTTTTGTAAAGAAAATGATTCCATTTTCTTGTCATCTTTTTGCCCATTATATAAGAATTTAACTTTTAATTTCCCTCAAGTATTCTATTTTTGACTCAATTTTAAAAGATTGTCTCATTTGTACTTGCACTAAGTAAATTATTAGTTTCTAATGGTATGTGCTGTTGATTGGTATATCTATCCATCTATTTAGAGATAAACTACAATATCAACACGATTATATGTTATTTATTTTTCTGGAAACTAAAACAAACTTTAAGCGACTGCATCAAAACAGGTACACGATTAGTAGTATTACTAACTAATACCCCCCTTTCCACTGCTACTGCTTAACAGCTATAATTTAGCTTCGTTTTTTTTCTTCCTTTTCAACGGAAAAGAAGTAAAAGAAATTTTGCAAACATAAGATCACATCCACATGTATTCTTTACGTTCCGTTTGCTGGTGTGCACGTGTTGACATTTCACCGACAAAAGAGGAAATTTTACGAAAACATTTAACGGAAATAAGGAGGTACTTGTGGAGTTTGTGTTAGGGAACTTATGTTGAACTAAAAGTAGGCTATAGTTTTTATGATTATTTTTAAGAATTTTGAGTTTTTAACTAATTCGTGAAAATCTTTTGGGCTTTAGGAATTTTATTAAAATGGAACCAAACTGAAAAGCTTATTTGATGCTAATGCTAGATTAAGGAATTGCTAGTCCAAGACAACTAGAGCCGTAGCATACCTACTGAAAGTCTGAATAAAAAAACTCTTTAACAAACAACATGTGTTCAACAGGAAACTTATAATAAAAATAAAACATATACATTCATAATACATATTTTCCCTGCTTTGCCAACATTATAATTCACGTACGAAATAATTATAGCGCCAGGACGTGATATGAATTTGCTGTTTTTTTCTTCCTTCGTGTCGTTTTCCTAAAGTTCTTTCGAATTCTTTCATGTTTTTTATTAACATTTTTTCGGCTAAATAGGAAACAAAACAGAAAAGTAAAATAAAACCAACAAAGAAAACAAAAATTGACAAAGATGTTAAAATAATAAGAAAAACAAAATATGGCTTTCGGGCTGCATATGTTTGACTTTAATTCCTGTTGTTTATTTATTTATTTTTTTCTTTTTCGTTAGGAAAGTGTGTAACATATTTGTAGGCTTGTGTTAAGATGTTTTTGGTAATGTTTTCTTTTAATTTTTAAAAGAATACCAAGGCTGGTAAAGAAAAATATTTCATGTGTATGTGATTTTCTTTTTTGAAAAGGACAATTTGTTGTTAAAAAGTTAACTTTTGTTGTGAAAGTAACTGGATGCAGGGAAAAATCTTTGAAGAAGTCCAGAGAAAGAAATTAAGGAATAGACAAAAGAATACAGACTAAACTATGGTCTATATACTAGTCTATATATATAGTCTATATAGACTAGACTATAGACTAGACTATAGACTAGACTATAGACTAGACTATAGATTAGACTATAGACTAGACTATAGACTAGACTATAGACTAGACTATAGACTAGACTATAGACTAGACTATAGACTAGACTATAGACTAGACTATAGACTAGACTATAGACTAGACTATAGGCTAGACTAAATACTAGACTATAGACTAGACTATAGACTAGACTATAGACTAGACTACAGACTAGACTATAGACTAGACTATAGACTAGACTATAGACTAGACTATAGACTAGCCTATAGACTATACTATAGACTAGACTATAGACTAGACTATAGACTAGACTATAGACTAGATTATAGACTAGACTATAGACTAGACTATAGACCAGACTATAGACTAAACTATAGACTACAATATAGACTACACTATAGACTACACTATAGACTACGCTATAGACTAGACTATAGACTACGCTATAGACTAGACTATAGACTAGACTATAGACTAGACTATAGACTAGACTATAGACTACGCTATAAACTAGACTATAGACTAGACTATAGACTAGACTATAAAATAGACTATAGACCTAGACTATAGACTAGACCATAGGCTAGACTATAGACTAGACTATATACTATTCTATAGCTTTGGCTATAGACTTGAATATAGACTTGACTATAGACTAGACTATAGACTAGACTATAGACCAAAACAATAGACTAGACTATAGACTAGACTATATACTAGACTATAGACTTGACTATAGACTAGACTATAGACTAGACTATAGACTAGACAATAGACTAGACTATAGACTAGACTATAGACTAGACTATAGACTAGACTATAGACTAGACTATAGACTATACTATAGACTATACTAAATACTAGACTATAGACTAGACTATAGACTAGACTATAGAACTAGACTATAGACTAGGCTATAGACTAGACTATAGACTAGACTATAGACTAGACTATAGACTAGACTATAGACTAGACTATAGACTAGACTATAGACTAGACTATAGACTAGACATAGACTAGACCATAGACTAGACATAGACTAGACTATAGACCTATAGACTATATATAGACTAGACTATAGACTAGACTATAGACTAGACTATAGACCTACGATACTAGACTATAGACTGACTATAGACTAGACTATAGACTAGACTATAGACTAGACTATAGACTAGACTATAGACTAGACTATAGACAGACTATAGACTAGACTATAGACTAGACGATAGACTAGACTATAGACTAGACTACTAGACTAGACTATAGACTAGACTATAGAATAGACTATAGACTAGACTAACAGACTAGTACTATAGGACTAGACTACCACTAGACTATAGACTAGACTATAGACTAGACTATAGACTAGACTATAGACTAGACTATACTAGACTATGAACTATAGACTAGACTATAGACTAGACTATAGACTATACTATAGACTAGACTATAGACTAGACTATAGACTAGACTATAGACTAGACTATAGACTAGACTATAGACTAGACTATAGACTAGACTATAGACTAGACTATAGACTAGACTATAAGCACTAGACTATAGACTAAACTATAGACTACAATATAGACTACACTATAGACTACACTATAGACTACGCTATAGACTAGACTATAGACTAGACTGTAGACAAGACTATAGAATGACTATAGACTAGACTATAGACTAGACTATAGACTAGACTATAGACTAGACTATAGACTAGACTATAGACTAGACTATAGACTAGACTATAGACTAGACTATAGACTAGACTATAGACTAGACTATAGACTAGACTATAGACTAGACTATAGACTAGACTATAGACTAGACTATAGACTAGACTATAGACTAGACTATAGACTAGACTATAGACTAGACTATAGACTAGACTATAGACTAGACTATAGACTAGACTATAGACTAGACTATAGACTAGACTATAGACTAGACTATAGACTAGACTATAGACTAGACTATAGACTAGACTATAGACTAGACTATAGACTAGACTATAGACTAGACTATAGTATAGACTAGACTAGACTATAGACTAGACTATAGACTAGACTATAGACTAGACTATAGACTAGACTATAGACTAGACTAGACTATAGACTAGACTATAGACTAGACTATAGACTAGACTATAGACTAGACTAGACTAGACTAGACTAGACTATAGACTAGACTATAGACTAGACTATAGACTAGACTATAGACTAGACTATAGACTAGACTATAGACTAGACTATAGACTAGACCACAGACTACACTACAGGCTGGGCTATAACTAGACTATATATTAGACTGTACACTAGAATACTAGAATATAGACTATACTATAGACCAGACTAAATTCTAGACCACAGACTGGACTACAGACTTGACTGCAGACTAGAACATAGACTAGATTATAGACTGGACCATATCCTAGATCATATAATAGACTATATAATGGACTATTGACTTGCCTATAGCCAAGACTATGTACTAGACTATAGCCTAGACTAGACTTTATACTAGGCTATAAACTTGATCAAACACTATACTACCAAACTAGAGTTTATATGGGACAAGTTTACTGTTAAGTCTATAGATGAGAGGAATTTATAGATGAAACTTTAACTGAGTTTAAAAACTACACACTTGTCAACAGGAGTGTATTGTGCAGAGGGAGCCAAAGTTGAACAACTTTTTCTCTCGGTGCAGAGCTCTAGTATGCACGCATTTTATATTCTCTAGTATTTATTTTTAATCCCAAAAAATCAGTGACATTGTTTTGACTTTTATTTAAAGAAAATTTAAAACTTTTTTTTTTACATTCTTGCATTCCAGGCTGCCTTTGTTAATTATTATTTGATTTTCTTTTCATTGCAAGAAAAATTCCTGTGAAGCCATATGTTTTCTTAAAACTTTTCTTTGCGAATAAATAAAAAAAAAAAAATTAAGAAAACTTTGGGAATTTTTCCAAAGGTTTTTTTTGACAACTGCAAGTGTTGAAATCATCAACACATACAGGAAGAAAAGTGTGAGAGTCAGGAAATAGAGGAAACCTTTAAGAAGAATTTTTGGAAAATTTTAAATCTTGTCAAGAGTATAGGGAAATCAAGAAATTTTGTAGCAATTTCTTTTATGCCTTAGACTTGGTCACCCTAATCTTGTGACATGTTGCCTGCTTGCAACTCCTAAAGTCTAACAAGGAGATCCTGAGAGTGAGAGGTTTAATATTTTAATATACATTTTTTTTCTTAATATTCAACACACATGTTTGAGTTCAAAATTAAAACTAAATAAAACATTGTGATAGAAACCATGATGATGAAGAGCAACAAAAAAAAAACTAAAGAAAATCCGATGCCTAAAACAACTAAAGAAAAAACTGTGTGAGCAAATATTTTTTATATATTGAGAAAAACACGTAGTGTCAACGTGACAGTAGCAAATGACATGTGATCTAATTTAAATTGAAATTAAACTTTATTAAGGCAAAAATTCTTCATTAAATGCATAATAAAATAGATGACAAGTAAGTAATTTATTTAATTTATATAAAAAGCAAAAGAATAGAATTATTTTAGTTTTTTCAAAAATTTTACTTTACACGACTTTCTCATCCTTTAATTTACTGATTTCTACTGTCTGGTTTATTTTCTCTTAAAGGAGTATGGCTTAAATACACAACTTTTGTTAAAATTTTGTTGAAATTTTATTGTATTTTTTACAAGTTTGTTGCACATATACCTTTTTCTGGTCATAAAGTTAATTTTTTAGGTTGTTCTCAAATATAGTTGTTTTGCTAACTTTTAGTTAAAAAGACAGGTAGATCCGTCAAGACTAACATTATTTCGTTAAAAAGGAAAAACCAGTTTAAAGAGAGGGCGGCTTGAAAAATTCAAAAAATATTTCACTATAGACTAGATTAAACTATAGACAAGACTAGACTATTTATCGGAGCCTGCTATAGACTAGACTATAGACTAGACTATAGACTAGACTATAGACTAGACTATAGACTAGACTATAGACTAGACTATAGACTAGACTATAGACTAGACTATAGACTAGACTATAGACTAGACTAGACTATAGACTAGACTATAGGCTAGACTATAGACTAGACTATAGGCTAGACTATAGGCTAGACTATAGGCTAGACTATAGGCCAGACTATAGGCTAGACTATAGGCTAGACTATAGGCCAGACTATAGGCCAGACTATAGGCTAGACTATAGGCTAGACTATAGGCCAGACTATAGGCTAGACTATAGGCCAGACTATAGGCTAGACTATAGGCCAGACTATAGGCTAGACTATAGGCTAGACTCTAGGCTAGACTATAGGCTAGACTATAGGCTAGACTATAGGCTAGACTATAGGCTAGACTATAGGCTAGACTATAGGCTAGACTATAGGCTAGACTCTAGGCTAGACTCTAGGCTAGACTATAGGCTACACTCTAGGCTAGACTCTAGGCTAGACTATTGACTAGACTATATAGTAGACTAAAGGCCAGGTTATAGATTAGACTATAAACTAGATCATAGACTATACTATAGTATTGGCTAGACTATACTCTAGACTATAGACTAGACTATAGACTAGACTATAGACTAGACTATAGGACTAGACTATGGACTAGACTACTAGACTAGACTATAGACTAGACTATAGACTAGACTATAGACTAGACTATAGACTAGACCTATAGACTAGACTATAGACTGACTATATACTAGACTATAGACTACTATAGACTAGACTATAGACTAGACTATAGACTAGACTAGAGACTAGACTATAGACTAGACTATAGACTAGACTATACTAGACTATGACTAGACTAGACTATACTAGACTATAGACTAGACTATAGACTAGACTATAGACTGCTATAGACTAGACTATAGACTAGACTATACTAGACTATAGACTAGACTATAGACTAGACTATAGACTAGACTATAGACTAGACTATAGACTAGACTATAGACTAGACTATAGACTAGACTATAGACTAGACTATAGACTAGACTATAGGACTAGACTATAGACTAGACTATAGACTAGACTATAGACTAGACTATAGACTAGACTATAGACTAGACTATAGACTAGACTATAGACTAGACTATAGACTAGACTATAGACTAGACTATAGACTAGACTATAGACTAGACTATAGACTAGACTATAGACTAGACTATAGACTAGACTATAGACTAGACTATAGATTAGACTATAGACTAGACTATAGACTAGACTATAGACTAGACTATGGACTAGACTATAGACTAGACTATAGACTAGACTATAGACTAGACTATAGACTAGACTATAGACTAGACTATAGACTAGACTATAGACTAGACTATAGACCAGACTATAGACTAGACTATAGACTAGACTATAGACCAGACTATAGACTAGACTATAGACTAGACTATAGACTAGACTATAGACTAGACTATAGACTAGACTATAGACTAGACTATAGACTAGACTAGACTAGACTATAGACTAGACTATAGACTAGACTATAGACTAGACTATAGACTAGACTATAGACTAGACTATAGACTAGACTATAGACTAGACTATAGACTAGACTATAGACTAGACTATAGACTAGACTATAGACTAGACTATAGACTAGACTATAGACTAGACTATAGACTAGACTATAGACTAGACTATAGACTAGACTATAGACTAGACTATAACTAGACTATAGACTAGACTATAGACTAGACTATAGACTAACTAGACTACTATAGACTAGACTATAGACTAGACTATAGACTAGACTATAGACTAGACTATAGACTAGACTATAGACTAGACTATAGACTAGACTATAGACTAGACTATAGACTAGACTATAGACTATACTATAGACTAGACTAGAGACTAGACTATAGACTAGACTATAGACTAGACTATAGACTAGACTATAGACTAGACTATAGACTATAGACCAAACTATGGACTCAACTGGGCCATCCGTACATGGTGGCCGGCAAAGTGCTAATGAGGTTTGGTTTGCTGACGGGTTCAAACACATAGATGGTGATACTAAAGTGGGAATTTGTGGTCCTAACTTCTAGAAGAAAAATATCCCTCAATCTTTTAGTCGGAAATCTATGTAATCCATTTCTGTGCTAGGGAGTGCGTGAGGGGAAGGAAAAAGGGTCTGAGACTTTATATAACGTCAGTCAGCCAAGAAGCGCTTAACACCTTAACTTCGTATGAAGTTAGGCCTGGTGTTGTAATTGACTGTGTGACATCATTGAACGAACTGGGTAAACATAACTAATTAACACTATGTTGGATACTCGGCCATGAAAGTCATTCTGGCAACGAACGGGCGGATTGCTTATCAAATAGAGGCGTTCATCGTCCACTTATCTGCCTTGAACCATTCTTTGGGTATCCCACAAGAACTCGTCAGACAAAAATGTGAAGCGAGGATCGAATCGGAATTTGTCTGCCACTTTGAAGCTAAACCAGGGCTTATGCAGAAAAAGCGCTTAATTACGCTATCAAGGGCAAAATCCCAAAAGTTGCTATCGCTTAACAAAAGTGATCTCAGAATACTAGCGGCACTACTCACGGGACAATGTGGTTTCAGATATCATCAGTTCATCCTAGGAAACGCCTTATCGATGCTATACAGACTTTGTGGCTGCTAGGAGGAAACCTCTGAACACATATTGTACAATTGTGCTACACTAAGGACTCGTCGAGAAAGAAGCTTAGGTGCCGAATCACTAGCCCCGAAGAATATATTCAACCTTTCACCAATCAAACCCATAATTTGCATACATGAATTAAACCTATTATGATAAACCCACGGGCTGCACAAAAGATCCAAAACAGGGTGGTAGTGCTGAGGGCCCTTTCTAATTTAATCTAATAGGCTAGACTATAGACTATTTTTATTATAGGCAAAACTATAAGCTAGACTATAGACCAGACTATAGACTAGACTATAGTCTAAACTATAGACTAGACTATAGACCAAACTATGGACTCAACTGTACACAAAACTATAGACTAGAATCTAGAAGAGACAATAGACTAATCACAAGACAATAGACTGTACTATAGACTATAATATAGATTAGGATTCGACTATAGACTAGACTAAAGGCTAGACTATAGACTGTAATATAGACTACACCATAGACTAGACTATATACTAGCCATAGACTATACTATAAAACTGACTATAGACTGGACTATAGTCTAGACTATAAACTAGACTATAGACTAGACCATAGACTCGACCTCAGACTAGAATATACACTTGACTATAGACAAGAGTATATTCTAGTCCATGGTTTAGTCTAATCTAATCTATACTTTAGTTTACAATCTAGCCTGTGGTTTAGTCTATAGTGAAATCTGTTGATACTATTAGTCTAGTCCATCGTTTTGTCTGCAGTCTAGTCTGTAGTTATACTGTACAATATTATTTTCAACCCCATATATCCTTGTGGATATTGAAGTCGATTAAACTATATCCGTCTGTCAGTCTTCTTTTTGTCCGTCTCTATGTCTGATGAAATAATTTTTTGAAGACCCCAGATATCCTTGGGGTCTAAAACAACAACTAAGTTTATTTTTTGCAGCACAGACGATAATACCGCTCTAACTTGTCTAAACTGTACTGTAGGTTATTCTCAAACAACTTCTAAATCTCTCCACTTGTCCTTTTCTTCAAACTAGTAATCGTGGTTGTACTTTATGGGTTGCCAAAAATAAAACTTTTTCTTTTCTCATGTTGTTATTTTATTAACTTTTTTATTCCTTTTTTTATATGCAACAAAACTTTTAACAAAATTTGGATGTTTTCTATTTTTTGTCGTAGATTTAAAACTTCATTGTTGAGTTAATAATTTGAAATGCTTCATGCGTTTTAAAGTCTTGATAAAGTCTAAACAAAGTAACAATGAAATGTGTGATAAAGTTGGACAAAGAAGGAAAAAATGCAGAAGGCTTTTAAAGGATAAACATTTAGGTGGAAAAGGAAATAGAAAATTATAAGTTCAAACAGCAACTTCTAAGTTAAGGAAAAGAAGTGAAAAAATACTGTAAATAAGTTTTTGGAAATTCGGAAAAGTATTTAATTCTTGACTTGATTTGAATAGGCATATAGTTCATTTTCATACCTTCCTCAGGCCCATAAATTTTACGCATATTTCTTCTTTTACCATTTAACAAATAACAATTTCCTCTCAATTCCCCAAAGGTTTACTGCCAGCTTAAAATCTATTAAAAGAAACTAGGAATATTAAGTCAAACACAATACAAAGAGATCGACCCCTTGAAATTAAATTGAAAATTGTAGACAACAATATATATATTGACTATAAATACGATTTACTTACATAATAACTTCCTGTTCATTGAACAATTTGTATAATAAAGATACTACTACTATTCCCTTTATAAACAATACTTTTTGTTCAGCCTTTTATCCGTTTTTCTGCAGACAGATAAAACGAAAAGGACATTGTACATGGAATAATACATAAAACTTTAGGCAACACACGCGAAACGAAATGTTAAATGAAAATACTAGAAGAAAAATGGAAAGATTTTGGGAGGATATAACAAAAGACTGACGGCGTAACAGCAGACAATTATGATGTATGAAATTAATACGGGGAATTATTAATATTAGGGAGGAAAGCAATATATAGCTTGTTCCTACTATCTCATAGAACACAAACTAGACAGTATACTAGACTATAGACTAGACTATAGCCTAGACTAGACTATAGACAAGACTATAGACTAGACTATAGACTAGACTATAGACTAGACTATAGACTAGACTATAGACTAGACTATAGACTAGACGATAGACTAGACTATAGACTAGACTATAGACTAGACGATAGACTAGACTATAGACTAGACTATAGACTAGACTATAGACTAGACTATAGACTAGACTAAAGACTAGACTATAGACTAGACTATAGACTAGACTATAGACTAGACTATAGACTAGACTATAGACTAGACTATAGACTAGACTATAGACTAGACTATAGACTAGAATATAGACTAGACTATAGACTAGACTACAAACTAGAATATAGAATATAGTCTTGTCTATAGACTAGACTATAGACTAGACTATAGACTAGACTATAGACTAGACTATAGACTAGACTATAGACTAGACTATAGACTAGACTATAGACTAGACTATAGACTAGACTATAGACTAGACTATAGACTAGACTATAGACTAGACTATAGACTGGACTATAGACTAGACTATAGACTAGACTATAGACTAGACTATAGACTAGACTATAGACTAGACTATAGACTAGACTATAGACTAGACTATAGACTAGACTATAGACTAGACTATAGACTAGACTATAGACTAGACTATAGACTAGACTATAGACTAGAATGTAGACTAGACTATAGACTAGACTATAGACTAGACTATAGACTAGACTATAGACTAGACTATAGACTAGACTAAAGACTAGACTATAGACTAGACTATAGACTAGACTATAGACTAGACTATAGACTAGACTATAGACTAGACTCTAGACTAGACTATAGACTAGACTATAGACTAGACCATAGACTAGACTATAGACTAGACTATAGACTATAGACTAAACTATAGACTAGACTATAGACTAGACTATAGACAAGACTATAGACTAGACTATGACAAGACTATAGACTAGACTATAGACTAGACTATAGACTAGACTATAGACTAGTCTATTGACTAGACTATGGACTAGACTATAGACTAGACTATAGACTAGACTATAGAATGGACTATAGAATAGACTATAGACTAGCGGATAGACTAGACTATAGACTAGACTATAGACTAGACTATAGACTAGCCTATAGACAAGACTATAGACTAGACTATAGACTAGCCTATAGACAAGACTATAGACTAGACTATAGACTAGACTATAGACTAGACTATAGACTAGACTATAGACTAGACTATAGACTAGACTATAGACTAGACTATAGACTAGACTATAGACTAGACTATAGACTAGACTATAGACTAGACTATAGACTAGACTATAGACTAGACTATACAGACTAGACTATAGACTAGACTATAGACTAGACTATAGACGAGACTATAGACTAGACTATAGACTAGACTATAGCACTATAGACTATAGACTAGACTATAGACTAGACTATAGACTAGACTATAGACTAGACTATAGACTAGACTATAGACTAGACTATAGACTAGACTATAGACTAGACTATAGACTAGACTATAGACTAGACTATAGACTAGACTATAGACTAGACTATAGACTAGACTATAGACTAGACTATAGACTAGACTATAGACTAGACTATAGACTAGACTATAGACTAGACTATAGACTAGACTATAGACTAGACTATAGACTAGACTATAGACTAGACTATAGACTAGACTATAGACTAGACTATAGACTAGACTATAGACTAGACTATAGACTAGACTATAGACTAGACTATAACTAGACTATAGACTAGACTATAGACTAGACTATAGACTAGACTATAGACTAGACTATAGACTAGACTATAGACTAGACTATAGACTAGACTATAGACTAGACTATAGACTAGACTATAGACTAGACTATAGACTAGACTATAGACTAGACTAATAGACTAGACTATAGACTAGACTATAGACTAGACTATAGACTAGACTATAGACTAGACTATAGACTAGACTATAGACTAGACTATAGACTAGACTATAGACTAGACTATAGACTAGACTATAGACTAGACTATAGACTAGACTATAGACTAGACTATAGACTAGACTATAGACTAGACTATAGACTAGACTATAGACTAGAGACTATAGACTATACTAGACTATAGACTACTATAGACTAGACTATAGACCAGACTATAGACTAGACTATAGACTAGACTATAGACTAGACTATAGACTAGACTATAGACTAGACTATAGACTAGACTATATACTATAGACTAGACTATAGACTAGACTATATACTATAGACTATAGACTAGACTATAGACTAGACTATAGACTAGACTATAGACTAGACTATAGACTAGACTATAGACTAGACTATAGACTAGACTATAGACTAGACTATAGACTAGACTATAGACTAGACTACAGACTAGACTATAGACTAGACTATAGACTAGACTATAGACTAGACTATAGACTAGACTATAGACTAGACTATAGACTAGACTATAGCTAGACTATATACTAGACTATAGACTAGACTATAGACTATACTATAGACTAGACTATAGACAAGACTATAGACTATACTATAGACTAGACTATAGACTAGACTAGACCATAGCCTATACTATAGACTAGGCTAGACCATAGCCTAGACTATAGACTGGACTACAAACTATAATATAGACTATAGACTAGGCTATAGACTTGACTATATACTAGACTATATACTCTGTGTAAATATACTTTCTAAAATGTACCACCTTATTATGTTTTTAAGAGCGTTTATTAAAGACTATCGATTGAAGTATCGAGGAAGGAAACTTTATTGATACACATTTCCCCACAATTAATTTTAACGAAGGCGTGTTTATTATAACACAAGGGAAGAATAAAATATATAATGATAGAATAATCTATCTATCTATGGATTTATTAAACAAAATTTTAGGAAATTAATTTCTGGCAAAAAACAACGCATATGTATTTGACTATCGAAAATGAAAACAGCAACAGATTGAAGAAGATAATATAATGAAATAATACCCTACAGATATTCTTTATATCTTTTCCTTTAATGTGGAACATTTTACTCATATTCTTAAGCAAACCAAATTTTTATTATAGCTTACTTAATAAGTCTTTAGGCTGTTTCAGCCGCCTTTTTAAACATTTAGTTAACACTCAATAATAAAATCCATATTCAATGATTTATCGCAAAACTCCTTTGGAAAATAAATATAAAAACGGAAAATATATATTGAGTGTTTATTATTATTTTCAACATTATGATAAGCTCTCAAAATTTCACTGTATTATTAAACTGCTGTTGCAAGTATTATAGGCAACACTTCACTTGATTGATGAGGCCTATAATATAAACAACAGTTTCTTTTTTCCTTCGCTGTTTTCATGCTGTTACTTGTTGTTCTTGTTTCTTTTTGGCTGGCCTGCCAGTTTTCATTAGCACTTTTGTGGATGAACAAATTTTAAATGGAAGTATCATGAAAAGAGTAACAACTCATCATCAGTTGGATAAAAGTATATAAAGCTATAAATTATATTTTTTTAAAAGGGAAATGAGTATGAAAAAATAAAGTTTTTTAAGAGAATATTTTATTTAAGCAGTAAAGTTATATGTGATGATATAAAAGGCAGAAAAATTATTATTATGAAGCTTCTTTTTGTTGATGACAGGAAGTGTTAAAAAAATTTTTGTTGAGTTGTAAAATGGTTTTTTATTTGCCAAAAAGATTTACAATGGCATGAGTATTTGCATGTTATTGAAAGGACTACCGAAAGTAGGTTTTTAAAAGGAGGAATTGATGTTAATAGAAATGGGCTACATATTGTTTTTGTATAATTTTTAAGCGTACTTTAGGGTGAAGGGAAATTATGATATCTCTAGTATATAGTCTAGTCTATAGTCTAGACTATAGTCTAGTCTATAGTTTAGTATATAGTCAAGACTATAGTCTAGCCTATAGTTTAGTCTATAGTCTAGTCTATAGTCTAGTCTATAGTCTAGTCTATAGTCTAGTCTATAGTCTAGGTCTATAGGTCTAGTCCATAGTCTAGCCTATTGCCTAATCTATACTCTAGCCTATAGTCTAGGCTATAGTCTATTCTATAGTCTAGGCTATAGTCTATTCTATAGTCTAGTCTATAGTCTAGTCTATAGTCTACTCTATAGTCTAGTCTATAGACTAGCCTATAGCCTAATCTATAGTCTAGCCTATAGTCTATTCTATAGTCTAGTCTATAGTCTAGTCTATAGTCTACTCTATAGTCTAGTCTATAGACTAGCCTATAGCCTAATCTATAGTCTAGCCTATAGTCTAGCCTATAGTCTAGGCTATAGTCTATTCTATAGTCTAGGCTATAGTCTATTCTATAGTCTAGTCTATAGTCTAGTCTATAGTCTAGTCTATAGTCTAGCCTATAGCCTAATCTATAGTCTAGTCTACAGTCTAGGCTATAGTCTATTCTATAGTCTAGGTTATAGTCTAGGCTATAGTCTAGTCTATAGTCTAGTCTATAGTCTAATCTATAGTCTAGTCTATAGTCTAGTCTATAGTCTAGTCTATAGTCTAGTCTATAGTCTAGTATATAGTCTAGTCTATAGTCTAGTCTATAGTCTAGTCTATAGTCTAGTCTATATAGTCTATAGTCTAGTCTATAGTCTAGTCTATAGTCTAGCCTATAGCCTAATCTATAGTCTAGTCTACAGTCTAGGCTATAGTCTATTCTATAGTCTAGGTTATAGTCTAGGCTATAGTCTAGTCTATAGTCTAGTCTATAGTCTAATCTATAGTCTAGTCTATAGTCTAGTCTATAGTCTAGTCTATAGTCTAGTCTATAGTCTAGTATATAGTCTAGTCTATAGTCTAGTCTATAGTCTAGTCTATAGTCTAGTCTATAGTCTAGTCTATAGTCTAGTCTATAGTCTAGTCTATAGTCTAGTCTATAGTCTAGTCTATAGTCTAGTCTATAGTCTAGTCTATAGTCTAGTCTATAGTCTAGTCTATAGTCTAGTCTATAGTCTAGTCTATAGTCTAGTCTATAGTCTAGTCTATAGTCTAGTCTATAGTCTAGTCTATAGTCTAGTCTATAGTCTAGTCTATAGTCTAGTCTATAGTCTAGTCTATCTAGTCTATAGTCTAGTCTATAGTCTAGTCTATAGTCTAGTCTATAGTCTAGTCTATAGTTTAGTCTATAGTCTAGTCTATAGTCTAGTCTATAGTCTAGTCTATAGTCTAGTCTATAGTCTAGTCTATAGTCTAGTCTATAGTCTAGTCTATAGTCTAGTCTATAGTCTAGTCTATAGTCTATAGTCTAGTCTATAGTCTAGTCTATAGTCTAGTCTATAGTCTAGTCTAGTCTATAGTCTAGTCTATAGTCTAGTCTATAGTCTAGTCTATAGTCTAGTCTATAGTCTAGTCTATAGTCTAGTCTATAGTCTAGTCTATAGTCTAGTCTATAGTCTAGTCTATAGTCTAGTCTATAGTCTTGTCTATAGTCTAGTCTATAGTCTAGTCTATAGTCTAGTCTATAGTCTAGTCTATAGTCTAGTCTATAGTCTAGTCTATAGTCTAGTCTATAGTCTAGTCTATAGTCTAGTCTATAGTCTAGTCTATAGTCTAGTCTATAGTCTAGTCTATAGTCTAGTCTATAGTCTAGTCTATAGTCTAGTCTATAGTCTAGTCTATAGTCTAGTCTATAGTCTAGTCTATAGTCTAGTCTATAGTCTAGTCTATAGTCTAGTCTATAGTCTAGTCTATAGTCTAGTCTATAGTCTAGTCTATAGTCTAGTCTATAGTCTAGTCTATAGTCTAGTCTATAGTCTAGTCTATAGTCGTCTATAGTCTAGTCTATAGTCTAGTCTATAGTCTAGTCTATAGTCTAGTCTATAGTCTAGTCTATAGTCGTCTATAGTCTAGTCTATAGTCTAGTCTATAGTCTAGTCTATAGTCTAGTCTATAGTCTAGTCTATAGTCTAGTCTATAGTCTAGTCTATAGTCTAGTCTATAGTCTAGTCTATAGTCTAGTCTATAGTCTAGTCTATAGTCTAGTCTATAGTCTAGTCTATAGTCTAGTCTATAGTCTAGTCTATAGTCTAGTCTATAGTCTAGTCTATAGTCTAGTCTATAGTCTAGTCTATAGTCTAGTCTATAGTCTAGTCTATAGTCTAGTCTATAGTCTAGTCTATAGTCTAGTCTATAGTCTAGTCTATAGTCTAGTCTATAGTCTAGTCTATAGTCTAGTCTATAGTCTAGTCTATAGTCTAGTCTATAGTCTAGTCTATAGTCTAGTCTATAGTCTAGTCTATAGTCTAGTCTATAGTGTAGTCTATAGTCTAGTCTATAGTCTAGTCTATAGTCTAGTCTATAGTCTAGTCTATAGTCTAGTCTATAGTCTAGTCTATAGTCTAGTCTATAGTCTAGTCTATAGTCTAGTCTATAGTCTAGTCTATAGTCTAGTCTATAGTCTAGTCTATAGTCTAGTCTATAGTCTAGTCTGTAGTCTAGTCTATAGTCTAGTCTATAGTCTAGTCTATCTAGTCTGTAGTCTAGTCTGTAGTCTAGTCTATAGTCTAGTCTATAGTCTAGTCTATAGTCTAGTCTATAGTCTAGTCTATAGTCTAGT
This sequence comes from Lucilia sericata, assembly GCF_015586225.1. NCBI lineage: Eukaryota > Metazoa > Arthropoda > Insecta > Diptera > Calliphoridae > Lucilia > Lucilia sericata. The sequence continues at coordinate 2,797 of NW_023994173.1, read as the reverse complement.
CTATAGTCTAGTCTATAGTCTAGTCTATAGTCTAGTCTATAGTCTAGTCTGTAGTCTAGTCTATAGTCTAGTCTATAGTCTAGTCTATAGTCTAGTCTATAGTCTAGTCGTAGTCTAGTCTATAGTCTAGTCTATAGTCTAGTCTATAGTCTAGTCTATAGTCTAGTCTATAGTCCAGTCTATAGTCTAGTCTATAGTCTAGTCTATAGTCTAGTCTATAGTCTAGTCTATAGTCCAGTCTATAGTCTAGTCTATAGTCTAGTCTATAGTCTAGTCTATAGTCCAGTCTATAGTCCAGTCTATAGTCTAGTCTATAGTCTAGTCTATAGTCTAGTCTATAGTCCAGTCTATAGTCTAGTCTATAGTCTAGTCTATAGTCTAGTCTATAGTCTAGTCTATAGTCTAGTCTATAGTCTAGTCTATAGTCTAGTCTATAGTCTAGTCTATAGTCTAGTCTATAGTCTAGTCTATAGTCTAGTCTATAGTCTAGTCTATAGTCTAGTCTATAGTCTAGTCTATAGTCTAGTCTATAGTCTAGTCTATAGTCTAGTCTATAGTCTAGTCTATAGTCTAGTCTATAGTCTAGTCTATAGTCTAGTCTATAGTCTAGTCTATAGTCTAGTCTATAGTCTAGTCTATAGTCTAGTCTATAGTCTAGTCTATAGTCTAGTCTATAGTCTAGTCTATAGTCTAGTCTATAGTCTAGTCTATAGTCTAGTCTATAGTCTAGTCTATAGTCTAGTCTATAGTCTAGTCTATAGTCTAGTCTATAGTCTAGTCTATAGTCTAGTCTATAGTCTAGTCTATAGTCTAGTCTATAGTCTAGTCTATAGTCTAGTCTATAGTCTAGTCTATAGTCTAGTCTATAGTCTAGTCTATAGTCTAGTCTATAGTCTAGTCTATAGTCTAGTCTATAGTCTAGTCTATAGTCTAGTATATTGTCTAGTCTATAGTCTAGTCTATAGTCTAGTCTGTAGTCTAGTCTAGTCTAGTCTAGTCTATATTCTAGTCTGTAGTCTAGTCTATAATCTGGTCTATAGTCTAGTCTATACACTAGTCTATACTCTAGTCTACAGTCTATGATCTAGTCTATAGTCTATAAGTTATTCTATAGCCCTTCCTAAAGCATTTCTTAAAACATCCTTATTCGTACTTCATTATTATTTTAGTCATTTATTTATTTTATAAATTATGAAATAGCATGATATTATATATTTTATGCTGTGCTGGCCCCAGTCCACAAAATAATAATATCTACTCATTTTTTAAAAAAAAATTCCTATAATTAAGCCTTACTCTTACATACTAGCAAAACAATTTGTAGTCATACATATACAAGAAAAGTTGTATTTCAAACAGGAAATTAATATCGAAAGAAAAAAAGCCACAAATTACAGAAATTTTCAACGAATAAAGAAAGAAAAACCAAAAATTAAGCAGTCGTGCGTAGACATGCAATGACAAAACAAAACAATACAAAAAGTTTTTATAAAGGTTTTCCAGGATCTGTTTAATTTTTGCAGGGGGCGTAATGCTGCTGAGACAGGATACAATTATCAAGCTACTGTTAACAGCAACAATGAAAAGAAAAGGATATGATAATGATAATACTGGCGATGATGAAGCGAATGAGTGTGTACATTTATTTGTATTGTAGTGGAACGTGTTTGAATTATAAACATAAAGTTTACAAAGAAAAGTGGAGTGTGTGCGAAAATTGTTTTTATTTATATACAGCTTATTATTATTACTATGGAAAAACCGAAGACCCCTTTTCCTTTAGTTTACGTAGCACAACGACTCCACAACCAATACAACATACAATAAATGTCAAATTGAAATTGACATGCTGTGACAGTTACTCAGTCAGTGTTTAATAAATACTCAGACAGGACTTCAGTTTTTCTTTATTTTCTTTATATATATTATTTTATTTGATATTTTTATATTTTGACATGTTTTGTGCGTGTTGGCAGTGAGGTGGAAAAATTACACTTTTCATATAAATAAAAAAAATATAGCTTCACTCTTACAGTAAATTTTACACTCTTTACACTCTTACAGTGTAAATTTTACTATAAAAACCTTTAATTTAAACCAGCTACTATTTAACTGTCCCCTGTTTACATTACTTTTTCAGCTTGACAATTTAACCTAAAAGTATGCTGTAGTTAAAACAAACAACAAACAAACATGTAAATATTTGTTGTGTCTAGGTTTAAAGTGACAAGAGTGACGTTTTTGCCTAGACAGTAGCTGAAGGTACTCTGTGTAACATTTCAATATTATGTTTATGTCCATGACTTTGTAGGTTTGTAAATTTTTTGGTTGCCAGACATAGAGTGTTTGAGGTATATTTACATAACTGTTGCATAACGGTAGGCTGAACATAATACTAAAATTTAAAGTGTAAAATATTATCTTTAGGTAGTTTAAAGAATGAAAAATTTTATGAAATATTGAAATTATAGATTGTAACAGAACACTAGACTATACTATAGACTTTAATACAGACTAAACAATAGACCAGACTATACAACAAGCTATATGATGACCATAGACTAAGACTAGACTATAGTCTAGACTATAGACTAGACTATAGTCTATAGTCTAGTCTATAGTCTATAGACTAGACTATAGACTAGACTATAGACTAGACTATAGACTAGACTATAGACTAGACTATAGACTAGACTATAGACTAGACTATAGACTAGACTATAGACTAGACTATAGACTAGACTATAGACTAGACTATAGACTAGACTATAGACTAGACTATAGACTAGACTATAGA